>NC_055684.1:16841223-18041223 GCF_017639745.1 Melanotaenia boesemani | reverse complement strand
GCAATTTTAGTCAATTCAGATTCTGCAGACCATTCTCTGTCATCAAAATAGGCTTTTTAGTCGATGTGATCCTGTTATCCACAAAATCCTGTGATTGAATAACATGATGAAAATGCAAATGGTCAAATAGTGTCCTAGTCTCAGAAATATGTTTATCCTCATGACTACTAGTGAATACAAAACAGTATGTGTGGCCCACGGTGCTTTCAATGCCTGACTTTATCCCTTTGCAGTGAATAAGGTACTATGGTGTAACTGTGCTGAGTTGCTCATGAATTAGGTATAAAAACATGTTACCATGCCTTTCTTGTGTCATTAAATTGTCAATAATCAAACCAGCTTATAAGAAAAATAAATAAATCAATCTGTTAACAAAAGAGAGTCAGATAGGCATTCTTTCTCTTTCAAATCTCCATACCTGAAAAAATGAAAATGCATGACAGGGACATTGCCAGAGACCACTGAGTAGAAGTGAGTGTAGAACATAATACTGGATTAAAATGACCAATATAACAATCTCACACTATGCTTGTTATGGGACTGGATGCCCAAGTATTCACTGGGGTTAAACACAGTCATTATTATGGTAAAGAGCTAACAGCACATCACTGAGATGAGAGGACAATGTAATTAGATAGGTTTTTGGGTACTCATTATTCCACAATGGAAATTGTTTTGTCACAGCAACCATGACAAAGAAACATGAATAAAAACAAGAAGTAGAGACATTGCAAGCAAAAAGTAAACAGCAATACTGCAAGATATTTTCTCAAAGTTAAAATTAGAGGAACAGCTGGCGAGCACCACTTGATGGAATCAAACCTGCTGGTTTTAAAAGCTTTTAATTAGAGAAGGTATTGGAATTTATTAACAATTTAATGCCATTTCATCAATGCCAGATTTACGCTCGACTTGCTGCTCCTATCTTTCCATCATCCTAAGAAAGCCAACAGCTTGGCAACATTATCAACAGGATGGTGCATCCTTAAGGAAAATGTAATTAAATATAATTGTTAACTTGGTCCACATCTGGAAAGTGACTAAGTATTTAATGTCTGAGGTGTTCATTTGTGATTTTATATCTAGCACAGTGTAATGGACCGAGCAGCCATAAACAGTTTTAAAGTAAAAAAATGGGTTATTATTTTAACCCAAAAAATGGAATGCAAAGAATTACAAAATAAATGAGTAATGGGGCCCTTAAAAGAGGTCAACATAACAGAAGTCTACTTCAATAACTAGTGGCAAAAATAATTAAAACAAACTGTGCAAAGAGATGGAACAAACTGACTTAAGTGCAGTGCAGAAGTTGCAGCAATAGGGCCTGAATCTAACAATGTAACCTTCCCTTTTAACTGGGCATGTAAGTAATAGACTGAATGGAAAAGTATGAATACCTGCTTCTAGATTATTCACAAGCTAGGATGTACAATATATATGCAGTCAAAAATTCTGCTGCTGACGAAAACCACAACTCGGGGTCATCTATCTGAAGGGTGGATGAATGAGACATCAGTAGTAAGTCAGAATAACTTGTAGAATTTTTTTTTACAAGGACTGAGAAAGTTTGCCCACAAAAAAAGGAGCTGAAATTTCAGAGATGAGGGGAAAGAATGGGCCCCCAAACAAGAACAAAATTAACACCTATTCAGTACAGGTAACAGCAACTTCTTTCAGATCTGCATGGTAGCAAATGAAAAACTGGCCTGCATAACGCTCCCAGCCTTAATGACCCTGCAAAACCTTAATAGTACTAAAGTGGGACATGTGTGCAAATCAAACCAAGCTTATGCTGACACAATTGGGTATATTTCCAATGTAATGAGAGCAAAGCTTGCTAACAAAATTTTAAAAAATGAGGTCATGAATCAGTCTTATTATTGATGAGAGCACAGTTCATGGGCAGGCTTACTTAATCATTTATGTGAGGTGCAACATGACAGGACAAGGAGCAGTTGATAATGCATTTCTGGATGCCATAAACAGTAAGTCTCGCCTATTTGCCCACCTCAGCTCAGTGACAGATGATTTTCTTCTGTGGATTTTACTGACAAGTGTTGCAACAATTTGAGGTGAACAAAGCCTCTCTTTTGTGGACCTGAATGGATCCCCCTGGAGAGATTTGACCCTCTAACTTTTGTTTATGGATTAAAGCCAGCCACCAACCGTAAACATCCTGGAACACAGGAAAGACAGCAAAGGCAGAGAAGCCTGGGCAGCTATGACAGCTACTGACCTAAAGTGGACTAATAATCAGAACTAAAATCAGTCCTATTTAACTTTTTTGTATTTTATGATTTTTGACTGTAATGCAAGTGTTTTTCTAAACTAAGATGCAGGTGATCCATTCTGTTTCAGTGAAATTACAGGAGCTGTTGTTTCAGCACCATGGACAGTGGAATTGTTTGCTTTGTGTCGTGAGCCACCATGCCCAAATGGTGATAGTTTAACTAGCTTTATGATTGCTGTTGTTATTTCACTTTTCATTTTCAAGGAATAGAAATGTCAGTAAAGTCAAGGGATAATCACATTAAACAGCAAACAGTGATGAAGAGACGGACAGCGATGAACAGAGGTCAGTGGTTAGAGAAGGCTGCAAACAGCAGACGACTGCTGCATTTAACTGTGTGATTTATTTTAGTTATTTGTTGTTGGGCTATTATTCAAGTTATTTCTTATTCTTGAAGGCCTTTGTATGATAAGGCAGACTATGTTAGACTAGTGATTCCCAACCTGGGGTCCTGGACTCCCAAAGGAGTTCCCCAAAAGAGCACAGGGGGTCCCTGAAGAGTCTGAACATTAGAGCCATTGTGATTAATGTGCAAAAATTGTCCCTATTTTAAGGAAAAAAAGTAAGGCTCTATGTTGTTCATTTACCTTTGGCTTTATCAAAGGACAGGACTCAACCAGAATGCATTATATATGGTAAGAATCTCACTTTTGAAAGTCTAAAACCAAGCATGGTTTCAGAACAGGGTGGAGCAGGGGGTCCATGGCATTTTAGTACATGCATAAAGGGGGTCCCCGAAGAAAAAAGGTTGGGAACCACTGTGTTGGACTGCCTGTGTATATGCCCGTTTGTGTTTTTGTTGCTCCGATTAAACTACTGAAATTCTTGCATTATTTCATATTTTATTGCCCCTATCTAACATGTTTCTGAGCTGCATACAGTAGTAAAATGTTCTTAGAAGTAACCTGTTTTTGACCACATTGGAGTGCAGTAGTATATATGTGTGTGTATATGACTTGGGAATTGTGTTGCACTCTCAAAATTATGGCTCCCCCGAAAGCCCCGATGTAATTCGAAACCTGTCTGGGCAGCCTTATTTTGGTAAAACAAACTTGGCTCTGTTTGCCCTGTTAGTTCAGTTGATTTGGGCTAATCTGAGATCTGTCAGTCATCCAAAGTCTGTCCACCAGTTTCTCAGGGAAGAGAAATAAATCCAGCATTTTCAATCTTGTCAGTCTTTATTTTGGTAGTTAATGACACATTTTTCTGTGTTGTGACAAATTCAAAATACATATTTCTGCTTTTCTTTGTCGTTCATTAGCCAGAGAAACAGAAATTAGTATTAGTATTAGGCCATATCCAAGCTCAATCGACATGAGCTGATCAGTTGGGTGCTTTTCTTTGTATGCACGCAATTGGCTAATCATGCTGTACAAAGTGCTCTATTTAAACCACTGTGGCATGCATACCTTCTTCAACAAGCTGCTTTACAAGCCACTTCCACCCCAACTATTCCTTTTTCAAGCTTTGTCTGACTTCATCATTGTTATATTTGTCATTGCATTGTTTTTTACTCTAGAAGCTATTTTGCTTCTCCCTTCCCAGCCTCAGGCATTTGCACATGGAAGGGCAGGAAAATCCCAGAACAGAGCTGCCATTTTAAATTACTATAAATTGCTACTATAACTGCACATGGTTATAATCATAATTTTGAGAAGGGTGTGAACTGGAACTGGAACTGTCAAGCCATGCCAAGCCAAGCCATGCCAGGCAGCATTTATTTATAAAGCATTTTAAAAATGGACTAAAGTGTTGAACAATAAAAGGCAAAGGCAAATTTATTTGTAGCACATTTCAAGACAATTCAAAGTGCTTTACATAAATCATTACAGCAGGGTGCAGACAAGTGCATTAAAAAAAATAAAAATAAGAATAAAAAATAAATAAAGATTAAAAGAAATGCAATTAATGAAATAAAAGCAGAAGGAATATGCTAAAATAAAATAGATAAAATGTAAGAACTAAAGTTAAAGACCATATTAAATAATGATTCCAGCTTAAAAGAACCAGATGTAGATTTTGACTTCTAAATAAAAACTGTTGAAATGCAGCAGAGAACAGGTATGTCTTCAACCTTGATTGAAATAAACTGAGTGTTTCAGCTGATCTGAGGCTTGTGGAGCATAGAAGCTGAATGCAGCTTCTCCATGTCTGGTTCTGACTCTGGGAACTGATAAGAAACTGGAACCAGATGACCTGAGGATTCTGGCAGGTTCATAATGGGTCAAGTGGTCACTGATGTATTTTGGTCCTAAACCATTCAGAGCTTTAGAGACCAACAGCGGAACTTTAAAATCTATTGTCTGATGAACAGGCAGCCAGTGTAATTAAGAGAACAAACAATATTTAAAAGACATAAAATGAATTTAAGAACATAATAAAACAATGTAAGACTACAACTAAAAAGTAAATAAATAAAAACAAGATTAAAAACATATAAATTTCACAAAAATAATTGTTAAAATAATAATAATATTCACTTTTCATGCTTGGTCAAAGGCCAAAGAAAAAGAATAGTTTAAAGTAGAGATTTAGAAATGGACAGTTAGGACGTCTGTCTAACATGCAGTAACAGCATGTTCCACAACCGAGGAGCATTTATATGAATGTACAATTGTTCGTTTTTTTGTTCTGTCCAGCATGGTGGCAAAAAATGATAGTCTGGCTGCTGTGTTATGCCAAACAAATTTGCTTGTTCCTCTTAATAATATTATTCATTCGTTCGTTGGCTTTCTTTCTTTCTTTCTTTTTTTCTTTCTTTCTTTCTTTCTTTCTTTTTCTTTCTTTCTTTCTCTCTCTCTCTCTCTCTCTCTCTCTCTCTCTCTCTCTCTCTCTCACTCACTCCCTCACTCACTTACTTACTTACTTTCTTAGTGACTTACTTACTTAATGACTTACTTACTGGACCTGACCAGAGGGCACAGGAAAAAGGAGAATAGTGCAGAGAAGTACAAAGGAAAGTATAAAGAAGAAAGAGGTGACAAACACACATAGAAGGCAACGATTCCTCAATCCAACTTAACACCAGACAACCAACTGCTACACCTGTACAGAAACACAACAGAGAATTTCCTACAGCTTTTACAGGTAAACTAAGCTCATAACAACAACAACAACACACACACACACATACACACACACACACACACACACACAAACTAAACAAAAGTAGCTCTTAGTGTATAAACCCACAACACACAACAACAACTCAGTGACTGTCAGCATGCAGAGTATAAGGAATGAGGAGTGAGATGAGCGAGATTGTGCAAATGTGACCACGCCTCTATGGAGGCTAGAGGGCAGCCTGGAGCACAGACCCAAGCCACCACACCACGAAGACCACCCCGAGCGTGGCAGAGGAAGGCCCCCAGCCAGAGCCTCCTGCAGTCATCGAGCACAGGCCCCAGTTGGCCAAGATCGGCAGCTGCGACTCCGGCGGGCACCGGCCACCCATCCCTAAGGGCCCAGAAGCCCTGAATTTTCAAGTCACTGTAAATGCGACTTAAGTGTAACTCGAGTCTGAGTCCCAAACTTGAGCCCCCTTCTCTGTTACCCATTTATATTCAAAGTGACTTGTGTTAGTGTTTTCCTAATGATGTAAAATGATGTATTTCCATTTAAAACCCATTGGTGAGAACTTATTTTATTACAGAAAATTTACACAAAGCTCAAACTTACTGGGAAAGACTAATGAATTACTAAATGAACAGTAAGTGTGCTCTTACAGTGAAACAGGCATTCATTTTTCCAGTTTTGGGACAAAACATCTACAAACTTCATAAAGTTCATTGATCTAAGCTTGACATGTGTAGTGAATTATCAATTCAGAACCATCTAGCTTTCTTCTTTCTCACCTCTTAGTTTTATAATTTGGGAATTCCAGTACTGAATGGATTTCCTTCTAATGTATAAACCAACACTTGACATTAAATCTTTTCAAAGGTATTTTACCTTAAACACAGATCAAACACTGCAGCAGTAAGAATTGTCATGATTTTATTCTCATGATTTGTGTGAGCATAATCATTAAAAAAAAAAAAAATTATATATATATATATATATATATATATATATATTTATATATATATAGAGAGAGAGACAAAACTCTGCATCACTTCAGTATAACTATAATCTATCCCAAAGCATCATCCTGGCTTATAATTTATAAAGATAATTAATGGAAAATATTTGTTAGAGGAGCAGCGGGAGTCAGATGTCCACTGTGTGTGGCTACAGTACCTCCAGAGCAAGTCACATAGGGTGGTAAATATTTAACACCCAATACCTTTTAATTAGCCAGCTTGACATGCACTTTGCAGTTTGAATACTCAATCTACAAGCCGAGACAAAAAGTAAGAATACGATAAGGGAGATAAATCAAGGCTCAGCAGTAAATTCCATTAACTCTATTTATCTTTAAAATTTTTGTAATTTACATGAGTAATTGCAGGGTTGTTGTTTTAAAAGCATATGAGTCATGCAAAAATATTTTTCAGCACATTAGCACAATAAATAAAGTGGGCAGTTTATTAGAATATATATATGTATCTATATATATATATATATATTACATTAAATCAAGATCTTAAAAAAAGAATTATTTTATTTGTGCCATCCTTCACAAGTTCATAAAATTAAATGCCTGGCTCCCTGTCAGGGACCAGGCAGTAAGGCAGTAGGACACAAGAGGTTTTTGTTCAAAAACCTGGGTCTTTTTTTTATTTACCTGAAAAATTTAAATGTTACAAACTCCGAAGATTCAACTAAACCAAGTGATAAAAGAGGTCAGCTAAATATAAAACTAACTATAACTAGACTCAAAATAAGAACGAAGTAGAACTTCAGCAAGGTAACAAATGAATACATGAATGAACATAACAAACTGACCTCCTGAACAATCAAACTGGTGAACTTAAATACAAGTTTAGCTAAACCAAAAGTAAACCCAAAAGTGGAAATAAGATGGCTACTGAATTTTGCATTAACCAAAACTTCAAAATAAACCCCCAAACACCCCAATGACACTACAGCATGTGGTCAAGTCCAATGGAGCTGGCAGCCACCTATCAAAGTCCTCAGCCCTTGGCCACACCTGCAGCATGAAGGAGAGGCTGAACCCCAGGTAACTCAAAGAAAGAAATAAGTATTGATACAAAACCTTACAGTGCCTAGGTATATTTAACCTCGTTAGGTTGGGTATGAAAATTAAAGTAATTTGGTAATGAAGTAATGTGAAATGGAATATGTGGTATTTAGACTCAGGTCTGCAAATAGAAATAAAGTAGATATACACTTGTGGTGAGGTGTGGATATTACCATGTGTGGCAGGCATCACACTCCCCATCAAAACCTTTCTGGTGGTTTTGTAAAGGTGTATGTATGTATATATATATATATATGTTACGACCCTGTACAGTGGTATGATGGGCGTAACAAAAGAATGAGAATTGTGGACAGATGTAAAACCGGGAGATAACAGAATTTATTGGTACAAGTGGGATTGAGCATAAATAAAAGACAAACGGTGGTGAATCACATGCTGGGGTTAGCGAAGCTGCTTAAATCAAGAAACCAGTATAACAGCTATTTTCTAACGTTAACTCAAAACAAGCCAGTAAAAAGCAAAACCGAAAATAACCAAAAAAATTGTGAATATAAACTGGCCAAGTAATCTTCTATATAGTAAGAAAGAAATACTATAAACAACTACAAACCTACAAAACTAGCCCAACACATTCTACTTTTACCACTAAGATGACAAAATATAACTTAAGGGAGAAGGCAAAAGGGCTTTAAGACTTACCACAAACAGAAATAAAGACTATCAGTCAGTAAACCACAAAAGAAGGAACACAAAAGTTCAAACAGTTCTAACACTGTGGGAAATCTACAATAAAACTCTAAGTTCTTCTAAGCACAAAACCACCAAGCAAAGCACACGATCACAACCAAAGTTCTTAAGCCGAGGGCAGATTGTCTGTGCAAACAGTTGCCAAAGACTCCACATCTGCAGTTGGCTTTTATTTCCTCGTCGTGTGGCTATAGTGATGATGATTGGCCCGGCAATTATCCAATCAACTGGATGAAGGCAGAGGTGAGGTGCATGGAGCCAATCCTTAGTAGGCAAGAAGCAAGGTGTGTAGAGCATAACTAATCCCTGTTGGGTGATGGCACACAGGTATTTCCATGCATACTGAGAGGGTAATTAGTGAAATGACAGGCAGCCGTAACTATATATATATATATATACACTACCGTTCAAAAGTTTGGGGTCACTTTGCCATGGGATTCAATAGGGAAGTGACCCCAAACTTTTGAACGGTAGTGTATATATATAGTTTATATATATATATATATATATATATACATAAACTATTTGTGCTGCAAAATTTGAATACTTGCTAAATAATGTTGTTTTATAAATTCATGTGTATATTTCTTTGAATATGTATGAATTATGCTTGTAGTCATTCCTGGTCTCCATATCAACATCCGATGCATCCAACATGTTTCAGCTTAGAAAAGTGAGGATGTGGGGAGTTCCTCCTGTGTGCAGTGTCACCGTGTAAAACAGGAGATAATGTCAGCACTGTAGAGATTAATCTGCCACAGCTAAGGGCAGAGATTAAGGCCATCTATGAAAGTGGGCCAACGTGGCATCAGTGCTTTGCTAAATCGAACTGAGCCTAACCAGCTTGAACAGCGCCGCTTTGTGTATTCTGACAAGAAGGTACACTATCTAACAGTATACTGTGATATTCTGACATTTATGTCTGTAAAAAAGTCTATTTTACTGTTTCTTAGTTGCTTTTGACATTGTTCTGAATCCATACTGGGTATTTTAAGTTTCCATATCTGTCAGCACAAGCTTAAGTAATCACTGTGGGAGCTGTTTCAAATTCCAAATTCCAAACATGTTAACCATATAAAATGACCACATCCTAATTGATAGTTAGAAGCCTTCTAAATGTAAATTTGAGTAACTTAGCTCATCATAAATCAAAACTAAGTTACATATTTGGCAACCTTTATCACTGCTCCTGTTCCTGTTTTTTTTGTGATTCACCGCTCACACATCAAACCCTTTAAATTAGAATTAATTGCAGTCAGAATCATAAACAAGACATATGCTTAATAAGAAAGGATAATGACCACAGAACTAGCTGATCATTTGTGCATAACAAACACTTTGATTTCACATGCTGACTGAAGTTTAAGACCCTTATTGCACTCTCTTACAGAGGAAGCCCTAGCCTTTGCACTGGCACTGCAACAGAGCACCTGAAAATCAAATGGTTAATTTCAGAGCTAGTGGAGGTTAAATCGCCAGCAACTGTCATTAGAGGAGCCAAGATGCATCCCAAACAATTCAAGTGACACATCTATTTGACAAATTGGAATCAGATGTGGCTTCAAGCGTTTACTAAATGCCGCCCTAATCACCATCTTTGTGTGTGTAAGCTTCCGCTTATCTAACGCAGTGCAATTGTCTCCACATAAATACTGCTACCTCACAAAAAAAAGGCTACCATAAAAAGGTCACACGCTGATATTTTTGTGTAACTTTGATTACAGCACACATTCATGGCATTGTTTCTATAAGCTTCTGCAATATCACAAGACTTATTTCCATCCAGTGTTGCATTAATTTTTCAACAGGATCTTGTATTGATGATGGAAGTCTGCCCTCTGCACAAAGCCTTCTCCAGCACACCCCAAAGATTCTTAATGGGGTTAAGGTCTGGACTTTGTGGTGGCTGATCCATCTGTGAAAAATTATGTCCCATGCTCCCTGAAACACTCTTTCACAATTTGAGCCAAATGAATCCTGGCATTGTCATTTAGAATATTTTCCCTTAGCCATCAGAGAAGAAAAGATCCATTAATGGAATAACCAGGTCATCCGGTATATTAAAATAATCAACTACTTTGGGCACATAATGTTGCTGAATATAGACCTTGCCAAGTGCAGCAACCCCATATCAAAGGATTGACCATAGGATTGTACAGTAGGTACCAGTCATGATGGGTGCTTTTTTTTTCATTTGTCCTTTGTAATGGACACCCCCCAAGCCAGAACAGAAAACCTTTAGGAGCTATGACCTAACCCCAAAACCTCCTTTCCTCAACAGATGGTCAAAGTGCTGGTGACATCAGCAGGATTGATCTACATGCAGGTCTGAAAGTCATAGCGGTAGGGAGAGGAGCGGGGACATCGGAGCAGAGAAAGTTAGTTGTGAAAAACTGCCTGTTTAGTGGTGAATGTTTTTGCTACAAGTTTTAGCAATAAAAACCACACAGCTCTTATAGTTACAGCAGAGTCCCATGTCTGCTTCACCAACGCTGGGTAAAGTGAAGGAAGTTAACCCTGAAGCTAGGTGCAGCTTCACCCAGGAGTAATCAGCTCTCCTCCACTTCTCAACCAAAGTGTGGAGGTGAAAGCAGAAAAGTTTAACAGCTGTTTCTGTTGGCGTTGTCACAGATGATAGAGGCAACAGACCAGTGCAGCATGGTTACTAAACCCTCAGCAATGTTGCTTCAGGAGCAAAAAAGCCAAACCAAAAGACAAGGTTTTTTTGTTGCTGAATGTTCCTGTGGGCGCAGTGTTTAGCGCAAAATATTTATATTTTACCTATTAGTGACATTATTAGTTAGCACTGAAACTTTCTACAGCAGATGCATCCAAACTAAAATCCATTTTGCAGGTAACAGATATTTCTGTGGTTCACTACAGTTCAACACAATTTCATTTAGTATTAATAAAAAGGTCCAAGACAAAACCTGAGAGTTACTGGTGCCTCAAGATGTTAGGCTCTGAAAATCCGAAGGAGGACATTTTGAGGAGTCTCTTGGCTTAGCACACTTCAATAAAAAAATAGAAATATCACAGGCACACATAAATAAGCAAAAAATAAGGATATAAAATATATTTAAGGTATAAGAAAACCTCTATATTTATAGTGTCAAACGCAGATGGCGGTGTGGGCACATGCAGCAGCTCCATGCTCTATGCAGAGGGCCAGGGGTTCAAGTCCCTGCTCTGCCAAGGAACAACCTTTGGGCTTTGTAAATGATCTGCTGAGCGCATGCAACAAAATTTCCTTAAACTTAACTTATTATACCTGTATATATATATATACAGGTATAATAAGTTAAGTTTAAGGAAATTTTGAATATTATGTTTATATACAGTTATAATTCAGTATATATACATAATAATATAATATATATATATATATATATATATATATATATATATATATATATATATATATATATGTATATATATAATGTAACTGAAATGTAATTGTTTAAGTGATATGAGAACAGTTTCTTTTTGGCATTTCAACATAAAGGTTTGCAGACAGAGAAAAAAAGGTTGAAAAGGGAAAGTGGCACTTTGCATGGTTACAGTAGTAATGTGAATAATATGTGGCTCTAAATTGTCAGGCAAAATTAAAGAATGTCAAACATGTGCGTACTTACAATATTTAAAAAACCCTGCAATACTTGGAATGTATTTGTTCACAATACTAAAATAAAAATTAAATTATGGAACAACACAAACAAAGGTTGCTTTTCTAATTGCTGAGCTACTGATGTTTAGCTATATAGCATTGGCTTTTATGAATATTAAGTGTAACCTACAACTAAAAAATGCAAATGTCAGACTAAGATGTACTATTATAAATACAGTGCAAATACTGCTGAATCACTATTGGGAGCTAAAAATCTTGACCAGAATGTACAGTTTTTTGTAGATCTGTGAAAGTTGCATCAGATGCCAGATTTCAAACTTTTCAGACTGCTTGTCTCTTTCATACTCAAAATGGAAATTTGTCTTTGGCTTTGGAGAAAGGACAACTGTACAACACAACAACATATGACACAATAAAAAGATAAATAAAAACATGGAATAACAATAAATAAAAAAAATATTTTTCTGTTTTTCTGTGAATCATGGAGTTTAAGTGAGCCTTTGAAATAAAGATCTAATACAAAGAAAGTATATATACACACACATGTTTCACAGGACCATTCATTGAAATTGGAAGAATGGATTATACCAGTGAAATAAACAGTATGTCTGAATGTCTGTACTGAACTGAATTTTAAGAGAAAGTGGGACATGCAAAAACAACATTGACTTTGAGCACACAAGCTATTCAATGTTTTGGAATGATTAAGTCAAAACTGAGCATAATTTAATAAATATATCCATGTCAGACTTGAAGTGAGAAGTTCACATGAGGGAATTCACCAAACATCTCTGAGCTGAAGCTCTTCTGTACTAAAGAATGGTCAACATTTCTCACAAACTGATGCCCAGGACTGATCAGCAGTTAAACAAATAGTTGTTTGCAGTTACTGCTGCACAAAGAAGTCAGACCAGTTACTGAAAATAAAGTTTAACATAATTGTATCACTTACACATTATATGTAGAATATAAAGCATAATTTCATCCAAGTAATCAGTCACAAACATCTCTTATGCCCTATCGCTGTAGAACTTAAAAGTGGTGATGTTTTAGGTTCCATCTGAGCAGAGAAATGGAAAACACTAAATGGTTCACAAATGTTCAAACACTACTGTATGATTCAGTGAAAAGGAGGTTGCTTTGGATATGATGGCAGTTAATGGTGGCCTTGAGAATATCTAGACCAAATCTGCATACAAATTGTTTTCTTTTAAATCATATAAAACTGCAGTTTTGGGCAAATGGGTGCACAGCTATAAAACTCTACATTGAGTGGAGGACCAGAACTTGCACACAGATGGGATAGCTACAGGAAGCCAGGGAAATGTTTCTGTTCATGACACATTTGCACATTAGCAGCATTTAACAGTCTGCAAGTTTTTTTTTTTTTTTTTTTTGTTTTGAGGCAGGCTGGCCAGTTCACTGTCCTAAAATATTAAAGCAAACAGGGTACACAGTAGTTTATGGAGTCTGTTTCAAATCAGTCATTATCACCCATATGGGCATCATCTCAACATGACTTCATTTTCTGTTTGCCCTGATGCTTGCCATCTTTGTGCCTGCAGGGGAAAAATGGCAATATCTGTCATCCTGTTTGCAGGCTAAACCATAATGGTGAAAATAAAAGGTGACATCACACCATACCTATAGAACATAGTTTTGAATTTAAAAAGTTAAAGTATAATACATAGCAGGCATATGTAGTATATCATTTGCATATGCCTCTCCAATGTATTTTTTCCCTTCAAAGTAAAAACTTAAATATTTTTTTTACACTCTGACTAAAACTTTGGTTTTCATTTTTCAGCCATTGCTTGGTATTACCTCTTCTAAAATTAACATTTTGTAAGTGAATTACAAATATTATGCTTGCAAGCATTTTCATCATACTTCCAATGGCTGTTTTACTGCATAACCTAGATGGCTGATGAAGTGTGTGATTTCATGCCTAGATGTAATGTGACCAGTGATACAATTAATTCATGACACAAGACAATACAAATATTTTAACAGGGTAACTCATAATACAGTATTGCATGCGCTTCTGTCTATGTCTATCAGATATTATTAATATTTAAATATCTTATCTGGAAGGTTTCTTTCCGACCTTAAAAGTTAAAGTGATTTCCATGTTCATATGACTTCTGTGAGAGAAGTCAGTCTCATAACTTTAGACTAAAAAAGATAGCAATATTTCCACTTAAAAAAAACTTTCATTCTTACAATAATTTGAAAATTTTTTATATAGTTATTTTTTTTTTTATTTTAGGAATTTTAAAAAGAGACATCTGAGAAGTGTTAAAGAGACTTCTAGAGTAAAAATGTTGCAGCAAAGGCATCAGGCCAAAGCAGAAACAGTTGGAAATCTATCCTGCCGGGTCTTGCACCAGGACCTGGATATATGTGTTTTAAAAACACAACCTACTGCTATTTTGCAAAGGTTGGTGTGGATGGATATTCTTTGAATGGGCATTTCTGTACTTACCCTGGCAATAAGTACAAGAGGACTTGTTCCTTATGATCAAAGCATTTGAAACTTTTTAATAATAAATACCAATCTTTTTTAGTGTTGTAGCTGACTGAATTTGAGGATTTCTTTTATCACCAAAACATAGTCAAACACAATTAACTGATCAACAGTGACTCTAAAAAGTACAGTCAGCAGAGACTACGTATGTGCACAGGAAAATATAAGCTTGTTTACAGAGCCTGTGATCTGTTCTTTGGTGGTTGTAATCATAACTGAGATATGATTTAAACACAAAATTCTCAGTCAGAAGACTTAAACTGATGTTCCCTTTGGGACCTTTAATTTTAATGCTTGACTTTTAAATAAATTAATTTCTAATCAGTATTTTTGCTGCTTGTGCAGATTATAAATCAAAACTACTTTGGTAAGTTGCAGAAAAAGTAAATGTGTTAATTAAATGTACTTGGCCACAATTTTACATACATCTAAGAGTTGTTATTTCTCCCATTTACTTTTTCTTTGATTTTATTCATTATTTTAATGACAATTCTTTCCAGTCAGGATCACACCACTACCTTATGACTGAAAAAGAAAAAGAAATATGTAGTGACCGCAAGAAACAAATCACATGAGCAATGACTTTTTGAACTCTCAATAACAATCATTGGTTGTTAACTTAAAAGATAGACAGATATTTGGATTTAAATGCAGTTTAAGTATATTTACCACACAACACTGTTGTAACCAGATGAAGATGTTCCACAGAGACAGAAGAGGTTGTACTCTTCGAATCTGGAAAACTATAAAACTACAGTATAGTAATTTGTGAACTAAACTCCTTTCAAGATAGAATGTCATTTAAAGCTATCTTTTACTCTGACAAAAATAATTTATGAGACTGAACTGCTTGACAGCAGGTAAAATGGGAGAGGTTGGTGATGTTAGTTGGACTGTGAAAAGGCTGCTGCTGACCTCCTTAGGGGGGATCTCATGTCAGGTGTAATATATAGTGCCACCCAAATATGGTACATAACTTTTGACTGAGCATAAAACGAAATGTCACAGGTACAATTCATCAAGTTTTACATTATCAAACAAGGTATATATGGTAAGGGGATTGTAATCATAAATTAATTCACTGGCGCCATTCTCCTGCTTCAAAGGTAGTTAGAAAGTGCTTAGAGTGAGCCTGATTAGGATAAATCCTTACTGAAATGCTATGATTTTATATACATGAATATGTTTTAAGTAATATTTTCTTTTGCAAAACATACAAATTAAAGATGGGTAATTGCCATAAAACATGATGCTGTGGGTTAAAGGTACTGTGTTAGAGAGCACAAATGTTAGCATTAATTCCCATTCTGGCATCTGACCACAGAAGGGGAGCAGTTTTAATTATGGGATGAGGAAAATGAGTAGTAGGTGTGTTGGGATGTGAAAATCAGATGAAAATAGGGGAAATCTAAGTTGTAGCTCTTAGGTCTGGAAATTTTCCAAATGTATGGGCCACAGGGAGGTGGGATGTGGCTGAGATAGAGGGGCTGATATGAACTGAGGTGGTCATTATGACATCTGTATATATAACTTGTCTTGTAGATACAACGTATATCATTCTGAATAAAAGTCAGAGATAAATGGAATGGACACAATTTTAGAGCCATGGAGCAATAACAGTAGCTAAAATATTTTATTTTTATTCTGTGTTTACGTTGCAAATACTTAACTAAAATCACTATAGGCAATACATACCAAAGCATTTAACTATGCTTTTTCAGTGTTTCAGAAAACACAACAGTGCATGTGTAAAAGTCACATTGTGGTGTAGGATTCTTTGGATACCAGCACAACAATAACTGTGTACTGTTAAGAACAAAAAACTTGTTAAATACCTAAAATACAGCTGTGAGAGAATCAGGAAGGTAGCAGTGGAAGCCCAAGTAAGCAATAACAGCACCTGACAATATTTACAAGTGACTTTACAGAAAAACTAGCCCAACAAGCAAACTTTGCAACACTGCCCATATCGAGCTGCATCACCACTGTAAACTGGAAGAAGCTCACAGCTACTGTCCAAAATGTATTAATTTAGCTAGAAACAGAATAACGTGCGGTACCACAACTGAGTTACTTTATTTAAAGAGTAATGCGTTAGAGTATTAGTTACTGACAAAAGTAACAGTGGTACAGTTACCATGACCCAACGATGGTCAGAAGCTATCTACAACAATGTCCTTAGCTGATATGCTAGTGGAAAAATGTATTTCTAGAATGTAAATCTGCTTGTCTCCCTACAAGGCAAGGCAGTTTATTTGTATAGCACATTTCATGTACAGGACAATTCAAAGTGCTTTACATAAAACAAAGACATTACAGATATTTAGAATAGTAAAAGGCATCAACACATAATCAACACATAATCACAATAAAATAATAAATTACATTAAAATGATTAAAAGCAAGATAAGTTAAAAAAGTTACCGTGCAGATTTCATGCATAGGCGCATGAGAAAAGAAAAGTTTTTAACCTGGATTTAAAAATGTCTACATTTGGGGAAAGTTTAATCTCCACTGGCAGTTTATTCCATTTGTTTGCAGCATAACAGCTAAATGCTGCTTCTCCATGTTTAGTCTGGACTCTGGCCTGGACTAGTTGACCAGAGTCTTTGGATCTAAGAGCTCTGCTAGGTTTATATTCTCTGAACATATCACAGATGTATTCTGGGCCTAAACCATTCTGGGATTTGTAAACAAGCAGAAGGGTTTTAAAATCTATTCTGTGACTGACTGGAAGCCAGTGTAAAGATTTTAAAACTGGTGTGATGTGTTCAGATCTCTTAGTCCTGGTTAAAACTCTAGCAGCAGCGTTCTGGATGAGCTGCAGATGTTTAATGCTCTTTTTAGGAAGTCCTGTTAAAAGACCATTACAGTAATCCAGTCTACTGGAGATGAATGCATGGATGAGTTTCTCTTGGTCTTTCTGGGAGACTAAACTTTTAATTCTGTTGATGTTTCTGAGCTGGTAAAAAGCTGCCTTAGTGACAGCTTTGATGTGGCTGCTGAAAGTCAGATCTGAGTCTATCAACACTCCCAGGTTACAAACTTGGTTGGTAATTTTAAGAGCCCGAGTCTCCAGGTGTTTGCCAATGCTGACCCTCTTCTCTTTGCTACCAAACAGAATAATCTCAGTTTTGTCTTCATTTAATTGTAGGAAATTCTCCCTCATCCAGGTGTTTATTTGCTCCAGACACTGACACATTAAGTCTATTGGACTGCAGTCATCTGGTGACAGAGACACATAAAGTTGTGTATCATCTGCATAACTTTGATAACTAATACTATAGTTTTGTAATATTTTACCCAAAGGGAGCATATACAAGTTGAACAGAAGAGGTCCAAGGACTGACCCCTGGGGGACTCCACAAGTCATGGCCACTCGCTCGGATTCATAGCTGCCGATCGTAACAAAACAACTCCGGCCTTCTAAATAGGACCTGAACCAGTTAAGGACCGCTCCAGAAAGTCCAACCCAGTTTTCCAGCCTGTGCAACAGGATTCTGTGATCTACAGTATCAAACGCAGCACTGAGATCCAACAGAACCAGGACTGATACTTGACCAGAATCGGTATTCAACCTAATGTCATTTAACACTTTGACCAGAGCTGTTTCAGGGCTGTGATGAGGTCGGAAGCCGGACTGAAATTTATCAAGATTTCCACTTTCATTTAAAAAGTCATGAAGCTGGTGAAATACAACTTTTTCAATAATCTTGGAAATAAAAGAGAGGTTAGAGACAGGTCTATAGTTGTTCATTATAGAGGCGTCTAGAGTCCTTTTCTTTAGGAGTGGCTTAATAGCAGCTATCTTTAGTGACTTGGGAAAAATGCCTGATGCCAGCGAGCTGTTAACTATCAGTAGGAGATCACTTTCTACTGAGGTAAAAACTGTTTTTAAAAAGTCGGATGGTATCATGTCCAGAGTGCATGTTGTTGATTTCAAATGCCAAACTGTTTCTTGTAGGACTTTTAAATTCACCATTTTAAATTGTGACATGACATCAGAATTATTTCCGGGTTTTAGACACAGACTAATTTTCTTGTTTGACTGTGTGGAATTAATATTTTGCCTAATTGTTTTAATTTTTTGGCTAAAAAAGTTTGCAAATTGGTTGCATTTCTCAGTGGAAAGGAGCTCTGGGCTTATCTGTTTAGGAGGATTAGTAAGTTTTTCAATCATAGCAAACAGAGTGCGAGAATTGTTGACATTCCTGTTAATCATTTCAGATAAATGCAGCTCTCTGGCCTTGCACAGCTCATTGTTATAGTTACGCAGGCTTTGTTTGTACAGCTCATAGTAAATTTGAAGTTTATTTTTCCGCCATTTCCGCTCAGTTTTTCTGCATTCTCTTTTTAGGCTGGTAACCACAGTGGTGTTTCTCCATGGTGTTTTCTGTTTGCTCAAGTTGCTCTTGATTCTTATCGGTGCAACAGCATCCATTACATTCAAGATTTTCAGATTGAAATTATCCAGGAGTCTATCAACTGACTCTGCACTGGTTGTTGGTAACATAGCTATGGCCTCCACAAACTTAGCACTTGTTCTTTCATTAATGTACCTCTTCCTAACGGAGAAGCAGGTTGGTTGAACATTCTGAGTGATCAGTAAATCAAACAAAATACAAAAATGGTCAGACAAGGCCAAGTCAGTGACCGCAACAGAAGAAATATCAACACCCTTTGAAATAACCAGGTCCAGAATGTGACCTCGAATGTGGGTCGGTTGTTTAACATGTTGCCACAAACCAAACATGTCCAATATGGAACAAAATTCCTTGACATTACCATCCGTCATGTTATCTATGTGAATGTTAAAATCCCCAGTTAAGATGAAATGGTTAAAATCAGTAGAGATAACCGACAATAATTCAGAAAATTCATCAATAAAATTTACACAGTGTCCTGGACGTCTGTAGATGATTAGAAATAGGATTTTAGGAATGCCCCTTAAAATAAAACTAAGATATTCAAAAGAACCATAACTGATTTAATGAGCCATTCGCAGTTTCACTGTACCGGCCGTGTGTACTTAGACTTGCATGGCTTAATCTTTGAGACAAGCATATGCTACTGGCAGGATCAACCAGGTAGCACTGCTCAGGCATAGTATGTTGTGTGTTTATTTTAGAGCATACACAAAATGTTCAGAGCTTTGGTGCTCTTTTTTCAGCATGTTTAGAAATGCTACTAGTGTATGCGAAATTAAATGCACTGCATATGACCCGTGTTGGTAACTAAGACATCCCTCCACCTGCAGATGAGTTGAATTAACTTGAAGTGGTCCACAGCGATGATGACAATGATCCATGAGCTTGCTACAGTCTCAGATAAGCAATCCATGTTCTTTTATTAAAGCAAGAGCTTCTTTTTTCCCAACTCTCCAGAGGTTTGACTCCATATTGCCCATTCAGTTTTTTATGAGTAATGACCTGTTACATTGGCGATCCCCCCTGCAGCTCTAATCGCTCAAGTGATGATACACTGGAAGCCTGGAGGGATAAACTACCCCTGAGCAGTTATTACACAGGTCTAGTGTTCTAACTGATATTGGTTCTGCTCACCTACAAACAATGAAAAGGAAAGAGCTGAAAAGACTCCAGCTCAAGCAACACAATTTCAGTGGTGCCTGGAATGAAATAGTTAAACAAAAGGAAATGAGTCACTGATGTTTAAAATGCACCACCATCCCACACCAGCCTGTCCTTCATGTTAGGGTATTATCTGTAATGCTAGGGAAAATGTTATGACTCTGACATGGACAATAAACACCAAGAAAAATACAGTAGGATATAACATTTAGAAAGTATAAAGGTGATATTCACTTCATAGTAAAGTGGTAGCAAAAACTTTGTCATGTATTCTTTTGCCATTTATTGTCTTAGGTATATAAAAAAGAATGTTCTTTGTTTTCTGAAACCTTATAGTATGAGCAAGTCATACAGTTTTTAACTGATTAAATTAAATGTATTAACTCAGTCAGTCAAATACTTATATAACAGATGATTTCATATTTAAAAAGGATACCCAGAGCTGAGTCTGAACAACACAAAAAACTAATGTGATTCATAAAATTATCATTATGTTTATTTTCCAGTGACAAAGCATATTTTTATTGTGATGCACATCAGTGTGCAATCTGAAATGCATTCCCATCATGGTCCTTATACTGATACTGTATTTAACTATCCAACAAACCAACAATGAAACATAGTGTGCATTTTATTATTATTATTTTCTTTTTTGTTTTTGTTTTGTTTTTGTCTTAATCCTGTTTCTGTAACATTTGCATTGTGTCTTGCATTTGCATTCTAGAAATAACCAATTATTTCTAATGTTGACATCCAAATAGGTATAAGTGTTTATGATGCTGAAACTCAAAAAGGAAAACAAATGTGCAAACTCCAATAGCATGAACAACTTAATTAAAGATTCTTTAAAAAACAAGGTTTTCCTGTCTGCATCCATTTTACTTATTATAAGAATAATACCTTCTTATTTTCTTTAAAGACCTTTATTTATTTTTACTATTTCCTAATCAAAATCTCACACTACAGCTATTATGTATCTTCATGTTACATAACTTTCTGTCATGTTAATCAAAAAAAAAAAAAAAATAACTCTGCTTATCTTTCAGGTTTCAGCATGTAACATGGCCTCCTGCTAAACATACTGCTGAATTTATTAATTCTCTTACTTGTACCCTATACAGACATATTGCTCCTCTGGGATGGCTGTCACTGCCAGCCTGACACATTGTGACTGGTTTGCTGAAATTGCCTGCAGCAGTGAATTTTCAGTGAATGATAGAAGGAGAAAATTGTACCTGTTGATTTCAATGGTTCGCTAAGCAATCACATATGCAGTATTTGTCATTTGTGATAATTACAACAAAAAACAAAAAGCATGATTGTTTTTTGTTTTTTTCCCTTTGATTACATTTGATTACCTCACCTCTTTCCTTAACTAAATTCAGCCAAATCAAGCATTACAAATTTGACTTGCAAACTTTGTATATAAGGGACACTGTTTTGTCTCTGTTAACATTTCCAAAAACAAATGCAAACAAAAAATAAAATAAAATATTTTAAAAGTTAGTAGCTACATGTCATTGGTTAAGTTGTGTCCATATTGTAGTGCAATCTTAGCCATGACACTTTGTTGTAGGAAGCATTAGCAGTCTTCTGAGCTCCATGTTAACACGTGTTTGTAGGTGAATTATAAGCACCATCATTCAGATTTCGTTTTCTTTATTTCAGTTCATAATAGTAATGTGAGTCATTCCATTTCATAATGTGTCTTCTGAGGAGAAATTACCACATAGTGACAAACCACATGACAGATTAAAGAATATATTGGAATCTTTTTGTTAGATATATCTGACAAAATAACCTTTAAAAACAGTCCCTATGGACACGCAAGTTCATTGGTGACCCTCTTTTCCTTTTATACTCTATATTACAAGTGTCCACTCATGTCTTGATCAGTCCATCAGTTCAGCTGTGTTACACCTGCAGAGAGATGTTAGAAAAATTGTAGACAAGACAATGATATGATGTCTATGATCTGACAGCTCCCACGCTGTGCCCATCATTCATGTCACTGTTAGGCACTGCTGACTACTACAGAGCATGGTGGACGGCAACCTCATGAACAGCTTTGTGTGGGAATACAATTTTATCACAGTTCAAGGGTAAACAGCCAAAAGATCTTTATTTTCATTATTCCTTTATTTATTTAATCAAACTGGACAGAAAAAAGCCCAAAAATTTTAAATTGCCACACTGTTATGGTTTGTTGTGAAAAGTCAAATCACAATAATTAATCAATAATTACTCCTGTCATCCTTAAATCTACATTACTTTTCCACTTCTTTATTTTTAGAATAGCAAGTTGTATATTTTATTAATAAGAGATTATCATTAAGAATTTATGCATCAAAGGTTTTCTCCAAAGGAAGACTATATTTTGTCTAATGGGTAACTCCTGACATGTTCACAGGAATATAAACAAGTCGAGGTCAAGAACACACACAATCCAAATAAAATAAACTATTTTGATTATGAGCATATATTTTTGACTTACAGCATTTCCCTAAAAAGAGGCACAGATCTTCATTTTCTTCAGTGACTTAGGGCACCAAGTCCGCATGAGAGATAGGCATGTATTAAAGATAGGTTTGTTTTTTATTCCAAATTTTCACTGCTATTAGAATGACTCGTCACAGTTTCTACAATGTATTTTTTATAATGCCTCAAAATGAAATCCAGAGTAGTACACATGAGCCTACTTCATTTCCACATACCCGTGTGTTCATATTTAAGGATTTCAAGGATTCAAAGATACTTATCATACAAATGAAAAGAACAAAATATGCTCAAATCTTCATGTAGCAATAAAGATAGCTTTACGGGTACTGCACATAATGAATAACTATACAATTACATTGCTGAAAGTAATCAATATAAAACAAAAATCCTTTAGATAATAAATACAATATGCAATGCAATAGCAGTGTTAAAGTTCAGCAGATTAAAAACATGCAGTATGAGACAGTTTTTGAGACTTTAAGAATGGCAGTATGGAGCAGTTCATCAGTCTGACATCAACACCAACACATCTACTACACCACACTGAGCAAACAGTTGTTTATCATGGTGGTCCTTTTCTTAGATGCTGAAAAGCCTTCTGTCTGAGGGTAGAGTGACAAACAGTCCATGTACAAGGTGGGTGACGTCAAGCTGCCTTGTCCTTGCGTTTGATGATGTAACTGTCTATGGTGGGTGGTAATTTTACCCAGTGGTCTTTTGTGCAGTCTTTACTAATGGCTGCAATAACTCTTTCTCTGCTACTCTACAGCTAGTGTACTACACAGTAATCCAGGAAGTCAATGTGCTCTCCACCACACCATGAGTCAGCTGGAAGACCTTTGCTGGTAGATGTGGAAAACCTCCATTGTTGTTTTGTCCCCCTCCATATTTTGCCTTAAAGACATTAAAATTTGACCATTACTGTGTAATACAAAAAAGGTGTCGCTCTGTTAGCATATTACTGGCTCAGCAGGTTATTATTACACAATTAAATTAATGTGGGGTTTCCCATGTAAATATGCCAGATTTAGCTCTTCAGACTAATTTTCATCTGTAGTCCCATGGCAGGTCAGTGTAAGAAGGAACATACATATATATAAGTGCATATGTGTGTGCATGTTTGATTGTCCAGGAGCCATTTTTTAAAAAAAACAAAACAAAACAAAAAAAAAAAAGGTTTTATTGTCGAGATGTTCCTGAGTTCTGTATGGACAGTGTTCTAAATGCGTGATGCTCTTACAGAACTGCGCAAAACTGCTTTTCCTTAATAAAATGTCAGTCTCCCCTGCTTTAGGATCGAGTTCCCTAATTGGTTTTTCAAATGGATGAATTCCTGCAGTGGAGGTTGAGCCATTCTGTAAAGAATTTGATATGCCCACATAATGACCACATTCTCCCAGCTAAGAAAATTATATTTTGAAAGAATATGACAGTGATGGTAGGAGTTTGTTTTTCTGTCCAGAGTTTGTTTATAAAGCCAATTCACTGGTTTTAAAGTTGTTTAACAAGTTTGTGTCCAACTGGTCAAACAGTTGTGAATGTATGAAAGAATCATAGCACACGTCTTGGCAGCCTCCGTTGTTAAATTATATTGAATTTGTCTTAAGGTTTGCTTGGCTTAATTTGTCTTTATTCACCACCTTTTCCCATTTGAATGAAAGTTTGGAGTCAATAGTAATGCCTAACTAGGTGTACTCCTGTGCCCGTATCAATGGTTTCACAGCAACCACAACAGCTGTGTCTGCTTCTTTGTTTTGAGGCATAGAGAAGTACATAAATTTATCAAAATGTAAATGCAAACATGAATTGTTTAACCACTGGTGTACAGACACTACTGCAGATTAAAGTTCCTAAGCAGTGAATTTTAGTTTTTGCATTTAATAAATTGATTGAATAGAAATGGTGAAATTTTTTTTTGCTTGTTTGTTTGTTTGATTTTCTCTGAAGTGGGTGGGCAACTTTGGGCTGGCATATATTTGCTTACTAGCTGTTAGCAAGATGTCTACCTATATATCATGGCTGCGACACCTTCCTATCACAGTATGCAAACACTGGCTTCTCCCATCTTGACTAACCTCTACGTGGAAAAAGTGGAAAAAAGGGCCCTAATCTCCTTCAGAGGAAGTAAACCATGCTATGGTTCAGGTATGTGGATGACAAGTGTTGGTGTTAGAAGGCTTCATGTAAAAAAAAAAAAGAAAAAAAAAGCTTCATGTGGGAAACTGCAATTATGGTGGAGTTTATGTCACCAATGTATGCACATTCTGCAACACTGGAATAAGTTCCAGGGCTGATATATTAATACCAGTCTCAGTGGTTTTTTATGTCTGTACTTCAGTCTTCAGTCAGTCTTGGACAGATATGATGTGGGGTTACATGTTCAACTTTCCAGCTGTTGACAGTCACTGCCGTTGGTACAATTGAAGAAGTCGACCAAGTACCTTATCCACAAATGAAGACAGTAGGATGACTATTGAAATTAAATTTCAGATCAGCTTATTCAGATCAATCAAACACTGGAACAATTTGTTACAAATAAAATGTAAATGTTGCTGCATTGTTTCGTTGCCTAGCAATCTATTTAAATTTTGGTATATTTATATAAGCTTTAGGGTCTGAAATTAACACTCGCCAGGCGCCAAATGCAAGTAAATTTTTCGTTTGGCGAGTAAATCTCAGAGGGCTATCTGCCAAATGGCGAGTAAATGTTTGTACCAAATTAGTCGTGTTTTCAGTCTTCGTTTTGGTGGATTTCTTCTTTATGTTCTTCTGCTGTCTGCATATATGAACGGCACGCACGTACACAAACACGAGAATGCACTGCACTGTTTCAGTTCTGTTTACCGTTTAGCTCAGGCTAATTAAGTAGGGAAAATATGTGGAGATTTTTAGTAGGAGCCGGCCAGCTTTCCAAAAGAAAGCACAGTGAGCTGGAGGATAAATGAGCAGGGCTTACTGCCCCAACCAGAAAGTTTAGTGAAAAGTGATGGTTTGGATATAGTGGTGCCTTCTCTCTGCTTCACGGCCCAGTTCCGCTCGCTTCACACACGCCGACTGTAGGCAGTAACACACCTGTGCGTACTGCGCTGTCAGCACGGCAGCACTCTGCTGGACATGATGTTAGCTTGTTAGCTTAGCTTAGCTGTTTTTAACCTGAAGGGTAACGGCAGCTGCATAATGGCAGCTGTCAACCGATTAACTTATCAATATAATAATAATGATACATATTATTATTGTATTGATCAGTTATTAAGTTCATTATTATTATAAATCAGCTTTTATGATTATTGATAAGCTATCTATATTCAATATTACTGATTTGTCATTAATCAGGTTGATAAGCTTTAAATTTATTTATTATCAATTTTTGTTTATTTTTTAAACAATAAAATAAAAAGCAAAATTCAGGGATCATGATCCCACCAAGGCTGTAATGCTGTGGCACAAGGACTGTTAGGAGCCGGAGGCCAGACTTCACGGACTGTGTAAAATCACGAAGAGTAGAGAGGGACGAGTCTGATTAGGTTTTAGTTAATTAATTAATGAATTAACACTTAAATAAAACCATTTTTCTTGTTGCCTTTGTTTAATGTTGCTGTGACTTCCACTTTCAGTTTGGATACAACATAGTATTATAGAAAATAACATGTGCGTAGAGGTATGTGTGTGTAAAATAATTTAATAATTTGGCCAGTAAAAAATATGTTTGGCTGGTGAATTTTTTCATCTACAGGCCAACTTGGCCGGTGAGTCAAAAACTTCATTTCGGACACTGATAAGCTTTTGTTGATATCCTCAAATCTAAAGAAATCCACTCGTCTGAATATAATAATTAATTTGGGAAAACTATAGGTTAGAATGGTGCCTGATGACTTAACCATCAACTTTCAGAAAAAAAATCTCCAAGCTGTTCATTTTACCTCCATGTAAAGTCCACTTACTTTGGTTCTGGTTAAACTGGTGTGAACATGGACTGGTTCACCAGAAAGCACCATGGTTTCTATGGTTCCAGTACTAGAACCGTATCTGTGAGAAAGCACACTTAGAGGGAAAATTGTCTTAGTTTGAGAAGGAGTGTCCTGCAAATTCAGTATTGCTTCAAAACAGAACAGAGAAAGATAGGCTGCTTCTGGCAGGCTGACCTGGAGGTCATGGAGAACAAGTTGATGTTACCAGGCTTTATCCACTGGGGAGGCCGGGAGAAAAAAAGAGAGGTTCTGTGGTTCTTTGTAGCCAGGGGGAAGTGTAAGCGCTACCCTTGCTCCTCCAGGATCAAAGAAAGGAGAAGTGTGAGGCCAGAAAACAGACAGATTGAAGGAAGTCCCATTGGCTTCTATCATAACTTGTCTGAAGTTATGACGGGAGTGGCTACCTGGAGAGGAAGGGGGTTCCCTTTTAAAAATAAATGTTCAGTTTTAGAAGATGAAGGTCCAAGTCTGGTGTGACTGCAGTCCTGACTTGTCCCCAAGGAAGCAGGTGTACATATGAAACAAAAAAATGTGACAATTATGTTGCACAGGCCCATGTAAAGACCTCTAAAGGGGCAAGTGCTCAAAGTAAAAAAGTGGGCACATCAAATCTGGAATCTGGTCATGACACAGATGGAGATAGTCATGGCAGGGAAGAGTGAAATAAAAATTTAAATAGAAAATGTATACTGGGAAGACCTATCTTGAACTGTTTTAGTGTACTTTAATAAAGCCTCTAACAAACAACACAGCTTCTATACTCTGCTAATTCTAACTTGAAACT
Organism: Melanotaenia boesemani; assembly: GCF_017639745.1. Taxonomy (NCBI): domain Eukaryota; kingdom Metazoa; phylum Chordata; class Actinopteri; order Atheriniformes; family Melanotaeniidae; genus Melanotaenia; species Melanotaenia boesemani. Next base: position 18,014,088 of record NC_055684.1, on the reverse strand, counting down.
ACAGAAGAAAGAAAGGGAGAGAGGTTTTACTTCAGTATTACATGTCCCCATGGCAAGATGCAAAGCCTGCTAACTCTTGTAGAAAGTGGACTACTGTGGCTGCCCACACTGCTTCAGAATTCACCATCTTCATTTTGTATGTATATTTGTGGTACCTATTAAACATCTTTTAGCTCTCTACCTCATGTAGCTTTTTTTGCTTAATGTTCCTCTCTTTGTAGGACATCTTTGCATTTCAGAAGAAAAACTAATAAAAATAACTAATAACTAATAACAGAAAATTAATAAAATGAATGTAATAAAAATTTTGTTGTTAGTTTGTAAGGTTGTGGAAGTAAATTGATTTGATGAATTTCACATAATTTAAAAGTGAGGCTTCACAAAATGTTGGTTTTATGTTTTTTACACACGTGATGATTTCAAGTCCACCTTTCTTACAGGAATTGATGGATTCAAAATGGTTCTTGCTTGGCAGCAGGAAGTTGGTGTGGGTGGGATTTCTGATAAAACATACCATTAACTATCTCTAACTTGTTGATAATGGAAGTGAACAGCATTGTGGGAAATCCTATTCCTCCACTATCACAATTCCTTGTGTAGATAATTACACTGATTCGACTTAAGTATCCTCATATTTTTTAACATTTTGCCTTCTAAACTTCAAATAACTTATTTTAGATTGGTATTAACAATTAGATTAAATGTAATTTATATTAACTAGATGCATTCTATTAAAACCAATGTCACATTTTTTTTTTCCAATTTATTTATTCTTGATTAACTTTCACTGAAACAACCAGAGCTTCCCAAACACTGTTCAGAGAGGTGTGTTGCCATTGCTGACTGTAAATCGCATGGTTGAGAATGGCCCAAAAAGATTTAAGCAAGGAAAGGAGTGGGGCCAGCTCATTTTTTAAGCATTTTTGAGGCCTTTAGCTGACAAGCCAAATAGTGGATTACATGGATGGATGTGATGGATTATGGACCTGCAAAGATCGTGGTCTTCTTCAGTGCTTGGGTGATGGGACTGCTTCATATTTTTAATTAAAGAGAGCATTTTTCAGAAACCCGCAGCAGCTTTGAGTGTTAAATTTCAGTAAATTTCCACCCCCAGAAATCCAAGTCTGAGTGCAGAGTTTTGAAAGGAAGAACAATATATTTGAAAGCAAGAGAGTTCTTTCTGAGTGTGAGATCAGAGTTTTGAGAGAGACCAAGATGATATTTGAGTGTGAAAACCAGAAATCTTGCTCTTAAAGCAAACAAGTATGCTCTTGATTAAAGATAGGAAAATACCCCCATACTCATCTGGCTCCTCTCGATGTGGAGGAGCAGCAACTCTACTCTGAGCCCCTCTTGGATCACCAAGCTTCTTACCCTGTCTCTAAGAGAAAGCACAGCCACTCTGTGGAGGAAAGTAATTTTGGCCGCTTCACACTCAGCTGCGAATCACTCCACTCCAATCATCTCTTTCTGGAGCTCATGGCCCGATGAAGCAGCAGAACCACATCATCTGTAAAAGGCAGAGACCCAATCCTAAGGCCACCAAACTGGATCCCCTCAACACCTCGGCTGTGCCTAGAAATTCTGTCTATAAAAGTTATGAGCAGAATCTGTGTCAAAGGGCAGCCTTGACAGAGTCCAACCTTCACAGGAAATTAATCAGACTTACTGCCGGCAACGCCAACCAAGCTCTGGCACCAGTTGTACAGGGACAGGACAGCTCATGCAAGGGGTCCAGCACTCCATTCTCCTGGAGCATACCCTACAGAAGTCTCCAGAGGACACAGTTGAATGCCTTTTCCAAGTCCACAAAGCACATATAGACTGGTTGAGCAAACTCCCATGACCCCTCCAAGACCCTGGAGAGAGCTGGTCCACTGTTCCACGACCGGGACGAAAACCACACTGCTCCTCCTCCAGCCGAGGTTCAACTATCCGATGGACTGTCCTCTCCAGGACCCCTGAATTATTTATTACAAAAAGTGACATTGTAGTGTTTGCAACGAAGATGTTGGTGACACCAAGTCAAACCACATATGAAGACCCTGGAGTTTGGTTAAAGTGGGTTTATTTGTCTTCATGAACTGTGTGGTGAAAACTGTAATAACAGAAAATAAACAATCTTAACAAATGCAGTCATCGTGTACAAAAATAAAGTGCATCTTGTGCATCAAAGGCATATGTTAGCGAAACAAGCATTGATATCCAATCTCATCTGTATAAACCATAATATAATGAACTTACGGCATTCATGTCTGATAATTCAGCGTGTATGGCATCCGATAACATTCTCATGCTTTTCCTTGCACATGGACTCTTGCTTACAAGCGGAAACCGGGAGACCGGAAGTACATAACCAGAAACCAGAAGTAAGACAATATTTTTTAATAAAAACATAAAAAAACGATGAATTATTTATCAAAACAATTTCTAACCAACTTTAATATTAATTATTGAAACCTATCAACTTTTTTTTAACACTAACATATTTATTTATTTAAAGAAAAGCCTGAAAGGCAACCCAGACATCTTAGACAGATCTGCAGAATCTGTGAGGTCTCTGGCCAATTTTTGAGAATCCCACTGAGCATTTAAACCAGTGGACTTAAAAGACATTCTTGAGTTCACCTCTGACACATCCCCTAAGACTAACCTTCCCTTAGCCAATAATCGATAACTGTCTTTGCTGAGTTCAAGTAATACTTTCTACTAATGAAGCTTGCTGTGTTTGCTGAATCCATGTAATACTCACAGAAACATACCCTCATGCCAAAATTTGCTTTTATATCTAAATCGACTTATATTACCTACATAATGCTAGTAATTAGACACTACAGCACCCAAAGTGCTTTAGATTGTGTCCAGTGTCCGAAATGAACTTTTTGACTCACCTGCCACGTTGGCCAGTAGATGAAAAAATCCACCGGTAAAACATTATTTTTTACTGGCCAAATTATTAAATTATTGTACACACACACATACCTCTACGCACAGGTTATTTTCTAAAATACTATGTTGTGTTGTATCCAAACTGAAAGTGGAAGTCACTGCAATATTTAGTCAACAAGAAAAATGTTTTTAATTGAAAGAGTGTTAATGTCTGAATTCATTAACTAAAACCTGATCAGACTCGTCCCTCTCTACTCTTCGTGCTTTTAAACAGTCCATGAAGTCTGGCCTCCTGCTCCTAACAGTCCTTGTGCCACAGCATTACAGCCTTGGCGGGATCATACTCCCTGATTTTTGCTTTTTATTTTATTGTTTAAAAAATAAACTTAACAAAAATGTATAATAAATAAATTTAAAGCTTATCAATCTGATTAATGGCAAATCAGTAATATTGAATATAAATACCAATATATATAATATATCAATAATCATAAAATAAAAATAACTGATCAATACAATAATAATATGTATCATTATTATTATATTGATGAGTTTATCGGTTGACAGCTGTTCATAGTCTCAGCTGATGGACGTAACAATGTTGGAGAGGTTCTGGGCTAGGTCAGTCAAACAATTAGAAACAATAACGGTGGTATTTGGGGTTATCTGTATTTGTTTGTTGTATTTCTTACATTTTCAAACATAGTTCGATGAAAGAGTGCCAGTCGAGGCTCTGAATTGTTGCTATTATTTATTCTGATTTCATATTATTTATTTATTTCTTCTTGAAGGCTCACAGAGCTGCTCCCTGCAGCAAGTGGCACATTATGTCGTCGTCTATGTGATCAATACCAAGGGCTGGCTCTGAATGGCTGTCATGCATCAGTAATTTATTACAAAAGTGTTGCATTTATTTTGATGTATTTTAGAGTTTTGGACTTTTTAGTTTCAGGTAAATCTCTGTTTGTCCCATTTGACCAGAGGCATTAAAGCTCCTGATAATTATACACATCCTTATATGAAGAGTTTATCACTTAAGTCATCTTACCTCATCACAGTGATGCAATAGAAAGTCTTTGTTCTGCAAACATAAATGCAGAAGAAAAGCATGGAGCATGGCAACTGACCTGTGTTGCTGATTCTGTTTGTAGAGATGCTAGTTAACATTCATTATGGTTACATATAATCTACAATTAGAGCTCAACCTGCCCATTTAACTGGACAACTGTTCTTGTCCCAGGATATATGTATAGGACAGGCATAGAGTTGTTGACTAAAGTTTGGCTGAGGCTGCAATGCTGTAAAAGAAAACATTTAGCTATCTGACAAAAGCAACAGAAGACTGTGTGAATGAGAGCTGCTTTCTTCATATAAACTGAAATTTTGCTCAAAATTTGGAACTTTGGAATAAATTAAGCCTAGGTACACCAAACATGCGACAGTAGAGCATATACATGCAGAAGGGATTTGATCCCCAAGTGCATCATCTGGGATCGTTGGTGCACTTTTGAGTAGCTCAATCACACAATTTTGGTCATATTAAAGTCTTGTTTTGGTCTGATTAAGAGTAAGGTCATAAATGTGATCACTGTAAAGACCTCACAAAATAAAAAGAATTCTGTAAATCCATAATACCAGTGTAATAAAGGTAAATACTGAAAATATTGTTTAATTTATGTTTTCAGGTGGATGAGTTAAAGATGTGAGGTTTTTACATAGTACCTCTGTTAATTACGTACCTGTGTACTCTAATATAAATACTTAAAATGCATTTTTTTCTTTTCTTTGATCCAGTTATTGAAAGCTATAGAGTACTTTTCCCCTGTTGCTTTAATGATACTTACTGAATTAAAAAGTGTTTCTCTTGCTATCATATTAGCTGAAAGGGGCTCATTTTGAAGGTTATGAAGAATAAATATTGATGCAAGAGCTTAAGAGTTCTGTTATAATGAGGTTAAAATTGAATATTGAATGTGAACAGCACAATGAAAAAAATCCCCCAGAAAATATGTTGCCTAAATATATATATATATAAAAAAAAAAATAGAAAAAGTTTTACTCTCTGAAAAGGTCTAAAACCCAACATGACCCCTTAATTAACCTAAGTCAATGCTGCTGGAATGATAACACTCCAAACAAAACAATTGCTTGAGCCTCAGTTTATTTATATTTACAATCTCTTCAAATCATCACTGCAGAATGCAGACACCTTGTAAGAGCGTCAGCACCCCATGGTATATATAGTATTATCATCAATTATATGCAAATTGCGAATGGGAATGCATTACCTCTAGATGATTTGTGTCAGTAATTAGATGCCAAGAGGCAGGATGGTTGATAGGAACACCAACAGCTTCTGTCACTGTATAGTAGGTAAACTGAAATATGCATCTGATTGCTGAAGTAGACAAGAATTAGACTTTCCAGTCAAGCCTTGCTATTTCTCTTCTGTTTTGCTCCCTAATATTTTCTCTGAGTCTAGTTGTCAAACATAGATATTACCATTTCATCATACTGTTGAAAAACAACATGCTGTACGTGACTATTTAAAATAGAAATATATAGTCTGGTAAAGTATATTAAACAATATTATAAAGCAGGTGGTCAACAAACACATTTACCTCTAACATGTGATTTCACCCCTCTTGAATCATCAACAACAACTTTGAGTACAGGAGTGATGATAAAGGACCAAACATACTGGATTAAGAAATATAATATGTATAGCATTATAGAAAAAAAAATACTAATCCATCTCTTGAAGCTCTCAGCTGGCTGCTCAGCACAGGCAACAAACTCTGCACTTATTCTTGTTTCTGTTGCATCTGGTAAGCGTTGCATCAGCAACAGAGAAAACTGAACAGGGTTATGCTCCAACTCCACTTTTCACCATCAGTTTAACACATTCTTAACACTGACCATAGCCAGTGATGCCTGAACTCCATTAATACCCATTATACAAAAAAGGCAGACACAAAGCAATTTTGAAACCCAAATTACCTGATCTGACATAACTGTATTGCCATAATTTCTATTGAAATAGTTTGATTTAGTCACTAAAAACCACAGATGAATGGAATGGATGAGTTGAAACTGTGTAGTTTTGTTCATGAATGTTTACGACTCCTACTAGTGCTTTTCCGACAGTGTCATTTTCTCAGTAGTGATGCCAACTACTCAAACACACTTCAAGTCCAAACAGTTAAGGTTCTGTAATGAGGTTGCATCGATGGAATAAGCGATGTGTGAAGGAAAATCAGCACATTACATTTCACATGGTATATTAGGTTGAACTCCAATGACAATGACTCACTCACTCACTCATCATTAATTCATGTTCTTTACATTTATGTAAAGCACTTTGTCGAGAATTGTCGAGTACAAGAAATGTATTATACAACTGAACTTGCCTTGAATTGCCTTGCCTAACATGCTGGACATTTTAGCATTTAAAATATGCATAATCCAAAATTAGGACCAGAAATACTTTATATACCATGTTTAATCCTGGAACCCTGAACATACTCACTTAAAAACACACACTTCACTAAACTAAAAGGTAACTGCTCTTTCATTATTGAGATAAATCAATAAATAATGTTATTTATTTATTGATATATAAGTATATAATTGTTAAAAAAGACTTACAGTTTTATTAAATCGTTCAAATAGTCTAAGCATCCTTTTCAGCTTTAGTGACATCATTTCTTCAAAAATTAAATGAAAATAATAAAAGCTCATGCTTTTTTGTTTGGTAAGAATTATTATCAAATGGGTTGCTTAAATTACAAATTTAAGTAGAAAATGTTTAGACTGGTCTTTGAATTGCATTTCCAATACACACACAAATACTGCTGCCTTTTAGAAAAAATGGGTTTATATACCAGCCAAGGTCCCTAATAGTTGGGAATAGTGTCTCTCCTGGTGTCAGCTAATGGCTAATGGTCTGTTGTGACTTCACATTTTTAGAGAAATTTCTCAATTTTTAATCTAGCATAGGAGTATTGGCAACTGCCCTTGTCGCTCATCTTCCACATGATGCACAGACTAATCGAGCTTACCCCTCCTTGCCTGTAAATGTGTTTAGCAAAGGACAGATAAGACCTGTCACATTTTTTTTTTTTCCCCCTCACTGGTAATGTCTTGCTGACGCAATAGCAACAGCTAATGGCCAGACATATATGGAGGAAGGGAGTTAATGGAACATTTAAATCTCACTGCATAACTTGAACTGACTAATCTGTAAATCATGACGGTAAATGTTATTTGCAAATGCATTTCACCCAAAGCTGGTTTGAATTTTATCCTATATTTGGACAATCTGGTGCAAATTTGAGTTATTAAATTAAACTCAGTTTTTAAAATGCTACTTTGGTGTCAGTGTTATATTTGCATGTTGCAATTGCTTCGGTTGTGCATGTAGAGACTGAACACAAGATGTATACACAGAATAATGCCTGTCAAAAAAAAAAAAAAAAGAAAAACCTGAAAAAAGAAAACTTTGACTAAGCAAATGGTGTGGGATGTTTCACCTGGACATAATTGGGTTAATCAACATAATGAGTGCAGTATAAAAATGTGTGACTTGCAATATAAAAAACTATTTGAGTGGTCTAATATTTTTATAAGTACAGTCCATTTTGTTCCAATAAAAAATAATTATGACATGTAAATTTGTATGTACACAATAAAAATTTAAAATATAATTACAAAAATACTGAAGATGGCGTTTTAGAGAACTGTGGTGGATTCTTTGGCGTTATTTGCAACAAGTCAGTCTAAAAGGATTAACAGGAAAAAGTTGTAATTTTAATTTGGTTTAAATGACTGCTAATTGCTGACCTTAAAACAAAGGCAATTTGCAATAATGAATCAGAATCAGCAGTTATGGACACTTTAAAATTAGCTGTGAAGTGTGATAAGCCCTTGGAGATTAGGATTAACACTGAAAGAAGAACTTGCTGAGTTCATGTGTCTTAAACTTTTTTTTTTTGGATGGGTTTTCTGAATGTGCTGCACCAGTCACTATAAAAACGTGTACAACAAAATAATGTATCTTTATATTTATATTTATAATTTATCTTCACTCATAACAAAAATTAAATTTATGCTCTTTTTACTCTGAGTATTTATTTTTGGTTTTAAAGGTCCCATATTATACACTTTATTCCCAATCTGAGACCATTCATTAATATCTAAATGAAATATTTCCGCCATGGTATGGACAAATCGACCCTCAGTTTGAGTGCAGCGGCTTCTCTTCACCTCCCTCTTTTTAGCAGCTTCAGAAATGTGCCGTTTATGGTGGGCGGAACCCTGGTGGAGCAGCTCAGCTGTTGGCTCCACCCATCGCATCGCCCGTCATGAGGTGATTGACAGGTTCGGCCTTAGCGGTTACTAGACGCTGATTACAGCGTAGTGAAGGATAAACAAACGCCGGAACACCGGAACCCATCAATAGTAATATCCCGACCCAAACCGCGACGCACGGAGAACACAGCTAGCTACGCTCATCAATCTGATGCACAATGGCACCGGATACAAACAGTAGAAACAGTGACTTGGCTACATTTACAACAGTGCTAATATATTTTCAAGCTATCAGACTAATAAGGCCGAAACGATAAAATAACTGCCAGCTCTTACCTCTCCAGCTGTGTCACGGACAGTTGGTATTGAACCTGGCTTCAGCTTCAAACGGTTGGCGAAGCCTGCTTTCCATGCCCCCATGTTGTGGAAACAGTCCTCTTTGAAATGCTGGCCACAGACATGCAAAACCTTTGGAAGTTTTCCGGGTACATTTCCTCCAAAAATAAAATTAATCCACTCAGTCCTCGTGGGTTCAGTGGATGGAAGTAAAAAAACGTTTTCGTGTTCATTTATGCAGCCACAAACAGAACAGTGCTTCTGTCGCTTAGCCATGTCCGCTAACGAGGGTTGCCGAAGAGGGAAAAACACTGGGCGCTAGGTGATTTTTAGAGGGCGGGCTTTGAGAGCCGGTAGACGGGTCCATCGCTCTGTGGGGAGTGGTTATTGTCCCTTATGACGTCATAACGTACACGCTTTCAAACAAGCTCATTTCAGCGCTTACTTCCCTAGAGGTGGAGCAGGGGGGAGAGAGAGCGCCTGAAAGAGTTTCACACTTACGGGTCTCCTACACATGCGGGGGGACCAGTATGACTGTTCCAAAACCATTAAAAAGTGAATTTTGCATAATATGGGACCTTTAAGCAATGCAATTTATTTGTTATTAGGAAAGCTGGATAAAATATAGGCGCTCAGTCTGCTTCCAAACACTTAATAAAGACACAGATGAATACAAGATTTAAGGAGAGTGCATTTTTTTAACAATAAGAATAGTGTTATCCTTCACTCTCCTCAAACCTTGACCCTTGTCCTGCAGGTTTTCCCTGTGTCCCTGCTCCAACACACCTGATTCAAATTAATGAGTCACTGTGCAGAATTTGATAAGCTGTTGGATAACATTTGATTTGAATCAGGTGTGTTGGAGCAGAGACACATGGAAAACTTGCAGGACTGCAGTGGCGTATCCAGGAAATTTTTAATGGGGTGGCCAAGATAGGACACACAATAAGTGTGGGGTGGCCAAGGGAGGAAGAACCTTAATGAACAGTACATAATGTGTAAATATATTCCTGCTTTCATTTTACATACACATGGCTTTAAATGGAAAAACAACAAAACAAAAAACAAACTCATTTTTACACTCACTGAATTGTTTTTATTTATTTTGAATGATTATTTAGACATTTTCTAAAAGTATTGTCAGAGTCATACAAAAATGAAACACACAAAAACCATATCTTCTACTGTTTTTGTGATGGCTTGCAAAAACTTTTATGAATCTATCCATGTGAAGTGTCTTAAGCCTGGTACACACATCATGATTTCTTTAATCTTATGAAATCTTTTATTGGTTCGAGACCTCACACGTGAAGATAAAAAATCAGGCATTTAACAGTTTTGATCATAATGTGTGTGGTGTGCACTGATAATCTAATCATAGAGCAACACAAACATAACGATGCCGTCCCCAACTGATCTACAATATAGTCCTCCGAGCCGGACAAATGTCGAAACCTAGAAGAAGAAACATAGCAACAACCGGCAAAAAAATGAAGAACGAAGAAGAACCATAATAACAATTGGAAAACACAACAAACAGCATGAAAGAGGATATATAGGATGAGGGAATGATGGTGGTCAGAATGCACGAGTTGTTGGTGTTCCTCAGATATCGGCTCTGAAATATTGAATATATTAAATATTTCCGATGGTCGTCTATGACCCATTTTGGAGCGGATTATCGGGACAAATATGCTTGTAACACCACAGACCAAATGATAAATCTCACGATGATCGGGCGTTTGCTGTCCGAGGTTGGGAAGAGGCAAAATCGGGACAAAAACAGCCCAAAAATTGTTATGTGTGTACCAGGCTTTAGCTATTCTTGCCTCAGTCCTAAAAAGAAGAAGCTCAGAAGTGATGTGGAAACAGATGCTGTGGTATTTGGTAAAGAGAAATCTCTACAAGCAAAGCAATAGAATGATTCTTGGCTCTGAGAGTACTCAAGCCACGGATATTAGGCACATTCAGACAGAGAGGTTCTAAGAGCGCAGCTCTATAACTGTCCTAGTTCTATGAACTGCCCTTCCCCAGGGGAATTGTTTCATGTTGCATTCGCACATGAGTTAGGGGGAGGTAGGGACGATGAGACGCAACCGTCTGCAACAGTGACATGTGACTTTTGCGCCACACAGCAACAAAACAAAACCCGCGAAAAATAAGGAGAGCACAAAACAACACCACCAAGCTAAAATGGAGAACGAAGAGATAGCCGTGTTCATGCGCTGCTTGACGGAGATGTTACTGATGGATGATAAAATCAGACATCTAATGTTGAGGCTGGAAATGCACATAGAGAGAGTCCAGAATTGAATAATCCAGCGGAAGGCGATATTTCTTTGTTTCATGGAGAAAGAAAACCGAGCAGAGCGCCGCAGACAGAGGCGACGACATGTAAGTTTAACTTATTAAACATGCGCCGGTTGTGTTGAGCAGATTAAAATAAGTGAATATTTCAGGCGGCAGGTTCATTGCAACTCATGTACTCTTTGCATTTCAAGCGTTGTTGCGGCTCATTGAGCAACACTCCTCACCGTCCAGCTGGTCCGGAGCAAAGCTGATGAGTGGTGGGAAAAGGCTGTTTCGAGTTTTACCAATGAGCAGAATATAGAGAATTTCTGTATGTCCAGGTAGACATTTCAGTGGCGGCCTGAAGCTGCACTGGAGAGGATGGACACAACCACCTGCTGGAGATACTGAAGGAGATGGAGAGCTGCAGAATCCGTGTATCATTCTTTCTATTTTCAATTGTCAATCAAAAATAAAAAAATGAAAACATTATGGATTATTTTGTTTTTCGTTTTTAAATCTAACACAAAAAACTAAAAATTGCATGGTTTTTAATATTTAAATTTTAGACTCGGATCAAAAATATGAAATGAAAAAACTGGCCACATGACTGAATTTGATTTTAAAATTTAATTTGTCGGGTTTACGTGAACCGGAAATGGCTTTGCGCGCAGTTTGGCTGGGTAATGTAGACTACCATGGCGACACTGGAACAACATACTGCTTTGATCAAGGATTTGTTCAACCACGGCTTGACACACACCGAAATTTCACGCACGTTGCAGCAGATGGGTATCCTGCAATGCTCGGAAATGAGCGTCAGAAGATTCTGTGCTCGGCATGATCTGAGAAGAAAAAGACATATGTCAGACACAGAGCTGGAGAGCGCTTTAGTCCAGTCTATATATGAGGTGAGTTTTCATTCAGATGTACACACTGTATTGCAAATATATCATATATAGCAAACACTAACAGTAAATGTGTAATCTCGTGACAGACGGGACCATCATATGGCCGGAAGTTCATGACCGGCTATCTGTCAACACTGGGGCTGCACGCGGGAGAATGTCGGGTTGGAAGAACCCTAAGAGAGCTCCACCAGCCATACCATGAATTCCGGCGTCAGGTGATGCTTTTGCTTTAAAAAGTGCTAATTAAGCAGAAATATGATAACCCCGTGGATACCTCTCACGTGTGGGACTAAATTAACAACTGACAAAATGGACCTACAACATTACTCCTGAAATTGTTATTGTGATTGTGTCAATTATTTCTTTTTTCCCCCCAGGGTGCTCGTAATTTAAATCCAACTCCCTACTATGCTGAATATGTGGGTCATAAACTTCACTTAGACCAAAATGAAAAGCTTGGGATGTTTGGTGTTACTCATGTTTTGGCTGTTGATGGCTACAGCAGCAAAATTGTAGGACATTCAACCATGCCAGTGAAAAACAACCTTGTGATTTATGAGGATGTATACAGGTGAATATTTTCACAACTACCATTATCATTGTTGTAACTTCTCTGCATTATCCTTTAAATATTTACTCTCACTGAATTAGTTACATTCAGTGCAGTCATGTAAACATTATTTTATTCCAGATATGCAGTCATGAACCATGGCATGTGGGACCAACTCTGGGTTGATCACGGCAAGGAGTTTTACCTGTGTCTTTACATGCAGGAGAGGCTGTCAAGATACAGACACAATGTCAGCACGCCACCATACCTCCAAACCACATCAACAAGGGTGAGGGCTGTGTAAAAGATAATATGAATGATTGGGGCTTCATTTACTGTCACCTTCAGTGTCTGGCCTGGGAAAAACATCTACAAAAACTCCTTCATCCTCTGTGCAATAACCAGCCTGAATAGTATAAAATGAACAATTGCTGCTTTGAACAGAGACCCTGCACCTCCTTTTTAGGATGGTTGTACCTAAATGTTGTTTTTAATGTTTGTTTTTAGTGTTTTTTATACAACCCTGTCAAAGATGAATTCCTTTCACTTGTGCCAGACAATAAAGTTTATCTTATCTTATACATCTTTCCCGCTTAATTGATGCAGATTTTAGACATGAACTGTATATACTGTACATCATCACCAGTGTACATCCATTCAGTATTTATTTACACTATTTGTTTAGATTACAACTTAGCAGCTGACTTCTACTTTTTACTTTTCATGTTTTTGTTTGGTGGTTTTGTGTTCATACTTATTTCTACATACTTTTTGTATGTTTCTTGATTTGTTAGCCTTACTGTCCATGTTATTAGGTAGTTTTCCATCAAAAGTAATATAAAAATGGAGGCAAACTCCTTGTATGTGTGGCACATAATTAGAATATTAAGATGATTAAAATAAAAAAAATGCAATAATGTATTGTTACATTTTCTATTTTTAATTTCCCTTTCACCTAAAAACGTCTTTTGAACTTGTGATCAATAGAACCTTCGAGTGGAGAGGTTGTGGCCAGAGGTGAACAATCGTGTGAACTATCCACTAAAACGGGCACTGGTGCAGCTGCTGGACCAAGAGGTTGTGAACATGGAAGACAGCCTCACCAGATTCTGCATCTCAAATCTGACATGTCAAGTAAGTCAAATTGGACTTGGCAGAGTGGTGAATTCGTGGAATGCACACAAGATCCCAGGTACGTTTAACTGATTATTAACACTTAAGAAATATTGATTTTTTTTTTCCCAATCCATCCAACCTAACCAGTACTGTATTGCTTTGGTTCCATGTCTTAGGTCGTGGAATACCTAATGAATTGGCAGCAGGTGGCTGCCCAGCTAAAGTCTCAGAAGAGCTGCTGCCATGTGCTTCTGTTGTGGCAAATTTGTATGAGCAAGACTTGGGATCCTCACTGACTTGGGAGTCTACTTTTGGAACTGATCCATTTTCGTCTGAAGAGGGGAGATGCCATGCAGAACAGAGCTTTGCAGAGAACTACCCTGACCTCTCTCTTCTCTTTAATCATGTAGTAAACAACAACGATACTCCTTTCCAAGATGCTTTAATCTGCCTAATGAATGTGACAGCAAGATACGTCTGAAAAAAACTGCTTACGTTGTAATTTCTCACAACTGTTGGTGTTCTTGAGTAACTGAATAAGCAGACCATGGTCTGTTTCTTACATATTGAAAAACCTGGATGTAGTTACAGTATTAATATGTTACAAAGCTGCCATGGCCCTAAGTTGTCAGTTGAATAATTTGGCAAATAAAGTTGCATTTTTTTAACTGTTTTATTTAACCCTTCTTGGCTTACAAAGGCATAGAAAATATTACAAAAGCTTTATACGTTTTATGTTGACTTTAAATTAGTTTGAAGTTGAGCTTGACACTCAGCTGGAACACAAACCATAGCAACACAACTTACTGAGTCTTAACTGTATAAATTTCACCAATGTTTCTGGATAAACTAAGAAAATTAACAATGTATATACAGTAGTAGCGGTTTAAAAGTTCCCATCCAAGCTGAAAGCCAGCCGAATACCTGCCGGCTTCCAGCCCAGTTCCATTCCAGTTCCAGCCAGCTGCCTTCCAACTTCCAGCCGCCAGAGAGGCCCCCTCCTTCTCCTGGGAGTGTCGATGTTTTAATCAAACTCCACCCATTCCTTGTAATATAGGGTAGACCCAGAAGATGGCGCTTCTCTCACAGACTTCTCATCGCCCGTAGTCTGTCAGATTTTATCTGAATTTACACTGACCGGCAGAGGCGCCACTCAAAGCACCTCTGATGGCCAGTCACAATTCATAAAAATGCATAAAACTTAATACATAATCATCGTTTGACGTGGAATGTGAAATTGTAACATGCTTGTGCGCTGCCAATTGTTTTATTCAGAAATGAATGCTAGTAGGTTAATAAAACCTTTCAAATACTGGATCACAGCCCCTAGCTCTATTCTCAATAGGATGTATTTATCATACTGATTAATCTTTTAATATTAGCATTATTAACATAGACAAATCAGATTTGGATCAAGCAACACAGAATCTGTTTGAGGTAGCTAGGAAGGGTTATTTTATTCTCATATTATTTATTTCACATCCATAAGAAGACAGGGCGACAGATAAAAGCCCCACGCAGGATCGGAGATAATTTCTTCCACTTCAATGTGTCTAATCGCGGGGGGACATCCAACACTCGCTGTGCTGCGACTTCCTGCTCGCCGGGAATCCCGATTACGTCACCCCTCCAGGTGGGCTATTCCCCGACACGCTCTGATTACCATTCCAAAAGGTACTGTATGCAGCCCCCAACTTGAACATGCGCCTTCTTCAACATTCGCACTTGCTCCAGAAAATTACCATCTCTTAGGCTCCTCCACCACCACTTTGACTGTGGATTGATACGTAAATGAGCCGCAATGAGGCAGCTGAACAAGTGACCCAGTTTTGTGATTGTTGCACATTGGGTAAGAGTGGTCAAACGAGTCCAGTTTGTGTTGTCATGCTACCAGAAATTCAGTAGGCTAGTCGGTCCTAATGCAGTGAATTTCCATGTTAATGTTGCCAAATTCAATAGCATAGCAAGAGATGAAAAAAGAAACGATATTTCTTCAACATGTTAACCAAAATATTTACCTCTTAAAGCATAAACCAAGTATTTACAACAAGCAGTGTGCTTTTTAACGTTAACGTGTGCCATAGCCTACTGCACCGCTGTTCCTCCTTCCAAGTCTTCTTTTTTATTATATTGTTGTTTTATCATCTGAATATACTACAACAACACAGAGAAAATATATGAAAGTTTATTTTACGCTGGTATTTGCGCAGCAGAGTTTTCTGCCGCCGGATTTGTAGTCCAGGAACGGAGAACACAGCTGCTGCCAGGAAAGGTGGATTACATTTTGTTAAAGCACAGCAATCTCCGAGTAGCCTATTATAAATACCCTCTCAGTGGCAAAATAAAACACACTGGTCTGGTTTAGTCTTCACTCTGAAATGGTTCAGTCAGAGGAATATAAAGCTGTTTTAAAAATGTTGAGCAAGCTTAAAATAAACATTCATAGGCTATCGATGTGTTTTAGATTAACACAATGATAAAACAACAATAGGCTATAATAATGGAAAAGAAGACTTGAAAGCAGGAGCAGCGGTGCAGCATGGCAATGATGCGTTAATGGCTCAGGTCGCGGGTTAAACATCAGTCTGGTTCGGATTTAAATGGAATAAATACATTGGTGACGAGTCGGGTTCGGGAGTCATTCTAACGGGTTAGAGCAGGTATGCGTAGCAAAACGGAACCGTGCAGGACTCTGCTCTAAGCAGTTCGGACTTGGTTGACCTGGAACCATTTGACGATAAAATCTGGAGCCATCCTGCAACGCGCTCGCTTAGGCGTCCAGTTAAACCGTGTTTATTCAACCAGTCCCTACTTCATTGCATTCATTCTTTCCTCATAGCCTACGTGCACATTTTTTTCAAGATTGTTTATGTCAGTTTTGTTTTGGAAAATGAAAAAGGAGTCTTTGCGCAGAACTTATAACATTATTCTAATCTTACCACTTGCCTATTTTATTATTGTGTATTTTTGTAATAACATGTAAATTCACTGCATAGGAACCAACTAGTCTACTGAATTTTGTGTGACAACACTAACAGAACTGTTTTGACAATGCAACAATTACAAAACTGCGGCTCATTTACTTATCAATCCATAGTCAAAGTGGTGGTGGAGGAGCCTTGGAGATGGTAATTTTATGGAGCAAGTGCGAATGTTGAGGAATTTAGCCTTTGTTCAAGTTGTGGGCTGCATATATGCAGCCCACAACTTGGTATACCTTTCAGAATGATGATAAACAGAACAAGACACACCAAACCAGGAGCTACAGTAGTAGCGGTTTAAAAGTTCCCCTGTTTCCATGATGGGTCCTTGACTGGTTCTTGACTGGTCCTTGACTGGTCCTTGACTGATCCTTGGCCGATCCTTCACAGGTCTGTGGGGGTAATGTAATCCCCCGCAATGACGTCGTCAGCGAGGCTCTGCCCCTAAGCAGCCCAAGTAAAAAAACAGCTGCAATCCCTCTTTTGTCCACGGGGAGGAGCAGTGATTTGATCTTGCTGCTCTCTAAACAGTTTATAATGAGCTGTGTCGCTCATTTGTTGCATTTTTGCCAACATTTAAAAAATGATTTGATTTGAAAATGGCGTCAAATAAATGTATCAAAAAAGCCGACATGTGTAGCTAATGGTGTTATGAGGCAAAGCACAACCTCCTCAAGTCGGCTAAGTGGTGAATGTCACTAGCAGCGAGCTTTCTAAACATCCCGAGGAGCGCCGCCAGCGGTCATTTGACTGCAACGTAAGTTATTCACAGTGGGGGTTGATACAGCTGCTGCATAACTGAATATTGACAAAATCATAACGTAATATCGGCAGGTAAAAATAACATAATACTGATAATGTGTAAAGCAGGGATCACAAAAGTCCGGACCCAGCCCAACCTATATTCTGAATTAGGCCTCAAAGTGCTATTATCCTAAGTAGATAAGTAAATAAATGGTTTATACTGTGAAATGAAGTGTCCCTGGATTTTATTCATAGCGATCTAGTGATAAAACGTGATAAAACGTCATACAACTGTGTCTCAGCGGTGGGACAGCTGCCTGCCCGCTGTCTGAAGCAGGCACATGCGCAAAGGCTGGTAGGAATGACAGGAACCAGCAGCCTATCATCACACAGGGTTTGTGATCTTACAGCCAATCAGAAGCAGAGTAGGGCGGCCATTTATTACAACTCCATAGCCGTGATATACGACAGTTTGGCTGAGAAAGAGTCTCCCTGAGCGGCTCTGTGGAAGTTTAGACGTGCTAAACTGCTCGTAAATATTGATGTGTTTACTTTTCCAAACAAGTAAGCAGGTAAAACTATAGACAACAACTATATAATAAAAGTCCTAAAATACCAGGTTCAGCCGTTTAGTTTTTAATACACTATAAGCATGGTAGCGTGACTGGCGGTCATCAAAAGACCGCTGGCGACGCTTCCAGTGTTTAACACTAGAAAACCCAGAGATTTCTTATCCCTCTACCATGCCCAGAGTACAACCAAAAGGCTGCCCGGTTTGAAATTAACAATTCAATGGCCAACAATTAGCACCTTTACATTTGTAAACACAGCCATTACCTGCCGTTAGCTGTTCAAGCATACTCCTTGGGGGGAGGAGTGTGCTTGAAAAGAGCCTTGTGGACTGTGCTGTATAGTTTCACTCACCACAAACGGTATTTGTGCTTTTGACCATTTCTCACATTTTCATGTACCCTTTATTGAGCATTGCTCATGTGAGTTTTCATCGTCATCACACTATTGTACGCCCAGCTTGCTTTCAAGTGAGAGATTATCACGTTTCTGTTTCCACAAAGGCAAGAAGGAAAGCATAATCAAGTATTTCAAATGAGAGATAATTACATTCCTTTTGACCTGGGAACAGAAAAGCAAAATCAATTTAATGTTCCTCACTTCCTAATATGGTGCAACAAGGTTCACAGTCCTCAATGTTTTTAGTAAAAAAATAAATAAAAAAAAAACACCTTACTAACAGGGTGGAATGGAACATAACAGAGTGGAATAGAATATAACAGGGTGGAAAATATTTGTTCCCAATTCCAAATAAAAACGCTTCAATGGCCAGATGATCAGCAATGAATAAAGATATTTCTACAGTGATCCAGATTTTTTGTTTGTTGTTTTTTTTGTTTTACATTTTAGATTTTGTAAGAGATGGGTGTGTTTTAACAACAGCAGTTTTATCCGTGACTTTAATCGATAATTATTATCATTATCCAGTGTATAAAAATGTTGGTGTAAAAACGCCAAAGATAGATAAGCATGATGCTGAACTTCGTGGTCTTAGCTCCTGGTTTGGTGTGTCTTGTTCTGTTTATCATCATTCTGAAAGGTATACCAAGTTGTGGGCTGCATATATGCAGCCCACAACTTGAACAAAGGCTAAATTCCTCAACATTCGCACTTGCTCCATAAAATTACCATCTCCAAGGCTCCTCCACCACCACTTTGACTATGGATTGATAAGTAAATGAGCCGCAGTTTTGTAATTGTTGCATTGTCAAAACAGTTCTGTTAGTGTTGTCACACAAAATTCAGTAGACTAGTTGGTTCCTATGCAGTGAATTTACATGTTATTACAAAAATACACAATAATAAAATAGGCAAGTGGTAAGATTAGAATAATGTTATAAGTTCTGCGCAAAGACTCCTTTTTCATTTTCCAAAACAAAACTGACATAAACAATCTTGAAAAAAATGTGCACGTAGGCTATGAGGAAAGAATGAATGCAATGAAGTAGGGACTGGTTGAATAAACACGGTTTAACTGGACGCCTAAGCGAGCGCGTTGCAGGATGGCTCCAGATTTTATCGTCAAATGGTTCCAGGTCAACCAAGTCCGAACTGCTTAGAGCAGAGTCCTGCACGGTTCCGTTTTGCTACGCATACCTGCTCTAACCCGTTAGAATGACTCCCGAACCCGACTCGTCACCAATGTATTTATTCCATTTAAATCCGAACCAGACTGATGTTTAACCCGCGACCTGAGCCATTAACGCATCATTGCCATGCTGCACCGCTGCTCCTGCTTTCAAGTCTTCTTTTCCATTATTATAGCCTATTGTTGTTTTATCATTGTGTTAATCTAAAACACATCGATAGCCTATGAATGTTTATTTTAAGCTTGCTCAACATTTTTAAAACAGCTTTATATTCCTCTGACTGAACCATTTCAGAGTGAAGACTAAACCAGACCAGTGTGTTTTATTTTGCCACTGAGAGGGTATTTATAATAGGCTACTCGGAGATTGCTGTGCTTTAACAAAATGTAATCCACCTTTCCTGGCAGCAGCTGTGTTCTCCGTTCCTGGACTACAAATCCGGCGGCAGAAAACTCTGCTGCGCAAATACCAGCGTAAAATAAACTTTCATATATTTTCTCTGTGTTGTTGTAGTATATTCAGATGATAAAACAACAATATAATAAAAAAGAAGACTTGGAAGGAGGAACAGCGGTGCAGTAGGCTATGGCACACGTTAACGTTAAAAAGCACACTGCTTGTTGTAAATACTTGGTTTATGCTTTAAGAGGTAAATATTTTGGTTAACATGTTGAAGAAATATCGTTTCTTTTTTCATCTCTTGCTATGCTATTGAATTTGGCAACATTAACATGGAAATTCACTGCATTAGGACCGACTAGCCTACTGAATTTCTGGTAGCATGACAACACAAACTGGACTCGTTTGACCACTCTTACCCAATGTGCAACAATCACAAAACTGGGTCACTTGTTCAGCTGCCTCATTGCGGCTCATTTACGTATCAATCCACAGTCAAAGTGGTGGTGGAGGAGCCTAAGAGATGGTAATTTTCTGGAGCAAGTGCGAATGTTGAAGAAGGCGCATGTTCAAGTTGGGGGCTGCATACAGTACCTTTTGGAATGGTAATCAGAGCGTGTCGGGGAATAGCCCACCTGGAGGGGTGACGTAATCGGGATTCCCGGCGAGCAGGAAGTCGCAGCACAGCGAGTGTTGGATGTCCCCCCGCGATTAGACACATTGAAGTGGAAGAAATTATCTCCGATCCTGCGTGGGGCTTTTATCTGTCGCCCTGTCTTCTTATGGATGTGAAATAAATAATATGAGAATAAAATAACCCTTCCTAGCTACCTCAAACAGATTCTGTGTTGCTTGATCCAAATCTGATTTGTCTATGTTAATAATGCTAATATTAAAAGATTAATCAGTATGATAAATACATCCTATTGAGAATAGAGCTAGGGGCTGTGATCCAGTATTTGAAAGGTTTTATTAACCTACTAGCATTCATTTCTGAATAAAACAATTGGCAGCGCACAAGCATGTTACAATTTCACATTCCACGTCAAACGATGATTATGTATTAAGTTTTATGCATTTTTATGAATTGTGACTGGCCATCAGAGGTGCTTTGAGTGGCGCCTCTGCCGGTCAGTGTAAATTCAGATAAAATCTGACAGACTACGGGCGATGAGAAGTCTGTGAGAGAAGCGCCATCTTCTGGGTCTACCCTATATTACAAGGAATGGGTGGAGTTTGATTAAAACATCGACACTCCCAGGAGAAGGAGGGGGCCTCTCTGGCGGCTGGAAGTTGGAAGGCAGCTGGCTGGAACTGGAATGGAACTGGGCTGGAAGCCGGCAGGTATTCGGCTGGCTTTCAGCTTGGATGGGAACTTTTAAACCGCTACTACTGTAAGACCACGAAGTTCAGCATCATGCTTATCTATCTTTGGCGTTTTTACACCAACATTTTTATACACTGGATAATGATAATAATTATCGATTAAAGTCACGGATAAAACTGCTGTTGTTAAAACACACCCATCTCTTACAAAATCTAAAATGTAAAACAAAAAAAACAACAAACAAAAAATCTGGATCACTGTAGAAATATCTTTATTCATTGCTGATCATCTGGCCATTGAAGCGTTTTTATTTGGAATTGGGAACAAATATTTTCCACCCTGTTATATTCTATTCCACTCTGTTATGTTCCATTCCACCCTGTTAGTAAGGTGTTTTTTTTTTATTTATTTTTTTACTAAAAACATTGAGGACTGTGAACCTTGTTGCACCATATTAGGAAGTGAGGAACATTAAATTGATTTTGCTTTTCTGTTCCCAGGTCAAAAGGAATGTAATTATCTCTCATTTGAAATACTTGATTATGCTTTCCTTCTTGCCTTTGTGGAAACAGAAACGTGATAATCTCTCACTTGAAAGCAAGCTGGGCGTACAATAGTGTGATGACGATGAAAACTCACATGAGCAATGCTCAATAAAGGGTACATGAAAATGTGAGAAATGGTCAAAAGCACAAATACCGTTTGTGGTGAGTGAAACTATACAGCACAGTCCACAAGGCTCTTTTCAAGCACACTCCTCCCCCCAAGGAGTATGCTTGAACAGCTAACGGCAGGTAATGGCTGTGTTTACAAATGTAAAGGTGCTAATTGTTGGCCATTGAATTGTTAATTTCAAACCGGGCAGCCTTTTGGTTGTACTCTGGGCATGGTAGAGGGATAAGAAATCTCTGGGTTTTCTAGTGTTAAACACTGGAAGCGTCGCCAGCGGTCTTTTGATGACCGCCAGTCACGCTACCATGCTTATAGTGTATTAAAAACTAAACGGCTGAACCTGGTATTTTAGGACTTTTATTATATAGTTGTTGTCTATAGTTTTACCTGCTTACTTGTTTGGAAAAGTAAACACATCAATATTTACGAGCAGTTTAGCACGTCTAAACTTCCACAGAGCCGCTCAGGGAGACTCTTTCTCAGCCAAACTGTCGTATATCACGGCTATGGAGTTGTAATAAATGGCCGCCCTACTCTGCTTCTGATTGGCTGTAAGATCACAAACCCTGTGTGATGATAGGCTGCTGGTTCCTGTCATTCCTACCAGCCTTTGCGCATGTGCCTGCTTCAGACAGCGGGCAGGCAGCTGTCCCACCGCTGAGACACAGTTGTATGACGTTTTATCACGTTTTATCACTAGATCGCTATGAATAAAATCCAGGGACACTTCATTTCACAGTATAAACCATTTATTTACTTATCTACTTAGGATAATAGCACTTTGAGGCCTAATTCAGAATATAGGTTGGGCTGGGTCCGGACTTTTGTGATCCCTGCTTTACACATTATCAGTATTATGTTATTTTTACCTGCCGATATTACGTTATGATTTTGTCAATATTCAGTTATGCAGCAGCTGTATCAACCCCCACTGTGAATAACTTACGTTGCAGTCAAATGACCGCTGGCGGCGCTCCTCGGGATGTTTAGAAAGCTCGCTGCTAGTGACATTCACCACTTAGCCGACTTGAGGAGGTTGTGCTTTGCCTCATAACACCATTAGCTACACATGTCGGCTTTTTTGATACATTTATTTGACGCCATTTTCAAATCAAATCATTTTTTAAATGTTGGCAAAAATGCAACAAATGAGCGACACAGCTCATTATAAACTGTTTAGAGAGCAGCAAGATCAAATCACTGCTCCTCCCCGTGGACAAAAGAGGGATTGCAGCTGTTTTTTTACTTGGGCTGCTTAGGGGCAGAGCCTCGCTGACGACGTCATTGCGGGGGATTACATTACCCCCACAGACCTGTGAAGGATCGGCCAAGGATCAGTCAAGGACCAGTCAAGGACCAGTCAAGAACCAGTCAAGGACCCATCATGGAAACAGGGGAACTTTTAAACCGCTACTACTGTATTAACATATATTAACAAATAGTGCAAATATGAGGAACTTTGGCTCTTGCAACACTGAAACATGAGTTTGCCAAAATAAAATATTATGAAGCTACACAAGCATTTTTAAAACTGAACAATGAAGAACTGCATGAGATCAACTGCATACTGTACAGTTTTACCAGCACAGTATGTTTTCCAGGGCAGCAAGTGCATCAGACAGTCCAGTGAGTTTTTGTGTATTGATTTCAAAATCACCCGCTCGGCATTTTGGGCAAAATGCAGAATTTTTCTGCCATTCTTCAATGCAGCTCCTGCAGCCGACAATGCTATGGCAACACAATGAAACCATGGGTTCAACCAGTGGACCTGCAAATTTGAATCAGAGAATAATTGTAAAAATCAAAAACACAGTAATTGCTTAAGTGGTTACATTATCATTGGTGTCTGGGTCTATTTCCTTCATGAACATGGCTAGATGAGTTGCATTGACATCTGCCTATAGAAGACAAAACTTTTTTTATTTACCCTTGCAGACAATACAGGTGAACGCATCTTTCACAGCAGCTGTTTCAGCCTCTGTCAAGGACACTGTTGTTCTTCGGTTGCAACTTGCCAGGTTTGTCAGCTCTTTGATTGTAGTTGACACCTCCCGAAGACCCTCTGCTGCCAGGACCACCTCTTCAATTGTATCAAACACTGTATCCAGGCCATTATCATCTCGCCGACTGAAAAAACAGGCAAAATATACATGTTATAACCTACTTTGTTTCAACAGAATCCTGTAGCCTGTTGTCCTGGTGCCTGTCATATTTCAAAACTTCTACATGCAACTACTCCACCATTGCAACTTCCACTGGTCTGTCAAACTAATTCATACACAATGCTTAATCAAAGTCTATCCATTAATGTAGTCATAGTGAGCCTAACTCATGTAATGGAAATTCCAGAGACTTAAATGGCCTATATTGGTAAAAAAAAAAAATTCTCACAAAGACAGTCCTCTTCACTTGTTGATTGAAGAAAATATCCATACAAATATACCATTATGATGACTGACATAATAATTGCTAATCAAGTTTACAAACCTCAGTCTCCTCTTTTTGCTTCCTTGTAACTGCTGCAAATCTCTTTCCTTCACAGCACAAACCTTCCTTGCATTTTGCTTCCAAAACACAGATCCTGAAAAGAAAATAGTTCATTTAGAAGTACATAAAGTATACAGTTTTTCAGAAAAAGTTGCAGTTTTGTTAAAACCAGAGGGTTATAAATATTCATAATTATTTATTAATTCACCTCTGGTTCCCTCTGTGTCCAAGATCTGGTTTCCCTGCCCATCGGTAAGGATGAACGAGTCCTCTTGTTCTAGGGCATCATTTACCTTACTTGTTATTCCCATGACGTTCGCCTCAAATTCTGAGAATCGAACTGTCAGGGTTTTGCTTGTTTCCAATCTGCCATCCACAAGATCAGCAATGAAGATGGTCCTGAAGACAAAAATAATTTTGAAATCCGTTCTTGTAATACAGCCAGAACATATCAAATTCACAGCAATTGTGACAACAGACAGACATATTAGCCTGATGTGTTAAAGTATTTGTTCACCTTTGAAATGTCTTAGCCATGGGTGCTCTTGGAGAGGGCCTTGCAGTTGAAGCTGAGGTATGACCTGAGACCCCAGCAGCACTTGCTGGTCGGCGGAAGGAGAAGTGGGTAGGGAATGGTCCAAACACACTAGCTTGCTCCCCCACATAGTCACTCTCTCCATGCACTTCATAATGTCCCCTTACTGTAAGGTCAACAGTTCTGAATTGACCCTGATTTTCAGGGAATATGGCCATATTGTTATCATCGGTGATGTAGACGCTGGAGTTTTGTACCTTTGAAAAAGTAGAGCGAGAGGTTCATGCAAAATGTATGCTAGGTTACATTTTGTGGTTAAAACTGGAGTACAATTTCACAGAAAAGGTTCTTTGTGAAAATATATACCTGGAAAATCCTGCAAATTTTTTCGGTAGTCATGTCCTCCTCCTTTAGGGTAACACGCTTCGCTCCCCGAAACAACACATAACTCTCCATTACCTCCATGGCTGATTGGGCTGATGGCTCCTGGCTGCTAGTCAGATCGATAGGTTGTTTTGGCTAGCAATGTTTGCTAACGTACATTTCAAAGCTTCCGGGGCACGTAAACCTGACACATTAAATTTTAAAATCAAATCCAGTCCTGTGGCCCGGTTTTTCATTTCGTATTTTTCTAAAAAAGTCTAAAATTTAAATATTAAAAACCATGCAATTTTTCTTTTTTTGTGTTAGATTTAAAAACGAAAAACAAAATAATCCATAATGTTTTCATTTTTTTTATTTTTGAGTGACAAAAAAAAATAGAAAGAACGAATGATACACGGATTCTGCAGCCTTGATGTTTTGCCTTGTGCCTTCCAACAAATCACAACATACCTTTTCATAATAAGCATCATGTTGTGGAAGTTCAACAGACAAAACATACATGTATACATGATGTACGTATTTAAAAAGAAATTGTTACATAGAAAATGTATCATTTGTTCATTTTTTATGTGCAAAATAAAGATCTCATCACCTTAAGCTTTGTGTGCATTATGGAATCTATCAGTAGAAAGGTGAAAGAGTAATCCGTCACTGGAGGGTTGGTTGTGACTGACTTATGGTCTAGAATTATGAGGAGATACAGTCACACAAAATTAGCAGTATATAAGGGTTAAAATGTTGTAAGGGGTGGTGAAATGTTTACAGGTGTGTACTTTTCTACAGTCATTTAGCAGACTTTTTTTTTTTTTATCCAAAGAGACTTTTATAAGTGTCCACAAGTATTTGATGCTGAACCTTCGTTAAACATGGTGAACTTCATCCTGTGATATGCTGCATTTTAAAAGTTGATTAACTGCAATGTAATCGCACCCCAGGATAAGACTTAAAATGTAGTGAACAAAGATGGATTATTAAATATTTCATAGCTATTAATGGTTAATAACTACTTAATATTTTTATTAGCTAACATTTCATAGATGTGGCCAAACCATATCTGACAAAAATACTTCAGACTCTTTACAAAGTCATTTATTTTTTTATAGTAAATACAGCCATGCAGAATTAACTATTTACATGTGAGTATAAGATGATGCATATCACTTTGGCTTTTCCAGCCATCCTGTCCAGTACACCCAGTGACCCTCTATCACAGATCTCTGCTGGCTTCAGCTCTGTCCGTACAGCTGCTCGCTCTGTGCCTGTTCCTGGAAGACATGTTGAAGCGTGCATCGCTTTGCCTCTGCTGTTCAGCATCTAACAGCTTGTCCTGCACAGTAGCCAGAAGAGTGTCGGCCCTTTTTCTATTTCATGGAAAAACAGGAAGGGTGGAGACAGATACTTAACACACAGCAACTATAATAAACTACAATAACTGCTATTGAATTGTAATATAAAAACTCAACAAGATGCCTGTACAATGCAATAGGATGTTTTTTGTTTTTTGTTTTTTTTTACTAGGTCTAGGGTGGTAGAGGGTACTGGCAGCTGGCTGGTGCTGGCTGATGGTGGCTGATGCTGGTTTAGTTGCTGAAAAGATAAACATTTTAGAAGAAAAAAAACAAGTTATAAACAAGAAGGATGCTAATAAAGTTATAATGTATAGTGTAAAATTCTCAATCGTCCAGGAGTGCACACGTTAATAGCTGTCATCTTAAATGAAATAAAAAAATAAGTTTAAGTTCCATTGAAATGACTGAGTCTGCCATTACAATCAGTTCTGTGTGGCTCTATCAGTTCGCCCTTTTCCATTTAAACCAGTATCTATATATAAGCATACATGCCCTGTTTACATTTGACTTTTGTTATCTCTGTTAAATCAAGAACAGATACTTTGATGTGCGTTAAAGCTGTTTTATTTACCTGATCGATGTGGCAAGGGCTGCTGGTGGCAGCAGGAGCATCCGAGATGCTGTTTGACTCCGTCTCTGATGAAGTAAACATGGATCAGAACCATAGTATATACACAAAAGATGGAAAACGTGAAGTAGATCAGCTCAGCTATTTGGGTGGTGTCTGAGAACAACTCATAGGTCTGTACAGAAGCTTTAATGCTTCTTGTCCTGTTTACCAACCTTCAAACTCCTCTGAGTGCGATGTTTTCACTGCGGATGATCGCCTCCAGAAACCGCACACAGGGGTCATTTGCTGCAGCGTTGCCTAAGTAGGCATGTCGGTGGTCCAAGGTGTCAAATCATTTACTGGTTTTTCAGTTCGTCCCACACCAGTTGCTGTGGTCCTTAATTTATTTGTAGTCTTGTGTGAGTTTTCTCCATGCACTGCTTCTCGTTATGATAAATCCCCTCATTCTCTGACTGAGAACTGATCGTCTCGGATATTTTTATATTCCGCTACGAACCTTCAAAACCTCTGAAAATCCTCTGTGGGGTAGACCATCAGAAGAGCTTTGACCTCCTCATCGGTCTATTTATTGCATGCTCTGTTGTTGTTGTCCGTATGTGCAACCATGTTTTTTAAATGCGGCGAGGCCACAAGATGCGGAAATCTGGCAAGGGGCGTAGCTACCAGTCACGAAACACCTACGTCATGAGGGTTCCTATAGAACCCCGAAAAGGCCCTGCCTTGGAGTAGGAGCTAAAATGGTTATAGGAACTGAGGGCTTTTGCCCCTAGTTCCTATATGTCCGAATGCGCGAAAAAACGGCCTGGTTACTGAAAAGGTTATAGGAACTGCAAAAGGTTCCTACAGTTGGAAAGGAGCTATTGTGTACCATTGACTGGAGAAGCATCTCTTCCAATTGCCTTGCAGTTTCCAAGGCAATACTTTCAGCTGAGGCTGAGTAGATCCTGTGGCTCTGGACTGTGAAATATCTGAAAATTATAGAATCAGTCCACTGGACCAAACCAGTCCATTAGTGTGAGGTTGTGTCACAAGATTCTTACATTTACACTTCATTTAAAACTATTAGTTACAAGATTACCTGAAATATCAAAAAAAAAAACAACAAAAAAAAAAACAATAATCACTTTCATATTTTGGTCATGGAAACAGTAGTGTTCCTTTATCTCTTGATATTATAATGTTTTCTAATAAAATCAAAACAATGCGTAGATGTTAAGCTCTACAGTTTACTTTGTATTAGCAAACATTAAAACATACTGCAAAACAATTCCAGTTAACTGTCAGTGACAGATCAATCAGGACAGAGAATTTGACTGGCTCAGGGAAGTTGATGAAGTTCATGTCCCTTTACCTATAATCCACAGAGTGACATTAGGAGATGTTTTGCTTTTTCATGAATTTTAAAAAGGTGAAAACAAGATGTTGATCAATTATATAGCTCTCCTATATGTATGTGTGTACTTTCTATTATATTTTGTCTTTAAAATAATCTTAAAAATTCTTTTCATCATAGAACTGTACTTGTATAAGGGAGTGACAAGAAACTAAATGTAAACCATTTAAATGTAAATAGACATGACACATTTATCCATCTTAATCCAGGATATACAAGAGTTACCTGAACCTGACCTATCATGCTGTGTAGAGGGAGCTAAGTGTTCTTCATCACTACAGCTACTGTATGTCTAGGCTGCTGATTTGCCTGGGCTTTTTCACTGATGCTGGCAGCTGCGGCTTTCTTATCCTTTTATTACCATTGTGTCTCTTCAGAAAAAATTTTATCATGCCTGGAGGAAATTATATCAATAAATAGATATCACTCATTGCAACACCCGTCAGGATTAGTTACCTCTGGTTAAAATCAGTATGTGAAATACAGGGATTCTTCTAGAAATGGAACCTTTAAACAATAACCTTAGCTAATGTCCAAAACAAAACTCTGTTACAGGTTTATTTTTGTATTATTTCAAATCATTTTAATCATAGCTTTGATTATTTTTTATATACATTATGTTCAAAATAAAATAAAAAAGATATATATATTTATATATATATATATATATATATATATATATATATACATATATATATTGCAGATAAAGCAATTGCAGCAGTGAGCTAGCTTTGTTGGACATATGGCACAGAGGCCAAACTTACATGGGTAATAAGCAGAAATTGATCATTTCTAAATTAAAGGAATTAAAAAATTGCTATGCGAAAAGCTAGGCGTGTAATTTCATCTGGAGTATAGCATGACGTCATACACTGTGATGATCTCCAGGCTTCATGTACATTCATGTACATTCATGTGAATCGCTACCTCCTTCCTCCTCTAAGAGCCCTCCGCCCTTCCTCCCTGTTAAAGCCTACAGCAAGCTTGCTGGCAGCTCGCATTTTCAAAGCAAAATGGCAGAGAGCAGAGTAAAATGTTCACCAGAAGACGACCAGGACCAGGATTAGAGGAAAACCTTGCAGTGAAACGATTTCACTCGCTGCCCCTTTAATCTTTTTGTTTATTTACCTATTTTACACACACACACACATATATATATATATATATATATATATATATATATATATATATATATATATATATATGAACTAATCAATTGATTTATTAATTAATAGTCCAGCAGGTAAGTTTTCAGTGGAGTTCAACTTAATATACCATGTGAAGTGTAATGGGTTGATTTTCCTTTACACATCTGTTACTCCATGAATGAGTGTGTCAAAGTGTAACGCAATTCATTTAATTGTTAAGTCTTAGGTATTAGGTATAATAAGTAATAGATATCCATTAAGCGTTTGAATCTTAGTTTCCTTTCTCAGAGGTTTATACGTGAAATTGAACAGAACAGGTGTGAAATTTCCAAGTGTAATTCCTTCACTTTTACATTTTTTCTTGGCATGCAAATTTTCAGTGTTTTAAACAACACTTACATATGTACTTACATGCCAAATTAGCTTGATTTTGATGTTTGAATGCAAGCCATTTGTGCACAGAATACGCAAAGCAAAATAATCCCTGAAGTAATAGAATGGGTAGAGTGGGCATTTTTTAGAAAGTCCCCTACCAAATTTGGAAGGTCTGTTTTGAAAAACAGGATGCTCTGTCTGAAACTGAAAAGAAAAATATAACAAATAAGTCAGCATTTTATTTGTGCATTCATCTGGTTTCTAGGAATGGATGTAACAAGAACATATTTCTTTCTTTGAAAGCTCCTTTGTTTGTGTCTCAGATAACAAACCACACAGCCAGCAACAAACAGTCTTACAGACAAACATTTGGCACTATGATCAAACATGCATGCAGTCATTTAAATCCTAATCATGAATAGACCAACAGAAAACAGACCTGAAACAGATGGTATAAAGGGAAAACATTGTTTCAGCAAAATATGTTTTCTATTCATATCCAAATAAATCTCAAAGAAAGGAGGATTAAGTTTTACAGGACAGATGGACATTGTGGTACATTGGTTCTGAAATCTGCACAATAAAGGCAAAGGATCAAAAACTTTAACTCTAAACTGGGCACCATTAGAATTTGTGTGCAAAAGTACACATCCGTGCATACTCATCTAAAGTAGTGCATAACTACAAATTTGTGAATTTGTGTGAAATCACATATAAAGGATTTGTTGCAGATCATTTGGGTTACTTAGATAATTTTTAACACTGCTAAACTAATGCATTTTGTACACATCTGAATGTTTAGGTTTATTTTTTTATGTTGGTTTTACTGGCTTGTTATGTTAACTTAGCCTATTTAGCCTCCCAGGTATGCTGTTTATGCTATCATGAAGCTGAATAAGTGTTAATGTGTTCAGGGTTTCTGCTAATAAAGGATCGTGGCGCACCATCACGGCAAAATAAAAGCCGCCATGCCTTCAGAATTATGTTTTGTTCAGATTTTACAAATATAAATTATATTGTGTGAATGGATCCATATGAACATAAAGTGTTTATTTGCACACATTTACAGATCATAATAAGAGTGTGAAATCATACTCAGGTAGTGTGACACTTTTAAAATTGATGGTGTTCTTTTGTTGTTGTTTTCATTTAAAATAATTAAAGAAATATCACAGTAACATCACAGTAAATATGGTAAAAGAGCAGAATTGTGCCGTTAGTTGGACTTCTGTGATGTCAAATCTGATATGAGTCACATATGGGCAAAAAAAAAATCGGAAATGAGCTGCAGTGTGAACGGAGCTTTTAAGTTCTCACTTCTTGTGGATTATGTAACAAGCGTTATTTCGTTCTGTCACCTCTCTGCTGTCACTTTTGAGCGAGCCGCAGTAGAACCGGACAGGAAGTTGAGACTCCAGTTTTCATTTTAAAAATTTTTAATTGTTTATATGAACAATTTAAGCAAAGTAATATAATGGAGGGAGGGACAGGGGTGTATTTACATACATTAAAATGTGTTAACGTGCAGGTCGGGTTGCATTTTATAGTCAGATCGGGTTTCTTTGTTTTCATATTCAGATTTCACTGGAAGATATCCAAAGGTCGGGTTTGATAAACATCCTAATGACTTCAGGTGGATGCAAGCTGGTAAAATTGGACCCGAGCAGGACTCTGCACAGACGAAATCAGCTATATTGTCTGTACATGCCTCTGTACAGAAGTAGAACCCACTACGCCATAAAAGGTCATTGTTGAGATTTATGCTCTCCGTTTTCTCAGTCTCTTTTCATTAATTCATCAATTGGGCATAATTTTATCGGTTCAGAGTGGGCAAGTACTTCCAAATTGATTAACAGACGTGAAGTAGCCTTTTTACCTATAAATATTATGTGGCATTGTGTTAATCTATGTGGATGCATATGGCCACATACTGTTCACACTTCAGTGGAATGAAGGGTGCATTGAAATAAGAATGTGAACGGCCACACAAAAATATTGGATTTCATTAAAAAATTGGATTTGAGCATTAAGACATGCAGTGTCTTGTTCTTGCGCTCAGTATTTTTTAAAAAAAGTTTGCTTTGATCTGGTCAATTCATATTCCACAAGAAGCTTTGTCCATGATGGGGCAGAGATGACTGTTGGGGGTCGGGTGTCTGTGTCTTTATGCGCAATGAACAATCACCATAGTTATTTTATATTTATGTGAAACTTTGTTTTTGGCAGAGCAGGGTTGTGCATGCGGCGGAGTCGTATCTTTAAATGCCAGATATGATATACACTACAGTTCAAAAGTTTGGGGTCACTTTGCCGTGGGATTCAATAGGGAAGTGAACCCAAACTTTTGAATGGTAGTGTATATATTTTCATACTTTCTCAGCACCTCAGTCAGCTGTTCATTATATAGTAAGGATTTAGTTCTTCCTCATAGTTTAAAAAAATCCTGGCGGAAACCTTGGTGTTATCTTAACATTCCGTACACATATTCATCCTGTTGTTCCGTGTACTTTTGTGTAGTTGAATAACATGCCTTTCCATTTTAAATGTTTGTTTTTGGTCTTAGATATTTAAAGAAATTTGGCTTATATATGTTTTTTTTTTCGTCTTTGTGATGCATTTTATGACCGATGTGACTTAAAGTATGGAAAATGCAGTATTTATTATTATTTTATTTAGCTGGAAAGTGTTGAAAAACATGCCTTTCCAGATTAAATGTTTGTTCTTGGACTTGAACATTGTGAAATAAATGTCTAAATTAATGTGCCTTATATGATATTTTTTGTTTGTTTGTTTTTTTTTTTTTTTTTTTTTTTTTTTTTTTTTTATTTGTTTCTTTTTTCTCCTCTTCATAACGCATTTTATGACCAGTGTGACTAAAGTATGAAAAAATTCAGTATTAATTTCCTCATTTAAAATGTCCTATTTATTGGAAAAGCTTACTGATGAGTTTCTTATAACAACTTAAACCATCAACATGTCAATGAAAAAAAAAATAAAAAAACAAAAAAACATAACACTCCCCTTTCATCATTTACATTAATGATAGATGAAAATAATAACACTGAGTTGAGAATATTTCCTTTATTAAACAGTGAGTCAAAGATGAGACACAAAGTGTTACACACACCCAGCCAACAGATGGAGCTCTTTGACTGAATCAGACGCTTCAAAGCACTGAGTCGATTTCACAGTAGACAAGCCAAAGTGATTCATTGCTTCACAAAGCTTCGGTTTCACCATCCCTATGATTTAAATAAATTGCCCACCTTGTTTACAGACACATGAATGGTTTAGTTGCTTCATGTCATTCAGTGTCGGAATTTGTCAGAAATATACGTAGGAGTGTTTATCTTTCTTTAAAGTATATCTTTGTTAGTGTGTTATCCGACCTCTATGACTGGGGTACAGAATTCACATGGGACGTGGGAATTCATGCGAGATTTCACAACAGAGCATATACATATGCTAAGTACTCAGACGACTCTTATAAATGTCTATTAATTACACAAGTTAACAAAAAACACAACAGCTAGTCATTTACAGCATTTTCTCCATTTTCTCCCTTTTGGCAGTTATTAACCAGTGCAGTATGTCGCTGCCATCCATCCATTTTCTTCTGCTTATCCGGAGTCGGGTTGCGGGGGCAGCTGCCTAAGCAGGGAAACCCAGACTTCCCTCTCCCCGGGCACATTCACCAGCTCATCCGGAGGGATCCCGAGGTGTTCCCAGGTCAGCCGAGAGATGTAGTCCATCCAGCGTGTCCTGGGTCTTCCCCAGGGCCTCTTTCCGGTGGGACGTGCCCGGAACACCTCACCATGAAGGCGTCCAGGAGGCATCCTAAACAGATGCCCGAGCCACCTCATCTGGCTCCTCTCGATGTGGAGGAGCAGCGGCTCTACTCTGAGCCGCTCCTGGATCACCAAGCTTCTCACCCTATCTCTAAGGGAGAGCCTGGTCTCCCTGCATTGATAACTCATTTTGGCCGCTTGTATTTGCGATCTTGTTCTTTCGGTCACCACCCACAGCTCGTGGCCATAGGTGAGGGTAGGTACGTAGAATGACTGGTAAATCGAGAGCTTTGCCTTTTGGCTCAGGTGCTTCTTCACAACGACAAACTGATGCAGAGTGTGCATCACTGCTGACGCCGCACCGATCCGCCTGTCAGTCTCCCACTCCATCCTTCCCTCACTCGTGAACAAGACCCCGAGATACGTGAACTTCTCCACTTGGGGCAGGACCCTACTGCAGACCCGGAGAGAGCACTCCACCCTTTTCCGGCTGAGGACCATGGTCTCGGACTTGGAGGTGCTGATTCCCATCCCAGCTGCTTCACACTCGGCTGCGAATCACTCTAGTGAGAGCTGAAGATCAAGGCCCGATGAAGACAACAGAACCACATCATCTGCAAAGAGCAGAGACCCGATCCTGAGGCCACCGAACCGGATCCCCTCATCACCTCGGCTGCACCTAGAAATTCTGTCCATAAAAGTTATGAACAGAATCGGTGACAAAGGGCAGCCTTGGCGTCCAACCCGCACTGGAAACGATTCTGATTTACTGCCGGCAATGCGGACCAAGCTCTGACACCGGTCGTACAGGGACCGGACAGCTCGTAGAAGCGGGTCTGGCACTCCATACTCCCGGAGTACCCCCTACAAGAGTCCCCAGGGGACACGATTGAATGCCTTCTCCAAGTCCACAAAGCACATGTAGATTGGTTGGGCAAACTCCCATGCCCCCTCAAAGACCCTGAAGAGGGTGTAGAGCTAGTCTACTGTTCCACAATCTGAGGTTCGACTATCCGACGGACCACCCTCTCCATCACCCCTGAATGGACCTGAGGCTGAGGATCCCCCTGTAGTTGGAGCACACCCTCCGGTCCCCATTTTTGAAGAGGGGGACCACCACCCCAGTCTGCCAGTCCAGGGGAACTGTCCCCGATGTCCACGTGATGCTGCAGAGGCATGTCAGCCAAGACAGCCCTACAGCACCCAGAGCCCTAAGGAACTCTGGGCGGACCTCATCCACCCCTGGGGCCCTGCCACCGAGGAGCTTTTTAATCACCTCAGCGACCTCAGCCCCAGAGATAGGAGAGCCAGCACCAGCTACCCCAGACTCTGCTTCCTCATCGGAGGACGTGTTGGTGGGATTGAGAAAGTCTTCGAAGTACTCCCTCCACTGCCTCACAACGTCCCGAGTCAAGGTCAGCAGCCCCCCATCCCCACTGTACACAGTATCGACGGAGCACTGCTTTTCCCTCCTGAGCTGCTGGATGGTGGACCAGAATCTCTGCGAAGTCGTCCATGGCCTCTCCAAACTCCTCCCATGCCTGAGTTTTTGCCTTAGTGACTGCCGAAGCCGCGCTCTGCTTAGCCCGCCGATACCCATCAGCTGCCTCTAGAGTCCCACAGGCCACAAAGGCCCGATAGGACTCCTTCTTCAGCTTGACGGCATCCCTTACTGCCGGTGTCCACCAACGAGTTCGGGGATTACCGCCATGACAGGCACCGACAACCTTATGGCCACAGCTGCGGCAGCTCCGTTTCGACAATAGAAGCACGGAACACAGCCCATTCGGACACAGCCTCGTCCGTGACATGGCTGAAGCTCTGCCAGAGATGGGAGTTGAAACTCTTTCTGACAGGGGACTCTGCCAGATGTTCCCAGCAGATCCTCACAACACACTTGGGTCTGCCAGGACTGACATCCTCCCCCACCATCTGAGCCAACTCACCACCAGGTGGTGATCAGTTGACAGCTTCACTCCTCTCTTCACCCGAGTGTCCAAAACATGCGGCCACAAGTCCGACGGCACAACTACAAAGTCGATCATCGAACTGCGGCCTAGAATGTCCTGGTGCCAAGTACACATGTGGGCACTCTTATGTCTGAACAAGGTGTTCATTATGGACAGTCCATGACGAGCACAGAAGTCCAACAAAAAAAAAACATCACTCTGATTCAGATTAGGGGAGCTGGTTCTCCCAATCACGCCCCTCCAGGTCTTGCTGTAGTTGCCCACGTGAGCATTAAAGTCCACAGAAGGAGTGCTCTCCAACATCCCCTCCAAGGACTCCAGAAAGGGTGGGTACTCTGGGGCATGAGCACAAACAACAACCTATCCGATGGGGGAGGGAGGCTACCCTTTCATCCACCGGGGATGAAAGGGTAGCCTCATTGAAAGGGTAGCCTCATTGCCGCCAAGTCGGGGGGGCAATGAGCATGCCCACACCTGCTCGGCGCCTCTCACTGGGAGCAACTCCAGAATGGAAGAGGGTACAGCCACCGTCAAGGACAGTGGTTCCAGAGCCTAAACCATGCGTCGAGTTGAGTCCAACTATATCTAGCCGGAACCGTTCAACTTCACGCACCAGCTCAGGCTCCTTCCCCCGCCAGAGAGGTGACATTCCACATCCCTAGAGCCAGTTTTTGCAGCCGAGGATCAGACCGCCAGGGTCCCCACCTCTGGCAGCTGCCCAGCTCACACTGCACCCTATGGCCCCTCCTGCAAGTGGTGAGCCCACGGGAGGGCAGGCCCACATCACCCTTTCGAGCTGAGCCTGACCGGGCCCCATGTGCAAAGGCCCAGCCACCAAGCGCTCACCTCCATGCCCCACCTCCAGGCCTGGCTCCAGGCCCCGGTGACCCATGTCCGGGCAAGGGAAGCCTTGGTCCTTGTTTTCTCCTCATCATAGGGGTGATATGTCTCTGCCTTGGGGCGGCATGGCTCAGCAAGGTAGAGCGGTCATCTCGTAACCTGAGGGTTGCTGGTTCAATCCTCGGCCAAGTCGAGTTCATGTCGGAGTCCTCTTTGGGCAAGACACCGAACCCCTAATTGCTCCTGATGGGTCATGGTTGAGCGCCTTGCATGGCAGCTTCCGCCATCAGTGTGTGAATGTGTGTGTGAATGGGTGAATGTGATGTATAATGTAAAGCGCTTTAGGAATTGTTCCAGGTACAGTAAAGCGCTATATAAATACGGACCATTTACCATTTTCACTGTTAAACATAAATCACTACTAGCAGCTGTTTTCCCTTCCAGCTTATGTTGTAGACCAGAAGATGTAATAAGGTTTATCACTTCCTTTTTTTTTTTTTTTTTTGTTATTTCATCATTCAGCTAAATAATCCAACTAATCTGCAACACATCCTGTATTCCAACATAATCTTTTTCCTGGCACAGCCATCTTGGTGCCATGGAGATGAACAGACTAAAGACACATGCGCAGATTGTGGAATTGATTTATTTATCGTGATGCATTTTTGACAGTTGCTTCACAGCTTCACTGTAATCATAAATTACATTTTGTATTTATAATTTTGGATTTTGTAACTTTATAAATCCTATTCTCACAGACTAAATACACAAACATATTATGTGTGATTTTACACAGATTAAATTTGTATCTACAGTATATATTTATGTACAACTTTAGATGAATATTCTCAGATGTGTATTTGTCCACACAAATCCTAATTAGCAGCTATTTTACACCATAGACGTCTAACTCAAATAACAATATTATTAAATAACCATTTTTGTTTTGTACTTTTGTACTTTTTGGAATATTTTCTTTGAGAATAGAGTAAAACAAAGCAAATAAAATTAAAATGCTTCCAGGTGACATAATCACAACAGGTCAAGTCATCATCCAATACCAGTATTTTTTTTTTTTTTTTTCTTTACCAGTGGCAGGTTTTAAAGGAAGTTTAGATGTAGTTTCATTTACAAATGTGATGACTAGTTCTGAAAAATAAAGCAGACATTTCAAACCATAATACATTTATCAGACATCAGGGAGGCAACTGATTAAATACTTGTTCAGCTGATCTGAAACTAAGAGTTTGGTCTGCTGAGGCACGTACATACACTCAATTAACATGACGATAGAGTGTGATCGCACATCCTAATAAGTAATGCTGCAGCTAAATACCCGAGGTTTGCTTATGATGCCCTCATTTACTGGATTATCATCCTTTTCCAGAAAAAGAGCATTGGGTATTATAGTGATGGCTGTGCACTGGCTGAGCTCAGTGAGTTTTTTTAATTCTTGCTATTATGACTGTGAGGTTTTCAGTGGAACCCAAGCATATATTACTTGTATTGCTTATTAGATTATAAACATTGGCTTTTATGATAAAACACTAATGTCATGATCCACGGCTAATTCTGTTGCTGTTAGTGTTATATGTCGTTCATTTCGTATTTCACATTGCTATGTCAGAGTTTTGCCACCAGAGTCTTTTGTTTTTGTAAGTTTAGTTTTTGTTATTAAAGCCATTACCTGCACCGGTCTGCCTCCTGCCTCTTCTGCCTGTACTTGGGTTCTCACATCTACAGCACCGTGACAACTAACTCTTGTTTAAGATGCGTTTCCGTTTATAGTGTCAGGTGAAAACATTCTTATTATTTTTTATTCTTAGTCTGCCATTATTAAGTCACAATTTATACGTAAAAGTGACTGGGACCTAGAATGGACTATGGATTCTACAATTTGATAAATATGACTTTTCTTTAAGCCTTTATAATTTGACACTAAGTGGACATTTAAAAAAATATACACTAATCTGAAATGGGCAAAGTCTGTTTGTGCAACAGCTGTCTTCCATTGCAGGTATGAAAAATTGTGCCATTTTAAAATGCTGGAGTCTGGTGTAGACTGTTATACCTGCAACATGTTCCACTCTGGATCCCTGATTGTTCCCTTTCCAGCCGGCCATTCCAGCATTCTAATCATCCACACCTGTTTAAAATTTACTCACCTTGCTACCTATACCCCAGCACCACCCTCATTCCCAGTCGGACCTCATTGCTTCAAATCTGGACTAAACCTCTTCCCATGCCTGGCTTGGTGTTTCCCGATGTTCTGCCAACTCCCCCGTTTTCCTCCCAGTCGTAAAACCATTCCTTAATTCTATATTTGTTTAATAAAGCTTTGTTCATTATCTTTGGTCTCTGAGGAGTCTGTTCAAAACAATTACAATCAGTCCAGAATGTATTATGCACATAAATTAAATTTGAACACTTAAAGTCAATGATAAACTGAGGATTGAAGATTTTGAAATTCATTCATTCTCTGTACTGTTTTGTCCATTATGGGTCGTGGGGAAGCTGGAGTCTATCCCAGCATTTTAGCAGGTGAGAGGCAGGGTACACCTTGGACAGGTTCCCAGTCCATTGCAGGGCCAACACAAAATGAGACAAATAACCATTCACACACACACACACAGACACACTCACTCCTAGGGAGAATTTAGAGTCACCAATTAACCTAACATGCATGTCTTTAGACTGTGGGAGGAAGCCGGAGTACCCGGAGAGAATCCACGCATACACAGGCAGAATATGCAAACTCCACACAGAAAGGCCACCGCCCCCCCAGGTATGAACCTCCCCCCAGCCGCAGCTCAAACCAGCTGTGACGCTGTGGTGCTGACCACCACACCATCTTGCAGCCCCTTTTTTACCCATTCACACACACATTCACACTCTGATGGCAGAAGCTGCCACACAAGACACTAACCAACTAACCAACCAATCAAGAACTGCAAAATATAGCAGTGCTGAAGGGGACTGACAGCAAACTTGGCCATGGAGTGCAGCCAGGAGTCTACGACGACAGAAGACTTGGCTCTGGAGGATGGCTGGGAGGGCAGCCAGGAGGCCACACAGACAGTGAACTTGGCTCTGGAGGATGGCCGGGAGACACAAGGCCGCAAAGACAGTAGACATGGCTATGGAGGGCAGCTGGGAGGCCACGACAACAGGAACTCCCTGGCAAGTCCAACAGAATCTGCCCAAAAACAGGTCCTGGCATTAAAGGCCGAGGATGAGTGTCCCCCTCAGACAGAGAAACCAGGGGGAGAGGAGGAGCGACCACCTCGGATATGTGAACCACAGTAGGGCTGTACAATAAATCGTTAAAAAATCGCAATCTCGATTCATAGGACGCTGCAGAGCTGGGCAGGATCTGGGCGCCGGCGTAGGACGGTGTGGAGCTGGGCAGGACCTGGGCACAGGCATGGGATGCTACAAAGCTGGAGGTGACACCGAAGGCATCAGGCGTGGAGCTGGTGGCAACACTGGTGACTTGAGGTGTGAGGTTAGAGGAGACGCTGGTTGTGAGGTTGTCTGAGGCCTTGCCTCCTTCCGGCTATCACCATGGTCCATGCAGACCTGGTGTTCTCAAATGGTGTTGCCCGTATCACCAAGCTTGTCTCCCAGAATGCCGATTTCACCAGAGTGTTAGCTGGTTCACAGACGATGGGAGGTTAAGGTCATGCCAAACTACCCGTGTAGACCCTTCTGACTAAGTACAAGCACTCCTTATAGTGTTCGCGGTCTGCTGGGTCCATGTCTGGTCAGATCTTTCTGTCAAGGTGTTGCGGAGGTAAGGACCCAAATGCAGGCTTAAGAAGTGGGGGGCAGACAGAATGTAGGACTGAATGATTTAATCCCAAAACTCAGGAACGACAATTACCACATGGCAGGGAATAAACCACAAGGATCTCACAAAGGAAATTGAAAACCAAGGGGTATTAATACACTTAGGAACTAATCAGGGACAGCTGAAATGAATGAGCTAATCAGACCAGGTCAATAATGAGCAGAAACCAAAAAGCAACACAGAACATGACAGTAAACCAACAACATAAACCAAAAATGTAACATAATCTTGCTGGGGCTGTCCTCTGCCACCCTTGATTTTTGTCTCTGGGCAAGTTGTTACATTACAGATGCATGCACCTTCTCTACAATTATTTCTAAGGTCAAGATTGAGCTGTTGTGTACCTGACACATAATCATTATCAAAAACTTCAAATATATGGTCAATTTAACGAGACTGAGCATAATTTTAAATTTGCTGCATTGCTTTGACCCCCACCCCCCAGATTTTTTTATTTCAACAGCCAAACATAAAATGAGGTTATTACATAACCTAGGTCTTCACAATAAATGTGCTTAATTAAGCTTATTTTTTTTTTACTGATTTTAATGTATTTTACTATTTCGTGTTTAAATATTTTACTTATTTTATTTTCAGCATTTTGTTCTGTGGTTGCTGTCATAAAGTGCTTTTATAAATAAAGTTGGCTTGGCTATTATGTTTTTTTCAGTCCTGGTTGTAGTCAAGATTTGGCCCAAGTCTATATTGTCATCCTTCAGCTCTTGAGCTGTCTTAACTAACATCCTACTACACACTGCCATGTTGTTGGGCATGCACTGCAACAATTTGGCAGACATGTTCTGGCGACAGAGAAGCGTTCCCCTGATTTGTTACAGAACACATAATTTACTTTGACCCACTCTGCTTGTTTACAGAGACAGCTCAGAGTAATTTGCACTCTTCTCAGATAAAATTAACTGACTCTGTCTGTGTTCATGTAATTGGATATTGTTAGTCCTTTACCTGCAGAGCCGACCACTTACATCAATGCTCATTTTGGATTGGATCCTCAAAATATTAAGCATCATTTAGTAAGTATAGATGCATGAATTAAAAACTTGATTTGCCCTCTTTTGTTCAGCAAGACTAGCCTTTGTTTGACATGCTCTGCGATAAAGTGTCTTACAAACTAGGTTCTATTAAGTCTTCTATTAAACTGGATCAGAATCAATCCTTTTAATTGGTGTAAAAGATGTGCTTTGTTTGGCTTGTTTGCTCATGAGTTTTAAAGTGAACATTTAAAGATTATTTTTAAATAAAATTCATTGAGCAAATTATTGACCAACATTTTCCAACAAGGCAGAAAGAAAATTTATTTATTGGGCTCACTGATAACTCTGGGTGGTATCTCTGCCAGCAAGTTGTTTACCTCAAGCTAGTCACTTGGTTGGCATGGAGAGGTAGATGGCAGGGATACAACTTCTCATTTGAAGCAAAAAAAAAAAAAAAAAAAAAAA
The DNA here is from genome assembly GCF_017639745.1 of Melanotaenia boesemani. Classification (NCBI taxonomy): domain Eukaryota; kingdom Metazoa; phylum Chordata; class Actinopteri; order Atheriniformes; family Melanotaeniidae; genus Melanotaenia; species Melanotaenia boesemani. Next base: position 17,972,258 of record NC_055684.1, on the reverse strand, counting down.
AAAAAAAGAAATGGCTAAGTGATGAGATGAACAGAGATCAGAGCATACTAAATTGCTCAGTGAGAATATTTACATTTCATATGGAAATGACCTAAATAGACTTAAATGTGATATCCCACACCATAGAAATGCTTAGCAATGTGTACCGACAAGCTGTTCTGTCACATCTTATTCTTAAATAAGAATATGGCTGCTGTTGTACAAAAAAAAAAAAAAAAAAAAAACCCTATGACATCGAATGTTCTTTACACTTGCTCTTGCTCTAATTCCAGGTTACAGAATGCATAATTTATACCACCTATGTCGTAAAAGGTAGCCTTTTCTTGCATGTGTGTGTCTTTTCATTGAGACAGGATGCTTGGAGTTTTTGCAGCAACACACATGGTTATTCAAAACATGCATTTATACTTAAACACTGTATTCTTTCCTAGTTTGTATGACAACACTATATATGTTTATTTATTCACTGGTTTTATTTTATTTTATTTAATTTTATATTGGTTTAAAATATTTCAACTAATGGATAATTCATGTAACTTGAGCTGCTACAAAAAACAAACCAAAAACATGCTAGTTTCTTTGTTTTTCCAAAGATTAAAAAAAAAAAAAAAAACTTGTTTTGAAAAACAAATATGGTGTTTTAACAGCTTTATGAACAGTTCTGCAACCTAGATTCACACAATGTTTCTTCCAGCTTTAAGTACACACTGACATGTATAACAACCGTGTCAGCACCAAGAAACCTAGAATCCACTAGCAAGGAAAGAAAACAGATCTGACAAGGCTCCAGAGCTACAATCCTCATCATTAGCTGTAAATTTTAAGCCTGGTACACACATAACGATTGTTTTAATATTCTGAGATTTTTTATCTGGTCAAGACCTCACACATGAAGATAAAAAAAATCTGTTATGATCATACTGTGTGTGGTGCTCTGTAAATGATGATGCTGTCCAGTAACTCAAATACAATCTCGTCCTCCGGACTGGACAAACGCTGAAACGTAGAAGAAGAACCATAGCAACAACCGGCAAAAAACGAAGAAGTAACAATCGAAAAACTGAACACATAGCATGGAAGGGGATGGAAAAAGCCAGAACTGAAAAAAAATAACAGACTGGAGACAGCGTGAACACAGACTTTGTTTACTTCTTTGCTCCCCAGCCAGCTCGCTCTCTGATTGGCTACATTCCGTGCCACGTCACCACCCACACAGACACAATGCATGAGTCATTGGCGTTCTTCAGAAATTGGCACTGAAATATTAAAGATGTTCAATGTTCCCAATTGTCGGCTATGACTTGTTTCGGAGCGGATTAACGGGACAAATCAGCTCATAACACACCACAGACCAAATGATGATTGGACAGGGAAATCTCCCATCCGAGGTCGGGAAGCGGCAAAATCGGGACAAAAACAGCCCAAATATTTTTATGTGTGTACCAGGCTTTATGGAAATTACTAACGTAACTAGGGCTTACAATTTGCCAGCTTAAAACAGATAATGAATAGCGGAAGTTAGAAAGCTGAGTATTTACTATTTCCTCAGACAGCGTTTAATAGTGAAGTAGAGATGACCTCCTTGATAAGAAGGAGAGGTTGTGCACTACAAACTATACACACTATAACAGCGTAAAGCTCACAAACATTTGAAAAGTGGCATGGTAAAAATAAAATCTATTTCTTTTCCTTTTTTTCTTTTTCATTCTAAAGGATTACACACTGGCATCACTGTGTCACTGAAATATTAAAAAAGAAAAAAAATATTTTATCATCACAGATTAAAGATTTCTTATATTAGTAATATAAACACTTTAATACGTTTGAATCTGAACACATCTGTATGACAATATCCTGTGACTTTTGGACCGGTGTTACTCAAGCCTTCATGTTAAATATTTCACAGCTTTGTTTGCCTGGTTACAATTATGTTGACATGTTTGAAACAAAATAGTTTTCACCATTATGTTTTCCTTTGAGCTTAAAGCTATCCCTTTAGTTGTGTTGTTCAAAGCCCCCGCTCCAAGGGGACCTCACACCACAAGCTGAGCACCTCTACCAACCTTTGCTCCTAAGGTTGACACCCTAACTGAGTCTGGCTCTGCTGGATGTTTAGGTTCAAAATATTTTTTTCTTTTGCTTTGTCTCCCACTGGCATGTTTAAGACTGGGACTGAATCATGGTGAAGGTATGGTTATCAATGACGGGATGTGAGCTTGGTAACTTTTTATGGATAAGCGTCATGTGCAAATAATACTACTACTACTAATAATAATAATAATAATAATAAATTAGGCTGAGTTCTGTTTTTTTTGTTTTGTATTGGAATGCATTTGATTGGACCGCAACAGTTTTAGCTAATGTATACTGATAATTATAAATGTTTTCAATGGACTGAATCTAATTTTAGTTTTACTGAATTTCTTTTATTCTTTTATAATATACCTTGAGATCAGATTATTTGTAAATTTGCAATAAATACAGTTACAAAAACTTAACTGTATGTACTCGACTGTAATTACTTTTTATATTTATTTTCCATTTTAAAATAATTTAAAAAAGTGCATGATGACAATCCCTTTGGCACATATCACAAAAGACTAAGCACTTTCACTTGATAGCTAAGAGTTTTTTGGGTCTATTTCGAGGGGATTTCTATTTTTCATGCAGCAAGGTTCTAGTTTAGTGAGATTGGGAGATTTTCTGCAGATATGTTGAGCAGCACACAATGCCATATGACCACTTTGGCCTTTGCATTTTGAAGTATTCTTCAATGTGTTGTTTTCATTGACTTCTGAACTTGTTCGTTTCCAAATATACCTTTTGCTCATTAATTTTATCAGCAAATTGGACTAGTTCCCAAAATGCATCAAGCTTACTTATGCAAACTTCTGACAATTAATTTTACAGAGGAGGAAAGGTCATTTTTGCACTGTAGTTGATACACAGTGAAAAGAAACAGCACAATGCTCGCTTTAACAGTACAAAGAAAAAGAAATCACCAATCTGAAATTAATGTTTTCTTTTTAACTTTCAGCCTTTTGGAGATCATCCATTCATCTTCTACCTGATTAACAACTGAAACTTTGACTAAAAATGACCATACTTTTCTATGCCAATATAGAAATTGTAACAGAGGACCACACACCTCTGGACAGGATCTCTAAATGTTCTGTAGTTCTGCTTAGCTCTGCTCTGACTTTGTGGCTTTGCTGAATTGCTTGCTTGAAATTAAGATTCTAAGGGCTTTGTACTGTCCATTAACATTTTCAAAAGTGAGCAGATTCATTTTATTACAAAGGGTGGCATCCATTTCATCCCTAAAAAGCAATTATAGTCCACATTTAGAATAAAGTCACTTTGCCTGGGCATGGTTTTAATTTCAGTTGGGATTAAGTACAGAGTGACAGGTGTTGACAGGTATTACAATTAAAAGTGAAATGATGGGGTCAATGCACCCTTAGTTGGAGCTGAGGCTGGCTGAAAGAAAGTCTGCATCACTCACCTGAATCGTTTTAATTTGTTCAAACTTTTTTGCTTTTGTAAATGAAACGCTTATAGAATAAATAATTTAAAAACAAAAGTTTTATATGTTTGGATGACAAAAGCAAATACAGCATTTCAGTCTTTTCTTTGGCTGTATGGAGCTTATAACACAAGCTTTGACACTACTCTCTACATGATGTTAATTTGATACTGCTCCCTCCATAAAAACATAAACTAGTAGACAATATCTAGTCAGTAACACAAAAAGCATAAAACACAAAAAAACAAGTGTAACTGAACTACAAAACAGCTGGTTAGAATCTACCTGACCATCTCTAACTTATATCTCCACAGGCATGTAGTGAAGGTTAGCCTGTGTCCATACAAACAGCTTAGGTGGACACTTGCAGGAGCTTGACAGGCATAGAGAGTAGAGGACTTTGATATGTTTGCCACCCACCTCAACAATATTATTCCAACCCAACTAGGGAGGAGTTGATCGTGTTTCCTACGGGCATGCAATGTGCTGAACTAAAAAGTGGTGCACCAAGATCATATCTACAGAGAGTATCTATAACAAACTGTGCTGACTGCCGACATCTGCTCTCAGCTTTGCTCAGAGGTGGTTGGCATGTGCTGTTAAGTCAATCATGGGTTGTGGTGAGCATATTGATTTTCCTGTGGAGTCTCACATGTATCAAATCAATGCTCCATCCCACCTTTTTTCCACCCACTCCCAAACTGTCATTCAGGCGTGTAGATGGCACAAAAATGCATGGCTCATTTCAGTTTTTTATCATTCAATATGACTGTGCAAAAACAGAATAAAATAACATCCACTTAGGGGAGGGTTGGTGAATGTAGCATATTGTGCATATAAAAAGCCAAGAACTCATTTGAGTGACAGGTTTTCTTGAGGAAATGTCAACATAATGTAAAACAGATGCGCAAATATTTAAAGAAAGTAAATGCAAATATGTAATGAAGGTAAATAAGCACAAAATTAATAGCATAAATTAAAAAGAGAAAAGAGTTCCTTCCTTTTTTTGTGCAGGTGGAGGGTTTAGGTGAATAGAGTGGGGGGTAGAACAACTACAAGAAAATAGCCTGAGAACCATCGCAAAGGGAAAAAAATCAATGACTGCAGAGCAACAGCTCATCCGAAGATCAACGGAATGCTGTGTAAAAGCAAAATGTCAGCCTTAAGCTCGTATACAAAGATTTGTTATGATAAGAAAATAGTCTTTAACAAAAAACCTGTAAAAACAACTATATTATGATACTATTTGAAATAAATAAATTTAGAATGCATTTATTATATCAGCACTATTACTATTTACTTTTATGTTGTCTAACAGTTAAATCTTGAAGTTGTCACTAACACAAAAATATGATGCCCTCCTTTTCATTTAAACCCGTCAAAAAAAAAAAAAAAGGACACATTTCTAAACTAGTTTTCCCAATTTGATTGGATTTGTGAGCATGAAATGAAATGAAAAATACTTTTTTGAATCCAGAGGAATAAAAAACTCAAACTTATATTACTTCAAATTCAGGAAGCTCCTGTGTTGATATATATATATATATATATATATATATATATATATATTTTCAGTATATAATACAATAGTCACATACTGTATGACGTTATCACTTAGTACCAGCAAGAAGGCATTGGATCAGATACTAAACTCATTGTACAGCATTAAGACTGCATAGAAGTATAAACAAATATTCAGAATCAAGGAATTCTGTAATAACGAGTGTTTCCCCAACAGATCCCCAATTGTGGTTAATTTCATACACGGATCAGGTTTAGGTAGTTTATCATTTTTACAATGTATAAAGTTAACCAATTAATAATGTCTTTTCATAAAATTTATTACTTTTCCTTTAGCAAGTAAAACTTTGCAATGAATTGAAACAGAAAACTTCCTGTGCAGTTCACAGTGAAACTAGTTAAACTCAGATATATGGCTCGGTCACACATTGTCCCTTTTCCTTAGATGAAAGATGTCTTATAGTCTCTATAACAGCCTCTTTCAGAGTCTCCTGGAGCAGCAAAAATGATTCTAAAAGACGGTGCAGTCCCATTAGCAGTGGTGAGCTCTTTCACTGCATCTCCAGCTGAAGGCTTTTAGTTGTACATTAATTAATCACCAGGTTTAAGACACTGCAACTGCTGGAGGCCAATTTTATTCAGCAGCGCTTTGACATACACATATCTTTGTGTAGTTTTAGCACCTGAGCACACCCAACCATCTGCTCAAAACCACAATTTTTCTAGTGGCTAGAGAAAAGTAATCCTAGTGGCAAAATAAATGGTAAGATTAAATGAGTTTCAATAACACACCAGTCATTAGTGAACATTTAACACAAACACACATGTTTTTTTTTTTTATTTATTTTGTGTAGTATTGTGCATGTGTAAAGTGATAATAATAATATACAAACTTAACAAGTCTTTTGTCATTTCAGCACAGACTTACAACCTGTTCTATCTCATGAAGGATTTTCTTTAAATCAACCAATGTATACATATACCAAACATAAAAAAACATCTTTCATCTTCAGTTTTTATCTTGAACCCATTCATTTGTTGCTAAATTGTAGGAACTCCATTTATGGTGTTTACATTGAAATATGACTACTTTTATCAATTTATTTAACTGATAAAAGTAGTCCCATGTGGCCACTGAGTTTACTTTTCATCAGTTTGAGGTGAGCTCGGGATTTTTCACCTTTTTACTCCTCATCTCGCCTTCTGCGAGTCCAGAAGGACACACATCCATATGGAGAGAAAATCAACATTATAGTGTGTATGTGTGTGTAATTTTTGAGTCCCAAACTGTGCAAACTAATTTGTGTGTAAATTTGGCTAGTTGCAAATGCATGTTCGAATGCACACACAAATTACACATGCACAAATTACAAAAATGCACCACCATTAATATTTTACACACACATTTTTTACCTTCAACTTCATAAAGGTAAAGAGGCTTCTATACTTACACATTGTTATATATATGTGTGTGCACGAATTGCCTGATACGCATGACGGAACCTGCATTTACACTCGGATCAGATCATCCAGATGACCCAACTTTCCACAAGCTTCTAAATATACTGTGTACACATGAAGCTGTGAGGCTCTCTGAAAAGTGAGAATAGTCTCTAAACCCCTTGAGCATTTGTAAAGTGATCTGTGCGTAAATGCAGTTTTGGTTGACGATTAAAGAATTGTGTGTAAAAGATTAATGTTTGTGCTTTTTTGCAATTTGTGCATGTGTAATTTTGTGTGTGTGTGTGTGTGTGTGTATTTTGTAGATATGTGTGTGTCTGTGCATTTGAACATAGTTTTACAAGTACCCAAATAACACACATGATTCATACAGTTTACAAACCATGTCTTACATATACAACAATTAAAAGTTATACACAAATTAGTTTACAGTTTGCAAATGATGTATTATGCACATAATAATATTGAGTTGATTTTCTCTCCATACATCCAGGACACATGAGTGGAAGATATTCAAAGATAAATGTGAATTTTAAAGTAAGTACAAAATCTTAATTAGATGTCACTCTTGGCTCTGTGCTAAATGCAGTCTATGGTTTGACTGCTTACACAGTTGTGAAGCTTTGATAAGCAGCACATACAGAAATATTTAAATGGATTCAGCTCATTGTTTGCTTATTTGAATCTGTAATTTAAAATTAGATTGCTTCCAATTTCAGCACATTCTTCATTTGACCCACTTTGTTTAACACATAATGCAGACAATGTGCCATTTAGTCTGTACTCTCAGCTGTTGCTGTACACAGTTAACCCTGTTTACACAAAACAAAATTTGTAATTTCAGGGTTTTTCTTTTTTAAAACATGATGAGTTTGATTCTAAAAAGAGCTCCTGTGTATATGATCATGTGATCCTTACAGAGGTAATGTACGGTCAAGCATTTATATCAGTGAAAAATTCATGCAGTAGATCATTAGATTCCCTAGAATAATGAGACAAATTTTCTTCACCATCTGTTACCTCTTTCTCTAAACATGTTAAAAGACAAACTTGCCAGGACAGTGGATACAACCCCTCTGGCTCAAAACAGTTGGAGTTGAGTTTTTCTGGTGTTCTTTTCTCTGGGTTATGAGTTTTCTTATAGTTTATGAGTTCCCATTTGTTCTGAGGACAAAAGGAGAATGTTATGCTGCCTCAGTAGTTGAGATAAGATGCAGAAAAGCAGCACTACCTGCTATCCTGTATTACTGAAGCACACACTTGCCCACTGTACCATTTATCTTTAATCATTCACTACAAACAATCTAAAGGGCAGAAATACTGACATTTTTTTTCCTCTTACTTTAAACATTTTAAAAGGAAACTGATATCCTCTCTTTTTTTATCTCCTTCAAACAGATTTTTCTTGACATTTTTGTGAATACAGCTGCAGTGTTAAGTGTAAGATTCTCCAAGATGCTCTTTTTTTTCAACAAAAGCAACTCTGTGTTGGTAACCTATTAAACAAGTACTGGAGTTTTAAAACCTTAAAACCCGGGAGTGTAGTCAGTATCCTACATGTTAACTGTCAAACAAATTGCAGTTATTACAGGGTGCTAGCCTTGTTTGTGTGAGCCACATTGAACTTGAACATTTTAAGCTCCAGTGCACATGGGTCTACCAGAAAACTTAATGTGTAGAATTTTGCAGGTCCTCTATTCTGAGCCTTTCCTCTGTACTTTCTTTTCACCTTACAGCTTAATTAATGAACATTTTTGTCCCTCAAGTGGCCTATCTTAAAACTATAAAATTTTGAATGTGAGTTTTCCTATCAGCAACCTTGATTATCAAAGCGATCATGAAACCAAAAAGAACGCTCTCTGATTAATAATGAATGCCAAGAGACACACACTCAAAGCGAGAAAGTGAGAGAGCTTTCCCAAACTGTGACAGGCTTTGCAGATGCTGCTTAACTTCTCAAACAAACATCCAAATCTACTGTAGGTGTACAGGGAGTGTTTAAACATGTATAATGTGTTGCAAAATGAAACAAGGACAGTGTTTGTCTTTTCTCTTGTATTATTGAAAAAGCTCCTGTGTTAGATGTTTTGAGCCACAACTGAAGCATATCTCTGCCCTTTTTATGAAAGAATCATTTAATTGAAGTTCTTTTTTTTTTCTTCTTCTTTTTCTGCATATATTTGTTTATGATCTGTGGCTGTGACATTATTTTAATATCCATAGATAACAAGTCATATGGAAATGCCTCCAGTCAAAGATGGAATTTATGCTTGCATGCACTTCTTGGTGCAAGAGGGTGGAAAGAAAAGATTCAGGAGAGCACAGTGAATCCTGCAGCACTTTGTATGTATGTTTTGCCTCTGTGGTGTAGTAGAAGGTGTGGATTGTCAAATATGAAATATAAGGCAGCAAATAATGTTCATTTCAGATTTAATGATGTAATATTAAAGTAGCACTATGTAACTTTCCGACCTTAAAAATATGTATTTCTGTCTTGTTTTGATGTCACAATGACATTGATTATTCCTGGAGGCATTGTTGCTAAGCAGCGTGCCGAGGATAAGAAACCGCATCTCACAAGATATCCTTCAGGGACGCTGCATCACATTACAACTGAGTTTCACTTTACACACAACATTGCATGCTAGCAACTGGGTATCAACACACTGGGTAACTATAATACACACCGTGATCAGTTCAGCAAAGAAACACCCAGTAGGAAATTTTGGGAAGATAAGAAGAAAAGAAGGAGAGAAACGGCAAATCAAGAGATAAGGAAAGTGTCAGCATCTGGCTGACTTACTGACTGGAAAAAGCTCAAAGTACAGCTGAGAAGATGGATGTCAAATTAGCTGTAACTAGGGAGAACTGAAAAAATCTTTCAAAGTTCAGTAGTGTCTTTTGTTTAAAATATAAAAAGTGTAAAATATATATATATATATATATATATATATATATATATATATATATATATATATAGAGAGAGAGAGAGAGAGAGAGAGAGAGAGAGAGAGATTAATTGGCATGAAGTCAGTGAAACAATTGGTCACAATAGGAGCACCCCAATGAAGCTGAGTATCTCAGAAGTGGAGGCAGTAAAGGTTTTTGTACTACTTTCATATGGCATGCAGGGTTTAGATGACTTGCACATCACTGCATTCTGTTTATATTTATGTTATATGCAGCTCCCACCTTGTTTTGAAACAGGGTTATATAATTTTCTCTGCAGGGATAATTCTTAAAAGTCTGTTACTTTTTTTCTTTTCCAGCATAAGAGTTTTCAAATGTTGACATTTTTCCCCTCACTTTGCATGGATACATTGCTTTTTAACATGCTCATGTGTCACTGTCACAATCCATTTGGATGTAGTGACACTGACAGCACATGTAGTCTCTCCTGCTGACTTGAGTGCTTTATTGAGCTATGCTCAGTATGGGCCTTGGATCTAAAAGTGAAGCAAGTGTGCACAGTAAGCCAACCATGAGTGGCATAAGCTGTCTTCCTCCAAGATCTCTGTCTCCCTTTATCTCTGCCTTCCTCCCTCCCTCTTTCCTTCACACTCTCCCTCTTTCTCTCTCTCCCATTTTCTGTTGTTGTGATGAGGCACTGCAGTAGGAAAAGGACTTTGATCCACTGGCTTGACAGCAGCCTGCAAAAATCCCTCTCCCCACGCAAAAATGCACAGATCCTGCCTTGCAGCAGCAGGGCCCACTTATTTGTAATCTCTGAGATTACTGTCCCCAGGCTTTAGTGTAATGAGCCACATACATCCAAGAAGAGCATGTTATTTTTCACTATAACTTGAAGGTAGAGCACAAAAACCTACTTCCAGTAACCCTGGCCGTTCAGTACAATGGACTTGCTATTTCACAGCTCACTGTGAAACACTGATTCACACAATGAAGAGAATTAATTGCTGAGCTGGAAACATTGGTTTTCCTTTTTTTTATGTATTATTTTTCATTCTTTATAGGTCTTTTTTTCATGTTACACTGACTGCAACAAGCTGTGGGGCCCATTAGAGAATCAATTTCCTTCTAAAGACCTTGCATTATACAGGCCAGTGCAAATAATCAAAATGCCCCTCAAATGAAGTTGCTGCACATTTAATTAGAAGTACTTTAATCAAAATAATTAAGCAGAGTCTTTGACAGAACAACAAAGAATGCACTAAGATGGAGTCAGCAGAGAACAAATACTTGCCAGAGACTGCTGGAGGTAGATAAGAAAATTACAAAATAAAAGGCCAACATTGAGCAGAAACACAAATTAAAGCAAAACATATCAAAAGAAATGCAGTGCAAGACGAAAACACTGCAAAGGCTAAAGAACTTTGTAGAGTAAGAAATGTGTAAATGTCATTTGTAGCGTAGAGTACGGTAAATTGTTAACAAAACTTGAAAATAATTTCATGAATGCAGTCCATTAACCATTTAAGAGGTGAACACAAAATCATTTTGCATCAGATGGAAAGCTTTAATGATTCATGTTAACTTAAAAGAATATATAGATATAATGTATGAGATTTTTGTTTGATAATTTTTCTTACAGGCAGACATCAGAGATATAAGCAGCTGGCCTGACCTCTATTATTGCTATTTCCCTATTCACAACAGAACACTATGCCAATTATTTAAAGTAATATAATTAATACTATTTTCAATTTTTTTCTGTCTGCCTAGAAGTCTTTAGAATCCCCAATGGGAAAATAACAAATACAAAATAAAAAAACAAAAAACACAGATACTTTTTTTTCTCTGGGTTTGCAAAGCAGAATGTTTTAGGAAAAAGAGAAGATGCCAATCAATGAGAAATGCAGTATTTCTACTATTACTTTACTGTATATGTTTTTCTTCTTCTCTGGTATATTTCCTGAAAAAAAAACAAAAAAATTTAAAAAGTAAATAAATAAATAAAAGAGAAAGTTCTGAAGGTACAATACAACATAGCGTGAGCATAAGAAATTTAATCCAAATCTGTCTTAAGCAAACTGTAATTTATATTTACAAACAGTTTAAAAACAGCTTCATTTCTATAGAATATTGAGGAGGTCTGCATAACTGTTGTTAAAAGTTAAGAGTTAATGAAACAAAGCCTAAGGCACGAGCCACTTTTAGAATATATAATGAGTTGCTGGGCAAGCTGTTTCAAGAGCAGGGACTTGAGGTGGATATCTTGAGCTACCACTGAGTGCATGCAGGCTGAGACTGGAAGACAGGCATAGGATGTAAGCTTTTGAAGTTTCGAACTATATAAGATCCTCTTCCCACTAACGGTTCCATGTTGGTACGGGACAGTTTGGTTCGGTAAATCCACTTCCACGGCCAACCATACCCTCACCTGGTAGGTGGTGTATCGGCTGGATAATGACAAATGCGTCAGCTATGTAATAGTATGATGTCATTTCAGCGTGATGCCTTCCTTGAATTATAACAAAGAAACGACAGAAATAAAGGAGAAGAATGGCAGACATTTTAGCAGTTTGTATACTTACATTTTGGAATATGGTTTTTTAAAAAAGAAAAAAAAATCCATTATTTATTTAAACATGGCAGTGTTGCTGCCTTCTTGTTTTGATCAGTCAGATCGAGATGCCTATGGAAGGGTTCCAGAAAAGTAGATCGGATCAGATATTCTGACACAAGTCACATTTTTTGCCAATGGAAGAACAAAAATTGTGTACGGACTCAAACCATTTTGGTGGAAACAGGGCTAAAGTTACACTGTTAACGGTCTAACAAAATTACTTACTTCATCCATTAAACTTGTACTCTCAATCTTCATTTTAATGATATTCAAATTACTCATTGATTTTTCAGCACCATGGTCAGCACCTGACAGTCACTTGATTATTAAATACCTCAAGTCTAACATGTCTTGATAAAAGATAATAATATTGAGCAAAACCTTTACAGTACCATTATTGAAAAAGGTTGAGGAGTTGCGTACTACATTGACTATAATGAGGTGTGTTTAGCACCATGCATTTGCTGAACACATGCTTAGTTTAAAATTAATATATCAATTGAACAGGTAATCTATCAATTATCTCTTGGATATTTTATAAAACTCTAAGCCCATTGTCTCAACAGGATTTTTGTTGAAGACTTTTCTGGCCATTTTAGAATTGTCCTGTCTCTGCACTCTTTTGGTGACTCCAGGACCAAGGACAATGCTGACAAGACTCCTGATGAAAGCTGCAGTGTAGGAAAAACAACCAGAGGCCAAAGATTGAAGGTTGCAGCATTTGCTACATGGCTTCTTCTAGTTGGAGAATTCATGATGTTATTATTTCCTCTAGCAATATAAGAATAACATATCTTTGTAAACAATATGACCCGATAACATCTTTCTGTAGCATGCCAGATAAATTATTTTAAGTGGTAGAATTTTTCTTAAAACCCTGAAATGGGTGAAGAAGATTTTTCCATATTGCATAATGTGCAATTGGATGTAAAATGATGAGTAAGACCATCATTAAATCATGTAGCTGGAAGCATTTAAATGTTGTCTTTCCCCAAAATTAGTATTGTTTTGTCAAGTGATGTTTAAATTTAGTTTCACCAATTATTAGATTGTGTGGCAGTAACATGAACCGATGCACAATTTTCATGTCATTGGCTGAGGTCAGTCAGCATCTCTTATTATTAGAATTTTTATTATGTAAAAAAAAAAAGACAATTAAACTTTTTCCAACTTGGGTGAAATAGAAAATATGAAAAACTGAGAACTGTCTTTGTGTGTGTGTGTGTGTGTGTGTGTGTGTGGGTGGGTGGGTGTGTGTGCGCACATTAGCCTTCAAAGCAGACAAAGCAAGGTGCTTAAAAGGAAAAAGGGATGGGAAGAAAATTAGAGTCAGTTTGAACTAAGAGAGTAAATTTTGAGCAAAAAAAAAAAAAAAAAACTAAAATTATTCTTTACTTATTGTTAACACACAAAAACTGAGAAGATCACAGAGCATTTTCTTGTATAATAAAAAAATTAAATGTTCCCCATTTGTAGGTTTTGTTTATTAAAATATTAATTTGTAAAATAAACTGTCATTATATATATATATATATATATATATATATATATATATATATATATATATATATGCTACTCCAAGGGGTTCTAACTAAAAATTAGTACACTGTATGGCTTGACGTTGGTATTATATAAGAGGAAGTCTGTGATAAATGATAAAAGAACTTCATTTTCACTTTTAAGCACATGCTGTCATAATGAATCCCGTATAGAAAGTCTGTATAATTTTCCTCTGGTAAAGCCTGCCTGAATGTAGCTCATTAACAGACAGGCAGATTGACTGACGTTGAAAATTGTGAAGAGCAGCACCAATTCTGTGTGCACCATATGTTTTCTATTATTATGTGCAATAATAATCTTCAAATGTACCAGGAGCTGCAGTGAAGCTCATGTAATTGATCCAACCATCAAAAATGCTGCAAAATAAAAAAATTTCCATAGCAACACTATTGGGACCCCAGACCCATGGCTCAGTAAGTAGAACTGACATTAATAGATGGCTAGCCTCAGTGGCAGAGTTTTACTGCAATAACCCCATCAGTCAGCTCTCAATCCTGATCTGGACATGCACACACTTACCCCTTTGTACCTATGTGACTCTTGATGTGTTCAGCCCTGTCCATGCAGCACTGCAGCAATGAAAGCTTCATAATTTTCTGCACTGGAGTGAAAGCTAGCTTATGATTACCATTACAACCCTAGGCTCACCATGTGCTTTTCTGGCCTCTGAAAAAAACTCACCTCTCCAAGCTGAGAAGCACGTATTGGACTTTGACCTTAGGAGTTGGAAAAGTTGGACAGATCAAATTTAAAACTTGCTTGGCACCATTATAGCACATATTTCCAAAATCCATCTAGGATTGCTATACTAAAACTTGGCTTTGGAAAAGATCCGAACCTTGCCTTCTTCCCACCCTTTGTTTTTTCAAGGACTGACAAGAAATGATACATCACAGATTTTTATCTCATCGTAAATAAGCATCAATGCATTATGATATGCAGCATGTCTAAATAACAGAAACAAAACTAGAGAATGACTTTGAGTATAAGAAGTCACTCGATTTTTCAAAGTAGCCTAATCACTGAATGAACTATATTGATCAACAGCCCCATTAATCCTCACTAGATTTGTTATTGTCATTTTATGCAACAAGACAACAGAGATCACATTCCATTATTCTAACCTAGTCATTAAGTACAGTGTTCTGTCTAACAATTATTCCAATGTAGAAACATTCCAATGAGCCAGCTGCTGTTTGTGCAACATAAGCACAAAATGAGTTGCAGCTTCTGGTCAGTTGACTTGGCCAAGGTGCAAGGTATTAGAGGATGTGAGGGACAAGATATATTAGCAGGAAGCATGATGAGTGTGACCCTTCCTCTTGCAGAGGCACATAGCGACAACAAGTACTTGGCAGCAGCCACACACAGATTGACTTGTCTCCACAGTGGGTCAGATAAGTCTCTGTCACCATCCAGCACTTTGTGCCAGCACAGAGCCATTAGGGTTGGTTTTTTTTTTTTTTTTTTTTTTTCCTTCTTCTTCTTCTTTTTTTCACAGCATTAAATTGCAATCCTTGTGACTTATTATGGTCAGTTGTGCATTAAGACAGGATCACCACCAACTTCCCAGGCCATTTACTTGATGTTGAGCTCCCATTACCATGAAGGTCAGAGAACTGCTCAACCACTCACCGCCACCTTCCCATGTCTGTACCTGTTGTGGTCAAGGCCAAAAAGAGCAGTTAGGCTCAGATAAATTGTTACTCTTTAGTTTGTATTTTCATTTTAAACACTTTTAAAAGCTTAACATTTCATGACATTTTTAAACATATCAGCTACATTTAGCAATAACCCCAGTATTCAGTATAGTGTTCATATTTATTCATGTATTTGTTTTTTTATTAGTTGCAAATATTATACAATCCTACAGCTTTCAACCCCAATGACAAATTAACTGGTGAACTATTATTAACCTTCTGGTGCATGAATTATTACAAAACAGTACCACATTTTTTTAAATAAAATATTTTACTTTTACAGACATGCACATTGATGTTTTTCTGTTTTTTAATCTAATTTTAACTTTTACTCAGTGTATTGATTTTTCTATTGTATCTATGAAAATATTTAGAAAAATAATATCTTGTCATATTTATATAATAAAAATTTTCTATAAAAACACCTGGATCATTTTCTTGTCCTGTTTATCACTGAGGCAAACTTGGTAATTACAATGGATGTATATATGCTATATCAAATGTAGTTATTCTTTATACGTGGCAGAGTATTAGTGACTCACTAATGTCCAATGAAGTTGCTAATAAACGATCCACACCCATGCATACATTTAAAAACAGCCGTTAAATATGTGTCCACTATAGTGGACACTATGCATCAAAGGGTTAATGTGAATGACTGAGTTTGCCAGTCGTTTCTTTGTCGGCAACATTGTTATTTACAGGCAGCTGAAGACAGAAATAATATATATATATATATATATATATATATATATATTTTTTTTTTTTATCTTAATACGTCATTCCATTAAGATTCTGAGTTTATCAGCTACTTTAAAAAAGAATAGTTAGTTAGTTATTAGTTAGACCATTTATTTAGAAAATGTAATAATTATACATGAATAGACAGACATAAATATTATTGAAAAATTATAAAATAGTAAATATTAAAAAACATAACAGAAACTACATATTCATATTCATATTCATAGTTAGGGAAAGAAGAAAAACTACCCCTTTTTTAATAAATTTATAATGTATAAACATTTAGCTTCCCATCAATAATAAGAATAATAATAATATTACCATCATTACCAATAATTATAATAATACCATAATATTGTGATACCTAACATACACATAACTGAAGAAAACACCAAAATGCATTAACAACAAAAATAAATAAATAAAAACAGTGAACCTAGTTATAATCAAACACCCTCTTCATTTTTGTTCCTTGTAAAAATAATTTTATTTAATATTTTTTATAAAACTGGTTTATATTTGGACATTCCCTGAGCATTCCCTCTAAACTGTTTAATTTAATTTAATCCATCAAACTGAAATACAAAAAGTTTTCATTTTTGTCCGCACCTGAAGTGCTCTAAAATTACATTGACTCCTTAAGTTATAACCTTATAACCCCCTTCCCTTCCAATGACTGATTTTTTATGTTTTCTGGTAGGAGATGTTTTTGCTTTAAATCGAATTTGTGCTGTCTGAAATTCCACAATATCTCTGAATTTTATGAGTCTTGATTGTAAGAATAATCAGTTTGTATGATCTCTATAGCCTGCCCCATGAACAATCAATATTGCTTTCTTTTGCAAAAAGAGGAGTGGATGTGTGGATGTATTGTACTTTAGTTATTACCCCAGACTTGAGAAAATGGAAGAACTAATAAACAGTATAGTATACAGAGTGATTTATGATTCAGTGTCTGTTTTGCTTTATTTAATACTGCGATGCATCTTGATTTTTTTTTTTTTTTTTTTTTGTATGTGCATGTTTATTTGTGATTTCCAACAGAATTTTTCATTCATCAGCACCCTAAAAAAACGATTTCTGTTACTCTTTCAAATGGTAACTCCATTCAACTTTATTTGAAACTGTAGATTAGTTCTGTGATTACTAAAAAGTATTATTCTTGTTTGCTCGGATTTCATGTTAATTCATTTCTGTCCAACCATGCGTTTAATTTATTCAGTTTAAAATGAATTAATATTTATTTAGATGCAAACACAGCAGTTGACCGAGTAAACTGTGAATTTTATTTGCAACATTAAACAAATTTGGGTTTGGGTCATCTTTCATAGACTGGATAAAAATATTATACAACAAAACAAATACATGTGTGAAGACCCATGATTAAACTTCTCCAAGCTTCTGTTTGCAGAGAGGAAACAGGCAGGGTTGCCCACTGCCTCCCTCACTTTTTGCTATTTTTATTAAACCCTTAGCAGCTGCCTTAAGACAAAATAAAGGGATTAAAGGGGCCAAAAATATATAGAACATAAAATAAGTCTTTATGCTGATGATGTATTACTTTTCCTCCAGAAGTCACTGACATCTCTCCCCAGACATAACTGTTTACTATATTAATTGGTTTCCAACTATAATTATGGTCATTGACTGTGACTTACAAAACAAACCCAATATTACAATACATTCTGGAAACATTAGATTTTTAGGCATTTTCAGAACAAACAAAGCTAAACTATGTCCAGCTACTAAAAACAATAAAGGATGATCGCTCATGTTTTCAATGTTACCTACTAAACCATCCTCCTGTTGGTTTAAGTCACTGGACTCAGACATATCAAAAATTTTATGTGAAAACAAATCATCACATATCAGTCTAAAAACTTTACAACAGACTAAAGACAGAGGTGAATTGGACCTACCCAACTTTAATCACTATTTCTTAGCTAACAAGCTGCAATGACCCTCAGATACAGCAGAAGTTCTCAATTTTATGGACTTTGTATTGCATCGTTACTTCACTGGATGATGTGTTGACTGCTTTTAAATGGACCTCAAGTGGCTGCAAGCTCTCATGCAGCATTCACTTGTAATTACACAAGTAAATATTCAACAAGTCATTAGTTTCAGCTTAATTATAATACTTAACAGCATCAGAGGAAGCCATCTTAATTGTAAAGATGGTAGCCCAGCTGACCAGCTCTGTAAAACTGTACATGCAAGCCTGACTGCAAGCAGTTAATGATCTGAGTAAAACAGAAGACAATTCTCACTTTTACCAAAACAAGTTTTATATAAATTTCTCATTATAAGAAATGATTAAAATTGGAGTTCTTGTCTGAGTGGATGATTGTGGTTGTATGTAGGTGCTTGTTTCTGCTAAACTGTCATTTAAATAATTAATCCATTTATGAGCTACACAGCTGCTGTCATTAAATTTGTTATTTTCCACATAAAAATGATCAGATATGAATGCATATTTCATTTCACTCTGTCCCGTCTTTATCATCAAGCAACAGACATTTATTGGATTCTGGAGATTTAGTGACAAATGGCATTAACTCAATTAATATAGTTTAAAGTGTTGATATGCTGTCAGAAATTTGCCTATTCCTAAAAATCTTTGCTAAACATAACTAGTAATATCACATCTAGGTAATATATTTGCTTATTTTCCAAAGATTTTCCTTAGGATATCTAAGATGTATCTGAAATAGGGTAGTCATTTTCACAATTCTTAGAAACACTAATAATAATCAGAAAATGGCAAAGAAATTTAAAATGTGCTTTATTTTTTAAAAATAGCCCCATATTCTACTTGCACTTCACCCAGTGTTTGTTTTTCTTTCAGCAGTATTACAAGTCAGAAGGACTATACAGTATTTCTGCACAGGGCTGCAATTTAGAAGATCATCATAATGAGTATATGAAGGTTTACAGCTGCTCTAGAAAATGTTGAATAAGCTGGAATCAGTATTTTCTGATCATTTGGACTAGTCTCACTCTGAGATGTATTTAAGGGTCTCTCTTGAGATTGAGAGAGGTGCCATAGACTTTCTGAATCAATAGTTCTATAGATTCTTTTCCTTGGTGTTAGAGACTTATTGATTCTTTATCCAAACATGTTGTTTTAAGTCTGTCATCCCCAAAAGAAAAGAAAGTGGTACAGATTCTTTCAAGTAAAAGTTACATTTGTAATTATCATATAAAGTAGGTTACACAGATTATGATGCATATGTTGCATTTCAAGTTTGTACTGTATTACACTATGAACTGGTCTGACAACAATCCACCACTTTCTGAATCTTGTAAAGAGAAACCAGAAATATGTATGCCTTTCAAAATCTAAAATGTAAAGCACTACCTTTTTATGTCATTATGTTAACGCTCTATATGCAACATGTAACAAAATAAAAAAATCAATGACAATTTGTAAACATATTATTTAAAACTGTGTTTCTGATGGTGTCTAATCACTTTACTAAACCATTACTATATACTTTACATTCCATTCATATACATGGCAGCTGTAATATATGTGCCACCATTTTTATTATGGTGTCTCGGAATAGATAAACAACCCTGTGAACTTTAAAACTGCAGTACCAATTTAGTTTGTTAGGTGCTAGGTCACCATTTGGGATAAATACAAGGCACACAGAAGAAGACAGTGAACATGTTCTCAATACTAAAGTAGTTATCTGTTGTGCAATCAACACTGCACCTGAGGCGACTGGACCCATTCCCATTTGAAAACATGTTTATGTCTGGCTGTCCACCATCCATTCACAACTGTGCTTGGTATTTGAAGTCAATGCTATGTCCATCTTTACCACTAAATGTCTGCAATTCCTACACACTGTACCTTTAAGTACAAGACATATCATGGAGCATTGTATAGAAATATTTGAAAATGCTAACCAATAATAGCTCCGTTGTGCATCATAACACATAATGACAAATAACATTCTTTTTGTTTTTATGCAATAATTAGCCTCAGTGAAGGCGCACTTGTTGAACAATTCAACAGGATTTTGAAATCAAGTAACATTTAGCTTGCTCGTTATCGAAAGATAACTACTTATGGCATGTTAAAACCGAATTGTATTGTGTGGTCAGTGTAATGATCTAATGTAAATGGAAAGATGCAAATATACAAGATCTAGCACCATCTAAATTAAATTAATTATTCCACTTTATATAATTTGTGTAACTCTTTGCTGTGGTAGCCTATCAATGTGGAGATCCTTCTGATGCAACCTGGAGTGAGAATCAGAAGATTTATTCATGAATGAATGCCAGATATCACTAGTTTTGCAGCATAATTACAGCTGTCATGTTTCGTAGGCAATGATGCACAGTGACTCAGCAGTGTTAGAAAAGTAGAACTAGGGAGATATCACAATTTTGTCAAAATACATCATAGCCAATTATGCAATGAGGCTAATGATATGTAAGAGGTAATGGAGGATATACTTAATGTCTGTGCGATCCTGAGCATGGAAAACTTAGCATTACAGTTAGCCGCCTCACTCACTTAGCTTGCTGGCTTGGTTAAAGGCACCAGGACACATGTCACTAATGTTTGTTAGGTGTGCAAGGAAAGCCAAATAAAATGTCTTTTCAAGTTTGGTCTGAATGCACCTTTAGATAAGTTAACAATGATAAAAAAAAATCAACTTGTGACTGGCAAATTTGCAAATATTCTTCTGTCATTGCTTTGTGATGATATATGGTTCTAGTTTATAGAATTAAGATTGTGATTTTCTCTAAAAATGACCACAGTCAACATCAGGAAAACGGCCGGTTACCATCCCAGCCACCGTCAAGTCAGAAACAGGGTACACCCTGGAGAGGTTCATCCTTAGAATGTACTCACAGTCTAATGTGAGTATACAAGCAGAATTTCTTTAAATTATACAATAGTAAAATAGTGCAAGTACTGTACATCAGCATTGTAATTATTACTAAACAGTGGGCAGAATCATCACAGTCACTTGAATAAAACTCATTGTTTCAGGGGAAAAACAAGCCAGATCTCACTCTCAGTTCATTACATGATAACACTGTCAAAATCCTCTCTCACTTCCTTAAGCTGGATTTATATTCATCTGCATAAGGGCGGTTATGGAGGCTCGACATGCACCTCTTCCAGACCTGAGGGGTATTGCACGAAACCAAGATAAGCGATTAAGCCGGGATATGTTGGTTATCCTGGCTGAATTTAGCCCTAAGTCGGTTGCATGAAAGCAGCTCAAACTAATCCCGGCCAAGTTACTGTGGTGATTTATCCGCTGCAGCTAGCCTGCTCCAGACCAGGCTAACTGCTCAGGCTAAGATTAATCCTAGCGAGTCACCGGCATGTCCAACGTCAATTCTGTGAGGAATTAATGTGTTTTACAGCATGTCCATGGTCTTCCTAAGTATGGCGCGTCATTTTAATCATCCAGTATTAAAATATTACATATACAGTCACTGTACATTTAATCGAAATATGTTCGTGATCGCAACAGCCTTTTTATATGGATTCGAGTTGTAGTATTATTATTCTATTCTATTCTACAGTCATTTAGCAGACGCTTTTATCCAAAGCGACTTATATTTGACAGTAAGAACAACACAAGCATGAATTCAAACAAGATGGGACGTCATAATTAAGTGTTAGTCAGACCGCTTTTGAGTCCAGTTGGACCCAGGTGCTGTCATGTAGTGCTAGTGCAGTGCATATAATTTTTTTTTTTTTTTTTTTTTGTCATTTTATTTAAATACAGGATCACGATTTCATCACACAATATCAACTTGGTCATAAGTGCATGATTTCATCAGGCCAAGTGTTATATTGCTATGCTAATGAAGACTACTCGTCAAATTGCTGTCAGAGGTTTTATAAATATGTGTTTTATTGCATTAATTGAGATTACAAAACACAGCGGATGAGGTTTCAAAGGTGTATTCAAAGAAATCCGTGACGAGGGCAATGTAGAATATTCAGGTCCAACTCCCCTTCACCTGTTCCCTCTTCATAATGGCTTGCCCTTTTTGGATGAGGATGTGCTGGACGAGGAAGCCCGCATCCTCAGAAGAGCATTCAGACGTGAACGAGTCTTCAGGGACAGGTCAGAGCAATTTGGAGGCAAAGTGGCCTGGCTCAGTGCATGACTCTAGAGTCTTTCGGGCTAGTCCAATTTATGAGAGACTTTCACAAGGTAGCCCACACATTTGTACTGTAAGCACCTTGGACATTGTGTATGTAACTCTGTTTTCTAAATTATATTTTGTATTATCAGGTGAATTCTCTGGTGTGCTGCTGGGAGATAAAGGATACGCCTGTGAGTCATTCCTCTTGACTCCCCTTGCAGATCCCCAAACCCCACCACAGCAGGCCTACAACCATGCCCACACCAAGACAAGGGCTCGAATCGAGATGACCTTTGGCCTTCTGAAATCTCGGTTTCAGTGCCTGCACCACCTGAGGATTTCCCCAGACAGAGCCTGTGATGTTATTGCTGCATGCGTAGTACTGCATAACATTGCAGGCCTAAGAAAGGAGAGACCCCCCCCCCCCCGAGTGGCTGTTGATGTTGACTGGGAAAATGCTCCCATCTTCCCGGACAACATTAATGGCAGACTTGTCAGGGAGCAATATATTGCAAGTTTCTTCACTTAATTTTTGGATTTAGCCCCTTTATTTAATAAAAGAGCTTTTTCTGTGTGAGCATTTTGTTTAGCACTGGTGGTTCTTTGAAATTCTTTTACATTCATGAAAAGAGGACGGACACCAATGTTCTAGTTCTTTTTTTTTTTATTAAGCAGTCATTGGTCTTGGTTGCTTGGATCCTACGACAGCAAAAGTAACAAGGATTAAAACACTGTATTGCAGATATGGTTACTGTGTGCATTGAAACACTCACTTCTCTTTCTAGTTTCTGGATTTCCAGGTCCAGTTTTCTGAGTGTCCGGCGTTTAATCTCTAGATCCAGCTCTAGTTCTTGGAGCTTTCTCTTTTTGAGTCTGATTTTAACATCTGCCAGCTCTATCTGTCTCTCCAGGTGCTTTGCATAAAGTGTTCTGACAGTTTGTGAAGTCTGTAAAGGAAATGTCAGTTAGCACAGCAGGATTTGTGCATAACGTAGATTTACTTTAGCCAATACTCACAATGTTACCAGGCCGCTTAGGAGACTGTGCAGCATCCGGGTCCTGCTACACATTTTCTATTAGTACCACATCACTGACTTCATATCCTTCATGGCATAAATAAGCAGGCCAATCCCATAAAACTGACATGCCTCAAGCCTTCTGGACTCCACCGACACAGTCTCCTCATCTGCAGACGTGCATTCTGCAGCTGCAGATGTGCCTTCCTCCTGCCGTATACATGCAGCGAGAGGACTCGGATTAAGACTTCACAGAACATACCAAGCCTGTGATTTGGAGACACTGTACTAACCGGATCATCTTCTGGTGGCTCCAAAAGTGTAACTGTGTTCCCAGACACTGCAAGGTTATCCAAAGTCAGACACTATATTATATTTGATTGTGTTCCATGTGCAGTAGAATTGCAGTACTTTGTGTACCTTGTATGAAGCGGACAGTTTCTGTGGCTGGGACAGAGTCAGTTATTGTCCCTCCCTGGATCCCCTCCATCACTGGCCTCCCTTTATTTAAATGGAGTGCCAGTTCCTCTGCTGGAGTCACATCCTGGCTTGGTGGGCCGCCCCCTGTGCCAGTTCTATAGGCCTTTTTTTAACTGCTACAATCATACAGACATTGAACATGTCAGCAGACACCTCATCTATTCACCTCATTTGTTCACGGTTATCTACTTTGGAGTCACTTACCAGCCTGCAAAATGTTCTTATATTTAATTTTTTCTTGCTGCCAGGTCCTTTTATGGCCAGACAGGTTTGTCCTTTATGAAGGACAGAAAGATAAAATAGATAAAAACGTTACATGAGGAAAATAGATTAAATGACACATTGTGGATAATTGTTTGCTCTACATTTCCTGAGTAACATGCACCTGCTTGTCACTCTTAAAGTATACAACAGTTAGTGGATTTGAAAAGTAACTCCTTTAATTGTAGCCTAATTATGACAGTTCCAGTGGAGCACTGTTTATTAATTGTACAGTTTTTGACCACTTACGCATTGAGCCGGTCGGCTATTGTCTGCCAGGCTCTCTCGCGTTCTTTACTTATGGCATTGGTTTTGCCTTTTTTCCTTATAATATCCTTAACTTCGTCAGAGAACTCCGTCAGGAGCTGTTGTTCAGCGGCCGTGACGTAGGACGCGCGACTTTTATCCATTTCCCCATCGGTGATTCTGTGAGCGATCGCGAGGTCTGCTTCAGTATGTCGTGCACACGCACTTATCCCAGCTATCTTCACCTGGCTTAACCTAGCCGCACCTTCTCATCCTGGCTCAGCAAACGTGCAACCAATTAAGCCAGGATAGGCCGCGCAAGCTAGGTCAAGCTGGGCTTGCTTAATTATCCTGGATTTCTTTATTCTGGTTTCGTGCAATACCCGTCTGATGTGCACCCCTGCTACGAAGACGATAATGCAGAAGTACTCCCTTGTGATTGGTCAGTTTGGGATTACGCGTTTCCAGATTTCTGGAGCTTTTCAATAAATTTGTGTGGTAATTTTCAAAACAACACCCAATTTATCAAGTTGATGAGCAGCTGATCAAATTATTCCTTTGTTTGCTTCCAAAAGCTCATGAAGACACTACACCATTTTGGAGGCCATTTTTGTTTAAAAATAGAAAATACCTACCAGAACTGAAGTGAACCTTCAGCAGAACTCCGACCTGTTGAATTTACCAGCTGATACCGCCCCTGTTGCCACCTTCAGATTAGGAGGAGAAACTTTAACACAAAACCAAAACGACACGTACCACCTAAGCTTGAGTGCGAGAGCACACTTCACTATAAGGGGCCGTTTGAGACATTATTCAGAATTACCCTCTCACAGACACATGTGAAATTTAAGTCATTCACACATTATACTGAAACCTCTCATATATTATACTGAAATCATTCATACACTATGGTGAAACCTCTCATATATCATACTGATATCATTCACACATTATAGTAAAACCTCTTATACACTATACTGAAACTGCCTCTTATACACTATACTGAAATTTCCTCTCACATAATATACTGAAATGCTCTCACATACTATACTGAAATTTCCTCTCACATACTATACTGAAATGTTCTCACATAATATACTGAAATGCTCTCACATACTATACTGAAATGCTCTCACATAATATACTGAAATGCAGCTCCCTGTCTCATCCTTGACTCAATGTTTGATAAAGGAAGTTCTCAACCCTATGTTACTGTTATTTGTCAGTGTTTAAGTCAGTGTTGAAGCACCCTGCCTTTGTAACTGAGATAGTAACTGTGTTGTTGTATTTATAACTTTATATTAAAATTTGTGGCCGGGACACGGACATTTTCAACTTGTCATCTTGTTTGCAGAAAGCATAGCAGGTATAGATTCTGTTCAATGGCAGTGGGATTGTTTAATTCTATTGATGTGGTCATGAGTTTATGATGACTAAGTGAAGCAGCTGGTTTTTTCAATACTATACTGGCCTCAGCAGATACTATTAGGGGGGTTAGGTCTAACACGACAGCAACCGGATAACTGACAGTAGAAAGTCTGAATGAGGATACGCTAACTAGCCACCTAGCATAACTCGGCCATTAAGATATGCAGTGATGTCAAAGGAAGACCTGGACAGCACTGGACAACATACTCTTCATCTGCGTTTGGAGTATGCTCCAGGATATGCCTCACAGTGCTGTTAGGTCTTCGTTTTACAGCACTTTATATCCCAATGGCCAACTTATGCTAGGTGGCTAGTCATTCAGACTTACTACTGTCGGTTGTCCGGCTGATGTCGCGTTAACCCTTAAAAGTCTCTGCTGAGGCCAGAGTAGTATTGGAGATGCTAGCTGCTTCACCGAGATTACTTCCAGGCGAATGAACAAATATTAATACAGCGTAGGTCTTCACAAAACATCTGTCACAATGTTCTCCAACTTCTTCTTCTTCGGTTTGTTTTGAAAATGCGCTCCTGTTTTTTTCTACTACGTGACTTCCGTTTCAACTGAAATGACTTCCTTTTCAAGTGAAATTCACTGTTACACACACTAGTAGAATTCCTTTCATACATACTATTGAAATTCCCTCTCACACAAACTACTAGAATTCCTTTCATACATATTAGTGAAATGATTTTTGAAATTTCACTACAGTGTGTGAATGATTTTAGTATAGTGTTTTAAGAGTATTTCAGTATAGTATATAAGAGAAGATTTCAGTATAGTATATGAGAGCATTTCAGCATAGTATGTCAGAGCATTTCAGTATATTATGTGAGAGCATTTCAGTATAGTATGTGAGAGCATTTCAGTATATTATGTGAGAGCATTTCAGTATAGTATGTGAGAGCATTTCAGTTTAGTATGTGAGAGCATTTCAGCATATTATGTGAGAGGAAATTTCAGTATAGTGTATAAGAGGCAGTTTCAGTATAGTGTATAAGAGGTTTTACTATAATGTGTGAATGATTTCAGTATGATATATGAGAGGTTTCACCATAGTGTATGAATGATTTCAGTATAATATATGAGAGGTTTCAGTATAATGTGTGAATGACTTAAATTTCACATGTGTCTGTGAGAGGGTAATTCTGAATAATGTCTCAAACGGCCCCTCATACTTCACCAGCGTCAGCAACGCCATAACCGACCTTACGCAGACACTGCATGAGTATAAATCTAGCTTTACATGCACTAATGCCCTTTTTCCACTAGTACTTACTCTGCTATACTCTACACTGTCAGTTGTTTTCTTCTGAATTTTAGGTTGTTTCCTATTGCAATTACAGACCCTCTAAGGTGGGAGAGGTCCCTGGAGCAATGCTTCTCAAATGTCCTGTGATGTCATTAGAATGTGACAAACATAAAAATGGAGGGCATTGATGACTGTACCTGCTGCTTAGTCTGCAGCTTTTTGTCGGAATCAGTCTAAAAGAAACAATCAAGAGGAGGCTGAAGGCAGCAAGACAAAACACTCTGGACAAGACAAATAGAGTTTGGGAACTGTTATCTCTACCTCCCCAGTCTCCTCTGGTGTGCCCCAAGGTTCTGTCCTGGGGCCTCTTCTATTCATCACCTATCTCCTCCCCCTTGGTCTCATCTTCCGTAAATTCAATATCTATTTCCACTGTTAACGCGGATGACACCCAGCTCTACCTGTCCTGTAAACCAAATTCCACGCTCCCACCTACATCCCTCTCTGCCTGTCTCCTGGAAATAAAATCCTGGTTCACCACCAACTTCCTAAAACTGAACAGTAATAAAACTGAAAATTCTCCTCATTGGCACCAAATCCACCCTTTCCAAAGTTAATAGTTTCTCCCTCACCATCAACAGCTCCTCAATTTCCCCCTCCCCTCAGGTCAAGAGTCTGGGTGTCATCCTCGACAGCACCTTATCATTCACCTCACGCATCAATAACATCACCCGCTCAGCCTATTTCCATCTGCGCAATATCAACCGTCTTCGCCCCTCCCTCACCCCCCACACCACCTCTATCCTAGTGCACAGCCTTGTCACCTCCCGCCTGGATTACTGCAACTCTCTCCTCTTTGGCCTCTCACAAAAATCCCTTCAGAAACTCCAAATGGTTCAGAACTCTGCTGCCCGCATCATCACCCGAACTCCTTCCTTTCATCACATCACTCCCATCCTGCAAGAACTCCACTGGCTTCCCATCAAGTACAGGATAGAATACAAGATCCTCCTCCATACATACAAATCCATACATAAACTCTCACCCCCTTACCTCTCAGATCTTCTCCACATAGTCACCCCTTCCAGATGTCTTCGCTCCTCCTCTTCTATCCATCTCTCTGTCCCTCCTGCCCGTCTCAGCAGCTCTGGAACGCACTTCCTCCTGACCTCCGCAATACCGACTCTCTCCTCATCTTCATTTCCAAACTCAAAACTCATCTTTTCAGAACAGCATACTCTCTGTAACATTATATACAACACAATCTAAAAACCTAAACATAAAGGGCAGAGTGGCGAGGATGTGATTGAAAATGTGTGCCTCTCCTGTACTTTTAATGTTTTATTATTTGTTTGTACAGCGTCCTTGGGTGCCCTGAAAGGCGCTTTAAATAAAATGTATTATTATTATTATTATTATTATTATTGTTATGTCCCCCTATTGTCCAGATGTTGTGTCCAAACGTTGTGTACAACATTGTAATGGGTGCAAGTTGTTGCTACAGTATGTGGTATAAAAATATATTTGATATGGATTTCAAATGTTTATATTAAAATTACTGCTTCAAAATGCCAGGCTGAAGTGAAAGTGGTGTTACCTTCTGAAAAGAAATGACTGACATCCTGCAGCAGCACCTGAGCTTATGGTAGCCATGGTCCAGGGTGGAGAGGAAGATGGCAGAGATGTAGAACTTGCTCTGATGCAGTACATATTGACAAAATAATAAACATATTCCTTCTGCCTTCTGACGTATGTATTTAACCGTGAAAACGGACAATAAATTTTAACTTTTGATGGCATTTATACTTTTATTGGTGGTTACCAAGATTTTGTTACATTAAATGAATACAGTAGCATTCATTTAACAAAAATCCTGCAAAGCTATTTCAAGTTTTTTAAGGTGTCTAGAGGGAGCATCTAACAATATATTTACTGCTATTAAAAAAGACATTTTTAATCTTCCATCACAGCCATGTATTTTGTAATGTTAGCATTTCAATTTGAAAAAAGTAGTGATGACATGTTTACTGCATTACTCTAGATTCAACCATTTTCCCATCTTAGGGTGGTGCATGAATTTTTCACTCTATCTGAATCTAAATTAGTATCTAATCAAGTCAGAAATTATTTATTTCTGCCTTGAAGTTGTCCACAGTGCAGTAAATTTGAGGAGTGGCTCTTTTCCCCCAGCATCTTAACACATAATATAAAATCATGAGGCAATCACATAACATTCATTGAATCCTTTATTTGAGTCAGGAGTAAATTCCAAAACGAGGTTCATAGCGCAAAAATGCACACTGTGGGTAGGGTCAGCTTGTGTCTGTGTAGATGCTGCAAGCCGCGTCGACACTACCACCAGTGTGTAACGCAGGACCTCTCAGAGACAGAACTGGTTAAGTCCAAGACTTTAATAACAAATGTAGAATGAACAGGTGGCTTATGATGAAGGGAAATAAGAGCGGAAATACTTAAGTCCAGAATCCAGCCAGGCGAGTCGGAGCAGGGAAGGAGTAAGGTCCAGTATAGATGATGCAATGTCCAAGATTGTAAAATGTAAAAGATTGCATTTTAAACAAACCATGATCTTTTCTTAACTAGGTATTTTTGTTTCTTAAAATTAACTACTTTTTTGCCAAAAGAGAAACAGTGAGCAAAAATGAAAAAGACAATGGTTTCATGTAAAACTAAATTCAAATTCTCCCGTGATTTATTCCCCTACCATTAATTCAACCTTACATTATAAGGTTTTTCTTTGAAATATAGCCAACACTTCATTAATCAACAAATACCACGCAGCAGCAGTTTTCCCTTAGTCTCACTTAATAAATTAATTTGATAGTAATTTCATAAGTTTATAAGCACAAACACAGTATTCACTCGGCCCAAACATCATTATATTTGTTGTTGTAAACTAACAGGCCACCAATTTATCCATCCATCCATCCATTTTCTTCCACTTATCCGGAGTCGGGTCGCTGGGGCAGCTGCCTAAGCAGGGAAACCCAGACTTCCCTCTCCCCGGGCACATTCACCAGCTCATCCGGAGGGATCCCGAGGCGTCCCAGGCCAGCCGAGAGACGTAGTCCGTCCAGCGTGTCCTGGGTCTCCCCCTGGGCCTCTTTCCGGTGGGACATGCCCAGAACCCCTCACCATGGAGACGTCCAGGAGGCATCCTAACCAGATGCTCGAGCCACCTCATCTGGCTCCTCTCGATGTGGAGGAGCAGCGGCTCTACTCTGAGCCCCTCCCGAATCATCTCTAAGGGAGAGTCCAGCCACCCTGCGGAGAAAACTCATTTTGGTCGCAGTCTTGTTCTTTCGGTCACTACCCACAGCTCGTGGCCATAGGTGAGGGTAGGAACGTAGATTGACCCCAATCCGAACCGGATCCCCTCAACAGCCTAGAAATTCTGTCCATAAAAGTTATGAACAGAATTGGTGACAAAGGGCAGCCTTGGCGGAGTCCAGCCCGCTCTGGAAACGATTCTGATTTACTGCTGGCAATACAGACCAAGCTCTGACACCAGTCGTAGAGGGACCGGACAGCTCGTACACTCCATACTCCCGGAGTACCCCCCACAAGAGTCCCCGGGGACATGGTCGAATGCCTTCTCCAAGTCCACAAAGCACATGTAGATTGGTTGGGCAAACTCCCATGCCCCCTCAAAGACCCTGAAGAGGGTGTAGAGCTGGTCCACTGTTCCACAACTGGGACGAAAACCACACTGTTCCTCTCAATCCGAGGTTGGACTATCTGACCGACCCTCCTCTCCAGCACCCCTGAATAGACCTTACCAGGGAGGCTGAGGAGTGTGATCCCCCTGTAGTTGAAGAGGGGGAACACCACCCCAGTCTGCCATTCCAGGGGAACTGTCCCCGATGCTCCAGAGGCGTGTCAGCCAAGACAGCCCTACAGCATCCAGAGCCCTAAGGAACTCTGGGAGGACCTCATCCACCCCCGGGGCCCTGCCACCGAGGAGATTTTTATTCACCTCAGTGACCTCAACCCCAGAGATAGGAGAGCCAGCACCAGCTACCCCAGAGTCTGCTTCCTCAACGGAAGACGTGTTGGTGGGATTGAGAAGGTCTTTGAAGTATTCCCTCCACTGCCTCACAGCGTCCTGAGTCAAAGTCAGCAACCCCCCCATCCCCACTGTACACAGTGTTGTCAGAGCACTGCTTTCCCCTCCTGAGCCGCCGGATGGTGGACCAGAATCTCCTTGAAGCCGTCCGGAAGTCATTCTCCATGGCCTCTCCAAACTCCTCCCATGCCCGAGTTTTTGACTTAGCGATCGCCGAAGCCGCGTTCCGCTTAGCTCGCCGATACCCATCAGCTGCCGCTGGAGTCCCACAGGCCAAAAAAGCCTGATAGGACTCCTTCTTCAGCTTGGCGGCATCCCTTACTGCCAGTGCCCACCAACGAGTTCAGGGGTTACTGCCACGACAGGCACCGATGACCTTATGGCCACAGCTGTGGCTGGCCACCTCAACAATAGAGGCACGGAACACAGCCCATTCGGACTCAATGTCCCCCGCATGGTTGAAGCTCTGCTGGAGATGGGAGTTGAAACTTTTTCTGACAGGGGACTCTGCCAGACGCTCCCAGCGGACCCTCACAACATGCTTGGGCCTGCCAGGCCTGACCGGCATCCTCCCCCACCATCTGAGCCAACTCACCACCAGGTGGTGATTAGTTGACAGCTCCTCCCCTCTCTTCACCCGAGTGTCCAGAACATGCGGCCGCAAGTCTGACGGCACGACTACAAAGTCAATCATCGAACTGCGGCCTAGAGTGTCCTGGTGCCAAGTGCACATGTTGGCACTCTTATGTCTGAACAAGGTGTTCGTTATGGACAGTCCATGATGAGCACAGAAGTCCAACAACAAAACATCTCTCGGATTCAGATTAGGGGGGCCGTTCCTCCCAATCACGCCCCTCCAGGTCTCGCTGTCATAGCCCGCGTGAGCATTGAAGTCCCCCAGCAGAACGAGGGAGTCCCCGGAATGAGTGCTCTCCAACACCCCCTCCAAGGACTCCAAAAAGGGTTTGTACTCTAAACTGCTATTTGGTGCATAAGCACAAACAACAGTCATGACCCATCCCCCTACCCGAAGGCGGAGGGAGGCTACCCTTTCGTCCACCGGGGTAAACCCCAACGTACAGGCGCGCAAGTCGGGGGGCAATGAGCATGCCAACACCTGCTAGCCGCCTCTCACCGGGAGCAACTCCAGGATGGAAGAGGGCCCAGCCCCTGTCAAGGTCAGTGGTTCCAGAGCCTAAGCCGTGCGTCGAGGTGAGTCCAACTATATTTAGCCAGAACCGTTCAACCTCGCGCACCAGCTCAGGCTCCTTGCCCGCCAGAGAGGTGACATTCCAAGTCCCTAGAGCTAGCTTTTGCAGCCGAGGATCAGATCGCCTGGGTCCTCACCTCTGGCAGCTGCCCAGCTCACACTGCACCCGACCCTTATGACCCCTCTTGCAGGTGGTGAGCCCACGGGAGGGCAGGCCCACGTCACCCTTTCGAGCTGAGCCCAACCGGGTCTCATGGGCAAAGGCCCAGCCACCAAGCACTCGCCTCCGTGCCCCACCTCCAGGCCTGGCTCCAGAGGGGGGCCCTGGTGACCCACGTCCGGGCAAGGAAAACCTTGGTCCTCTTTCTCTCCTCATCATAGGGGTGATTTGCTTCCATACCTGCATGCTGCTGCTCTTTTGACGACATAAAATACCAAACGCTGCCTTGTTGTTTTTGGGCAACCATGGGGAGTCGCATATGATTGATTAAGGAACCAGGAAGTTGGAAAGAGCAACACATTGCACCCAAGTTATTCCGGCACAAAACTCTTATTTTGAAGGAGAAAAACTTGACAAAGACATTGTTGATGAAGGAGACAGATTGTTTATAGGGAGGCTTCCTTTTATCCCTCACAGCAAATGAGAACATTTTAAATTATTTTTAGGGAAAAAATCCTAATTATTCAGCCTTTAACCATATGCGGTTCAAAAAAGGACACTACAAAAGAACAAGTTATTTATTTATGCTTTTTATATAATATTTGTGTACTGTGCTGTACCCACAGAAAAAAAGTAATAATATATATATATATATATACACATACATTATCTGCTTCGTCCATTAAAGGTCGCAGTGAAGCTGGAGCCTAACCCAGTATTCAGCAGGCGAGAGGCAGGATACAACCTCTAGAGGCCACCAGTCCATTGCAGGGCCAGCACAGAGAGACAAACAACTAACACTGCTACTCATATAGTGTACAGCAGCAAACTACAATAAATACACAAAGGACAAACAAAGAACAAAAATAATAAAGTCTTTCATTTAAATCTTAAAAGTTGTTGGAACCAAGTAATTATTTTATAAATTTAGCCTGATTTTCATAATTTACTCTGTTTCTCACTTTTCATTGCAAACCCTTATCTCGCAAGCAAAAGGCTGTAAACACACTATACAAGACTGAAAGGATATCTCATAAGCCAAGCATCTGTTATTAAAGCAGGTACTAAACAGGTCAGAAAAATCTACAAGTATTCTTTTTGTTTTTTTTTTTTGTTTCAAAACTGTTTAGTTTTTCAATCCTAAAATCACTGTACAGCGAATATATTCAAAAATGCTTTCTACTCCAATTGTAAAACTTCAAAATATTTCTAAAAAAATGCACAAGGCTGGCATTTAGAACCAGATTAAAATAGGAATAAAGGAATCGTAGCAATTCTTTTCAGGTATGGTAAACAAAAGATTTAGACTCTTGATATTCAAAGACAGATTGGGATGACTCAAAATGAAAATAAATAAATGATAAAAAGTAAAAAAAAAAAGTAAAAAAAAAAGCACTTGAGTGGAATCAAGCACTAAAAAGAAAGAATAAATAAATAAAAAAAATCTCCATAATAATTGTACCCATTTTTTCAATGGACTAGGATATAAACATGCTGTCTACAAGATTATAGCTTTGTAATGTGTCTTGCAAGAGTTGCAGGGCAATAGGCTGTATTCTGAAGTCTGCAAACATTGGACAACAGTGCTAATTGAAGTAAAATGAATTGTGATGCTTCTCCTTACAGGCACATCGTTGGAAACCACAAATTGGTGAGGTGGAGAATGGTTTTTCATGGCTGTGTTGATGGCTTTAGTTTCACGATCATATACTTGCAGTGTCTTAACAACAACAGAGCATCTTCTATGCTAGAATTGTTCCGTACAGGAATTCATAGTTTTGGACTGCCCCTAAGGGTATGCTGTGATCATGGCATGGAGAACACAGAAGCTGAAGTATATGTTAGAGAGACAGGACTTGAACAGAGGCAGTGTCATTACCGGGCGCAGTGTCCACAACCAGATGATTGAACATCTGTGGGCAAATCTATATAGAGTTGTTTCTTTCCACTTCAGTAACCTCTTTAGCTTCATGGAAAATGAAGGCATACTAGATTCTACTGATGAACTACATTTGTTTTGCTTACACTACATCTACCTACCAAGAGTACAGAGGGCAACTGGAGAATTCTGAAATCAGTGGAACCACCATGGATTATCTACGCAGGGAGGACAAACACTTCTTGAATTGTGGCAGAGGGGGGTTCTTAACCGTATCAGTACTGGTGCAATTCAGGACATTTTTGCAGGAAATGAGGACATTCCTCTACAAGTAGAGACTGAAAACAATATTGTTATTCCAGTTAATGAGTTTAATGTAAATCCAACAGTTATGAAGAGAATTCAAGACACTGTAGACCCACTGAGAGAGGATGGAAACCATGGTATTATATTATTTTTAGGCCTAGTAAATTTTCTGAAACAACAGATTAAGTCGCTAATAGACTAAAACGTGGCATTTTTTTTTAAACAGTTTGGCTGATATACTGATAAACAATCTGCCTTAAGAAATTACGGAACAAACATTTGATTTTTTTAGAACCACTGTATTTTTATGTTCTAAACGAAAAAAAAAAAATCTAAATGCACTGATTGTGAAACGCAAAAAAAAAAAAAAAAAAAAAAAAAAGCAAGAAGATGATATCAATCTTCTGGCTTATTGCTTTAAAAAAAAAGAAACAGCAACATTGTGGTAAATTATATTTTGCATGAAAATCCAGATGTTTCTGTTTGTAGCAAAGTAAAAAACAGGTACTTGTACATATTATTTTTCATTATTCTCTTCCAAAACCTTGTGTGTTACCTAATGCAAAGTCCATACTCTCCCTGAAATCCTCATATGTATCAAGCAGTGGCAACTTAAGGCAGTTGATGCAAGTGTTTGCCATAGGCAAATGGCGTCCAGGGGTGACTGAGTGATCATGCAAGAAATCAATTAATGGCCGAGGGAAAAAGTGGTGGGATGACACTTGCACCTGTTGTAAAAGCCAGGATTTTGCCAAGCTTTGATGGTCCCATTTCGTCTACAACAAAGACGAAGCACAAGCAAAAACTATAGTAAAAATGTAACCTCATGTAATTTACCATAAAGTCTAAAGTAACACAAGAAAAACATCCAAAAGACATCCAAAAACAAACATGTTATAATGACAACTGAAATAAAACAATGTGCTATATCTAGCAGCAATATTTATCTTCAACATCCTGCAGGTAGTCCCCCCATAATGGGAACACACGTTCCTCTGCCCTTCTCTTGTTGCTTGAAAAGATGATCCATTATGTCAGCAGTGAGTGGCGATGGTTCATGACACATTAGGGGTCTGAAACTATCTGGATACATTCTGATAGCATCCAGAACACCAAGTGTCTTCAGCCCCTCCATAAATCTATAAAAACAAGACACACAAGAAAACCAAAAACACACACACACACACACACACACACACACACACATATATTGTGGAGAGATAGGAACAACTCCTCACTTATGCAAAGTAACAATTACAACTGAGTTTAATCAAAAATCTAGCAGCTATCAATAATTTTAGTAAAGGGCAAGGTTGAAAACATTAAAATGACTACTGGTTGTATTCTTTGTATATAATAGTATAGTAGTATGTTTGTGAGAGTATAGTAGCATATGTGTGTGAGTATAGTAGTATGTGTGTGAGTATAGTAGCATGTGTGTGAGTATTCTAATGTGTGTGTGTGAGTATAGTAGTATGTGAGTGAGAGTATAGTAGCATGTGTGTGTGAGTATAGTAGTATGTGTGAGTATAGTAGCATGTGTGTGAGAGTATAGAAGTATGTGTGTGAGAGTATAGTAGCATGTATGTGAGAGTATAGTAGCATGTGTGTGAGAGTATTGTAGCATGTATGTGAGAGTATAGTAGCATGTGTGTCAGTATACTAATGTGTGTGTGTGAGTATATTAGTATGTGAGTGAGAGTATAGTAGCATTTGTGTGTGAGTATAGTAGTATGTGTGTGAGAGTATAGTAGCATGTGTGTGTGAGTATAGTAGCATGTGTGTGTGAGAGTATAGTAGTATGTGTGTGAGAGTATAGTAGCATGTATGTGAGAGTATATTAGCATGTGTGTGAGTATACTAATGTGTGTGTGTGAGTATATTAGTATGTGTGTGATCAAGTTTAATCTAATTTCTAGATGAGAAGCAATTTAACTAAATGTTTTTAATCAGTAATTTA
This sequence comes from Melanotaenia boesemani, assembly GCF_017639745.1. Classification (NCBI taxonomy): domain Eukaryota; kingdom Metazoa; phylum Chordata; class Actinopteri; order Atheriniformes; family Melanotaeniidae; genus Melanotaenia; species Melanotaenia boesemani. The sequence goes on along the minus strand of NC_055684.1, from coordinate 17,935,804 downwards.
TCTGTCAATAATGTTCTGCAAGGTTTGTTGATATTTTGAGGACCTCCATATACTGAACATGTGCATTTCCATTAAATGTTTTCCCAGTAAATATATAGTATAGGTCTTTGTAATTTGCCTCTGCTATTGTAGCACTTTGCAATCATGTTCCCCACTGAGAATTGTCATTGGTTTTCTTTACATTAATAGAATGCTGCACACAGGCCTCTTCTTAGATGGCACAGCATATAGCACTCTTTCCCTTGTTGATTCATTGGCAGGAGGATTGAGATGCTTCACTTGCAATTTGGGAAAAATAATGTAATCTCAGGATGGGCAGAACTGTTGGACCCTCTCTGAGATTACTCTCTCCGGAGTGCCTTAGTGATTACTGATCATGGACAAAGAAAAGAAAAGGAAGCCCCTTCTTTGCTGCATGTTTCCATTTTCATCCTCACATTATCTGCCTGGTGAGAATAATTTTCAGTAGGCTGGAAAAGTTGCACTGTCTCCTTTACTGCCCTTCTTTTTTGCCATTGCTTACTGTATGGCAGTATTTGAAAGTTCAAAAGTATAAGATATGCCATACCTTTCATTTATTTCAGCTGATTTATAGTCACTCCATTTGTCAGTGATATTGTGTAGTGCCTTAAAAAGTGCCTTAACATGGCCAGATTTTTCTTTTGTTTTTCTTTTTATTATTCATCCAAATGTACAACTTGTGTGAAAACTGTGAAAATCAAGTCAGTAATGGTGCAAAGTTTTTACTGTAGTATCATTCAGATGGTTGCAGTATTTCTGTGTATATTTTATGAAGATGTTTTTCTTCGTAAGGGTAAAATGATTTACCGTTAAATATTTGCATGCACTTACATTTTAAATTGTAACTGTCATAATACATAATTTAACTGTGTCAACTTTCCACAATATTCAACATTAATCTTTTTTCTCTTTTCATATGTCATAAAAGCAGAAAGGGATATATTGTTATGCAGTTGGGAGCAAAAACCTCAGACAGTGCAAAGTGGAAATAGTGCGTATGAAGATGTTGTCAGAAGTGTGTGTTAAGTACTGTGTTCAAGTTTTAGATAGGGCAGAAAAACCCACTCATCAAGATATCTGGAAGAGTCTTTCCAAAAGTTAATGGTCCAATTAAAATGTCCATCCCAATGACAAATTCCTTTGAAGCTAGGCTCTGAACTCCAAATCACAGAGGCTTCTCTTTGAGAGAAAGAGAGAGTGCACTTCAGCATTCATGCCCAGTGTTAAACGATCTCATCTGTTGGGACTTCCTGTGATGAATGGTAAAAGTAAAGGAGGGATAGGAGGGGAGTTGAGGCTGAATGGCTGTCTTGCATCAATGTAGACCAAAGAGAAAAGAGAGAGTGTGGCTATTACGTTTTCTGACATGGTGAGATTGATGTTACCCTTTTTTTTCATCAGATTTGGGAAGCTGGGTGAAGTGTAGCTCTCAGCCAGTACATCACATGGATGTAATTAAATGAAAGAGGGCACTGAACGCTCTTTTGAGTCCAGTTTTAGATCTTGAACAAAAAGACATGTAACACATAGGTAGAACAATGTGTACTGATAGATCTATTCTCATGAGGATAAAAGCAAATCTGGAGTAACAAACTGAAGTAGTCATGACTGAGTGAACCTAATCCTGAACAATCTAAGCGGTCATTGCGGTAGAAATAAGAAATAAATGTGTGGTTCCAAAAAAAGTTATGTAAAATACTTTGATTTTAACATGTTTTCTTATAATGTTGTAGTACCCCTAAGGGCTGTTACACAAAACTGAGATAGGGGATAAAGCTAAGATTTCCCAGTTATCCTGTCTGAACTTGTCCTTCTTTCAGTTTCACAAAAGCAGTAACACATCAGTTACCATGGAGATTTGTTCTGTGCAGGTAGCCTGACCAGGCTAACCGCTGGGCTTAGTTAAAGCAGAACTTGTTTGACACTCCCAATCAGGAGTAACTCCCATTAGAAATTACTTTGTGTACAGTTTTAAAATGATTTTATTCATATGTTCTTCCAGTCTGATGTTCTTTGCTCTTTATTAATTATTTAGCAATAAAATTTCACAGACACAGGGGGCAGCAGACGCGAGGAGGACTTGAAAGCATCTAGAGCGTTACAACAGTTTGCGCAGCAAAACTGCAGGAAAAGTTTTTTCTAAAAAATGAGGAAAAACTGAAGGTGCTGAATCCTCTCATGCGGATGTTCCATCTTGCCTCTTGACATGACACCTCCATGTTTCACCCTCATAAATAATGGATGCTGCATCTCGTATAGCATATGTGTGTGTGTGCATGTGTGTGTGTGTGTGTGTTAGTCAGTGTCAGACTCTTTTGATCTTTTTTTGGCCGTGATTGGTCAGTGAGGGAAGTGACACAAGTGCAGTGATGTTCCAAAGCTGGACCATCTCCAACAAAAAGAATACGGTAAATATAAAAGATGTATACAGAAGGCATTTCTGTACTAAGAAATTTGTACTCTGAACTTGATTTTGGACAAGTTTATCATAACTCACCCAAGACTCACCCAGTTGTTCATGACTTCTGGAGCCAGATCTATTACAGATTGTGAACTTGTCTTTAATTGCGGATATTTTCCCAGAGTTGCTGAAAACAGCTGTAATCGGCTGCTAAAAATTGGCAATTTAACAAGACACAAATGAACAACTACAGGCCGAAGTCAAATCTTCAATTGTTAAGTAAGATCATTGAAAAAGCAGTTTTTTTTCCAGTTAATTAATATAAAACAACTGCTATGATGTCTTCCAGTCAGGTTTTAGACAGCACTGAGACTGCTCTGACCAAAGTGATTAACGATGTATGTTTGAATACAGATGATGGAAAAATGTCAATTTTAGTTTTACTGGATCTCAGTGCTACATTTGGTACAGTTGACCACTGAGTGGGCCTCTCTGGCGCTGCACTACACGCTTTCAAAATGTACTTTAAGAACAAGAAGTACTTTGTGTCAATAGGTAACGTTATATCTGAGCAGACAAGAATTACATATGGAGTTCCCCAAGGTTCCATCTTAGGGCCCTTTTCTGTTTATCATCTACATGCAATCATTGGCACAGGTCATAAAGAAAAACACAATTAGTTACCATAGCTACGCAGATGACATGCATATATATATATATATATATATATATATATATTGTTTTTTTTTTTGCTGACTGGTTTTGATCACAGAAACATGCAGTCCATGTCACTCTGCTGCAGGGGTGCTTCTGATATAATCGGGAGAGAGCATGTTTATTAAAATAAAGAGATGTTTTCTGTCTGGAACTTAAGAAAGAAGAAAAGGAACCAACGTTTCTCTTTGTCATCATCTTTATTTGTCATAAATATTTAATTTCATAAATATATATGAAGAAATATTTTAGCTGTTGCTGTTTAAAGAGAAAACTGCTGCTGAATCCAAAGAGCCATTTATATATATATATATATATATATATATATATATATATATATATATATATGTATATATATATACCATGGTTCATTAAGAAAGAAAAAATATTAAATAAATTATTAATGTGTTAATATTTTTTTACCCATAAAATCTTACATTTTTCACAAGAAGCAGCTGAGTGGACTATTTTGGAACATTTTGTTTCAAACAGTCCACAGATATTTTCCTATCTGTAAGCCTGATCTGGCGCGTCTGCAGCCCAGCGTCTGAGTTTCTGTTTTCATGGTTGCCAAATACCAACTAGTCAGCGCTATAATTTACAGCAATAAGGCTATTTGGCCAGAACTTCTTTTATAGGTGTCCATTATGACTTTTTAATGGACAACCTCCAGCCAATCAGAATTGAGTATTCACCCAGACAATGGTATAAAAGTGGGATAATGCCCTCCAAGGTGGCCAGGCATTGTCCCTTACACACACACACACACACACACACACACATATATATATATATATATACATATGCATACATATACTTCAGGTAAAGTTGCAGCAGTCAAAAAATGAGATTATGGAAAATGTTCAGATAACCTTATCTATTTTGAGTTATTGCTCTCTAGAATTTATTACTTTTGCCCCTTGTCTTCCAATTCATTCACCTTTATTTTACCAGTAGACTGATAATCTTCCCTTTGGTGTGTAGGGATTCTCAAGTGAATCCCTCACATTTGAGCAGGTTTCTCCTCAAAGCTAAGGATATGTCAGCTTTGCAAGGTCAGCACACTTTTATGGTGCATTCCTTTATTTCTTTTGACTAAAGCAGATGATGGCCTTAGCTGTGCTATGATGTCTTCATTAGGTATCGCTAGACTCCAGCAGCTTGATGGTTCAAACCAACCTAACTTTAACTGAAAAAGCTGTGGGCACCACTTGTATCATAAGAAACCCCCTTCCCTATCAATAAGCTCAAGAAAAACCTTCCCTTTCAAGAAGTTCAAAGTCCATCTGCATCACCTTAAAGCTGAATATATACAATTTTCCTTCAAAAATTGATTGTCTCTAGAGAGGCTCTTTCTTCACATAAAAGACAAAGGCTCTTAGTCAGTGTTCTGGGTGCTAGCTGAAACTATAGCTTTTTGTTAAGTGTCAGCCACAAACTTGATACAGTAAGACTAACTCTTAGCAGCATAGTGTGACAGCATCTGTTTTAGCTGAGTTTGTCACACTGGGTGGCTGATTAAGCATTAAGAAGGCCAGGGTGAAGGCATATAGACAGATGCCCCCTCAGGGCTTTCTTTTACTCTGCCACATATCGAGAAGCACAGGATGGCTGTTCTCATTTGTGCACAATGAGAGGTTCCTTGCACCTTTCTGATCTTGTAAGCTTTATGTTATGCCTGCCAGCAGTCTGGCATTAACTATTATTCTAGTCATTTCAAATCCCAACTACTAGGTCTTATTTCTTATGACACAGCTGGTATGTCATAGCTTTGTGGTTAGAAAGTAGACTGCTCTACAAAACCCATAGAAAATGAAAGATTTAAATTGGATTCTTGTACCGAAACAGACCTTACTTCTTTTTTTTAGAAAAGGGGAAAAAATGTTGCAAATTCACTACACAGTCTTTGCTGGATTATAGAGATATATTGTATGTTCATGCCACTTCCAACACCGTTAAACTGCTTGATACTACTATTACATCTACCATGCAGTTGTAAAAAAAAGTTAGCAACTAAAAAGCATCTATTTTCATTTAAAAGGGCAACAAAATCTATATTCTAAAGTTTAGAGTTTCAAAGACATCATTGTAACAGTAAATCAAAGCAATGACACTGTCTTCGCTGTCTTCAGTTAAATTAGCTGGATTAATGTGAATATGTGCAGGAGCTAAGTGTTTTTGTACTCAGGATGACATTGCAAATTGGATTTTTGCTTCAGACTTTCTGATTTATGAATAAAATTAAATAAATGTTTCAATATCAGTTTGACAGTATGTATTGAGGTTGGCAACAGGGAAAGACCAGCCATTACCATCCATTAATGTGGTAATCAGGGTCTAAACAGTGATGGCGGTGGAAGAAAAACTGTGCATAGCTAATGAAAACTTTTTTTTTTCTAAATCTACTTGGATATCATGAGGGTCATGTTGGTAATGATGGGTAGAAATTTGTTAATCTAGTGAAACAGAATTCCAGTCTTGTTAAAGATATAGCATCCAAGAATGGGTTGTTTCATTGGCAAGAAACAGTGGCATTAATATGGTAACAGGTGATCAGACAAAATTGTAGAATTAAGGTAACCATTAAATAATAATAGGATTTTTCTAACTGATTTTTTTCCCCCTTTGCACTTTTCATTTTAATATATATAATGAATCTACTGCATACTGCTGCCGTTAGAATGAAAAACCTTTAAAAATAAAATGATGAATTACTGTATATTCTGGCAGTCCATTTCCAGTAATTTTCCAACCCACACTGTCATATCTAAATGAAGTGGACCTAGTAATCAGCATTATTACTTAAACTTTGCTTGTTTTTTCCTTAATGCATTGCTTGCTGACTTGTCCTTATTCATTCTTTTCTTTTTAAATGTAAAAATGTAAAAATAATTTAGATACTCATAGCTATTTCAATTTCAAAATTATCTTGTAAAATTTCTTCCTCATTAACTTGGAGCACAAACTAAACACACATTTCTATTTCACATTGAACTTTGCATCTTAGGTCTGTGCAAGGCAATGAAGTGAAGGGGCAGGAAGTCAGTTTGAATTTAAACTATAATCTAGTTTCCTGCTGTCATCCTAGTCAGTGCATACTTTACCATTTGGTCACGTTTCTGGCTGCAAAGCCCAAGGAGTCAAACTGAGTAAGTCTGGAAGGGTAGTGTCATTAGTCATCCCCTGTTTTACAGCAGTTTTTTTTCACAGGCTCATGTTTTTTTTTTTGTTTTTTTTTTTTATTATTATTATTATAATAGCCTGAGCAATATTCCACTTTCATAGTTTCAGAATGAATTTTAAATTTATAATCAATGAGAAAATATGACAATAAAAATATTTTGTTTCTTTCTACTTTAATTAAAAAAAGAAAATAAAAATAAATATTACTTGTTAACATGAAAAATCATATGGTAGAAAACAAAAGTAGCTGCTTTTCTACTATTCTATTCTACAGTCATTTAGCAGACATTTTTATCCAAAGCGACTTACATTTGAGAGTAAGAACAATTTGGTAAATGTAGTAGTTTCTATGAAATATTCACATCACACTAATGTAAAGGCTTCCCAAATCTAAATGTACTCTATCTATTTGACCAAGCCAAGAATTAGGAAAATATTATTTCTGCCTTCTCAGTCACAGCTCTGCAGTGCCTTTTTTTTTCCTTACGGCTGTCAAACTGGATCCAGTCTTTTTTCTACCAGACAGCTAAAGAGTATGACCCTTTAGAGAGTTATACAGCACACAACAAATGTAAGGTAATCTGTTACTAATAATATAGAATTGTCCAATAAACAAAATACTCCTTTACCATATCTTCAACATCATAAATGGACTCAATCCTTTGTCAGCAATAGTCAACTCTAACCCTAAAACCAAGTCTTAACCTTTGCCCTGCACTTACAGGAAGTCTCCATGAGTTGGTGGGCTATTACGATTTTGTGATGTACATGTGCATATATATAGAATTAATGGATTTGTATAATTAATAATTATTCAAACAAAATCTGTGTAAATTAACTATACACATGGATCTGAGTAGCACAAGTTTAAGTACAGAGCAAAGACCTTTACAGTATTATAACTATGCAAAATCATAAGTCCCTAATCAACTGATTATTTTTTACCTCTTAGAGAAATCTCATATATCACAAACACATGATATGGAATTAGAAGCAGGCATTAATAAATCAAAATGTGATTTCTCAGGGTAAAAACTCTGAGGTTGACTTTCCAGATTTGGACGAGTGACTGCCATATATGCCAAAATGCTAGTGCAGTTCACCTAAATATCCTATTTAAATGCATGGGCTATGGATGATGGAGACGGTATAGAGCTGACTTAAGGAATGTAGAAATATAGAGCATCTTTGGTGAGCTGAGAATCTGAATACTAGTTTGGCTTCTGGATAAATTCATGTTAGATAACTTCAGCTACTGTAACAGTTGCTTCTGATTTAGCAGGCTTACATTTTTCAACAGATAAAACTGTCCTGTCTTCTAAGTTATATATCTTTTTGGGGAAAAGATATATAAAAAAAAAATGTTACATACTGTAAAGACTGAACACCTGAGAGAAAAGGTAATAACCATAAGTTTCAACTGTAATTAGATTTATTAGACTGATGTCCTGACTGCTAGCAAAGTCACCAATGTGTGTGCTAATTACACTCCCACTTATTCAGCTCAGCACAAGTCAGCTACTTGGCTGTGTCTACAGTCCTGTTGCATTTTTTTCCGCATTGTTTGATGTTAAATAGCTACAAAGCTATACTAGAAAGGAGGTCAATAGCATTAAGAAGGACTAATTAAACCAATAAGTCTAGCTTACGTTTTTCACTGAGAAGTTCTTTGTAAGACTTTAGTAAACATATGTTTGACCTACTTGTCTAAATGACTTGAATTGATTGTTTTGCCTTCAGGCTGTTTAGTAGCTGTCCTCAATCAACTGAACATACAGCATGCTACAGTATAAAAAACAGCTTTCAGTATTTGACAGACTAATAGAGTCTATTCTAATCGTTTGCTGATGGATCCTATAAACTAAATGCAACACCTGATACATGTTAGCTCATTTTTAGACAATTGCAGCTCTTTTTTGTTGCAGCTTTACAAAAGGTTCACAAGAAATATACAACATCTACTCTGCACCCATGCTGTGACAGCATAACTTCTTTGTTGGGGCATATTGTTATTCATGAATGTGCTCACCCACTGTAGCAATACAATTATAATTACATATGTCTAATCCTCATTATCTGTTGCTTTAAGTCTCTGGTCCTAAGCTCTTTTGAATATAGGCTTGAATAAGCCACAAAAAGCTCTACCAAAGGTGAATTATAAATCAGGTGTATTGTAATGATGGATGCATCTCAGCTGCTTCAAAACAATAGAACACTTATTATGGATAAAATAGAAGCATGAAGGCCATTCTATTGTCATTGTTAGACCGAATGAATTTTCATTTTTCTCAAAATAAAATGAGTAATTCTGGTAAAAGTATCAAACCTGAAATGATAGAACCATTTCTTGTTTGGAAGTGTAAAAAAAACGGTTATGTGTAATTCTTTAATTATCACTGCCCCATCTCACTTAATACTTCATTGATTCATTACCTAATTATAACCCAACTATAACCACTTCTAAACCAGCTATGCTTGATCAAGTTATTTAACTCTAATTAAGCTCTTCTATATCTTAATCCTGAGCATTTTGGACGCCAATAAGGAAAAAAATTCCACTTGCATTCAGGAAATATAGTCAGTCCAGTCAAAATGAAATCAGTACAAGGATATTGTTGATTCCATCAAGCAATTTTCTAAGGTGAGGCATTGTATGTTGGATGTTATGAACATGTGAGCCTTTACTAGCTGAAAATGCAGTCTTAACTCCGACTGATGTTCTCAAGTAAAAAGCTTTTGGCCACATTAGTAATTTGTATATATATATATATATGTCCATATTATATGACTGCGGCATGAGTTACTCCTCATTTCTCACACTGAGACCCCCTGACCGGTTAAACATGTTTTCATGGTTCAGCTGTGCAAATCTGCACAGGGGCTTTTATTTTGAAGAATATCGGAAGCTTTTACACTGCTCCAGTGTCTGATTTCCTATCTGAACTGTGGAAATTGACGCATTCAGGGTGCGTGGAGCATCGAAAATAGACTCCGCATGTGAATTTTAGTGGACAGTCGCGACAATGTGCTTCTGGGACACTTCTGATACGTGCTGCGACTCACCCGGTGGAAACCAAACCGTTGACTGTGAAAGCAGCAAAGACCATGGCAAAACCATAAAGTGCCACGCACACACCCGGTGGAAATGAGCGGTTAGTGGAAGTGCAAGAAATATCTCTTCTTGTTTTTTCACTGTGATTATAATTCACATGTATCAGATTTAATTTTTTTGGCAACAATCAAAACAAAGTATCAAGAAAATGTCAGAGCCTATAAAAATGTTAAGAAAAACTGTTTAAAATGCCATGCATAGTCTGTAAAACTCTTACTTGAAATGACTGACATATCAAATCACTGTTTATCACAAAATATATCAATTTAAAAGACTTTAAATCAAAACAAGCAAATCAACCAGATCCATTTTAATGTGATGGCAACAATACAACAGTATAATGATTTTAGTTTGCTGATTGCATTAGATACAATACTGGTTAATGGATTATATTTCAGAAGATAGACAATCATAGTTAATCTAACAGAATCTAAAATTAAACACAAAATCAAAATGAAATTCTCACTACAGTTCCTAACACTTAAATATTAAGGCAACCAGGTCTTTCTCTGGTAAATTAATCAAGTTTTATTTCCATGTCTAAGCCTATTATTTCAGTGTGAGTTCACTGATCTACACGTTAGATTTGCAGGTCAACATTAATTTTAAATTTGAGTAAAACAAAACTAGAGAATAGCATGGATACGTGTTATTGGGTAGCAGGTAACATGTTGAAATACTAAGAACCTTATTTTTATTAATTAGGCTTTTAAACTGTTTTTCATTGGTTTTATTTTCAGGATTTCTACGGCAGATATAAAATCACAATTCCAAAACACAAAGAAATCATGTTTATAAGGTGGTCAAAACCAAACCAAATCAAACCAAAATTTCACAAATATACATTCGACATTTGCCTCTAAGCACTAGCTGGCTAACTTTTCTGCCTCCATCATGGAAGCATCTTTGCATATAAAAATTAGCAGAACATGGGTGTCTACTGAAATTGTAAATGAACAATGAAAATAAGAAAAACTGGACTAATTTTGAAATGGCAGCATCACACACCTGGCAATGCAGAGTAGAGTCAGCAGCACACTGCAAGATTTGACTCATTGAAACAAAGTTTCAGGAGTAACTGTGTTCAGTGAGCATTTTGTCGATTAATTTTGTGTAGAGCAGAAGTGATAGGATCATTGCCATCAGCCACCTCATTATTCATCTGTCACTTTTACAAGCCTTTAACAGAGACAGCTTGGATAAATGGATACTTTGCCGCAACCACTGGACTGATTCTCTTACTGCTCCTATGGCTTGTCCATGCTATGTTGATGTATGCCAGCTGAGTCCTGAGCATTTAGGTAATACATACCATAAAAGTTTTAGTAAGATGCACAATTGAACAATGTTGATATTATAGTCTACAGCTGAAGGTGATTAAAATTTAAAGTATCTGAACTGAACATACGAGATTTCTAATCTTAGCAGATTGCTTTGGTTAAAATAAGCTCCGCTCTGTTTCCCTCGTGTGTTTCGCTTGAACTGATCAAAGGTCTGTCAATCAGGGTGTTGTGCCCTAGCATGGGTAGAAAAAGTTCTTGTGTTTTTTCAGTGATTCACACCTAATTACTTGAGTGTTTTGATTATAAGTGTTTGTTGGTAAACAACACATTAATCTGTCATGTGACAAATTCAGAACATAGATTTATTTCTACTTTATTAAGACTTTAATTTTGTTTGTTGAAATGCTCTCTGCACAGGTTGTGTGTGTCTGTGTTTGTGTTGGCCTTGCCTTGCTTTGTGTGCCCCAAAATATTTCCACAGTAACCAGAGACTTATCTAACCAAGGTCAAAATTCTTGTATTGAGTTTGTTCTACTATGTATTGTATCAGGACATGCGGTGAGGGGTCTAGAGAGTATTGTACCCAGGGTTAACATATACCACTGATCCAGGATGCCTGATGAGTTTGTGTCTCTTTGCCACCGCTGCTGACTCCAAAGCAGATGCTCATCATTTGTTTTAGTCAAGTGCCTCTGTTGGAGAAGGTCAAGGAGGATGAGTGTACCATGATTCACACAAACTCTGTATCCACACTTTCAAATCCTGTAGAGACTAATCTCTACCACGGAACCACTGCCTGTCATTACTATGCTGCCTCACTTGGCCACTCCCCAGACATATACCCCTTAGATCAGTCAGACTCTGGTAATGTGACAGTGAATGTTGGGGACTTGATCCTAACTCGGGATTTAATGAGTTTCTTGATATCCCCTGAGGAGAGAGGGAATTATCAAATGTCTTTAATGAGATCCTTAAATGAGGAACGCTTGTATCACTCACTAATAAAGCTTGGACAAAAGTGTCAGCACTCCAGTGTAATTTGATGAAAGGATAGGTGAAAGGAGTCACAGCAGCTCAAAATAAACTGCAGTAAGATGCAAATAAGGAAGAAATAAATCCAGCTCTCTGTGTCCTTGGTGAGAGGTTCAAATAAAGTATGATTAATAGGAGGATAAGACATGCTGCAATTAAAAGGGTAATAAGTGGTCATATATTATCAACTTCTATCAGTGACAAGTAATGCCACCTCATCAACATGTCTCAAGCTCAGAATGATTAGCACAAACAAAAGCAAGCACAAACAGGAAGTGCTTGAATAACATTGCATTTTTTTCTTGAAATTGATATTTTTTAAAGCATGCTGGAAAGAGTTTTCCCCCTTTTTTCTGAGCAAATAACAAAATGGAAAAGTTAGTTATGAAATACAAAGATCTGTGCATCCTGCAGAGCCATCATTGTGTCAGTTGTATTGATTGGTACCTCATGAAGTCACCAGAGATGTTTTAACACCATTTTGTGCTAAGAAGTGGTAAAAACCTTGCTCACTGCACCTGAAAAAGCTTGTCTGCAGCTGTGCCAATTGTTACCATCTACAAATAGGTGTTAAAATTTGGGATTTCATTTTTTATTGTAAAGCCCTTCCTCAGCTACAGCAAAATGGCCTCAAATAATGTGCATACTATCCCAATAGGGGAAAAAATAAAAGGAGTACAACATACAGAAAAATGCAGCTATCATTTCTCTTGTAAATTTAACATTATAAGAAATTATTCTGAATAGATAAAACATGGAAAATCCTCTATGTTTTTCTTCTCCTTTTGTTTTTTTTAACTCTTGTGTTCTGTGCTAATTGCACTGCAGTTTCCCACCAGATCCCCGTACTTCAGAAATATTTAACTCAAACCTGGATTACAGAGGACAGTCTAAGTCAAGGTAGCAGTGCAAAATGGAAATCAGTTTACAGAAGAAATAATATGTTTGGTGCTGAGTCTGGAGTGTTGTTTACCTGCGTGAAAGGATATTATTTACAGAGCCATCACCAAGAGAAACACTGCTTGGATATGACTGATGCCAGTATGTGAGAATGTGGGGAGACTGCTTGTGCAAGCAAAAACATTGACAGGACAAAAAAAGAGTGAAGGCGATTGGTGAAGAACACCCTCACTTTTGATGTAGGTATTCTGCAGTTGGTTTCCATCAAGCACATGCATCAATCACACACAGCACAGATGTGAACTTTGATGAATAGAACCCTGAGCAAGATGTGGCAATGGAAATAAGCTCTTGACAAAGCACTTGAAGTTCCTGACAGCTAAAATGAAAAAAATGAAAAGGTTTAAGTTTTTGTTTCCAGCTGCAGCTGCAATTTCTTCACAGAAATTTTGTTCACGTGTATGTGGAAGAGCTACAAGCCAATCAAGATTACTGTCTTTGTCTTTATATTCGTCATAATTTGCATAATGCTATTTGGATTTAAGATTGTTTCACAGAGGAAAAGCAATTTCAATGGCTTAGTCATTCCACTTGCTTATGTAGTCATAATGGTCATCCAACTGTGTAATTGGACATTTGAAACTGTTAAGGAAGTGAGCAACAAGCAACAAAGTTGAGTTAAAGATGAATGACAGATGAATACCAAAGGAATATGACCATCACTTTTCTCTTTGCTGTACATTTGAAATCCATAGTTAATACAGATTATGTTGAAATGTCTATTAAAAGTGGCACAGAATGATGAATATTATTAGTGCCACAAGCCTTAAACCTTCAGATAAGAACCACAATGATTGTCAAATGACCTAAATGTGAATATGTCATGAATTATTCCTCGAGATTTCCTCTTCTTCTTTTTTTTTTATTTTTATCTCTGTGTCCTCTTAGAATATCTGCTTAGAAGATTAGGGGCCGAGAATCAGTTAGAGTTAACTATGACATGAGAATGACAGTTCATTTATATGGTGAAAATTGCTGGTGGGATTTCAACAGGAGTGTCACCAAGCTGGGTTAATGCTGTTTGTGATAGCTGCTGACAGGACGCCTTTTGGGAAAGAGCATTTGGGATTCTGACCTTTCATTTTGACAGAGGTCACCGTTTATTTTTTGCATCAATACTTAAAGTTCCAGTTTGGCTGCCTTGACAGTTGGAAGCTTTTCAAAGCCCCAAAAGGGGGCAACAACCAGATACTTGCCGAAGTCTCATAGACAACCACTATGCAATAGCTAAAAGTACACCAAAGTAAGGAGTGATGTGAATGACCTTATATTTGCTTTAGAATTTGATAGATGAAGCCTAATTATAGAAAGCGGATGGCAGGTGTAGTGAAGCGCATGTTCAGCTATATGCGCCTTTCCTGTTATAAACACCATGCCTCTCCTTTTCTCATTTCTACAGTACTGTCACATCAACACAGCAAGACTAAATCAGACTCTTAAATGTTAATGTTCAAAGTCAGTTGAATATTATGCAGTATCAGATTAAAGTCATGCTTCGAACTTATGTCTTCTTGTACATTGGAAGGATGGGTTGATGGTTAATCGTATCTCAACTCCAGACATAACACCATTTCTTTAAGTGCATTACTTCCTGAGGATGGATCATATGGCAGGTTCTACATCTTACGGTATGCCGTGGTCAGTACTTTATTCCCATTCCACTTGCTCAGTATTAGATTTTTGCAGCACTTGACAGAAGATTGGTTTATCATTGCACAGTGCTTTATGATGGAGGACATGCACATGCTGTAAATTATTTCCCAGCCACACAGCATAGAACATTTCAAAAAAAGAAAAAAAGGGATTATATGACCCCCATGAACTTAGGCTTCTTAGTAAAGAGACTTAAAGACAGATTAATGCACTGCAGTTTGTTTCTGTCCATTTAAGACACATTATGACACAGAATAATTTCTACTAGATGGTGGCCCAAGCTTATGTTTCTATTCATTTCCAAAGCATGTCCGTAATTACACTTTATTCAAAATTAGCTCCAGCCTGTCCATTTAAATGGGGTAACAGAGCAAAGTATAAATCAAACTTTCTCTGAGCCTGAACAGAGCAGCTGGTCTGGGAGATATTAGCTTCTTTAGTGTGCTGACCACTTCACCAAGCCTGATAATATAACTCTGAAAATTGGATATGGTCACTGAGGGACAAGCGGACTGAGGAAATAAGAATTACTTCTCATTTGTATGTGATTTGCATTTTCCATTGGTCTTTTGAAGGCCAGCATTGGCCTCAATAAGAAGATTAAAAACAACTATAGTTTTGACAAACCAGGGGCTTGGGTGAGAGCTATTCACTTTCACGTCGGCTTTAAGTCTATAACGCGACATCAGGCTTGTTTGCTACTTTTGCATATGGAGGGATTTAAGTGTCCTTATGGCCTATGATCTTTTAGCCAACTGAGTATTGTCTTTTTTCAAATTAATGTTAACGTAAATATGGGATGAAGGAAAACACTGAGAGGTTTAAGTGGACTACATTCCCACAGGCATTTTTAAGATCAGTAGTTAATCTCAATGGAAAACAATGACACATTGTCTGATGTGTATTTCAGCTCAGGTTTTCCTGCCTGCTCTGTCTGAGCAAACATTAACCTGGCTGTATTTATAAGTGTTGGGTCAAACGCTTTAGACTTATGACCAGTTTAAAATTTAAAAAATGATAAACTGCTGCATAGATGTGAACAAAAAGCCACAAAAGTTTAGGATGCTTAGACCACACTGTCACCTGGCAGGGGAGTTTTTGCCAATGAGACATGCACCCTTGGAGGCAGTCAGGGATTGGACTACCCTGTCATTTGGTTGACAACTGACCCAAGTCCATCATGTCCCCTGTAGTCTCTGCAATGACAATTTCACGGTATGAGCTTCCTCTCTCCTACATGGCCCAGAGAATTCCAGTAAGTTGACAAACACCACGACTGACCTCTGGAAAATGATGTGGAAGGTGAGCATGACCTGTGTGATGTTGTATTGCACTGGAGTTATGAGACCAAAAGTTTTACAACATGATGCATCAGAAATTAAACACTTGCTGGTCTTTGTTAATTTCGCCAAGTAGAACGATGTGTTGGGCCTGTGTTGAGAATTTTTTACTTTTTGATTTTCTTTGAAAGCAGCTTTGTATTGCTGGACTGCAGGAGCTCACTGAGGGTATGAAAAGACCCAAATCAGGCATTTGCAAATATCAGTCTTTTGCAATAAGTCAGCATATTTCTCTTACAAGCAGCAAACACATATTCTGCATTTTCTAAAAAGCTGCGATGAAAGAGTGTGTAAATACAGTGTAGTCTAAGGATAAGCACCAAGATGGGTGAGAGCATCTTACATAGAGTTCTGCCAAGGTGCATAAATCAAAAACAAACTATTCCCTTTCTTGAGGTAAATCTGTTTTTTCTTTTTTTAGGTCCCCTGTCATGATGGTAAAGCTCTGATAATCTGTGGAAATCACCTCCAAGTCTGATGCTTTCATGTATTATGCCTCAAAAGAAAAGGTGTATAATCACTTATTCGCTGTTTTGTGCATGTGTATAAGCTGAGGAAAGGTTTAGCTCTCTGTTTTAGCAGTTGTGTTTTAAGTTTCAGAAGGAAAAAAGAATCTTATTTACATTACAAGGTCTATGTTTCATCTCTAGGCCTCAACTAGGCTTAATTGCCCAAACTCCAGAGGGACAATGATCCTTAGCCAAAGTTGTCTTAGAAGATTATAAGTTGTGTGCTTGCCATCCAGGAGACATAATTGGGTGCTTAAAAAGTTAATAACTTTTAAGTAAAAGTGCTCATCAGCTTTTTAGAACATCACATGTAATCTGCGACCAGTGCCACAGACGCATGCAGGCTAATGATGACTATAGGGATTTAATTAAATGATTTTCCTCCCCTTCCAGTATGTTTGACTTCACATTTTAAATGCATTCCAACTTAATTTCTCAGACAGTATGATTTGAATAATGCCTTTGCATAAACCACTTTGAATTTAATTATGAAGCCTGTTTTAATTAATTTATTTATTTTTCAAAATCAACAGATTTTCCTCCTACAGATAAAAATGTTTTGCCAGAAAGAGCAAACAAAATCAAATGACAAACACACCACATAAAATCTAAATCTTTAACTTTAGGAAATACATGTTCTTTCTCAGCTATAAATACATAATTGCATATTTTAGTACTTGGTACAAGGTAAATCCAATGTTTCTGAGTGGATCATGCTGCCAGAGTAGTGCACATTTTGATGACAGACCGCCCTCAGGTTTGCTTTCAGTGGAGAATAATTGAGTAATGAAAACCCAAATTAGATTTCTTAAAAATGAAAAATGGATTTGTCTACTGTGCATACAGCGCTGTGGGATCTGTAAACATAAAGCTTGTCAATTCTAGACAATCCAAATTTATTTATCAGGTGTTTTGTAACAAACAGGGTTTCAGTAAAAAAAAAAAAAATGTTTACAGACCAACAAAGTGCATAAATGTAGAAAGTAAAAGAAGGGGGGGGGGGCAGTCATTATTAAGAATATTTAGAAACCTGTGTTTGTGTGTAATTTGGTGAAAATCCACTGAGGAGTACAAGATAAACCACAGCACAAGAGACATGAGGATTGTAGCTCGCTCCATGAGGATGAAGGAAGGTAACACAGTAAGCTACCCTAAAACAAAGAAGCTGTACATTATCTCTTTCAGTTCAGTGTCAGATGAATGCATTCTTCCCAGAAGGCCTGTTAGTGTACATTTGATGGCTCTCCTTGTTACCGCCATGACAAAACCATGAACAAGCACAAAAACCAGAACAAATCTGATCCTGAACAAAACAGGCTAGTGCTGTGTTCAGCATTCATCAGCCTGATAAACGCTAATAATCACAGTAATAATGTCTGTTCAAGGGCACTTGGGAGCTAGGGAGGTTGCAGTGAAGAGATGGGTGTTGTTAATCTGAGAGGCTGTGTGGAGTTTAGAGGGGTAAGGAAGTGTGCCAAGGCTGCTTAAACTGAGATAAGGCTGCATCACTGCCACTGGTTACCACAGCCTCAGTCCCTTCCTAGCAAGACTGGCCTAGCTGCTCCCATCCTAGGCCAGGGATTTTGCCTGTATGCGATAAGATGCTCCTGAGCATTGCAAAATAACACAGGTATTAGCCTGCCCTCATCTTCACAAAAGAATGTAGCGGAATAGCATAAGGGGACGAAGAGGATGAACCTAGACTGAAGCCAGCTGCTATTCTGCGTGCACAGATAAGTGGTGCTCTGACAAAGGGGTTAGAGAATGGGAAGGATGGCCAGTGACACCCCTGCTGAACCGGATAAAGACCAGCTCAACACGCAGTCCCATCATCCACAGCCCACTCTTCACCTAGAAAGCACCACATTCCAGTTATGTGTTTATCTGTTTGATAAAAAAGTAATAACTGATCTTTTTCTAAATAACTTTGCCTTTAATTGACAAAACAGCTTTAGCTATGAAAGACACAGCAGCATCACACTGTCCTCAGTGTTTTAAACATTAAAAAAATAAAATAAAGAGAAGGTTGTAAATAAAACCAATGACAATTCAGAGCAAACAATAACCATTACATTTCACGAGTTCATGACAATATTCAATTTCATAATCGCTTGTAAGATAGGGACCATGTCCTTTACAGGCTGATTGGAAAATATGAAATTAGTTCAGTCTGGCTTTGCTTTTAGTCAGAAAGGAAAGTTTTTAGGCCAGTTATAAATGTAGTGAAAGTGGTTAACACCAAAACCCAGAGTGGAAGTTGAGGGGTGTGATAGCTGAGTACTGCCTCCCATCCTACTACTAGATGCTCTAGCCTCAACAAGCAAGGACTATTAGGTCATTAAGAAATGATGGAGACTGATTGTTAAGAGCTTTTAAGAAGGATTTTAAAATCTGAATTTGATCAGTGTTAAAATTAAAAAATGAGAGAAATGTATTTCTGTCTTGCTGTTTCCTGTCAGTACTCTCGCAGCTGCATTTTGAATTTGCTGATGATTTTTCAAAGAACTGCTGAAACACTGACATATTGAGTTACAACAAAGGCATGTACTAGTTTCTCAACATTCAGGTTACAGGATGTTCTTAAATTCAGTAATGTCATGCAGGTAAAAGAATTCAATCTGGAAAATTTGTTTTATGTTTGGGTTAAAACATGAGTCTTAAAAGAAAAAAAAAATCATTAGTGATTCCTGACAGTCAAGGTAAATGCATTATGATAATAAGCTACAGGTCATCCAGGCCCTTCATAATGGAGGTTTGTATCTTATAATCTTTGATTATGCATTTAGTCTTATGAGTCCTATTCAATCCACTAATAATCCAATTAATAAAAAAATATTGTGTTTTTTAATTAATATGTTATTTGATGTTCTTTGGTTAAAAGGGCTCCCAAAATCAGATAGTATGGTTAAGAAGATTCTGGAAGGGCTCCAGGTTTGGTTTCTCTTTTTGTTTTGGCAGCTAGTCATTTAATGCAGTTTTTTATGAATTGTTGTCAGAAGCTAAAGAAAATCAAAATAAGCAATATTAAAATTTGTCACAATTCTTAATTGTGCGTAAAACAGCAAAACATGTTTTTTTTTTTATTTAGCATCAGCTGATGTTCTGTTAGAGACATTACTCAAAGAAGGAATGTAAATTTTAACTCCCCTACCAAAGTGTCTGGCATATTACATGGTTATATGTTAGGTGTATTCTATTAATTAATATTCAGTGATATGTAAATATGTCACACTTACTGAACCATGAGTTATTTCTGACTGAAAATAAATTAACAGATGTCCTGATCTACAGTGGAGTTTAATTACAATGTGAACAGCAGCAAAAGGCTGCCTGTTTGAAGTAAACAGTATATGATTGTAACCACAGTATTTTAACCCAGAAGAAACTTTATGTTTAATTAAAGTGTGTTTGTGTGTGTGTGTGTGTGGGGGGGGGGGGGGGGGGGGGGGGGGGGTGGAGGAGCTGAATTCACTATACCACAAACCTTCTAGTTTCAGATGTTTCTTTAAATTGCCACTGTTTCATTTTCTGTCAAATATCCATTGATTCTAGTCTCAAATGTCCATTTGCCAAAACCAGCAGATATAAATGTTCCTTCATACCAGCTGTCCTTTAACTGCAGATGCACTCATGCTTGGCTTTTGTTGCTTTACTTTTATAAGAACTTTAATTATATGTAGTGCTGGATGACAATTAAAATTTCAATCCAGATTAACTTGTAGCGTCAAGGCCCCTCTTGTTATCACATCAAAGAAGCCTTCCTCTTCTTGTTCCCTCACCCATCGTATCTACAAGTTTTATAACCAAGGAAGAACTCCCTCTTTCCAAACAGATGGCCAAAAATGTTTATTTAAGCTGAATTCTCAGCTTTCACCCACTCTTTCACTCAGAGGAGACCTTGACAAATACTCTACATTGATTAAAGCCAGAACTAAGTGCCCACTATGCAAAGGTTCCTCCTCAGGACGAGTCACACATGTAAATCACGTTTTCCTCCCGTCCAGATAACTTTCCTGACACAGCTGGACTCTGTTAAGAAGTGTCAAGAAAATAACCATTTTATCTTGCAGGACTGTTTTATCCTTGCACCACATTATCGTTGTGGAGGAGTGCGTCCTGACGATCCTAGCGGCTATGTTGTCGGGGGCTCATGTCTCTGGTAGGGTCACCCATGGCAAACAGGTGTCTAGGGGAGGGACAAGACGAGAAACTGTACGTGGGGGTTTACCCCAATGGACGAAAGGGTAGCCTCCCTCTGCCTTCGGGTAGGGGGACGGGTCCTGACTGTTGTTTGTGCTTATGCATCATATAGCAGTTCAGAGTATCCACCCTTTTTGGAGTCCTTGGAGGGGGTGTTGGAGAGCACTCCTTCCTTCGTTCTGCTGGTGTGGTGTTTTGTTGTTGGACTTCTGCGCTCGTCATGGACTGTCCATAACGAACACCTTGTTCAGACATATGAGTGCCCATGAGCACTTGGCACCAGGACACTCTAGGCCGCAGTTCGATGATCAACTTTGTAGTCATGTCGTCGGACTTGTGGCCGTATGTTCTGGACACTTGGGTGAAGAGAGGGGCAGAGCTGTCAACTGATCACCACCTGGTGGTGAGTTGGCTCAGATGGTGTGGGAGGATGCCAGTCAAGCCTGGCAGGCCCAAACGTGTTGTAAGGGTCTGCTGGGAACGTCTGGCAGAGTCCCCTGTCAGAAATAGTTTCAACTCCCATCTCCGGCAGAGCTTCAGCCATGTCCCGGGCGAGGCGGGCAACATTGAGTCTGAATGGGCTGTGTTCCGTGCCTCTATTGTCGAGGTGGCCAGCCGCAGCTGTGGTCGTAAGGTTGTCGGTGCCTGTTGTGGCAGTAACGGTAACCCCCAAACTCGTTGGTGGACACCGGCAGTAAGGGGTGCCGTCAATCTGAAGAAGGAATCCTATCTGGCCCTTTTGGCCTGTGGGACTCCAGAGGCAGCTGATGGGTATCGGCGGCCTCAGCAGGGCGCAGCTTCGACGGTCGCTAAGTCAAAAACTCGGGCATGGGAGGAGTTTGGAGAGGCCATGGAAATTGACTTCCAGACGGCTTCGAGGAAATTCTGGTTCACCATCCACTGGCTAAGGAGGGGAAAGCAGTGCTTCGTCAACACTGTGTACAGTGGGGATGGGGGGCTGCTGACCTCGACTCGGGATGTAGTGAGGCAGTGGAGGTAATACTTCGAAGACCTTCTCAATCCCACCAACACGTCTGGGGTAGTTGGTGCTGGCTCTCCTATCTCTGGGGCTGGGGTCACTGAGATGGTTAAAAAACTTCTCGGTGGCAAGGCCCCGGGGGTGGATGAATCATTTCCAGTGCGGGTTGGACTCTGCCAAGGCTGCCCTTTGTCACAGATTTTGCTCATAACTTTTATGGACAGAATTTCTAGGCGCAGCCAAGGTGTTGAGGGGATCCGGTTCGGTGGCCTCAAGATTGGGTCTCTGCTCTTTGCAGATGATGTGGTTCTGTTGGCTCCTTTAAGCCGTGATCTTCAGCTCTCACTGGAGCAATTTGCAGCCAAGTGTGAAGCGGCTGGAATGAGAATCAGCACCTCCAAGTCCGAGATCATGGTCCTCAGCCGGAAAAGGGTGGAGTGCTCTCTCCGGGTCTGCAGTAGGGTCCTGCCCCAAGTGGAGGAGTTCACATATCTCAGGGTCTTGTTCACAAGTGAGGGAAAGATGGAGCAGGAGATCGATAGGCGGATCGGTGCAGCGTCTGCAGTGATGTGGACTCTGCATTGGTCTGTCGTGGTGAAGAAGGAGCTGAGCCAAAAGGCAAAGCTTTGCCTTTTTTTTTGCCGGTCGATCTACGTTCTTACCCTCACCTATGGCCACGAGCTGTGGGTAGTGACCAAAAGAACAAGAATACAAGCGACCAAAATGAGTTTTCTCCGCAGGATGGGCGGGCTTTCCCTTAGAGATAGGGTGTGAAGCTCTGTGATCCAGGAGGGGCTCAGAGTAGAGCCACTGCTCCTCCACATCGAGAGGAGCCAGATGAGGTGGCTCGAGCATCTGGTTAGGATGCCTCCTGGACGCCTTCCTGGTGAGGTGTTCCAGGCACGTCCCACCGGAAAGAGACCCCGCGGAAGACCCAGGAGAGGCTGGACGGACTACATCTCTCGGCTGGCCTGGGAACACCTCGGTGTCCCTCCGGATGAGCTGGTGAATGTGGCCGGGGAAGTCTGGGTTTCCCTGCTTAGGCAGCTGCCCCCGCGACCCGACCCGACCGGAAAATAAGTTTGAAAACTTACATAGACAGCTTGATTAAAACCTATAGGCTTTGTATGTCAATGAATCCCAACCTCGCCAATATTCTACGCTCTGATTGGACTAACAGCGCAAAGCCCCGCTTTAGCCGGTAAATATTATCAGAAGCCCGGTTATGTTAAGTTAAGAAAGAAGAAAGAGATTCGAGTCGAAAAAGAATGAGAAGAGAAGAAAGAACGAAACAGATCTGTAAGAAGAATTCCATGGATTAACAGTTAGTCTTTGTCTTTGTCCTTGTTTATTCGTTTGTTTCTTTTTTTTTTTTTGCTTAAAGCAACCCAAAACCGCTGTTACGCAACCAAGATAGAAACTTTTGGATACAGCACGAGATATATTCAACACTTGCTGAATTTTTTTTTATTACTTTTTCCATTTGAAAGAAACTTTGTGGAAGCAAGTCCAAAGTTCTAGTCTTCAGAGCCAATTTCAGCCAGAAGCATTCTGATTAATAATGCTTAACTTTGGACATTTTCAATAAAAGGCTCTGATTGTGATTTCCAACGTTTCTGGAAACACTGTTGCCACACCAGCCATCCACCTCTCCAAGTCAGTGGAGTGTTGGAATCAACCAGGTTCGCCTTGGAAGCTGAACACGACCGGTTCTGGACAGATTGTTTCCTGCTGAATATCTACCCGGACTTCAGGAAAGAGAGCACATCTTGGCGTCTTGTTCCACTAATAGGCCCTACCATCTGCTCCAAGTAAGACCTAACCGAGCTTCCAACTGGGTTTAGCTGGTGTCCTTCTAAACTCTAAATTAAATTTCCCTTTCATTCCAAAATTCATTCAGTTTATTGCTTTGATTTAATTGGTTATTCCCAAACGTCCCTACCAAATTCTTCCTGTTTACTTCGTAATGTTCCAACCGAAATTAATTAAATTATGTTCATTAGTTTAGTTAATTTTCCCATATTCCAAACTTAATGAAGTCCAAATACTAGTTTTTTATAATCTTTGGTTTGGTTTAATTTCATTCTTTATTCTTATTTTATTTTCCACAACTCTGCTTTATTTCTGCTGTCTGTTAAGCTGGTTCACCCTCCCGGTGCAACTGAAGGCCGGCAGAGCCCCTACAGCGATATTGATAATTCCATAATTTCTGACATTTCTTATTGCTTGCTGTCAATTGATTTTTGGTGGTTAATAAATTGCTTGCATTATTATAATTCGGCATTGTTTCTGTGGTTATTATGAATGGAATCAGGGTCCCTTCAGACGATTGAACTTACTACTCCAGATATATGAGACCAGATTGAATTAAAATCAATATTTTTTAATAAAATACCCACTCACGGTTTTCTCTTCTGGGGCACGAATTAACTATGCATATTTCTACAGAAGGGTGGTGCCCTACTTCGAGGAAAATTTACAATTATAAGGTTTCATAAAGTAATATTAGTTCCCAATATTAAGATCTTACTTTAATATCGAGGCATTACGCTACAAACTACATGATTTTCTGTTATGTACTAAATTCAATAATGAATTCAATAGTAGGGTAGCACACACTTTAAAAGTGCAGATCCCTCTAAACACAGAATAAACTATATCTGATGGTGAATTTCCAGCCATTAAGTGTGTTAAATAATAACATAATCATTTTTACCTTATTAATTCTAATTGGGAAATTAGGCTCTTCACTTTTTCTTTCTTTTTTGTCCACTTAACTTGTCCTGTCCAGCATGGTGGCAGGCAGAATGACGGTCAGGTTGATGTTTTGTACTGAACAAATTTCATTGTCAAGGGGAGTTCTTGATAATCTGATTTATTTACTTTTGAAATATGGAATTTATGTAATCTTGCTGGACCTGACTGGAAGGGACAGAAAAAAAAGCAGAATAATAATGAAGAATAATGAAGAGAAGTAAGAAGGAAAGTAGAAAAAGGGAAAAGTAGACAAAGATACAGTAGATAGAGGCAATAACCCTTCAATCCAACCTGACACCAGAGAACCAACTGCTACTATTTTATTTTAGCATTTTCACTGTTTTTATTTCATTAATTGCATTTCTTTTAATCTTTTTTTATCTCTCTCTTTTTTATCTTTATTAATGCACTTGTATTGCTTTCTGCACCCTGCTGAAATGTTTTATGTAAAGCACTTTGAATTGTCTTGTACTTGAAATGTGCTATACAAATAAATTTGCCTTGCCTTGCCTTACACCTGTACATAAACACAACAAAGAATTTCTTACAGTTTTTACAGGTAAACTAAGCTGACAGTCATTAGGAGCTCCTCAAAAAAAACAAAAACAAAAAAAAAGAAAAACAAACCAAGACAGCAACAACATGTATCAGAACAACAACCAAAGTACCAGAAACACACACGAAAAAAATAAATAAATAAACAAAGGTAGCTCTTAGTGTATAAACCCACTGGACAACTCAATGACTATGTCACCATGCAGGGTATGAGGAGTCAGGAGTGATCAGAGGTGAGTGTGATCGTGCAAATGTAACCACGCCTCTCTGGACAACCTGAACCCGGGTTTTCTGGAACACAAGCCCACTTGTTGACTAGGGCGGCCCAGAGACCCAGGCGATCAGCAGCAATTCCAGAGCATAAATCCAAACCACCCCACCACAAAGAGCACCCTGAGGGTGGCAGAGGAAGGCCCCAGTGGCTCAGGGTCCACAGTGGTTCACCTCTGTCTCCACACTGGGGACCAAAACCCCGGTTTTCTGGGCCACAAGTCCACTTGTTGGCTACCACTCCCTCTAACTTGCTCAGTCCTGATTAAATTGTATAATTTTATTGTGAAGGGTGTTTACAACCTGTTCTGACTTTTAAAAAGTCATTTTACTGATGCTTGGTCATCACAATAGGCCGATGCATTCAAAACTGACTCAAAGGGCTGTTGACCAAGCAGCAGCGTGTAATGAGCTAAGAATCAGGAAGTGTTTGAGTTTATGATCCAGTGCTGTTACTACAGCATAACATATTGGCCCCTGCTGAGGACATATAAACCTCTGACTAATTGACAAGACATTATTACTGTCTGTCAAGAAAGCCACAAGACAGCCATAGATACTCTTCAGACAGAACAGAGTGTTTCATTTAGACTGTCATTTCATTGTGAACACTCTATGTGACCTTGTCAACTACTGCGAGGTGGAGCAATTCTCTGCACATATAGAAATAAAGAAAGAAAAACAGCTGCAGGCAAGAAAGTAAAGTGAATCTTCTATGATGTCAGTTTTTACTGATGATTTGAAGACAACTTTCAAAAACCCCTTGTCACTACACTAAGATAAATACTATAAATACTAAGACTGCATGTTCATTCTAAAATAAATATGTACATTACATGTAAAATGTTTTTGATACAATGTGCCCAAAGCTTGAGAAGGAAACTGCAAGAATTCAGCTGCTAGTTTAAATCGCCAGAGTCCGCCCGTTTCTCTCTCTTGCCAGCACGGAGGTGCTGATGCATGCTTTTATTTTTAGTAAATTAGATTACTGTAATGCCCTGCTCTCTGGTCTTCCCAAAAAGAGTACTTCTAGCTTGCAGTTACTCCAGAACTCAGCGGCACGAGTTCTGACGAGGACCAGGGGGCGGGAACACATTACACCAGTTTTAAAATCGCTGCATTGGCTCCCCGTGCGTTTCAGGATTGATTTTAAGGTTCTCTTACTTGTTTATAAATGTCTTAATGGTCTTGGGCCTTCTTATTTATCTGACCTGCTTTTAGACTATAAACCCTCGCGGACCCTGAGGTCCTCTGGTACCGGCCTTTTGGTCATTCCTAAGGCGAGGACCAAAACACATGGCGAGGCCACGTTCCAATATCGTGGCCCTCGCCTGTGGAACGGCCTGCCAGAGGGCCTCAGGTCTGCAGAGACTGTAGATGCTTTTAAAAAGAGGCTCAAGACACATCTTTTTAGTTTAGCTTTTACTTGAACTTCTTAATCATTTAGTTATTTGACTAACAATATTATTAGTTTATTTATTCAGTTATTTTAATTAATCTATTTATCCATTTTGTCTATTTTTATCACTTATCATTTGTATCTTGGTCTTAAATTGACTTTTTAATATATATTAATTTTCTTTTATTGTTCTTATTACGTTGATTTATTTATGCTCTTTTAAGTATCTTATACTGTGTTTTATTTTCAGCTTTTATCTTTTTTATCTTTTATCCTCTAGCTCCGGTGTTCCCTCATGGGGATCCTCCACATCGTGGGCTGTCTCTCCGGCCTGCAGGGTTGTCGCTGCGGGGGTCGACCTGGACGGGATGGCTGACGGGCCCTGCATTGCAGTCCTGTGGCTGTGGTGGGGGCCCCCGCCTGCCCCGATCCTGTCGGCTCCTGTGGCGATGGCCTCTGTGGTTGCTGGTGGGGCGCTCATGGTGTGGATGGGTCCCCAAGGTATTGCTTCCTCACAGTGGTGTCAAGCCAATCGTCTTTTATCTTGTCTTTTAGATCTCTCTCTCAAACTTTGTTCTTAAACTGTTTCAGTTAAAGAGACAGGAACTAGAAGGAATAGTTTTAATTCTATGAAAGAAGAGTGGCATCATCTGTTTGTGTTGTGTGTTTGCGCGCTTGTGTGTGTGTGTGTGTGTGTGTGTGTGTGTGTGTGTGTGCGTGTGTGAATGTGTGTGATTCAAAATGTAAAGTAGATAGCATTTGTGTTATTCTACTCTTACATTTTTAATATATGTTTTTACATTGTAAAGCACTTTGTATTGCATGATAATGTATGAAAAGGGCTATACAAATAAAGTTTGAATTGAAATATGAACCTATATTTGTTTCTATAGGCATTTTCAAAACAGCAAATAGTTTCAAGGATGAAAACAACAAGTAATAAGCTGCATTTATCATCCTATCATTTGAGCAACATATAAATTGTATTTTATTTAAAAATATTTCTCCATGAGACTATTAAATTGCAGTATTGGTACAAATAGCCTTAAGCAAAGTACCAAAATAAACAAAAGGCTTAGTGGGAAAATATGTTGTGTTATTAAGAACTAGCAAGCAATGACGACAATAATATCACTGAGATACTACACATGCATTTTTTTATTTATTTATTTTTTTTTTTTTTATGCAGCCCTTAATGATTTTGCTCATTGACTTTAACCAGTTTAACCATCACCACTTTCAACTCCTACCTTACAAAAAGCCTAATAGCAACTTATCCAAGGAGTAAATTTTAATTCTTAACAATTATTCTGTATTGTGAGGAAATCAACTTCCCCAAAAATGAGTTTGCAGGTTATACTTCCTACTAAACATGTATATACTCATTCAACTTTACATCATCTACATAAATGAAAAAGGCCCATAAGTGTTAATCAATAAAAACAACAACAACAATAATAACAATAATAATAATAATAATAATGTTGTGTTATGTGATTTTTCGGGCATAGAAACCCTGTAGTTTACACTATAGTAAACATATACAGTATTTTATAATTATTGGAATCTGAGGTTTTTCTTTATTCATTCATTCATGTATGAAATCTGAAATCCTATTTCACAACCCCAGATTATACACATATCGAAAGTTTTGGGGTTAGATACTTAAACACCATGGGAACATGAAGGGAACAAGGGCATTCAGGTCTTTTTACCAAACACCTTCAGCTGGATACCTGACTCAGGTTATTCAGTATAATATCATGCACTGTTGCATATTTTATTACACAGAGCCAGAGGCTTTCTAAAATGTGCAACTTACTCAGACATTTTCAATGTGGCGATCAAATGTAATGCAGTAAACTAAGAATGCCTAAAGCACTGAGTTTTTAATCCTTGTAGTGTGGGCAATGTGAAACATATTCTGTTGGTGTGCTGTGACAATGGGTGAATTTTAATTGATGTTATACAATATTAATTGCGTAGTGTCTACAAAACTTTAAAAAAAATAATAATAGATTACAAATTAGAAGGTCATGAGCAGAAATGAATTCAGTCTTATTTTATATTTAACTTATCTGAGCATTTTGTACACAACTAGTTCAGGGTAAAATTCATGCAAAGCTCGTCTTCAAGATGAAACAAGCATGTCAAGAGTGTAGTAGGCCCCAACTAGATTAGATTTATCAGTGGTGTATATGTGAATATCATATCATCTGTGGAGAATATAGCAATAGTAAGTACATCATTGCATATAAACATATGTTCCATTAAGTTCCATATAATGAAAAGAAGCACTGGAGTTCCTCTGTATTATCAAGTTGTTGTTTGTCTGTTTACTGCTTATGCAAATGCTGGCAACAGTCAGAGTCATTTTAGAGCCTGAATGCAGAAACCATGATTATAACTAGCTTTTTCACTTACTACCTAAATAAAACTTATATAGAATAAATGCTACAATAAAATGTTAGTTTTGGTTTGATATACCGTTACAACCCCTGCAGTTTTAGTATCCAGCCCCAGGCCTTGAGGGCTGCTATCCTGCAGGTTTTACACGTCTCCCTGATCCGACATGCCTGATTCAAACTAAATGGGTATCCTCAACAGCGTATTGTCTAGCACTGCTCAATCATGTTGACCCATCAATCTGACCCATCAGCAGGAAACATAAAAAACCTGCACAGTGGCCCTCGAAGATGCATATATATATATATATATATATATATATATATCATCATCATCATCATCATCATCAAACTTTATTACAGACTCGTAGTCCAAAACAACACACAACACAAAAAAAAAAAAGTTATATATATATATATATATATATATATATATATATATATATATATATATTTATATATATTTATATTTCTTTCTTTCTTTCTTTCTTTCTTTCTTTCTTTCTTTCTTTCTTTATTAAATACTACTCACTTCCTTAATAATGTCCTCTTGGGTTTCTTTGCTTCATTAGCTATAGTGCCAACGTGCTAATATGCAGTTACTTCCGTGTTTGATGTGGTGCCATAAGATAACAGGTTGCTGTAAAGTGATGTGCCAGGATAGAAAACAAAGTTGTTACATAGGGTTTCTCAGCTTTGAGATTTTGTTGGGCAATGACAGCTCCAGTATTGTACATAATAAATATATCTGTGCCATCAAAATGAGTCAGAACCACAGCATTTGACAGCTGAAAAGTTAACTAGTGTTACTTTAAAATGTAAACCTTGTCCCAGCACCTCTATGTATTTATCCATCCATCTCTCAGCCTCTAATACAGAAAAACCTGCTAACAGTGTGATGCACCAATCACCCTTTTCAACAACATGGTTGATTTTCATGGCATACTGCCTGGTTTCCATTGTACTTGTTGTTGCAGTCCCATAGTAAAGTGCATAAAGGCTGTTTCTGCTCATGGTGCCATTTGAGTCTGAAATATAACAAAATGTTGAAAGCTTGAGAGGGTTTGAAGACTTTCTATAAGTGTAGCTAAGTCTACCAACCAAAGCAGAGTCCACAAAAAGCAATGCAACTGGCATTTTAAGCATAACGCAAGTCACAGGTATCACAGAGCTTAAAAGGATTCATAACTGCAATCTGCACATTTTCCATAGTTATCTACGCAGCCATTTCAGCTCCATCATTTACCTTTCTTAACAACATGTTGAACATGAAATCAACTTAATTTTTTTCTTATTCAAAATATTTAACATCAGAGATCCATGGCAGTATTTATGATATGATGAAGAAAGATTGTTATCATCCTCAGTCTCTGCCTTTTGTACAGGAAAAGGTCTAGTGATTCTGTGGTTCACCACAGTTTATTTACAGCCCTCCACTTGTGGTTGTATAAATATTCTTCATGACAAAGTAGGCTGTCACCAAAGCACCATACTTCATCAAAAACAACCTTTTCTTGTCAGAGGCTAATGTGAAGGTGTATATCACAGCAGGCGTCCATCCTATGAGTAGTGAGACTCAGGGATTCTTGCAAGTAATGAGGCTCCCAGAAGGACTCTAACTCTCCACTGAGTGGAAGTTTCCTTCATTTCGGAAATAACACAACAATAGTCCAGACAGTAGCTAAGGAAAAAAGTGAGACTGTTGCTGGATAACATCCTACAATGGGAATAAGGGTTTATTGAGGTAGACTTGAGGATTCTTGCTGCTTATTACATCATTCAGATTACTCATGTCAGAAGGCCCCTAAAGGCAGGTCATGCTGTGTGTCTAGAAATGATTTTCTTACCAGTTATTGAATGACATATTTTCACCACTGTAACTATAGTCATAACTGTAATGGTGAATAAGCAAAGTTACAATCCATATCTTTTTCCTATGTTGTCTGCAGCTAGCCTGAAGTTTTCAGTATGACCTCCTAAAAGAGCCCTTATTGGATTAAACTGCCATACCACGGGATTGATGCATGATCAAACGCTTTTATTCTCCTCGGCTGTCTTTATTACACACAGTCTTTTGGGGGTTGGTGACTCATAAAGAGCTGTTATGAATCACTTACAGATGGATGCTAAGCCTGCAGTTAGAAATGGACGGTAGAATATGAGATGGAGGCATCTAATTTGAATCATTATGTGACTATTGTGCCATTATCAGGTCGCTTTCATCAGGTTGTGAACCATTAGCACAATCTCCAAAGCTATTTTCTTAATATAATCCCTAAATGAAGGTTTAGATGAGGCCTGTGGTCTATTTAGAGGGCTCTCCGGGGGGCTAATGAACTCAGCACTCAAAGATGCATAATTTAACCATATGCTTAATTCCACAACTCAATATACAATAACCGAAAAATTCCTTGGATTTTTTTTAAGCTGCTAAATTTGTAATTCAGGTTATATCTTCAAGGAGGTCAAAGTGGTCAAAACTGTAATTGCATATATTTTTGTATAGCAAAGTATGCTGCGACAATAATTGGTGATTATTAGTTTCAGTTCATGTGTACTGAAACACACAATATTATATTTCCTCAAATACAGGGCAAGGCCGTTACTTACTACAGCTGCTTGAAGGACAAGCCCTGTATTGGAGGTTTGAGGCTTATGTAACTAGACGTATTTTTCTATGATGTTTTATGGTGCACATGAATAAATAAATACATATGACTCGTTAACACATAATTGTGTTCATATATGTGCGTCAACCATAAGTCCAAAAGTTTATTCCAGTAAGGATCTTTGTAATTTCTGGTAAGGACGGAGGTAATCACACCATAATTATGCTTAAAAGCCATTGTACTCCTTGTGTAAGTTTTTCCACATTGAAGTAAGAAAGATAGACTTATGACATCAGATTCAATGTGGAAAGAGTAAGAATTTCCCTCATGCCATTGGTGGAGATGGTATGCTTAACAAGCTGGAATTAGTCTTATTTAAGGGTACAAATTTATGGCAGAGATGAATATTTAAGTTAGAAGACATAAAGTAGCAAGTATTTAAGTGTTTTTTTTTTTTGTTTGTTTTTTTTTTTACTTTGTATAATTTAATCTCACTCGCACCTAATTTGATAGTTTTAAATTCATTTGAGCAAATGTAAGTAAATTTGTGGAAACAAAATCTGGCATTATCTCAGATTAGCTGATGGAACCTATCACAACCAGCTTTGGACAGAGACTAGTTTCACCTTGGATATGTTGCTACTACATGCTCCCAATCACAGCTTATTTAAAGTCAACAATTAACCTAAAATGTATGTCTTTAGTTGGCAAGACAAAATCTTATGTCAACTCATTTTGAAAACATGCTAATGCAACCACAAGAGCTTGAATAACGATAAATGGACTTCTGTGTCTGAGTTCTTGAAGATGTTTCACCTCTTATCAAAAAGTTGTTGTTTTTTTTTAGTTCTAACCAGTTGGTGGAGAGATTGTTCAGTTCTAACCCAGCATCAAGTAACTTCAAACCCTACACCTTCTTGACAGGTGACATTGTTAACCATTGAATTGCCATCCCACCTATCAATGAATTCTCATTCAAGGACTACATATTATTTTGTACAAAAAGTGATGATAACAATGTGTTCCTCTTAATGCAGAATATCTAATCACTGCTTGCACTTGAACTGGTGATGTTTTGGCAACATGCTTTAGTGTATTTATAGATAGACATGTTTTGTAAATGATTTCATGTTGTTTTATTGTTTAGTACTTTGGTCAACAGCTTAAAGTGCTCTACAAATAAATTGGATTGGATTGGAATCAACAGTCCTATTTGTTATCCTCTCCTTTTTTCATTTCCATGTTCAATGTTGTGTTTTCAGCCCATCACTGAAGGATGCAAATGTTCTGCATCTTGTAATTATTTCAATCACATTCTTCTTGTGCTTTTGAGAAACAGAAGCAATTTGACAAAACCTAGTAAATATAGACAATATCTGTCATCACACCCCATTCCCACACTCAAGAGTATAATGATATCTTTGTCAGATACAATTAAATGCCATAAAAATTGCATTATGAAATCTTAACATGTAAAATATGAATATGATATTTTGTACATGTTTATACATTTTATTCATTTTTAAGTTTGACTTTGATGTATTTTAACATCAGTTGTGCTAATGGACTGTAATATAATGATTAGGGTTTCTTTAACATTTGTACTGATGCCACTACAGGTTTTGGTGACTTGAATAACTTAATATATTCTTGGTGTAGCAGCAAAATATATAATTTGACAATAGATTTGTGATTTTTTATGTATACCTGAAAATCAACATTAAGTTGATCACCATTAAGCCATATGGGCTTAACCTTATGGAGTGATGTAAATGCACAATCACTCTCCAAGTTTTAAGATAGATGTGTACAGTATAGATGGCAAACTGAGACTGCAAGTTTGTGTGCAGCAGGGGAAGAGCAAATATCAATGACTCTGTATCTGGGAATACTTTATATCAAAATAGGAGAACAGGGTGTACAACCAAGGTTCACAGCTTAATCTATTTGTTCCTAGTGAAATGTTCCTCGTTCTGGACTGTCATAAAAAATATTGTATGGGAAACACAGCATTACCCCAACCGTTCTGGATGTGAATAAGGTGCAGTTACACTCTCTTACTAAAGTAAATCCAAATGGGCTTGTTTGTAGCAAAACTGATGTACACTAGATGTATCA
This sequence comes from Melanotaenia boesemani, assembly GCF_017639745.1. Lineage (NCBI taxonomy): Eukaryota > Metazoa > Chordata > Actinopteri > Atheriniformes > Melanotaeniidae > Melanotaenia > Melanotaenia boesemani. Next base: position 17,902,304 of record NC_055684.1, on the reverse strand, counting down.
TTCTTGAGTGAGTTTCACATAATTCACATGTACAATAGTTATAATTGTGTAGGCATTGAAGAACATAAATGTACAAGTTGCCAATGTCTGAATGACATTAACTTAATGTTTAATCTTCTCAGCAGTTTAAAGAAACCACCGACATTGTATGTTTAAGTCTGGAAAAAGTGAATGAGAAAATATTATCTAAATGTTATACGGGTGCAAGCATATACAGGAGATGGACAAAAGAAATGTAATCCTGTGTCAAATAATATGATGTGGCCATCCTTTGCAGCAATAACTGTCAGTTACATTAAAGATGTCGACAGGGGGAGTGAATCCTTAGTTACACCTCCAAAACATGCCAGGGATGTTTGCATAACAGATGTGTAGGGGCCAATCTGAGTTTTCCACATTCCTGTGTGAGTTTTGACTTTTCAAGCTTTGTACTGTGTATCAATGAATTCTGGAAGATGACATCACCATTAGGAAACAGTTGATCACCCAAAATTGTGGCATATGGTACCCCTGACAAGTAACCCTGCAGTGATTTAACAGTGAGAATTTCAATAAGAAACCTGAATCAATACAGAACTGCATTCATGTATCACAGTTGCCATCATGCAGTTAGGATCCAAGATGTTTTTTCTGTATCTTTGGACATAAATCTGTTCCAAACAAGATACAGTAGTAATGTGTTCTAATATTGGTCCTGAATTACACTTCTCAGAGCCAGTTTATCTTTCATTTTTGGTGCCAACTGTTAGAAATGTGACATTAGAAAGTGCCTTAATTTGATTTTCCTCCCCGGGCAATTTCACAACCACTCACACTTTGAATTATATGATCAAAAATACCTGTTGGCCAGATAGTTAACAAATTATGGGTGACATTTACCCAAATGACCAGCTATTATTTAGAACTGAATAGGCCTTTTGGATGAAAAATAACTCTTTTTATATAACTTTCTTTTGAAGAAATTAGGGTTACCATTAACCATGATGAGATTCTACACTAGCATAACTTTGTGTTATTCATAAGGGCAACGTGTTATTGATGTTAAAGGTTATTTATTGTACATTTGTGCAAATAATTTTCTTTTAGGAAGCATGTATTAATTAAATTTTCTACTTATTATCTCACTCCTTTAAAACAGCCTCCCAAATGTATGTTTGATTTTCTTGTCACCTGTAAAATACTGATAGAGAATTATTGGTTAATTTCCTTCTTTAACTTTTTATGAGAACTAAACAAAGACAAAAGAATTCTGACTTCCCACTTACAAGTGCAATATGACTTGGAAAATATGCTCACAACCAGAGATTTTTTTTCTTCCTTAACACTGGATCCCCTTTAATACCTTCCCACTACCTGAAACAAGTCACTGTATTAACACCCACCTAACCTCTTGGATTAAGTCAAGAAGCAGCTACCTGCGCTAGTCCAGATAAGAGTGAGAGCGCTATGAAAACCGACAGTGCATCAAGAAAGGTAATTGGGTGGGTCGGGACAGGAAATGATCATGAAAAAAAAATGTTTTTTTTTATGTTAGAAATTGTGTTTATATCATGTAGTCTGAGCATTGCAGATTATTTCCAGGTCAAATAAGGACACACAATTAAAAAAATGTTTTAGAACCTATTAATGTAACACAAGCATAATACCCTGCGTTGTTCATATGGGCTGTAACCAGTAACTGGATCTTTTTAAATATTGAACTTGAAGTTTGCTATGCTCAAAAGTTTGCAATGACTTTACAACTACCTACCTACCTTCTTCTAGTCTCATCTGTTTATTTTACACATGAGATCCAGTGGTCACTATTTTCTATATCGTGACTATTTGGTGTTGTCGGAAACAAATATCCATTCTGAGGCATGATTTTAACTGTCAATATCTTGAACCAGGACAATATAGAGGATAAAGTTTCAGACAGCTCAACCACAGTAATCTATTCACAAGGATAGCTCATTTTCTGCTCAGTTTACACCATATAAACACTGTGTCTGATCTTATTTATGTTTGTTGTCTCTTCTTGCCAAAAAGTCATAATTTTTTTTTCTCTTTGTGAGAAAATGGACAAAAATTTTACTTACTGGAAATTTGTAATTGTGTGGCTCTCACAATCAATAGCTGCAAAATAAAAGCAATATTTCTAAAACTTAGACGAAGTACAATTGTGATTAGCAGACATTTCCACTTAATGGTGTTTAGCACATAACATTTAATTCTCGTAAAATCTCGTCCTGCGAGACTCCACTCTGAGGGTCAAAAGAGATTTCTAATTCCTTGTAAAACTGCATTTTCCTGTTCTTTGCTATCAAGGATGATGGTAATATTTTTCTCTTCGATTATTTGTAAAAAGATTTACATCTCCCCCTCTGTCATTACCTACTTTGCCATCTTTACTTGAAATGAACTAGTCACATGACCCCCTAAGTCACGTCCAGTGATGTGTAAATGCAAAAAAAAAAGGGTTTCCATCTCATGAGAAGGTAAAAATTTTCTACCTTAGTGATAATGTAAGTGTTTCCATTACCAGTTTTTTATTGCGATATTTAGGTATTGCGCAATTCAAGGGGTGAGGTTTAATAGCTGGTAGTAATGTTGATATAAACATTTTACGTTAAACATCCTTCAGCGTCCTTATTATGTTCTTGATCTGACAATCTGTAGCCATGGGGCACAGGCCCCAGCAGGCCAAGATCGGCAGCCGCCAACCCCGGCTCGGCACCGGCCATCCAGGACGGCCAGAGTGAAGGCCCCACGGCCCCAAGAGCCAAGAGCAGTACTACAGTTTTTAGTACGTATGGATACATGACCTCAAGAATCCATGAAATCAAATGTGGGGTTCCTCAAGGATCAAATTTAGGCAACAATTCATTTTAATCTGTACATGTTGCCTCTTGGGGATGTCATCAGGAGACATGGCATTGATTTTCACAGTTATGCTTATGATAAAACATTTTACATCGCTGTGTCTTGATGACCTAGAGCCAGTTAACATCCCTTTAAACTGTATTTTAGATATAAAGTGGCAGAGAACGTCTTACAGCTCAACCGGGACAAAACTGGTTTTAATTATTGGTCCTGAAGACAATACAGAGATCATTTTTACCAAAATTACATAATTTTAATCCTCCTAAGTGTGTGAGAAACCTGGGTGTTCTTTTGACTCTGAGCTAGATTTTATTCCACACATCAGAAATGTCACAAAGACAGGATTTCATCATCTTAAAAACACTGCCAGAGTCTGCCCATTTCTCTCCCTTGCCAGCACGGAGATGCTGATGCATGCCTTTATTTCTAGTAGAATAGATTACTGTTGTGCCCTGCTCTCTGGTTTTCCCAAAAAGTGTTTTTCAAAACTACAATTACTTCATAATTTAGAGACATGAGTTCTGAGCAGAGAGGACCAGAGGGTTGGAACATATTACACCAGTTTTAAAATCGCTGTATTGGCTCCCCGTGCATTTCAGATTGATTTTCTTTTAATCATTTATAAATGTTTTAATGGTTTTGGGCATTCTTATTTATCTGGCATGCTTTTAATTTATGAGCCTGGTACCAGTCTTTCAGTTGTTCTAAGGAGTAAGGACCAAAACCTACGATGAGGCCTTTTTCCACTACAATGGTCCTCATCTTTGGAACAGCCTGCCAGAGAACCTCAAAGCTGCAGAGACTGTTAATGTTTTTATAAAGAGGCATAAGACCCACCTTTTTAGCTTAGCTTTTAAGTGAATTCTATTTGATCTTAATCTAATTCATGTTTGATTTTTATTTTATTTTATTTTATTACCAATTTTAGCACATTATTTTATGAGTCCTTTATGTATATTTATTTATTAATTTAACTCCAGTGTTTTCCTCAAGGGATTCTTTGAGCCAGGAACGTTGTCTGCTCTGTCTTTACTCTTACTTGAATGTGTGTAGGTTTGTTTTACTTTAATATGCATAAATTGTTTGTACCATGTAAAGCACGTTGTGTTGCCTTTGCAGGAAAAGTGCTTTATAAATAAAATTAATATGATTTGATTCCAAAAACTATTGCCAAAGCATTGCTCTTAGTTTGTACGTAGTTTTGCTCTACCTTGTGGCAAAGTGTTGTGAAAGCATAGGTGATGGGTTTTTCCTTACCATCTGGCAACACATGTGATAGAACAGTCCCCACCCCATAGGGTGAGGCATCACAAGCTAGCCAGAGGAGCAGTTCAGCATTGTAGTAAGTCAACACATCCGGAGACACAAGTGCTTAAGCTTTTTGGAACACTGACTGACAGGCTGTCAACCAAGTCCACGTTTGTCCCTTTTTCAGCAGTACATTAAGTGGATTTAGAATTGTGCAAGATCAGTAATGAAATGTCTACAATAATTTATCATTCTGAGGAAGGAACACAATTGGTCAACATTACTTTACGATAGCACATTCCATTTCTGGTGATTTGTGAGTACCCAGGTACTCAACTGAGTTTTGGAACAACAGGGACTTCTCCTGTTTGACATGGAAACCGCACTCCACCAGCCCTCCTAAAACTGCATCCACAGCTTTCAGATGAGTCTTTTTATCTGGCCCACTCACAGGAATGTCATCTAAGTAACAGCAAATACAAGGAAGTCCAAGGAGCATGTGATGCATTGCTTTCTGGAGTAATACTGGTGCAGATGCTATACCAAATGGCAAATGATTGTAGCAGAACAACCCTTTTTGGGGTGAGATAGTCAGCAACTTCTTTTTTTTTTTTTTTGGTTAACGCAGGCGGACAAACGCAGAACCAGTTCTACAGAGTTTATTTTTGGACTGATCCAAAGCTGGACTTTTTATCTTCACTGACCTCACCAGCCGAGCCGCGGGAGAGTGGCATCAGCAGAGCTGACTGATCCAAACCTTCGGACCACCACATGACAAATCTTCTGGCCTTCTTGGGAGTCGTTCGGGATCCAAACCACCTGTGCCAACTTCTTAATTTGCCCAGGAGAGTCACCACAATGGTCGTAAGTCGGCTCGATACAAACCGCACGAGTCCTGCTCAGATCAATTCTCTGCTTGCCTGCTCAAGGAATGGTTGGTGTGCTGTACAGATTTGGCCTTAGTGAAGTAGCTTTACATCTTAATTAAACTTCCAGCTTTAAACAGATGAGATTCAGTATTCCCGCTTTTCTTTTAGGATCCAGAGATCTTTTTTTCCAGTTTTCTTAAACATTAGTTGAATTAACACCACAGGTTATTTAACTGTTGTTTGATTTCTTGCATACATTTCATATATTTTGACACATTACATAATCTTGAAATAAGATTCTAGCGAAACTGCTAGAAACTGGGGTTAGCGAAACTGCTTAAATCAAAAGCGGAATATAATAGCTATTTTCTAAATGCAATTCAAAAGAAGCCAGTAAAAAGCAAAATCGAAAATAACCAAAAGGGTGAAGAAAAAACTGACCAACTAGTCTATATATTAACAATAGTGGAAGCAGCTCTAATATCTAAAAGTTAACCAAAAATACTATATAAACAACTACAAACCTAAACTAGCCCAACACATTCTACTCTTATAAATAAACTGACAAAATATAACTAAAGGAGAAGCCAAAAGGGCTTTAAGTTAAAAACAGAAAACAAAACTATCAGTCAGTAAACGAAAATGTAAACACAAAGCCAAACAGATTTAACACTGTTGGAACAAAACACTAATCCTGCTAGTCAAACACCACCAAATTCAAGCAAAGCACACAGTCAAAATCAAAGTTCACAAGCCAAGGGCAGACTCTCTGTGCAAACAGCCAAGCAATGAGTAGGTGCAGCAGTCTTTTATTCCCTGGTGGGTGACAGCAGGAGCAGGGATTGGACCAGCCATGATCCAATCAGGAGGGAGGAGGTGAAGGTGTGTCAGTTCCAGCCAATCTTCAGCAGGCAGGAACCAAGCAGAGTCAATCTCCAAAGTGCGATAGCACAGAGGTAATTACATACAAAACAAGAGGGTAATTAGGCACAATCACAATTAGTCTTAACAAATTTGTATTTGACTTATTTTATTAAGTAATGTTTGACAGACAGGAGTAGCCCGAGGGTTAGACGCAGAACAGCGTGACACAGGTGGGGTAGAGGAAGCAGGAGAGTCAAGTGGAGAAGCAGGGGAAACAAGTGGCGTAGGAGACATTAAAAAAAATAAAATGGCAACAGCCAGAATACAAATTGTGTTGCTAACACATTTAACTTAATAGATGTACAAATTAGTGAATCGTACTTTGTTGTTGTATAGTGCTTGTTGTTTGATGGATTTGTTTTTTAAAAAATAAATAAATAAATAAATAAAAATAAAAAAATAAAACATCACTTGCAGTAACAGTGGAATTCATTATTGGTATGTGGAACCCACAAAAACTATTTCTACATTGTAATGTAGTTTTGTTTTGTATATATATATATATATATATATATATATATATATATATATTTATAAAGAGAGAGGGGGGGTGGATGGATGAATGGAAAGTGCTTCTTGTCAACCTTGTGATATTGTATGTCGCTGCAGTGGAAGCTCATGTATTTTTAAATATTTAATATTTGTACCAGCACAATGTTTATGGGTTTTAGTTTTAGAGGCATTCAGGGGTGTATGTATGTTTTGATTTCATCACAGAGTCTACTCATTGGCCTTGCTACCAGTGTGCCCCCACATATGTGTTTTTTTTTAAGCTTTGGTATTTTGTGGAACCCATTTTTGTTTTTTTGTTTTTTTAATTTTTTTTATTTTTTATTTGTTTTTATACTTATTTTTAGTAATGAACTATCCTATTATAGTATTTGGCTTCATCATTGATCTAAACCGGCATTTCCATATTTGTGTCCTTTGTCACACCAAGAATGATGATATTACTGATTAATTGTAAGTGTTAGGAAGAAATACACACATACATACACACAAAGAGAGAGCAAGACCTCTCTGGAGCAGGTGGCTAGTTTGGGAGTTTATTTATTTTAATTGTTTTTTTCATAGGGACAGATGTCTAAACATAAAGAACTGAATAACAATTAACAATGCAACAAATCACAGCATTTATGGTTGTTATAGTTTTTAATCCTAATCACTTAAAGAGCTTTTAAAACTATTGTGAATATAAAATCTTTACAGAGTTGTTTATTCTGCAAACCTGTCATGGCTATTGCGCATCTCCATTGTGGTCAAAACTGTTTAGAAATATATATACCTACAAAGGAAATTTAACAACAGCTAATTTAACTTTTTCTTAACTTCACAGACTAATCAATAGAGAGAATCCTAACTGAAAACATCGCAAAACGATGTGGGAAGTGCACCACCCAGAAGAGGATGAAGTGATTAAAAAAGTACCCAGAATAGGTTGTATTTCAGCCTGTTCACCTTTCTGCCATCTAGAAAAAGCAACATACACTGATTTACTCTTTTTGACTTTATAATTATTTTATATAATGTAAGTTTTTATTTAGATGGCATTGCCTCTTGAATTTTCTACAATTCAGGAGGCTATACAATCTCTGATTAGATAGTGTTGATTTAATTAATCTTAAATGCACTGTAACTTCTATCATATGTTATTGTTCCACATGTGTTGAGCTGGCGGTGCTTTCACTCTAGTGGTAGCATGAGATGGTATCTACAACCCACACAAGTGGCTCAGGTATTGCAGCTCATCCAGGATGGCACATCAATGTGAGCTGTGGCAAGAAGGTTTGCTGTTTTCTGTCAGCGTGGTGTCCAGAGCATGGAGGTGCTACCAGGAGACAGGCCACTACATCAGGAGACGTGGAGGAGGCCGTAGGAGGGTAACAACCCAGCAGCAGGACCGCTACCTCCACCTCTGTGCAAGGAGGAACAGGAGAAGCTCTGCCAGAGCCCCGCAAAATGACCTCCAGCAGGCCACAAATGTGCATGTGTCTGCTCAAACGGTCAGAAACAGACTCCATGAGGGTGGTATGAGGGTCTGACGTCCACAGGTGGGGGTTGTGCTTACAGCCCAACACCGTGGAGGAATTTTGGCATTTGCCAAAGAGCACTGAAATTGGCAACTTTGCCACTGGCGCCCTGTGTTCTTCACACATGAAAGCAGGTTCACACTGACCACATGTGACAGACGTGACATTGTCTGGAGACTGGAGAATGTTCTGCTGCGTGCAACATCCTCCAGCATGACTGGTTTGGCAGTGGGTCAGTAATGGTGTGGGGTGGCATTTCTTTTGGGGGCCACAAGCCTGACTGCCATTAGGTACAGAGATGATCCTCAGACCCCTGTGAGACCATATCCTGGTGCGGTTGGCCCTGGGTTCCTCCTAATGCAAGACCATGCTAGACCTCGTGTGGCTGGAGTGTTTCAGCAGCTCCTGCAAGACGAAGGCATTGATGCTATGGACTGGCCCGCCTGTTCCCCAGACCTGAATGCAATTTCGCACATTTGGGACATCATGTCCCGCTCCATCCACCAACGCCACATTGCACCACAGACTGTCCAGGAGTTGGTGGATGCTTTAGTCCAGGTCTGGGAGGAGATCCCTCAGGAGACCATCCACCACCTCATCAGGAGCATGCCCAGGCATTTTAGGGAGGTCATACAGGCGCGTGGAGGCCACACACACTACTGAGTCTCATTTTCAATTGTTTTAAGGACATTACATCAAAGTTGGATCAGAGTGTAGTGTGTTTTCCCACTTTAATTTTGAGTGTGACTCCAAATCCAGAACGCCATGGGTTAATAAATTTGATTTCCATTGATATTTTTTTTTTTTTGTTTGTTTTTGTGATTTTGTTGTCAGCACCTTTACATATGTGAAGAACAAAGTGTTTAATAAGAATATTTAATATTTCATTCATTCAGATCTAAGATGTGTTTTTTTTTTTTGTGTGTGCGTTCCCTTTTATTTTGTTGAGCAGTGTATAAGGGAGGGAGTGATGTTTCAAGAGAAAAATAAAGATAAATAATGCAAACTTGTACAAAAAATAATTTCATCTATAGTTCTTTGTTTTCATTTAAAAGTAAAACTATAATTGCATGTATGCTGTAAAAGATAACGTAACATATGATTAGTTTGCAAGGCTGCAGGGAGAATGGACCTTGAACACAGCTTGACACAAGTCTGGCAAACCACTTTCATCTTATCCACTTGTCTTTTTCCATTTACCTACTTTATTGGGAAGCTGTAGTGCTCCCAAACAGGAAATTTTAATGACGGAAGAGGGTCTTTTAGTTCTGTTCTCTCCCTAAAACTGTCGCTAGCCACAACGTCTACTAGCATAGTGCAAGGCAGTTACTCTTCTGTGTGGGAATTCGGTATGCCTTTTTTCTAAACCGTTTCGAACAGAAAAATCCAAATAAGAATACATGCACCCTTAATAAATAATAATGGTTTAGATTTATATCGTGCAGTACTGCTCATGACACTCAAAGAGCTTACACTGGCTCCATTATTCATCAAATCATCACTCATACTTGGTGATGGTAGCTACATTTGTAGCTGTCTTGGGGCAGACTGACGGAGACTTGGCAGCAAATAACAGTGTTGAGCCTGAACGCCCTCACTGAGCAATCACTGATGAACGCTTTCATATTTTGGGTGAACGTGAGCTAAATGGCTCTGAATTCTGCCTGATGAACGTTAATGTGAGGGCGTTCATTCTGGCATTTGTGAACGCCGTTCTCTCACAGCTGAACTTTGTTCAAGAGAGTGCTAGATTTCCATGAAGCCATCCAGGCAAAATCCCGGCTAAAACACATCATAAACAGGCCTTAATATATAGGTGAAAAACACCAAATCTGGCAACACCAGCCACCACAGAGCCACACCGCGCATGCGTCATCAAACTGCGAAACATAGAGGCAAAATCCAATGAAGGCAGCAGCACCACCTCTGCCTCAATGATCACTACAGCATCGTCATATTATCACTTAAAACCTACACTGAGCGACCTCTAGGGCTGGGCTCAGTATAAAATCAGAAAGATTTTGCCACTGTAAATAAATGTATGCAAATAATTGCATTTGTAAATGAAGTATGTCATCCTGCAAAAAAATTAAAATCTGCCCAAAAAATTCAAGTTTGCGAATGTGCAGAAAAGGATTTGCATGGCTGTGAAAATGATTTGAACTTGTGAAAAATAGTAGAAGTTCTTTTGCAAACATCCTGTCCACAGTTGCGAAGGACAAAACTGCAAGCCAGACTCTGAAATTGCAGTTGTGAATTTTGTCCCTGTCTATCTATCTGATTGGATGGTGATTAATGAAACTGTCCAATCATAGAGCAAACAGCTTTCTGTCCTTCTGCACCACTGCAGGCTCCTAAAGGGGAGTAGATATACTTAAAGGACTGATGGTGGTGCGATTGTGTCTTAAAGTGAATATGATGAACCAATATTTCTCAGTCTAAGTCTCGAGCAGCAGGTGCTGCAGACTCTTTCTCTCTCTCTCTGCAAACCATCACTTTCGCCTCCATTGGCTGTTATGCTGGTTTCTCGGCTTTTTTTCCTACAGCTGGCTTCTATTCACTGCAGTTACAATTTTAATGTTGCTTCGATTCTGGGATGGCTGCTGCGTCAGCTGGTCGTGTCCAGCTTCGCCCCAGACAGCAGCTCCTCAGTGGGAGGTTCAAGATTTTACAGTGGCGGAGAGCGACTGCAATCAAGCCAGGCGCCTTTCGTTTTCGCGTAGTCAAGCCAGCCACGCCTGCTTTTAAAATGCACATTCACTCTGAAGTTTATAGTGAAAGCATCCGCCACCAATGATTACTTCCAGATTTCAAAATAAAGCATTTCTCTTTCTTTTTCTGTGTCCGTCTTGTCTTACAGTCCCTCTTAGATAGCAATAACACACAATTTTGTCTAACTGAAAAAAAAAAAAACAAATAAACCATAAGTAACTTAACACATGCAACTGGACGTAGTACTTCATGTATTACTTTCACAAACATTATCAACTACTTTTACTACATTTACAATGAATTACTGAATAACTACACAGTAAAGGTGTTTCACATTATTTGTGCAAGTAGCTAAGGAAGTACTAAGTACAACAGTACAAGTTTTGTGGACTACTCATGAAAGGAACAAATTTTATTCTACTTCAAAATTAGCAGACAATGGCTTTTATAACTATAAGGGATTTGGCAATGAATTACTTTGAAACTACACAGTAAAAGTACTTCATATTATTTGTGCAAGTAGTTTATGTTAGTTTAAGTTAGCAGACAATGGCTTTTATTGCTATTTATAAAGGAGTTTTTCATTGAATTACTGGAAAAATACTTAGTAAAAGTACTTCATAGTATTAGTGCAAGTGGTAGATGAAATAATAGGTCCAACAGCAGTATAGGTTTTCTAAACTACTTATGGAAGAAATCAATTTTATTACACTTCAAATTTAGCCAACAATGGCTTGTATTACTATCCATAAGGGACTTGCTAATTATTGCTATCTGTAAGGGATTTTGGCAATGAATTACTGGAAATGTACACAGTATAATAACTTTATAATGATTAGTCAAAGTGAAGTACTTATTACAGCAGTTTAGGTTTTATAAACTACTTCTGGAGGAAATTAATTTTATTCCATTTCAAAGTTAGATGAAAATCAAACTTCTTCTTGCTATCTGTAAAAAACTTTACATCAAAGTACTCCTTACAATTGTAACAGCTCCATACATTATTGCCTTATTTGGCAAATTTGTCATTGTTTTAGATGTGCGTGAGTGCCTTCAGTTTTTGGTACAGTTGGCTGGTCAACAAAAAGATTTGTATATACCTTTTGATAAAGTGACAAAAGAAAGTCTTTTTTTATCATACTTCAGGCTTCCTGGAATGTTCCTATGGCAACTCATAAGGGAAAGCAGATCCTGTTATAGTATTCTAAAATGCTTATTTTCTCTACATTTCTCAGACTACTGCAGTTCTGTATATTATGTTTCTTATCTGTCTTATTCTCTTGTTTTTGTTTTTTTTGTTTGTTTGTTTGTTTGTTTTTTCAATTCAACATGTCATGCACAAAACAAACCTAACAGCTTTGAGAAATTTTTAGCAAATCCTCTTATAATGTTTGTCACAAATGTCCTGAAACTTTCTTGAACTGTCCTAAGCATACATCAGACCGAAAGAAAAAAAAAACAAAAAAAAAAAACAAATAGAGTTGTGTTTAAACATGGCATTTCTCCTATTTGGCATCAAGAATTTTATTCTATTGACTCCAGAAGATCACTTGTATGTAGCTTTAAGCTAAGTTAATATCTGCTTTAACAGCATTCTCCTATGTATAGTACTTGCTTTATAGTGAATTTCCTGGGCCATATTTATTCAAGCCAAATTTTTATTAGGGTTTGGTTAGAAAATCAAACCTTATTTTATTATTATGTGTCATTACTTTATTTCAGGGTGCACGGTGGTGTGGTGGTTAGCACCATGGCCCCCTAGTCAGAAGGTTGCTGGTTTTAACCACCGCTTGGAAGGGAATCAAACAGTGGCATTCTATGTGGAGTTTAAAAGTTCTCCCCTTGTATGTGTGGGGCCTCTATGAGTACTCTAGTTTCCTCCCATCATCCAAAGACATGCATGTTAGGTTAGTTGGTCATTCTAAATTCTCCCTAGGAGTGAATGTGTGCATGAGTGGTTTTTGGTCTCTCTATGTTGCCCTTGTGACTGACTGGCAACCTGTCCAGGGTTTGCCCTGCCTCTTGCCTGCTAATTGTTAAGATAGGCTTTAGCCCCCATGAACCTGAGTTATACTAGGTGGTATAGAAGATGGATAAATGAATGACTTCATTTATTCAAGTAATCAATTTATCATTTGACAAATACAATATGGTTGCTAAACCTGTAGGTCATCTTAGCACTTACACTACGCAGGTAAATCTGGAAACTACATATTAGTTTGAGCATCTGTCGCAACGTGTCCCTTCATGCAACTCAAATTTACATTACACCTTAATTGCAGATTTAGAAGAACATGCCTGAATGAGAAGCATTGTGTGTTTGTGTACCTGGTAAAGCTTCCTGAAATCAGCCCATATGTGAATCACAGACTTTTTGTAATAGCTTGCCTCTGTCAAGAGAGAAGATGTACCTGTCAAATCATTTAAATTACTACAACAATTGTTGAGATAGAAATGCTTGTATCAGCACTCTGACGTTGCGGAACTTCCAAAGCCCTGAAAATATGCCTCGCTGCATTTTGGTGTCTTTGCAAAGTAGAATTATGCTCTGTGAAATGTCTCTGTCCAAACTCACAGAACTGAATCAAAATCAACAAATTTAAGTGAAGCTCGGCTGTGTTTCAAAAACACCCACAGAATCCACCACACACACAAGCATAAGCCTGCTTTCTATTTTCTTTGAAACACAAACATACTTATATAATCAGTGCAAAGTACATTAACATACTATGCCTGCATGAATGATTGTCTGTCTAGATTTATATATTCACCATCAATATACAATGCATGTAGGTCACACTATGGATTTCATGCAAAAATAAATAACTTTGCAAGCAACCATTTTGACAGAGAATCCAGACCTTGTTGGGATTTAAGTATATATATATATATATATATATATTATGTTCTGGATCTTTGGGAATTCTGTAAAATGATTGTCCCTTTTGCTCGTCCTCAGCTGTTTTAGCATTCTGGGGCACAACAGCTGTTTCTTTTATCAGTTTAGTTGCAAGTGGCGAGATACTCACAGTAATTTAAACAATGGTTGTGTTTTGATTTTGACTGTTGCATGCTGGGATTGTGTGATGTCAACTCCCAGAGCTCTATAGGAGCGTTCACCAACAACAAAAGCAGTTAGGTTTCCTTGTCTTTCCGTCTAGTATTTTTGCTCCCGAAGCAACTTTTCTGACAGTTTAGTTAGATGGATGGATGGATGGATGGATGGATGGATGGATGGATGGATGGATAGGGTTAGGTGGGTGGGTGGGTAGGTAGGTAGGTAGGTAGGTAGGTAGATAGATAGATAGATAGATAGATAGATAGATAGATAGATAGATAGATAGATAGATAGATAGATAGATAGATAGATAGATAGATAGACATCAAGGTAAGTCTTCCAGGAAATTTGCTGTGAAGTGAGTGTGTGTTGGCAAAAGTTGCTGCTTTACCCTTTTCAGTAGACTTGTGTTGTCTTGCACTCACTCCTCTCCATTGTGGAGAAATCAAATACATGTTCTATTAATGTTAAAATACACACACACAAACACACACACACAAAACATACAGTCATCAAGGAGGAGCAATCAGAATTCTTGCAGTAAGGGGTCAACGATTTTCACACTTACATTTCACACAATGTACTGCTTCCTGGGCCCTCTAGACAGACCCTTTTCTTTTCATAACCACGCTATGAGAGTGTACAGACGTAAATCACCCACAGTTGTGGTACTAGCAACTGTGGAAAAAAAAGAAAATCTGAAAAAATGGTCCATTTATTCTTCTGGTGTTCTTGTGTGAAAAAGAGTTAAGTGTTAGAGAACTGAGGAGCTGTCCTGCTACAGGTTTTTAAGTGAATTATTTTTCCATTATTGCTTGAAATAAGATTTCAGCTGTTCAACCTTCCCTCTTGTATTTAGCATTATATAATGCACCAAAAGGTGACAGGTCTGGACTGCATGCAAGCCAATTCAGCAGGCATTCATGTTCAAAGTGAATCAGTGCTGTTGTAATCTTTGCAGAAAATATGGTGGTAGTCTTTTTGGGATCTCTTTTCATTTAGACGTGCATGGTGTAGATGCAGGAATGAACTGCACTCAATTGCAATCAATATTCAAGTTGATCAGCAATATAAAACAATATTTGTTTTAATTTAGTTTTGAATTTAACTACATTTTTGCATTTCTAATGTCACACAAAAGACAAACGTGCTAGATTCCAGGAATTGAAAATCAGGGCATTTGCTTTTATGTACTTGTTATACAACAACCCACCTTTTTTTTCCCTGAATGTGGAGTATAGAATGAGCAGTTTCATAAAAAGTTTGAGGTTCACTATGTTATTTTGTTGTAAGAAACATTCAGGATTATGGTTCCACTCACAGCACTTTCTTTATTTCCTCTTTTTTATAGTGAATGATGAAACA
This sequence comes from Melanotaenia boesemani, assembly GCF_017639745.1. Lineage (NCBI taxonomy): Eukaryota > Metazoa > Chordata > Actinopteri > Atheriniformes > Melanotaeniidae > Melanotaenia > Melanotaenia boesemani. The sequence continues at coordinate 17,887,236 of NC_055684.1, read as the reverse complement.
CTAATGATTGGCAAAACTGAAAGATAGAGCCTGATTGATCCTGTGTCTTTGAAATGTTGGTATATACTGGATTCCTGAAGTGCCTTCTGACCAGAGACCCTGCAGGGAAAGCCTATTGCACCATTTTAAAGAAGTACTGATGCCAACACTGTGAAAAAGACATATGAGGCTGTGGACATCCAATTGATTTTCAGTCAACACATCCCTCACGTAGTCTTTTATGTGTTAAATTATTTAAGCACCACAGCTTTAGGGAAGTGAGTTTATATCCTCCCTGAGGAACAGACAAGTTACCTGTGTCACTGAATATTTTGCATCAGGTATTTCAAACAGATTTAACTGTATTAGTTAAATGGCCCTTTCCAATTCTCCTGTTCACCCAGGGGTTGAAAAGGTTTAAAGATGGAGCCCCAGGGCACAGCACATTATCCCCACAGAGAAAACCTTTATCATTACCACCATGTATTAGTAAATGGTCCATTTTAGCTTTTCTCTCCAAGCATGATTTTTTCATGATGTAATGGTATCCCTCCTACAACCTTCTTGGTAAATGACCATATTCATTATTCATCAAGGATTAGTGTCATATTCGATTTTCTCTCAGCAGTCTGAATTCCACAATGTGTTCTTAATCCAATCCCCAAGAGATGCTGAACTTTGTCACATCTAATTAGGTCACACAAGTCAGCTACTCTGAGGCAGCTTTTACAACTTCTTCATTACATGCTTGATAATTGGTGGCCCGTTCCTGCATTTAACCGTATCCATACATTTCTAGCACTGGCATAAGGTTGGAGTGAAAAGATGTTACAATGTGTAGCCTACAGGTTGGCAAGGTTAGCACCATAGACTGTATGGAAGGAGCCTTCGTGACATCACCCGTAGGTTTCTGAAGAGCTGAATTCAATTGAACTGTCACTATCTTGGTAGCGTCACGTGTGTTGTCATTTCCGGAAAATCAAAAAATGGGCAAAGAGGTGTAGCTGAGACGGGGACTGTGAAGGTGGAGGTGGATGATTGACACCCATCAAATTCTGAGCTGCCTGTAGCTAAGAGCTAACCAAGCTAACCTAGAGCTAATGGTAGTTAACCAGCTAAGGTGGGCTAAAGCTAAGGCATGCTGTTAGCCGGCTAAAAACGGTTATACTGCACTCTCTTTTCTTGCCACGGATATTGGATACCTGTCAAACAAAAGGACACACCCTCTAATTATGCCAAATTTCAAGAATAAATAAGGTAAACTTAATCTATTTATCTTAAAATGGTTGTTTGTACCAGGCTTTAAAAATGTTTATTTCTGCTGTGAAGTTGGTCTTTTTAACGTGGGAGACTATGGGGATTTGCTCTGTTTTGGAGCCAGCCCCTAGCGGATGAGGGGTGAACTGCACTTTTTGAACTTCCACATAGGCTTCACATTTTACCGGCCAAGGTTTCCACTTGGTTAGCACACAAGTACAACAAAAGTTACAACTTTGAATGTTTTAATTTGATTATGAGCCACTTTGCAACTTTAAAAATGTTCCATCTCTAATGTTCAACTGTCTTTGTGATATTTTCCTGTGTCTCCCCCAGCCTTCAGTTGATGACCACCATGTTCTCTATTTGCAGCTGCAAGATGGACCTGTAGTGCATGTGACATCTGTATCTGCCAATGGACCTGCTATGCCTGTCAGCTCCCCAGCTCTCAGCCTGTCAGTCAGCCTTGGTGCGAACAGCCTGGGACCACAGCTGTCACAATGATCCAACAATAGAAAAGAACAATCTGCTGATTCTCTCTGAAACTGTCGGCTCTCTTCAGTCACCACTAGTTTTCTTTTTTATTATTATATTTTTAGTTTATTTCAAATAATATAGCCTAGATACCAAGTTTGGCTTCCATTACCTGTATGACTACTATTAACACTAATTTATCCTCATTTTGACTGTATTCATTATATTGATTAATGTAACACAGCAAACAAAGTCGTTTTAGCTACAAAACCCTGACAATTATTTTGCGCTTTCAGCCTCATTTTTTGGAATTTACCTGAATACAAACATATTTCTCTGATTCCTTTAATAGCACATTTTTTAGTGTTTTTTAAGTGCTGTCAAACAAACACATCAGACGCTGTTTGTTGTAATTAATATGAGAGCACTGCTCAAACCACTGAACACCAACATTTTCCCTGAGGTATGTCCTTCACAGTTATTTATTACAAATAGTGCTGGTCCTTTGGGTCTAATCAACTTTATTTGCAGTGATTGTAGTTTGCTTGTTATTAAATTAAACATTTGGTGCTATTTTTTCAGACAGATATTACCCCTGGGTCTTAACTGTTCTAAATACATCATTGCCTAAAAGAGATCTTTTGACTACAGGCATCACTCTGGTAAAATATTTAAAATTAGGGCCAGAGGTAGATTGCTTAGTGACTTCTTCCCCTTTTATGGTCTTTTGCCATTTAGAGACAACTATAAAAAGGTTACCGTGCAAGGCATTCTGGGAGGGTGGTTGGTATTTAACTGCTACAAGAGCATATAAATAAAGCTTACAAGAATATCCAATTATATTTAACCAGTATGTTGATACTTCATTGATGTATTCATGTCTATAGCCATGAACCCCCTGGGACACTGAAAAGGTATAACGAGGCAGTTCTTTACAAAGGAATTATTCTTTCAGCCAATGATTACTCTGTACTTCTGATAAAACTAGCCTTGAATGATAATTAATTTCTCTTAACTATTATTGGCAATATTTAGCCGATACTAAAGTTCATTGCATGTACTGTTTGAATTCTAAAAGCCTTCTCACTTCTCCCACATATGCATTTTTTCTCATTTAAAAAAGGAAAAATTGAAAAGACAAAGGTAAATTTACAAAAAGTTGTGTGTCTGTGTACCCTTTTTTGTTTGTTTGTTTGTGTGTTTGTTTTCTTGAGTTGCAAATTTCTTTTTACCTCATTTCTTTTAGTCATTGCCGAATGTATTACATTTTACCAGTCTAGGAAAATGAATACATTCTTGATCAATAAAATGTGTTTGTTTTTGTTTTTTTAGCTGTAAATTGATTACTTAATTGTGATGAAAACCACCTAAAGTGTTATTACTTTAGAAACCAGGTAAACTTGGTGTTCCTTTATGCCACAAAAAAATTTTAAAAACTCTCCCTTCAGATGACACAAAAAGGCAGCTCTTTGCCTTGCAGGCATATAAACCATGCCTACTGACAAATATGTATATTAATGAAACTGTTAATGTATCTAGACTGTTAAAATGTATATTATTCAAAGATGACATTTTTTACACAGTTAACAAAATAAAGCATATGAAAGAGGTGGTCTGAAAAGAACTGACAAAAATGAAACACTGGTTTAATTTAAATAAATTATTGCTAAATCTGGATAAAACACCTTTCATGGTATTTAGTAATAGAGGTACAAATATAGAAATTACATTAGATGTAGAAAGTAGAAGTATTGACGGAGTAAGGGAAGTTAAGTTTTTGGGTGTTATTGATAAAAAATATTTCATGGAAGTCACATATCAATGGTATAAACAGCAAAAATAGCAGAAGCAGTTGCTATGTTACATAAAGTAAAGGACTCATTGAACAATAATGCATTATTAATATATATATATATATAATTTTATATCATTATTATACATTAGTATATAATTTTTTGATTGTTTCTATATCTGACTTGTTGCATTGAAATATAGGGAACTGCATGTAAACTATGCACTAATCCAGTTTTCATTCTACAGAAAAGAGCAATAAGATTAATTAGTTGAAACAGATATAGAGATCAATCCAGTCCTCCTAAATTACAACTACTGAAATTAAGTGATCTAGTTGACTACAGCATTGTGAAGCTAATGTATAAAGCTCATAGTAAATGTTTGCTGAGCAATATACAAACTAAATGAAAAAATGTCATTATAATTCAAAAAGATATGTGATACTTAAAAGATAAAGACTCAGAAATAAAGTGTTGGAGCAAAGTTTTTCAGTGTACAGAGTCAGTTTATGAAACGATCTGAATAAAGAAACTAAGAAACAAAATCAACTATTGTGTTTTAAAAACATTGTTAGAGACTCTATGAAATGAAACTATATTGACTGAGGTTAATTTACTGTGTTCTGTTTTGTTCTATGGTATTTTGTAGTTAATAAATTAAGTGTAAAATGTGATGATCTATTAGAAACAGTGGCATGTTGGCCTGCAGTTTTTTTTGGTTAAATTTTATTACTTAAATAAATGTGACTTATTATTGTTTTCATTGTTTTGTGTGAGAGGAGTAGATTAAGATTTTCTTCTTTCTGCTCCTTTTTATTCAAGTGTTTGAAAGTTTTGTTGTATTGATTGTTTTGTTTCAGTTAAGAATGGGATAAATATTTTAAATTAATAAATAAATATGCACGAATGTGAACTTGTTATTTGATGTAGTATCACTAGTTTCAGACTTTTGGACTTTTACAGAGCTTTTGAGAAAATATTGCTGCAGTAGGACAGATTTGTGCTTTTGAGGGGTGTAAAAGTAAAACCAGACTTCATTTTTTAACTGTTGATCCTCATCTGGTGACAGACAGCAGCTCAAATCGTGGTAGCAGCAACTTGCAGTGACACATCTGACAGCTGCCACATCCTGCCGGGAATAGCCAAAGCTTGCCAGAGCCTGCCAGAGCTACTGAAGGGCTCAGACTGATACGGTTTAGGACCACCTTGTTCGTCCACCACTGTGCTGTGTAGCTGAGAAAATTCTTCCACCTCAAAGAAGGCTCTGTGGTGTAGGTGTTTTATGAATCTGTTCCATCTTTCTAGTGGCTGCTGAGCTTCTGTCTGTCATTCTATTATTTCTGCCTATGTATTTATGACCCGCCCACTCTCCGCCTTCTGACCACCCCCAGACCTCGCACCCCAACACTTGTAGTTTCTGGCATTTCTTCAAAATTTGGCAGTGGGTGGAGTTACACAAAAAGTAGGTTGTTGTAATTACACGTTAAAGGCCAAGAACCAAAATCACACTTAAGACTTGAAAAAGTCTGAACAATAAGTCAGCAAATCAGCAACAAAAACGGCATTAGGAAGGTAAAAAACTTTAGCAATGGACCCTTCCAAGGACCCCTACTGGGCCTTTTTCTGGAGAGCTTTGTTTTATTTTCTTGTTGTTAGGTTCGGTTTAGAAAAAAAAAAAAGAAGGTTGCAGTTTGGAAAAAAAAATTCTGTTTTAACCATGACCCAGAAAAAGTAGCGTTACTGTATTTTTCTATTACATTTTGTATGACTAGATTCTAGTGGGTACATTGTGGCACACTCGCAAGGTACAATTGTTGCACTACAACACAGGTCAATTTTATATCTCTGGGCCACTGCACAGCTTCACACTCTGTGGTGATAATAAACAGGTGATCTCAGCAACAGTGAGTAGACAGTCTGCAGTGGAAGTGGAAGTAGCAAAAACCCAGGTCATGTATGAGCTGAGCTGAATCAAGTGTTACAGTGCTACAGAAAAACAGGATGTGACAAGTTGAAAGTAAGTGAACGCTTTTCTGGTTAAGGCAAAGCAACGCAAGGCAGTTTATTTGTATAGCACATTTCATGTACAGGATAATTCAAAGTGCTTTACATAAAACAAAGGCATTACAGATATTTAGAAATATAAAAGGCATCAACACATAGTTACAATAAAATAATAAATTACATTAAAATGATTAAAAGTGTAATGGAAAATTTTATACACATGCACTTTGTATTGTTACAAAACCTTGTCTTGTGTTTTACTGAGGAAGGAGGATGACTTGTACCCAGATAAGAACTGAGTGAGTTCCATTTACTTCCAATTCCAATCTCCTAGCATTCCTTTGAAACAGAGTACTAATGATTTACCTTGATGTGATCAGCTCATGCTAGTTTATATAAACCAAACCCAAATGCATCTTTTCAGACTCGCGCAGCCAAAGCTTCTTTGACTGTGGGACTCTCATTGCTGTACAGCTCTTAATTAAATACTTTGTTTGATTCTCACTCAGTGTGTGATCTTTGACAATAAAATACCACGACAAAAGCAAGATAAGTTAAAAAGTTAACATGCAGATTTCATGCATAGGCGCATAAGAAAAGAAATGTTTTTAACCTGGATTTAAAAATGTCTACATTTGGTGAAAGTTTAATCTCCACTGGCAGTTTGTTCCACTTGTTTGCAGCATAACAGCTAAATGCTGCTTCTCCATGTTTAGTCTGGACTCTGGTCTGGACTAGTTGACCAGAATCTTTGGATCTAGGGATCCAAAGACTCTGGGATTTGTAAACAATCAGAAGGGTTTTAAAATCTATTCTGTGACTGGCTGGAAGCCAGTGTAAAGATTTCATGTGTTCAGATCTCTTAGTCCTGGTTAAAACTCTAGCAGCAGCGTTCTGGATGAGCTGCAGATGTTTAATGCTCTTTTTACAAAGTCCTGTTAAAAGACCACTACAGTAATCCAGCCTACTGGAGATGAATGCATGGATGAGTTTCTCTTGGTCTTTCTGGGAGACTAAACTTTTAATTCTCTTGATGTTTCTGAGCTGGTAAAAAGCTGTCTCAGTGACAGCTTTGATGTGGCTGCTGAAAGTCAGATCTGAGTCTATCAACTCTCCAAGGTTGCAAACTTGGTCCATGATTTTAAGAGCCTGAGTCTCCAGGTGTTTGTTATTGCGGACCCTCTTCTCTTTGATACCAAAGAGAATAATCTCAGTTTTGTCAAATAGAGTTTGTGGTTACAGAAATATACTAATTTCATTATGACTTTGCAATTTTGTACCAGATAATATGTTCAATTCTAAATTCCAGATTCTTTCTTTTAATTGATTTTTATTGAATGTGCAATTTTATTGGTGCGCATTTTATCATTTTACTGTTATTCAAAAATTGCATGTATGTGGTTATTTTGTTAATTATTCTACACTATTTATTATTAATTTGGAGGCGGCATGGCTCAGTGGGTAGAGTGGTCAGCCTGCAGCCCAAGGGTTGCTGGTTCGATCCCCAGCCAAACAGCTAATGCCGAGGTCTCCCTGAGCAAGACTCCGAAACCCTAATTGCTCCTGATGGGTCGTGGTTGAACGCCTTGCATGGCAGCTTCCGTCATCAGTGTGTGAATGCGTGTGTGAATGAATAATGAATACACAATGTAAAGCTCTTTGGGTGCCTTGATAAAGTGCTATATAAATGTAATCCTCATTATTATTATTATTATTATTATTATTATTATTATTACTAAAAGTTTTGTCTTGTTTTGTTTTATAGGCGAGCCTGATTTTTTTTCCATATGTGCAATGTGTCATCCTTATTTTTTCTTCACCAGTAATTCATATACTGATATATACACATGTTGACAAATCTCACCATATTCCTTTTATAACTACAAAAGCATTCAAATAGACCTTGTGGTTGCAGAGATACGCATTTCATTGTGTGCATGCATTTAGCAAAAGCCTAAAACATGCGCACTAGACTGAAAGGGTTAATTAACCCTTACATACTGTTCAGAATGAATTTGACCCATTTTGCCATTTGTCAGCCATAAAAATAAACTAGTAAAAGAGCATAAAATTGATCATATATGGTGCACAAAGAAAATAGAAGTCCTTCAAAGGTTAGAGTACTATGAAATAGACACAAGATGTGCATTTGCAAGCATCTGGATGCACCTGGTTTCACAGATTGGGTTTGAGGTTAGTCCCAGATGAAAATGTCTGCTGTAGCTGTTGTACTTTGCAGAGCCTTGGCTTATATAAGTCCCAGTTTTAGCTTGTTCTGAATTAACCTTAACCAGTTACAAGAGGGATGATTAAAGTCAAGACTAAGTGAATTAGAAATGTTTGCTGGGGAGCATGGACTATATGGTTTATTTAAAAGAAGACCAGTGTGAACCAAAGGCCTGCCACAAGACTGTTTGCAGACAGGAATAATTCAATGGGTTATTTTGAGGAAATTACTTTTCAAGAATGCTTTTGTACACATAAAGGAAATGCTTCCTAGCTAATTTCTCTGCCTGAACAGAGATACTAGCTCTGAAGAAGCTTGCAGAGAAGCTTTACCTGCTTCTTTCAGTTATAAGGTTAGCATATGTAAGGCAGGCAATGACCAAAAACGACTTGCGCTCAGAGATGCTTTCACAATGCAGCACTTCAGTTAGATAAGCAGCATTGAAATATGGAAGGTATTGTTGGTTTTGATTGCTTTCTATTTCATTGTATTATGTAGAAAATAAAAACAGTGTGACAGAAAATGTTCATTTTAAATGTAGGTATTGAAGCACACCCATGAATTTCTAAATTAAAAAAGAAAGTTTAATTTTACTTTTCATATTTTCCATCATGATGATTAATCAGCGTTATCTCATTAGTGTTTATTTTCTGCATCAGAGCTCTCAGTTCTAACCCAACCAAATTCTTTGGTTAATTTCTTAGGGACAGTTATGTTTTGGGGTATCTGCTGAGAGGTACAGCACAGATTTCTTGTCACAGGAATGGAGAGAACACATTCTCTTTGGTTTGCATCTTGTTTGTTTTTCAAATTCTTTTCCACTGGGAAAAAATAGCATATTCTCAATATAAACTCAAATAACATTTGAGATAATAATAACAATTATTATTATTATTATTATTATTATTCAAAAATAGGTACAAGGGATTATATTTAAAAATTAGATATATTTCTTGCTGTTTGGCATAATTACCCTACTATGTGTACTGAGTATTTCATTAATCTGTGCTATGCATATGGTCATCATCAGGTTTACTATCAAGAGGTTGCTGGTTCTGTACAATTTCAGACAGGAAGCCTCTCAGTTCATTGGTCTTGTTTTTTCCTGGTCGTCCATCACTGGTAATGCAGGTGTTGGGTCCATCCTCCTCAGCAGACTCTCCTCACTTGGTGTCACCTCTACTCCCCTTCTCTGGTTTCAGTCTTATCTCAGTGGCCGCTCTCAGTTCATCAAACTCAAATCTTTCACTTCCGATCCCTCCCCAGTCTCCACAGGTGTGCCCCAAGGTTCTGTCCTGGGGCCTCTTCTATTCATCACCTATCTCCTCCCCCTTGGTCTCATCTTCCGTAAATTCAATATCTATTTCCACTGTTAACGCGGATGACACCCAGCTCTACCTGTCCTGTAAACCAAATTCCACGCTCCCACCTACCTCCCTCTCTGCCTGTCTCCTGGAAATAAAATCCTGGTTCACCACCAACTTCCTAAAACTGAACAGTAATAAAACTGAAATTCTCCTCATTGGCACCAAATCCACCCTTTCCAAAGTTAATAGTTTCTCCCTCACCATCAACAGCGCCTCAGTTTCCCCCTCCCCTCAGGTCAAGAGTCTGGGTGTCATCCTCGACAGCACCTTATCATTCACCTCACACATCAATAACATCACCCGCTCAGCCTATTTCCATCTGCGCAATATCAGCCGTCTTCGCCCCTCCCTCACCCCCCACACCACCTCTATCCTAGTGCACAGCCTTGTCACCTCCCGCCTGGATTACTGCAACTCTCTCCTCTTTGGCCTCTCACAAAAATCCCTTCAGAAACTCCAAATGGTTCAGAATTCTGCTGCCCGCATCATCACCCGAACTCCTTCCTTTCATCACATCACTCCCATCCTGCAAGAACTCCACTGGCTTCCCATCAAGTACAGGATAGAATACAAGATCCTCCTCCATACATACAAATCCATACATAAACTCTCACCCCCTTACCTCTCAGATCTTCTCCACATAGTCACCCCTTCCAGATGTCTTCGCTCCTCCTCTTCTATCCATCTCTCTGTCCCTCCTGCCCGTCTCAGCACCATAGCTCTGGAACGCACTTCCTGCTGACCTCCGCAATACCGACTCTCTCCTCATCTTCATTTCCAAACTCAAAACTCATCTTTTCAGAACAGCATACTCTCTGTAACATTATTTTCAATCACATCCTCGCCACTCTGCCCTTTATGTTTAGATTTTTAGATTGTGTTGTATATGTCTGCCTCTCCTGTACTTTTAATGTTTTATTATTTGTTTGTACAGCGTTCTTGGGTGCCCTGAAAGGCGCTTTAAATAAAATGTATTATTATTATTATTATTGTTGTCATGGTATAAATATAAGTCTGGAATAGACATCAGTGACTCACATGAAGTTGTTGCACCGTTCCCATGGTTACATTTGCATTTGTGTTGTATTCATAGCAACTTTCTGTCCAACTGGTTTTTCTTCTTACCCAGTCGCAGTTTTATGGTTTTTACTTTCAATAATTGTGTAGCGCAATTTGTTTAAATAAAAACTTTTCATATCCACCAAAGTTTTTCAATTCCTTTTTCACGTCTGCCATCGTTTTATCTTTGGATTCACCAATTTTGGTAGTCATATTTACTGCAGTAAAACATTTTTTATTTAACTCAATGCTTAAGTTTTATGTGATTGACTGTAATTGCTGTAAATGAATAAGAAATTGTTGGAAACCATTGACATCATGGTTCATATCTTTACACTGTTAGTGTTTAACACATACAGGAAAGACTGAAATGAGGATATAAGTTGTCTCTGCATGTTTATACCCAGTGCAGAGTTTTAACAAAGGCATTGTGATTGCAATGCTGCTATATAGCAGTGTCGTGAGTGTGAATACAGCACTGTCTGCATTAAGATTGCAGTCTCACTCTCCCTGCTCAATGAATAATGCAAAGCTAGCAAGTCAGGTGATAAATTCTCAAGTGTAAATCCACAGAGCACATCAGTGAAGTGACTGTATTTTGACACTACATCGTCAGATGGAGTGGGTTCATACCAGTCTGGAGAGAGCTGACACAGGAAACACTTCAGTGTTAATGGGCACTGTAACGGCTTGGCATTCTGATGGGTACATGATCAAGAATGCAATGTTTCTAATTTCAACCCTCTGTACATGATAAGATCAAAACATAATGAAATTGCTGTCACTTTTACTGTGTTCCAAAAGACAGGGGACAATTACACCAGTGACTTTGGAACATTAACTATCACCAGATACAGTGGGAACCAATTATTTCAGCTGCTATCCTCAAACATGAGCTCCTGGCAGTCGTTCAGGTAATGACAGGCTCATGAAAAGTATACACAAAATTAAAAGATAACATCCAGTATATGTCATCATTGATAATTGGTTGATAACTAACCTTCCTGTTATGTTTGTTTATCTGGAACAGCAACTAACAAAAATCAAAACAAAACAAAAGATAAGCAATATATGATTAGCTATATGAACAAGGTACATGTCTGTGAGTCCCCACGGCACACAAGTGACATCATGTTGTGATAGTTAATGCAACAGGTGGAACCAGAAATATATACAAATTAATAGGTGTACAATAACAATGGGCATGTGTATATATATCTACACAGCACACAAGGGACATGTCATCACTGTGCTTTGTGCAAATGAATTTTGCAACTTTCACACAGGTCAGGCTCGTCTTGAGATCATCAGATGGTTTATGCACTTATTGCTCAGTTACAGCACTGCAAGTGCTGTGTGGGCCAAAGTGGACTAGATGTCAGTTCTCAGCCTGGCTTGGATTACTGCCCAAGTATCCTGTGGGTCACATATGGTCCAGATGTCAGTTGTGGCAGAAGAAGCTTTAAGACATTAAAATGAACTTTAACAAGAAATTTAAAAAAAAATTTACGTAAAAACAAAAAGCTAAAGTAAAAGAAGATAAAATGCAAGAAATAAATGTTCCAGTGTGAGGAATTAACAGTTGCTTTGATAAAAGGTGGCAAATAGAAAAGTTTTTAACCCTGACTTAAAACTGCTGAGAGTTTAGGCAAATCTGCAGTTTTTTGGGGAGTTTGTTCCACATGTGAGGAGCATAAAAGCTGAACTCTGCCTCTCCATGTTTAGTTCTGACTCTGGAAACAGAAACTAGAGTTGACCCTGATAAGCTGAGGGATCTGGTTGGTTCATAATGAACCAGAAGATCCTGAATGTATTTTGGCCTAAACCAAAAAGTGCTTTGTAAACCAATGGAAGGATTTTGAAATCAGTTCCTTGACAATCAAGAAGCCTGGACTTATATGATCTACTTTCTTGGTCCTGCTGAGAACTCAAGAAGCAGCATTCTGGATTAACTGAAGCTGTCTGATTGACATTTTAGGGAGACCTGTAAGGACAGCATTACAGTAACCTAGTCTACTAAAAATAAATGCATGGACAAGTTTTTCTAAATCAGCCATTTTATCCTCAATATGTTCTTTAAGTGAAAATAGGCTGAGCTTACAACTGTTAACATAACAGCTCAAATTCAGTTTTGAGTCCATAGCTTGTGGCTTATTTGTTGGTTTTTAAATTAGCTATGTGGTCTGGGTGCTGACTTTTAATCTCTCTTCCTTGGCTCCAGAAACTATTATTTCAGTTTTGTCTTTATTTACCTAAAGGAAATTCTGACACATCCAATCTTTAATTTGATCAATGCATTTGATGAGTGTTTGGATTGGACTATAGTTTCCTTGTGTGATGAATATGTGAATTTGTTTGTCATTAGCATAACTATGGTAACATATTTAGTTGTTTTTCATAATTAGAGCAAGTGGGAACATGTAGATGTTGAACATCAGTGGCCCCGGGATGGAGCCTTGGGGAACTCCACAGGTTATATTAGTTTGCTCAAATTTATAGTTACCTAAAGGCACAAAGTAGTCCCTCTCTTTTAGGAGTCAAACTAATTAAATGCAGTGCCAGAAAATACTAACCCAGTTTTTCAGCTGGTCTAGGAAGATATTATGGTCAACCATGCAGTTGAGATCCAGTATTACCAGGACTGAAATGTTTCTGCTCTCTATGCTCTAGCAGATGTAAGACCTTAACTAGCAGTTTCAGTGCAGTGGTATGACCAAAAACGTGACTGGTAGACCTCAAACAGTTATTTAGTGTCAGGAAGTTATGTAACTATTGAAATACAGCTTTTTTTTTCCATAATCTTACTAAGAAAGGGGAGGTTTCATATCAGCCTGTAGCTGCTCATGAATGAAAAGTCTAAGTTGTAATTTTTCAGTAGTGGCCTGATGACAGCTGTTTTTAGGGTCTGAGGGAAGACACCTGAAAGCAGAGACATGTTTACAATTTGTAAAATATCTGAGGCCATGCATCCTGAAACCTCTTTCTTCTTCTTTTTCTTTTTCTTCTTCTTCTTCTTCTTCTTCTTTTTTCTTAACTTGTCCTGTCCAGCATGGTAGTAGACAAAATGATGGTGTGGCTGCCGTGTTGTGCCGAACAAATTTGCTTTACCAAGGGTAGCTTTAAGTGTATAACGATCCTACTGATAATAAGAGTTTTTTTTTTTTTTGTTTTGTTTTTTTTTATCTTATTTATTTACCTGGGCGATCAGCAGCAGTCCTGTAGTATAAACCCAAGCCATCCCACCGCGAAGACAACACCTGATCCACAGTGTGCAGTCATGGGGCACAGGCCCCAGCAGGCCAAGATCTGCAGCCGGAGACCTTGCCAGGCACCTGCCATCCAGGACGGCCTGAGCGAAGGGCCCAGGGTCCCAAGAGCCCAGATTTGTGCCCCTCGTCCATCCTGGCACACATACACACACACACACACACAAATATCCCAGTCTCACCCCTAAACACACCCCAGCACCTTTCCCTATGATCCCCCGAACCCCACTCAAACCCCTACACCCTTCCTGACCCCCGGGCCATACCCTGGGACATGGGGTGGCAAACAGACACCAAGGCATGCTAAAACATCCTTAAAAAAAAGTTTTATAGGGTATCAGGACAGCAAGTGCTGAACTTCAAAAGGCAAATGATCTCATCCAGGTTTTGAGGACTGATTGAAGAAAAGTGTGTCATGGTGTTTCTGTTTTCTCTGAGTGAACACAGTGATGACACATGTCCTGCCCTTGGCATGGAAGCACTGACTGACTGCCTGATTTTTTTTAATTTTGCCATTAAAGAAAGAAGCAAACTCATTACAGTCCCGGTTGGATAGAAGTTCTTGGGTTACTGACAAAGGAGGATTAGTTAGCCTGTCAACAGTAACAAACAAGGCATGAGCATTATTGCTGTTCTTAGCAATGTTGTCAGAAAAGAAAGATCGTCTTGCATTTCTCAGATCCAGATTATAAATCCTCAGTCTCTCTTTATAGATCTCATAGTGAACCTGCAACTTTATTTTCCACTACTTGCGTTCAGCTTTTTGACATTCTCGTTTTTCAGCTTTTACCAGCATGGCATTTTTCCATGGAGCTCTCTATTTGGCATTGATCACTTTCACCTTGGTGGGAACAATGACATCAATAATGCTTGTAATTTTACCATTAAAATGATCCACAAGCTCATCAGCTGAAGGCCAGGAGAGACAGATTGAGGAAGAGAAAGCTTTTATAAACATTTCTGTGGTATTTTCACCAATGTACCATTTTTTGCTTCCCTCAGCTTGGACGTTCTTGTTGACATTACCAGAACAGAAAACACAGGAATTATCAGACAGAGCAACATTCATCACCACAAACTTGGAAATATGTGGAATTTAGAGATGACTAGATCCAGACAGTGTCCTCTGTTTTGTGTTTTTCTTTCATATGCTAAGTTAGACCAAAGTTATTAAGAAGACAACACAATTTTTGGTCCTTCTGTCCTGGGGGTTATCAGCATTAATGTTGAAATCACCACCAATAACTACACAGTCGGGGAGTGTTTCAGGGGGAGGAAATGGGACTCGGGCATGGGATCAGTATGGTCACAATACTGATCAGCTCCTTGATCTGGGTAGTGAAGTCCAGAAGGGGTGGGGAGATGGGGAGAGGGTGACTAGAGAGGAAGGTGACCTGGATGGAGTTTGATGAGATAAAGGTAGTGGGTCCTTGCTGGAAGCTTTTGGGGTTTCCTGTATCTCATGGTTAAGGCTGTCTTAAGGAAGGGGCGGAGGTTTAGGTGATTTACTTTAAAGGTTTTGGCTAGGTTCTGTCTTATCATCCTTTGTTGTTGTTTTTTTTGTTTGTTTGTTTGTTTGTTTCTCTTGTCTGTCATCCTTGTTCGAGGGAACAGAGTTTCTATTCACAAAAGAAAAACAGGTTGGAGGAGAGAGAATAGCATCACTCGTGACCAGTTTATGCCGAATCTATCTGTCTAAAAAGTGCCTGCAATCGAAAAAGAAGCTGAAATTGTCCATGCAACTGACAGCCATGTATTCACACTAAACAGTCTCCTGAATCTCTCCACTCTTCCTCTGACTGAAGGGTGCACAGACAGCTGATCGTATCCAACAGTTTAGTAAAGTCCAGTTTCAGCATCTTAGATTGTTGTTTCACAACACTGTTTTTTGAGGTTTTTCACAGTTGGGTGTAATTCTGTCTCACACCTGATACCATATCCTTGGGAAAGCACAGTACTTTTGAACGTTTGCCACATAACTTTCTCATGTCTTTCACACCAAAGTCACTAACAATCAGAATCCGAGGCCCAGCCTGTTGCTTTCCTTGTTGCCTTTTACTTTCTGAGTTGTTCTTTGGTCTTACGCTGTTGTGTAGGGAGATTTCATTCAGGTCATCAGATATAGATTGTGTTTGCAAAATCTTTTCTGCTGTATTGTTTTAGAATTGGCAAAGTTGTATAATTTCCATACAATCCATTCACTTCCACTTTCACTTCTAGCTGCTGAATCTTGTTTCCAGTATGGCGACCTTCTGTAGAAGTTGATAATAGTCGTTTGTAGAGTGGAGGCATATTGCCGCTAGTTGGCTTTAGCTCATGAGTAGCTGTAGATTCATTTTAAATGTTGATTACATGCTTAACTTTTTTTTTATTATTATTATTAAACAGCTACACTTTCAACATTGACAGAAACTGTAGACCAAAATCTAGAAATTCAACAGCAATGGAAGACAAATTTAAATAGCTATGTTATATCTCTCTTTACTCTAAGGAAAGTTACATATGTTTATCCTTCATACTCTGCTCAGCAAATTCAATTTGAAATAATACATACAAGCTTGAAGGGCAAAGTCTAACTGGGTTAACAGCAACACTGAAAGGAACATTTTGGGAGAACACCTAAGTATTTAAGGTGCTCCAGCAAGTGGTGTAATCTTGTTATTAGTCTTAGCATCCTCAGTATGGATTTTTTTTATGAGTGTAGTTACCATTTAGTTCAAGGTTGGGTTGTGAAAAGAGCAAAGTCTGGAGGAAAAGATAGAACAGATTATACCCAAGAGCTTAGCTCCTCATTTCTTATACATTGTGGTGCTTCTGGTATATATGTCTTCACCAAAAGAGCTGTCATTTATTGATCATTTTTTGACAAAAATAGGAGGACATAGAAATATAGCTGCATGCTGGAGTAAAACTTAAAAATAAACAAAAATGTGCAATAAAATGTGTAGAAATATCGCCATATAATGCTTTGTGCATATAAGAAACGGGACTAAAGAAAAACCATTGCCGATGCACAGGTGCATGTTAGCACATATAACTGATATTGTGCCAAACAGGCCCTACTTTCTTTATGCTTCAGTGCCTGAGCCAGTACAACTACAGACTACGCCTGCGCAGAAGTGGTTTTGTTGATTTGATTCATCCTACTCCAAACCAATATACACCCAAGTGATTTCTCATCATCATCACTGTAACACATGAAGAGGTGAGTTGACTGCAGCACATTGGTTTCTCATTATGTCCTAGAGCAGGAGAACAGCTTTGCGTGCAGTCTCATTGAAAGAGCAATTAAGCCTCGATGCCCTTGCCTACTGTACTCTTTTCCACAAGTTTACATCATTAGGGCTCAAAGGGGCCTCACTCTGCCCGTGGGAACTAGCTCCCACATCCTCGCAGCCACCCCATATATCAAACGGATTTGAATGTGCTTTGATTGCGCACAGAGTTTCAGAAAAAGTGCAGTCAAAAGAGTTCACATTCTGCCTTGAAACTAAAATGCTTTTTATTGTCTAATGTGCCAATATGATTCTGAGTTACACCTGCTTTTTCTAACTTTGCAGGGAAAATAGAAGAAAATAAGAGGAAATCTCAGCAGTGTCGAGTGTTGTTCTTATAGATTCAACCAGAAAAAAGAATGACTATTCTTATGCTATTTATTTATTATTTGATTAAGTATTTCACAATGTGCTTGTGGATTTCAGTGTGCATTTTATTACCACTACATTTTAGGGATTTGTCACTATGAAATTAGAGGTTTCCACATCCACAGCAATTTCTCATTGATATAAGTGTCATACTGAAAGACCACAGAGGTAAACCACAGGTGAGCTTGGAGAGAAAAGAAAGGTACTTTTTTTTCTTTTTTACCAGCATCAATATGCTTGTAAAAGCTGAAATGGGAGCTGAAATTGGAGGTGACCTATGTTGTCTAAATAGAAAGTCTTGTCCAAATCCAGGACTGCATTCAAATTCTGCTCCCTAAACCTGACAAAACCAATGTCCTTTCTGCCTTCGGTAATCCATGCTCATTATGCCTCCTTTTCAATCCCCCTTCATTCCTTGTGGTTTAAACCTCCTATATTTTTTTTTCTTCTTCTATTTCTTCTTTTTTTTTCAAAGCACATAACCTCACTATTTTTGTACCCGCTGTGATGTAGTGATGGAGTACGGCTCCTTAATTCTTGTATACATTTATGAGACATGTATGTTACTACCAGAGATGCCAAGTAATCTGACTACATATTTTAACAAAATATAATCTAACGCGTTAAGATGTCCTACAATGTAATCAAATTACCGTTACTCTTCATATTCGTCCTGCGTTACTTCGGCACTCCCCACTCCTTTCACATATGATTTGAAATCAAGTGCCGTGGACGAAAGTGTATTTATCTAACTCAACACACCTTCTCATTAACGGTGGTACAGAAATTTTATGTACTCGTAAGCATGCAGCTACCTTTCTTCGCTGAAACTTGACCTTTTTTAAATCGACAAACACAAATCATTCACTGCACATGACTTTAGAAAAAAATATGATATAGAAACTTATTACCCTGGTGCATGATGGGAGGTTCGCCTCTCCACTTCCCTCATCAGAACCTATTCCAAACCGAATTGATTTTTTTTTTTTAATAAGTCCGTTACTATTTCATTATTTTCTCATGTGTAAACGTAAAACATAATGCAGATTTGTCTTATGCTTAACGAGAGATGTTGCTTTATTTTATTGTTATTCATTTGAATTAATGTATATGATGGTAGGGAAGAAGCACTGAATGATTTACAAAGTTAATAAGAGACTGACTATGTTCATAGAAGGTGAAAAACAATTAAAAGTTACAAGTTGCAAAACATTGTAAAGTCACCATTCGTAACTAATGCACTTTCAGTAAAGTATATGCGAAAAAAAAATCGATTGTCATTTTTTTGTTTGGGGGGTTTTAACTAATAAAGTAACTAGTAATCTAACTTAGTTACTTCTAAACCTTAGTAATCAGTAAAGTAACTAGATTACTTTTTAAAGAAGTAATCAGTAATTAGTGGTCAGATTACTTTTTCAAGTAATCTGTGGCATCACTGGTTACTACTAATGTACTTGCCATGTATTCTATCACTAAACCCACCCTTAATTTCTGTGAAAGATATAAGTCTGAAAATGATGCTGGCATAATGGACCAAGGACATGTTTTTTAATTTAATGTGGTCGTGACAAAACATGAAAATCAATTCTCCATGTGTATACAGATATCTTTAAGTGATAGAAATCAAAATAAAAATATCAGGAAACATAATGCATGTTGAAGTCAGTCAAGTACTATGCTTGAAAATTTAAGAGAGAGAGAAATTAAGATAATAGATTAATCTGTCAATCTTGACTGATTTTCCCTCAAGAGCTTTAGAAAATGCATAGATAAAGGTAATGTATTGTGCAATAGACTGAAAAAACATGATTAAAGACAAATATAAAGAAGGCACAGACATGGATTTTTTTTTAAAAAAAGATATATAGAAATCCTTTTAGTTTGTACTGATGTGGATTAACTTTTTAGAAGTAATAAAAATGTTTAAAGTAGTGAAATCTGAATACAGTGAGTCTGTTAACCGTGCAATCTGGTACTTTAATAGATTTTGGATGCCCTCGTTTAATAGGTTAATGGCTGACACATCAATAGGTTTGCAAATTCATGAGAAGTATTAAGGAAATTGTCATTTATGGTCCTTTGGGGAATATAACAGTTTATGTTGTTTAGGGAATTTTAAAAAATCTGAGCAGCCATTAGGAACCTGCACGGAAATCAGATGATAGTGGCAGAAATGGTATTTCTACCAATCAGAAAGTCATCACAGTCAAAGGTCTACTGGTACAGAGCAAATAATGGTGAGCCATATAGCATACAGTACACTAGCATATGCTATATCTACTGTACCTATTTAGACAATAAATGACTACATATAAACAAAAAGGAGTTCTACTGCCTTTCATTTACTTAATTAAAAAAAAACTAAAGAGTGCCATGAGGATCCATTTTATATAGTCTCACTGAGCTCAGTTACATCAAGTTAGACAAATATGATAAATTCAAGTTTATGTTTAAAAAGTTTTATATGCTGTGAATAAGTACATTTATATATTATTATATGAGCAGAAAGATACAGAGACAGGGCCAATGGCCCACTGTTTAAAAGAATAAAACTTAAAAAGAAGGAAAAAAGATAGAGGTAACAGTTTCACAAGTCTTAGAGATTGCATTAAATATAGCTGTGTCCACTGTATTTAGCTGTCATTTTACTTTATTCTGGTTATTACAATGCACCCTGTTGCCCACCGGTTTTTCCAGCCCTAAATTCTCTTTATCTGTCCTGTGCAAACATATACATGATATTACCTTGGTACCACGGGTGCAGGAACATGTGCTGTAAATAAATTGACTTGCTATTACAGCACATGGACAATATGTTGTTTTGCAATGAGAGAAACAATGTAAAGCAGATAGCGTTGGCGTAACTATATAGATAATCCTCCAAACATTCAGTCACTTTTGGAAATTCTAAGACGTTCAGATATAGAGCAATCACAGTCATAGAGGAAGGTATGGGTAGTGTGTAATCAAGCAGACAGTTTGTCATGATGGGGTTATATTGAGCAAAATGCTGAAGTGATGGAGAAGATTGTAAAGCATAGACCTAATTCTTGGTTCTGGAAAGTGTGATAACGTGCATAAAGCTGAGCTGACAGACAGTCTAAGATAAGTGCAAGCTCACAATAACATTTCTGCAATAATAAATATCATGGTTATAAGAATTCAGGTCTGCAGGCAGCTCTATGGGTGGTGAGCAGGAGTTTCGAGTTTGTGTAGGTTTTCTGTGCGATCACAATGAATAAATTACTGCATGAGGTTGTTCTATTGGGAAAATAGAGGATTTGCAAAGCAGATAGAAGTTTTATGAGGAGCTTATTTTGGGGGAGGAATCTGTGTACTGCAGGTACATGTATATGAGTATATTTAAGATGTGAGAAAAATAAAATTACAACAGTATTTATCAATACAATCCTAATAATAACAGACACAATCATGTAAAACTAATTTCTAAATAGAGCTTTCTCTTATTTTCTTACACTATGGCTAATGGCAGATGGGAGTTTTGATTTCTTTTTAAATGAGATGACAAAAGGTCAAACATATTTGTGTAATGATGGCTGCTAGAATGAGTATTATGAATGTATTATTCTCATACATGTGCCCTATAACAGATAATGGATCATTTTATCAAAGCTGATCAAGAGAAACTCCCATTTAAACATGAGTCAGACGACATTTTGGGGTTTTAGTTTCAAGACAAAAGGACAAAAAAATTGAAAGACTCCACCTTAATGGCGAATTCACAGTTTTTGGGCTTTTAATGTTAGAGGTCCACAGCTTGCACTTGTATTACAATGACTAATATGATTAGACACCTGTAAAATCATAGGTCTTTAATTCAGAACAGCCTGGAGGGTAATAGCCCATTTACTTTTCCTCATGAGTGTGGTAACTGTACTCCTACTTAATAATCTGTGGATTCCACTCTGAGAGCTCAGAGCAGAATTACACTGACCTGGTGATAATGTTAGGTTAAATAGTCTTAAAGATATATCATTTATTCAGTGGCACTTAAAATGAAGAAATGCTTCAACCAAAACCTCATCTGTTATTTAATGAACATAAACCAGCCACTGAAAAGGACACATCATGGACATTTTTGGTTCAGTAGTTGACTGTTAATCCTCATAAAGTTCACATACAAACTCACACCAGACTTATAATTTCATGTTTACCAGGTGGAAGGTTTGTATTTTTCACCAGCTGGTAATGCTTGTTTCAATCACAATGTGCATTATTAAAGAAATTTTCATTTGTATCCCATTTCTTTATAAAATATAAAACCCTAAAAAAGATAAGGATATAACTAATATAGGCTTTCTTGATAACCCACTTAATAGTAGTGTAAAAAGTTTGCTTTAAACGACAAATGTCAACCAGTCTAATAAATTCTAGCCAGGCAAAAATTAGCAAATAGCTAGCTCACACTGACTGGATGCTGTGAAGATTGAAACAGATGTCATCTACAAAATCAAATACAGTGGTAGAATAACCTGATACTGCACGCTTAGCCAGTCTGGATGCAGCAGCATGTTCTTTGACAATCCTAACTGTTTAGTTAAATTTGTCTTTAACTAAACAGAAAATAACACAAAATCAGCTTAAAGGTATATTGTTGTCATCACAGTTGAGGTATTCACTGTATTTGAGGTTGGAAATATTGGTGTTCAACACTCATGATTCTTTTGAGAAGCATGTGACAGTATAATTAAAATAAGCCTTAGTTTCCTCCAAAGATATGTTCACATGCAAAGTAAGTGCATAACTTTATTTGTTTAACCTTTTTAAAGCAGAAGTGCAACTTGAAATGCTTTACAAAATATGAGAAAACTTAAAAAGGGTAGCTTAACCCTTTACAACATAGAACAAGTCTGTCAGTGCCATGCAGGCTGTAGTGCCATTTGGAGCATTTTATTTTGCTATACATCAATACAGCCCTTCAATATTTTGATTATATGAATGAATTAAACAAACTAAATAAATTCCTAAAAAAGAAAAAAAGTGCAGTAAATCACAAAAAATTAAAACTGTGACTTTATTTTACACATATTTTTCTAAATGTCTCAAAGCTTTATCCCTCAACATTGTAAATGTAAAAAAGGTGGAAGAAGTCCTTTCTATTACTTGAGAAAAACATGACTCAAGTACAAGTAAAAAGTAGTCATCCAAATAAATACTCAAGTAAAACCACTCAGCTATTCAAGTACTGAGTACTATCTGAGTGACATGGGTGACATGCTGGAGGTACACAAAATGGATGGATGGATGGATGGATGGATGGATGGATGGATGGATGGATGGATGGATGGATGAAAAGTTAATAAATAAATAAAAGCATAAATGAAGGCATCCACCACATTAAATAAAATACTTTTTTTTAAAGTCCCATATTATAAATTTTTTCAATAATTTGATATGGCCGTTAGCAGTCCAACAACATTTGTTTTTAAAGTGTATTACCCTAAACTCAGCATTGGTCCTTAAAGGGGTAGTGCACTCTAAAATGTGTTTTATGAAACAACATAGTATTACTTAGTTGTGATGAAAACCATCTAAACTGTTGATAGAACTTGTATTTTTTTAAACAGGATTTAAAAATAGCTCATAACACCCCCTAAAAGGTAAAACCAGGTTTTGTTTTTTTGTGATGTAGAACCTTACTTGAGCTGTACTTGGTGCTTCCCTATGTCACGAGAATATTTTAAAAACCTCACAGCCCTTCCCTCCAGATGCAGATAGGCGGGTCCTCATCTTGCAGGCATAGAAAACCACGGCCACTAACACATATGAATGTCATCTTATGTGGTGTAGATGTGTTCTTTCACAGAGTTTCTGATTAAATATTCCCCCAATGGAACGATTTGAGCTTTTGAGGGTTGTAAAAGTAACACCGGACTTTATTCTTTACCTGCTGATCCTCACCTAGTGACAGACAGTAGCTCAAATTTGATCACCCCACACCTCCCACCCCAACCCTTGTAATGTCTGGCATTTTTCAAAATTTGGTAGTGGGTGGAGTTGTGCAAAAAGTAGGGTGTGTAGTTACACTTTAGATAGGGCTGATGAGCCAGGACCAGCTGGGGGGGAAGAGAAAGAAGCAAATCCAGGTTTGGGTATGTCACAGCCAGTCAACACAGCGAATCGTAGGGGTGGATCCAGACAGCCATCTTATCTGCTAGGAGGGATCACATAGTCAGTTTAGCATATGCAGAGACTGTGGGCGTAACAGTCAGTTCGTCACAGTGTTGCCAACTTTGCGACTTTGTTGCTATATTTAGCGAGTTTTCAGACCCCTCTAGTGACTTTTTTTTCAAAAAAGCGACAAGTGACAAACCTAGGAACTCTTTTTGGTATTAATGGAGACTTTTGGAGACTGACATGGACTAATGTAGTTTATTGAGGAGAGAATGCTGCGTGGGCCCCTCCCCCATCCAAAAGCACTCAGAAGAGGCTTGATCCTCATGCAGCAGCAGCAACAGCAACTCCCAGCTGCATTCAGAGCAGGAGATGATCGCCTCTGTTTCATGACCAGTCTAAAAATGAAACGTGCAAACCTGCTGCTGGATGATGCCACACTGGCTCCATCAGATGGTAATGTCTATTAATGATCAGTGTGAACAAACACATTAAAAAAAATTTTTTCTTTTACTTTAAATGCTTCTTAAGTTTTTTTTTTTAACAACATGTGTTGCAGACTAATTAAAAACAAACTCCACTTAATAAAACTAACAAAGAAAATATTGACCAAATGTTTTATTTTTGTTTTATTTTATTATTATTATTATTAATATTATTAATATTATTATTATTAATCTATTTTGTCTAGTCTAAACATTTTTAGGTTGTTGTTTCGTCAATTTTTGCCTCTCCTGTGACATAATCGCTTACAACTATATGTACCAGGCTGATTATGCAAATTACATGATGATGTCATTTAGCAACTTTCATCAACTTTTAGGACAGCCAACAGCTACCTTTATTACTGAGTTGACAACAGTGGTTCATCACACCCAGAGGTGTAAAAGCTTAATAAAAACGTAATGCTTACTAGAGATTGTTGGTTTGGGTTATCCATACGCATTTACTGATGATCCCATATACAGATTTTCTGAGTGCATTGTGCCAAGTCAAACAAGCACAGCATGAAGAATGGTCTGACAGTATACTCAGTCAGCACTTATCTTGCATTCTATTGGCTGGAGGATGTTTGACAGACAGCTCATTCAGCGACCTAAAGGAGAGGAAAAAATATCCATGAGCAGAAGATTTTAGACCGCAGAGAATGCATCTGAGTGTGAAGGAAAGAGACCAAGTCTGAGCGTAGAAGATTTGAACCTGCAACACTTAACTTGAGAAGAGGAGCAGAGTTTAGAAAGGAAGAACGACATATCTGAGAGCAAGAGGAGACTTTTTGAGTGTGAGAGCAGAGTTTTGAGAAAGAGAAATATGATATTTGAGTGTGACAACAATAAAAAATTTTGCTCTCAAATCAAACAATTACGCTGTTGACTAAAGATGGGGAAATGCCCCCATAAACCATGTTCTTACATGGTTTAAATAGCTGTCTATTTGGACATTGCTTGTGTTGTCCCCCAACACATTCCACAGTTTGGCCCCATATAAAGACACACAAAAACTCTTCCTTGTGCTTCTCACTAAATGTATATCTAGTGAATATTTAGTGAACTATAATCTGAAAGCTGCTGTATTTTATTCATGATGCAGTGTTTTTTGCTACTTTGTTTTGTATGTGTCTGATGTGGGGCTTCCAAATGACTTTATCATCTAGTATCACACACAGGACCTTAATTTCCTTTACATTTTCAATAACTGCATTATCAATTTTTATATATTTATCTTCCTTTTTATAATTACCAAATATTATTATGATAATTTATTACTACCCAGCCATATTTTAAGTGATTTAATTCACTATTTATAATAGTAATTATTAATATTATTAATTATTAATTATTATTTCTAATATTAATTATAAATCTTTGCTGCCAACTCTGGTCTCACATTCACAAAAAAGTTATTCACTTGATTAACTACCATATTCATACCATAATTATCACCATGGTTACCACTCAAATATTCTGGGTACATCATTTTCTTTGTCCCACCTTTTCTTAGCTTTTTTAATATTTCCAAAACATATTTTATATAATTCTTATTCTCATTTAACATATTCTTATTTTTTTTACTAATTCTTATAATTTCTTTTTTTTTATAGGTTTCATATCTATTTTCCAATTCTCTAGTTTTTAAATTAATCCAATTTTTTAAAAAGATCATTTTTCTTTTTGCAAGCATTTTGTAATCCCTTGGTTAACAATAGACAAGTTTTATATGCATAATTTTTTTTAATTACTATAATTATACAATTTTTATCATATAATGGCCCCAGCAAGACTTAGTTTTATTTGGTATTTGTTTAATTGGTTTTTACTATGTTGGGTTTAGCTGTTTTATTTCTGTTTTTATTGATTTTATTTGTGTGCAGCACTCTCCTTCAGCTGTGGTTATTTTAAAGTGATTAATAAAGGTAGTATAGTATGGTATATAACAATTTAAATATATCAATAAATTTACTATATGCCATGTCCACATCCTCCTCATTATAGACAATATCCCAATCTTCTGACATCAAATATTTTTAGTACAGTAATTGTATCATCTGTTTATAATCTCTTATAAATAACTTTACTTGCTTTTCTTTGGAACGTTTTCCTATTGTTGTCATAAAAATATACAAATACAGGTAAGTGGCCACTAATATCATTGATTCTTGTGATAGGTCTTGTGATTTTTGGAAACAAGGTTAAGCTATACCTCACATATCTTTTTGGTTAGTTTTTAAGTACATCTCCCCTATACAGTTTTTCCCCTATACAGTTTTTAAAAATATCCATATCTGATCCTGATGCTCCATATAAACAGCTTACCAATATAACCTTCCTATTTTCCATTATAATCTCAATTGTTAAACCTTCCATCACTTCTTCCAGAGTTGTTGTCATACAGTATTAGTTTGCTTCTGAAATATCTGTCAACATACAGAGTCTCTTCCATTTTTACAATTTTTTTACAAATATTTTTCCGTTATTTTCCTGTTTTCAGTGTCCAAGGACATGCATGTTAGGTTAATTGATCAATCTAAATTCTCCCTAGGAGTGAGTGTGAATGGTTGTTTGTTTCTCTGTATGTACCCTGCCTCTCACCTGCTACAATGCTGGGTTAGGCTTCCACACGACTCTTGGACAAAGCGGTATAGATAATGGAAGGATGGATGGATATTTTCAATGGACACCTCATATCCATCTAAGTCAAAGTCAGCAATTTTACCATCATTAACCCATGTCTTTGTTATGGCTAAATGGGGTTTTAAACTGATTTACAAAATCCTTAAATACTCTCAAAGTTGCCATAGAGACTCCTGCAATTGATATGTATTATTGATAATGTCTGATCTGTAATTCTGATTCCATTTAACTGTTGTTCATGATAATAAGAGCACTTGCTGACATGACTGAAGTAATTATTGTCTGGATTTATATTATCTAAAGTGTCTTGTTGTTGTTGCTCTGTGATAAGAGATGTTTCAATTTCTGTTAGACCTAATGCATTAACATTTTTGTCCTTATCTAAGATGCTGGGCATGAGGTTCGTAAACAAATATACAGCAAAAAGAAAGGGAGAAAAAAATGCTCAGTGAGCTGTTAATCTTGCATGAGGACTTTCATTTAAATTTGTCCAACTCCACAATATTTTTTATCAGAAAGACCTTAGCTTCTTCTGGTGTACCTAGCAGTTGTATCCACACCTTACAATTCCTTGTCCATGTTAATTGTATTTTTCCTTGCTTTCTGAGAGCCCTGGCTTGCCTTGTTATTTCAGAATTGTTCTTTGTCAATGGTTCATTAACAAATACAGCCGTTCCTCTACGTTTTTTGGCTTGTCAGAGTAGATCAGTTTTTGATTTTTTGTTGTTGAACCTGATGACATCTCTGCTTTTGTTCTATTATCTTTTCTAGGTAAGATGTGACAAGCTGAAATAATCTTACAGTCCACAACAATGCTTTTTGAGTCAAAGAATTTTAGTACTTGTTTCTCAATAGCATATATGCTTCTTCTTGTGTCTCATGCTCACCACCCTGATCACCATTCTCAGCTGTCACTCAAGCATAAGAGTGGTGCCTGGTTTTGAGCCCAATCACAATGACATTCTCCATTCTTGTGTATTGCTCCAGTTCATCCACGTGTCTTTCTAGACCATCAGTTCTTTCGTAGAAATTCAGAATTGAACATATTAACCCTCTAAGTGTGGGCCTATGTTTTAGGCCTCTGCTAGAAAACTGCAAACCCATAATGAAATTAGTACATTTCTGTAATCACAAACCCTAACTGAAAACTTTTGGAGTCATAAAGACAGTACTTGTAAGGTTTTTTTTAAAGATGTGTAAATATGAGTATATGTTCTAGTGAAAAACAAATGAAAACGGCACATAGCACAAATGGGTCTGCATTTCAGTCCACATTCCGCACAAGCTGTGACACACACAGACTTTTGATAAGCCAGTAAATGTGCTTTTGTATTTTTACTAATCAAATTTTGACATTGTTCTCACACACACTTTAAGATCTTAGATGCCATACTAAAGGGGTGATGACCACTGAGCTAGAGAGTGCAGTTCCACAAAATTCTTAAAATTCTTGACAAAAAATTGATAAAGAGGCTCTTTTTCATAACCTTAAGCTTACCACCACAGAATACTCCAGACTGCACTTTAATTTAACTAATGACTGTTGATAAAACAGTATAGACATTGTTTACACTACAGCTTGCTCAGCATGAGAAGTATCTCAATAAATGGTATTGGTTTCCTGTCCATTGTGAGTCTTAAATAATGCTTTTGAGAGGCTTTGACTGACCCTGACACCCTCTGACTGAGCTTTTAATATTGTATGAGCATTAAACCATACTGTATTCACACCAGCCTACTTTAAGTTTATATGTTTTGCCTCTAGCATTTATACTTTGTATGCTTACCTCCTGCCACCACTTTGTTGATAAATTCTTTTGAGTTTTGGGATATGCATTGTCCTTTATTTGCTACATAAACTTTTCAATTTTGGATCACAGATGTGTAATTCTCAGGTACAATAAATTCCTAACTTAAACTTTCTCAACATGTTGTCTAAGATACACTACTCAAAATATAAAGTGAACACATAATCATTACTATGTAACTCCATCAGTAACACTTCTGGGATTTCAGTTTGCTCAGTTAGGAATTAACAATGATTGTGAATCAATTTTACTTGCTGTTGTACAGATGGACAGAACAGGGGGAAATGAGGGGCAATTAGCCAGACAGCCCCTATAAAGGAATAGTCCTGCAGATACTGGCCACAGACAGTTTGCCTGTTTTCATCCTTTCTGGCTTATTTTGGTCACTTTTGCATTTAGTCACTACCCTCACCACTAGAGGTAACATGAGGTGGTGTCTGCAGCCCACAGAAGTTGCTCAGGTAGTACAGCCAATCCAGGATGGCACTCCAATGCATGCTGTGGCAAGAAGGTTTGCTGTGTCTCCCAGCAGTTTCGACAGCATGGAGGAGAAAACAGGAGACAGGCCAGTATACCAGGAGATGTGGAGGAAGCCGTAGGAGGACAACAACCTAGTAGCATGATCACTCTCTGCTCCATTGAGCAAGGAGAAACAGGAGGAGCAAAGCCAGAACTCCACAAAATGACCTCCAGTAGGCTACTAATGTGCATGTTTCAGCTCAAGCAGTCAGAAAAGGAGTCCATGAGGGTGGTATGAGGACTCAACATTCACAAGTAGGATCTGTGCTCACAGTCCAACACCATGCAGCTCAATTGGCATGTGCCATGGAACACCAGGATTGGAAGATTCACCATTGGGCCATGTGCTCGTCATGTAGTGGAGCAGCTTCGCAATGAGCACATGTAATGGACGAGAGAGTCTGGAAACGTCATGGAGAACATTCTGCTGCCTGTAACATTCTCCAGCATGACCGGTTTGGCAGCGGGTCAGTGATGGTCTGGAGAAGCATATCTTTCGAGGGCCGCACGGACATCTGTGTGCTAGCCAGGTACCCTGACTGGCAGGGCACCTGGGATGGGATACTTGTCAGACCGTATGCTGCTGCAGTGGGACCTGGGTTCCTTCTGATGCATGACAATGCTCGGCCTCATGCGGCTGGAGTGTGTCAGCAGTCCCTACACGACAAAGGCATTGACGCTATGGACTGCCCTGCCCGTTCACCAAATCTGAATCCAATCAAGCACCTCTGACATCATGTCTGGTTCCATCCACCACTGCCACATTGCACCACAGGCTGCCAAGGGTTTGACCGATGTCCTGATCCAGGTCTGGGAGGAGATCCCTCAGGAGAGCATCTGTCATCTCATCAGGAGCATGCCCAGACATTGTAGCAGGTGGAGGCCACACACACTACTTAACCTAATTCTGAATTTGTCTTAAGAGATTTCCACAGAAGTTGAGTCAGCCTGTGATCTGATCTTTCACCTTTTATTTTGAGTATGTTTCTGAATCCAGACCTCCATGGGTTAATGATTTTGATTTCCACTGATCAGTCTTGTTATTTTGCTCTCAACACAATCCACTATGTAATAAATAAAGATTTTCAACTGAAATATTTCATTTCTTAAGAGCTAATATGTGCTGTCTTAGTGTTCCCTTTATTTTGTTTTATTTTGTTTTTTTGAGCAGTGTATATAGTCCTAGATTAGAAGTGAGAATAAAACAAAACAAACTAAAAAAAAAAAAAAAAAAACACTTTGGCTAAGACAAGAACACTTCAAACTGTGAGAGCAATATAATCACTTCCATAAGCATCGTTTTGTGTGCATGGTCATTTTGATGTCATTTGTGACAGCTGCCTCAAATGAGAAAAAATAAGAAGCATCTGCTTCAAAACAAGGTTTTCAAAGAATGTTCTTCAGATATGCTCACTGCACCTATTGTATGATCTTTCCATAGGAAAATAAAATAAGGCTTTGGCCACTATGTACTATGCTGAGAGCTGGACTGATATTAATGTTTTTTTAGTTCCTATCTTATTATGCAAAGTGTCCGAAACGAAGATCTATTTGGAACTATCATTATAGGAACCAACTCTCACTTTAGCAGTAAATTAATTCTTTGGCATTTCAAGAACTTCTCTAAGAAACTCATCTAGTATATTTGAAGTGCAGTGTGTCCTTTACTGTGCACAAGAGCTTTACAAGTTTGTTTCTACTCTGAACAGAAAAGAAAAGAATAATGGAAAGTGGGGGGGATTTTTTGCGTTTCTTTATGAAAAAGAAAGAAATATGGCTCTAACACACTATGAAACATTACTTTTAAAAAAAGAAAGAAACACCCTCACTATCATGTTGATCTGTGATGGACTGGCGACCTATCCAGAGTGTACCCTGCCTCTCGCCTGTTAATTGCTGGGATTAGTGACCCTCAATTGAACTAAGTGGTATAGAAAATAAATTAATTAATGCATGCTGTTGATGTCTTCCATCTAGAGAGAATAAGAAGAAGAGGATAAGAGAAGATGTGACAGCAATCCCACCTGAAGACAAACAGCAGCAGGAGTACAGTAAGATGCATGTCATCAGAAAAAGCCACACATCAACCAATGGGAAAGACTAATTTTCTTATTTGGTGACCTTGATAGTATTTTTTCACTCACTCAACAACCCTTGTCATTAAAGAGGTAGCCAAATAGGAGTAGTCTTCAATATTGCTTTTGCAATCAATGCTGCTAATTCAGAAATATCATGACACTGCCAATAAAAAATATTATTTAGATTTTTCTTTTGTATTCAAACAATTTAAATACATATAACAAACTGAAAACATGGTTTACATTTCTCCATAACATTTAGACCACCTATAGGTACTGGAAAAAAAAAAACTCTAAGACAAGCAATGGCATTTTGTTTTAAGTGAATTCATTCTGACTTTTTGGCACATCTTTTCAAATTATTATCTTTACATCCTGACCATTAATGAACAACATTTCTGAAGCTAATTCATCAGAATGTCATGTTCTGTCTTTCTGGAATTCCCTGCACTTCCTGGTGTTATTCGGTTTCTCCGCCATCTATCCCTACAGCTGTGCTTAACGGCATTGTTGTGCACCTCTCCCTCATCACCCCATCAAACTCTGCAGTTTAAGCTTTTAAATCTGCTGCTCGCTCCATCTGAACTGATGAGGAGTACAGATACCTGGAACGGGTGGTTGCATGCATGATGAGCAACAAGGAGACGGACACTGAAGACAAAGACGTTTGGAAAGTGTATCCACCTGAATGGAGTGCAACAAGACTCATGGACATGTTAAAAAGGTGTCAGCGCCACCTTGTTGACCTACAAAAGATGTCCTTCAGGATGGTGCACTGGAGAGTACCCAGTGGCGTATACAGCCAGTGGCAGCCGCCAAGAGGGATCAAATCCATTTATCTGAAATAAAACTGTGTGCTTTAATTAAGAAAAAAAAAAAAAAAAAAAACATTGGTCTGTTCTTCATGTCTGACATATTTTCATTCAGCAGTGCAGTTATGTACATGCACATGATTTATTAGACTACTTTATTCTGTTCTGTTCACACTGTTCAGTTAATAATGCTGATATTTTATACAGTTTAATCTGACAATAAGTCATTTCATAAATGCTTGCTGAAATAATAATGTGTGATTTGGTCCAGCTAGTGATTTGTACAACATGATGATGGTACACAGAGCCGGCTCTAGACTTCAGTGGGCCCTAAGCAGAATAGGTTTTGGAGGCCCTACCCCTTGAACAAAGTTTTTGGGTGTGACACCCTAAGTCATGTTATAGTGTATGCTAACTTATTCAAAACACTCTAGGACACTGCATTGTGCAACATTATTGCTTATAAAGTGCTGTTAATTAGGTTCCATAAAGCTGTAATAACATGCATCCCTATTCAACATACAAGAGGAAAATATACAACAAAATACCATATGCACGCAACTTAGTTATTGCACAATCACTTAACTTAGAGAGAAACTGTATAATCTACCATGCGGCAGAAGCACCAGTAACTAAAGCAGATCTGTTTGTGTGGAGTGTGCAACAAAGAATTTTTAAAATATAAATATAAATATGTTAAGAACTTAATGAACATTTATTTATTAACTGTTAATCCATTAGTCTGGCTTTTTCTTTAAATGGACATATATATACTATTTATACTGGCTAATACAATTATATATTAAATAAATTATCATTCGACTTAAAAAACTTCTAAATTCATGGATCAATCATGACATGATGTCCCACACCGGATCAAATTAGGGGATGAAGAACTGGGACACTGACGCTGTAGTCTTCTGTGTTCTACGTGCCTCCAGTGTTGCTCTCCTGATGCATGATGTCTGATGTCAGACAGTCCACCACGCGCCACTGAAAACACACACGGACACAATTTGTCTTGTAAACATCTCCACTGATGCTGTCCAGTTAAGGATGAAAGCTTTTTCGCATTTGAGGATGTGGTGGAGGATCGGGTGCAGAGGACATTTTAAAAAGGCTCAGGTATTGTGAGCAGCGCCGGTATGTGGCATCTGTCTCTAGGCAACCGTGACCACAACACACGCACAAACAAATTGAGTTCAATACGAACCGTGCCTATACTGAAGCAATAAAATGTCGGGAGGAGGTGTTTAATGGTAAAATAAAAAACAATTCCGTTTTTTGGGCGATGGTTTGTCAAGGCAAGGCAAGGCAAGGCAGTTTATTTGTATAGCACATTTCATGTACAGGACAATTCAAAGTGCTTTACATAAAACAAAGACATTACAGATATTTAGAATAGTAAAAGGCATCAACACATAATCACAATAAAAAAATAAATTACATTAAAATGATTAAAAGCAAGATAAGTTAAAAAAGTTACCGTGCAGATTTCATGCATAGGCGCATGAGAAAAGAAATGTTTTTAACCTAGATTTAAAAATGTCTACATTTGGTGAAAGTTTAATCTCCACTGGCAGTTTGTTCCATTTGTTTGCAGCATAACAGCTAAATGCTGCTTCTCCATGTTTAGTCTGGACTCTGGTCTGGACTAGTTGACCAGAGTCTTTGGATCTAAGAGCTCTGCTAGGTTTATATTCTCTGATCATATCACAGATGTATTCTGGGCCTAAACCATTCTGGGATTTGTAAACAAGCAGAAGGGTTTTAAAATCTATTCTGTGACTGACAGATAGGTAGGTAGGTAGGTAGGTAGGTAGGTAGGTAGATAGATAGATAGATAGATAGATAGATAGATAGATAGATAGATAGATAGATAGATAGATAGATAGATAGATAGATAGATAGATAGATAGATAGATAGATAGATAGATAGATAGATAGATAGAAGTACTTTATTCATCCCAAGCTGGGAAATTTAGGTGTTGCAGCGGTACAGTCATTTAGCAGTTGTGCTTCTTAAGGTAGCAAAAATATAGAAAACAGTATAAAAATTTCAATATTTACAAGACTTATACAAGGAGATATTTAGCTATACACAGTAAGAGTGAGAATAGCCAGCAAATAATATAGTCCAGTGCAATGATTAGTAGTGAAGATGAGGAGTTTAACTGTGCAAGGTTGATCCAGTCAGTGCAAAAATTCACCAGTTACAACAGTCACTCATATTGTTATCTCTGAGACCATGATGATGAGTTAAACAGTCTTATTGTGTGTGGCAGGAAAGATTTCCTAAAGGGGTCCTTGAGACAGCGAAGCTGTCTGAGCCTTTTGGAAAAGGAGCTCCGCTGTCTGTCCAGCACAGGGTGGAGAGGGTGGTCCGGGTTATCCAAGATAGATAACAGTTTGTTCAGTGTCCTCCTCTCCACCACTGCTTCTAAAGTGTCCTGTCTGCAGCCAATGACAGAGCCAGCCTTCCTGATCAGTTTGTTCAAGTCTGTTGGTGTCACTGGCTGCAATGCTGCCCCCCCAGCATACCACAGATGAAAACAGGGCACCGGCCACCACAGACTGGTAAAAGATTTCCAGCATCTTGCTGCACACGTTGAACGACCGCAGCTTCCTCAGGAAGTAGAGTCTGCTGCAGGCCTTCTTGTACACAGCTGTGCTGTTGGTCTTCCAACTCAGTCTGTTATCGATAGTCACTCCCAGGTATTTATATTCCTCAACCGTGTCCACATCACTACCCAGGATGCAGAGGGGCTGTGGAGCTGATCCCTTCTTCCGGAAGTCTAACACCATCTCTTTGGTCTTGTCCACATTAAGCAGCAGGCGATTCTTACCCGCCCACTCCACAAATCCGTCCACCAGCCCCCTGTACTCCTCCTCCCGTCCACCACTTATACACCCAACAACTGCAGAGTCGTCAGAATATTTCTGAAGGTGACATGACTGAGTTGTACTGAAAGTCTGTGGTGTATAAGGTGAACAGGAATGGAGAGAGCACAGTGCCCTGCGGGGCTCCTACATCACTCATCACCACATCAGACAGGACACCGCCCAGCCGGACAAACTGCGGCCTGTCTGTCAGGTAATCAGCGATCCAGGAGACAGAGGACCCGCCGACACCCATCAGCCGCAGCTTCCCACTCAGTAAAGAAGGCTGGATGGTGTTGAAGGCACTGGAGAAGTCAAAGAATGTGACTCTCACAATGCCTCCACTACCATCCAGGTGCGAGTGAGCTCGCTGCAGCAGATAGATGACAGCATCATCCACCCCCACACGTGGCTGGTAGGCAAACTGCAGAGGGTCGAGAGAAGGTTTCACCAGCGGCCTCAGGTGGGCCAACACCAGCCTCTCCAGCACCTTCATCACATGTGATGTAAGGGCAACTGGACGGTAATCACTGAGGCCAGATGGAGATGACTTCTTAGGAACAGGAACCAGGCAGGAGGTCTTCCAAAGTTGTGGCACCTTCTCCAGGCTGAGGCTCAGATTGAAGAGGTGCTGGAGAACTACAAACAGCTGGCTGGCACAGGTCCTCAGTATCCTGGGGCTGATACCGTCCGGGCCAGGGGCCTTGTGTCTGTTCAGTCTCTCCAGCTGTCTCCTCACCTGCCAGGCTGTTACAGTCAAGCTAGGGGAAGGGGTTGGGGCGGGGGGAGGTGTTATGGGTTGAAGTCCAGTCTGATCCAGTGGGCTCACTGTCGGGGGGGGGGGGGGGGGGGGGGGGGGGGGGGGTGTTAAGCTCGTTAGCTCTCTCCCTATTACCATCAGTCAGTCTGCCTCTCCCCCCACATCCTGTGATCTCCTTCATTCCAGACCACACCTCCCTCATGTTGTTCTTCTGGAGTTTGGCCTCCAGCTTCCTCTTGTAAGAGTCCTTACACTCCCTCAACTTGTCCCTCAGTTGGTGCTGCACCCTCCTCAGCTCCTCCCTGTCTCCAGACCTGAAGGCTCTCTTCTTCTTGTTGAGTAGGGCCTTCAGGTCGCTAGTGATCCACGGCTTGTTGTTTGGGAAGCATATCCTGAAGGACATGACAGTGTCCTCACAGAATTTGATGTATTCCGTGATGCTGTCCGTCATATTGTTGATGTCCTCCCCATGAGGCAGGCAGAGTGCATCCCAGTCTGTGCAGTCAAAGCAGTCCTGCAGGGCCTCCTCAGCCTCCTGTGTCCACCTCCTCACTCTCTTTGAGGGCACAGGCTGCCGCCGGACAATAGGCACATACTTTGGTGAAAGCAGAACCAGGTTGTGATCTGACCTGCCGAGGGGGGGAAGGGCGGTTGCACTATATGCTCCCTGGGCGTTTGCATACAGTAGGTCCAGAGTTTTATTGTCCCGAGTGGAGCAGTCCACATACTGAGTGAAGTCAGTCAGTGTTCTGTCCATGCTAGCATGATTAAAGTCCCCTGTGATTACCATGAAGGCATTTGGTTGCTGCGTCTGCAACTGGGAGACGACGGAGCTGATAACGTCAGCGGCGGCCTCCGCATCAGCTGATGGGGGAATGTAAGCAGTTAACACAATGGCTGATGTAAACTCTCTTGGCAAGTAATACGGCCGTAGCCCAACAGCCAGCAGTTCCACGTTTGGGTTGCAGAGACGTTCCTTGACACGGACGTGTCCGGGATTGCACCAACGTTCATTCACATAAAGCACAATCCCTCCTCCCTTCTTCTTACCGCTGTCTGTCACGTCTCTGTCCCCCCGCACGGTCACAAAGCCGGGTACACCAACGCTGTGGTCCGGAATATGTGAGTGCAGCCACGACTCCGTAAAACTCAGTAAACTGCACTCACGGTATTCCCTCTGTGTTTTAATCAGCGCCGCCAGCTCGTCCATCTTGTTCGCCAGAGAGCGCACATTCCCCATTATGATGGCAGGAACAGCAGGCTTGTATCTCCACTTCCTTGCCTTCACCCTCACTCCGGCTCTGCATCCCCGGCGTCTCCTCCATAGCTCCTTCGGGATATCGTGCCTGACCCCCGGCGACAGTACAGGTTTACTCAGCGCTAACAGCTGGTCGCGAGAGTAAACAATGGGCCTGCCACTGTGAGCGTTGCTCTCGGTTACGAGGAGTAATGAGAGTAGCAATAAAAGTGAAAAGAAGAACTTGGAGCATACAAAAACCATTGCTGTTCCGTTGCAATAAATAATAAACACAGCGAAAAACCAAAGGAAAGATAAAATAAATACTAAATAAATACTAAATAACAGTAAAAGCACCCGCAGAACTGGAGCTGCTGCAACAGGCGACCGACCAGGACGGAGGCGCCATCATCTTTTGCAGGAAGCCAGTGTAAAGATTTCAAAACTGGTGTGATGTGTTCAGATCTCTTAGTCCTGGTTAAAACTCTAGCAGCAGCGTTCTGGGTGAGCTGCAGATGTTTAATGCTCTTTTTAGGAAGACCTGTTAAAAGACCATTACAGTAATCCAGCCTACTGGAGATGAATGCATGGATGAGTTTCTCTTGGTCTTTCTGGGAGACTAGACTTTTAATTCTGTTGATGTTTCTGAGCTGGTGAAAAGCTGTCTTAGTGACAGCTTTGATGTGGCTGCTGAAAGTCAGATCTGAGTCTATCAACACTCCAAGGTTACGAACTTGGTCTGTGATTTTAAGAGCCCGAGTCTCCAGGTGTTTGCCAGTGCTGACCCTCTTCTCTTTGCTACCAAACAAAATAATCTCAGTTTTGTCTTCATTTAATTGTAGGAAATTCTCCCTCATCCAGATGTTTATTTGCTCCAGACACTGACACATTAAGTCTATTGGACTGCAGACATCTGGTGACAGAGACACATAAAGTTGTGTATCATCTGCATAACTTTGATAATTAATGCTATGGTTCTGTAATATTTTACCCAAAGGGAGCATATACAAGTTGAACAGAAGAGGCCCAAGGACTCACCCCTGGGGGACTCCACAAGTCATGGCCACTCGCTCGGATTCATAGCTGCCGATCGCAACAAAATTACTCCGGCCTTCTAAATAGGACCTGAACCATTTAAGAACCGCTCCAAAAAGTCCAACCTAGTTTTCCAGCCTGTGCAACAGGATTCTGTGATCTACAGTATCAAACGCCGCACTGAGATCCAACAGAACCAGGACTGATACTTAACCAGAATCAGTATTCAACCTAATGTCATTTAACACTTTGACCAGAACTGTTTCAATGCTGTGATGAGGTCGGAAGAGGGACTGAAATTTATCAAGATTTCCACTTTCATTTAAAAAGTCATTAAGCTGGTGAAATACAACTTTCTTAATAATCTTGGAAATAAAAGAGAGGTTAGAGACAGGTCTGTAGTTGTTCATTATAGAGGCGTCTAGAGTCCTTTTCTTTAGGAGTGGCTTAATAGCAGCTATCTTTAGTGACTTGGGAAAAATGTCTGATGCCAGTGAGCTGTTAACTATCAGTAGGAGATCACTTTCTACTGAGGTAAAAACTGTTTTTAAAAAGTCAGATGGTATCATGTCCAGAGTGCATGCTGTTGATTTCAAATGCCAAACTGTTTCTTGTAGGACTTTTAAATTCACCATTTTAAATTGTGACATGACATCAGAATTATTTCCGGGTTTTAGACACAGACTAATTTTCTTGTTTGACTGTGTGGAATTATTATTTTGTCTGATTGTTTTAATTTTTTGGCTAAAAAAGTTGGCAAATTGGTTGCATTTCTCAGTGGAAAGGAGCTCAGGGCTTATCTGTATAGGAGGATTAGTAAGTTTTTCAATCATAGCAAACAGAGTGCGAGAATTGTTGACATTCCTGTTAAGCATTTCAGATAAATGCAGCTCTCTGGCCTTGCAGAGCTCATTGTTATAGTTACGCAGGCTTTGTTTGTACAGCTCATAGTGAATTTGAAGTTTATTTTTCCACCATTTCCGCTCAGTTTTTCTGCATTCTCTTTTTAAGCTGGTAACCACAGTGGTTTTTCTCCATGGTGTTTTCTGTTTGATCAAAGTGCTCTTGATTCTTATCGGTGCAACAGCATCCATTACATTCAAGACTTTCAGATTGAAATGATCCAGGAGTCCATCAACTGACTCTGCACTGGTTGTTGGTAACATAGCTATGGCCTTCACAAACTTAGCACTTGTTCTTTCATTAATGTACCTCTTCCTAATGGAGAAGCAGGTTGGTTGGACATTCTGAGTGATCAGTAAATCAAACAAAATACAAAAATGGTCAGACAAGGCCAAGTCAGTGAACGCAACAGAAGAAATATCAACACCCTTTGAAATAACCAGGTCCAGAATGTGACCTCGAATGTGGGTCGGTTGTTTTACATGTTGCCACAAACCAAACATGTCCAATATGGAACAAAATTCCTTGACATTACCATCCATCATGTTATCTATGTGAATGTTAAAATCAGTAGAGATAACCGACAATAATTCAGAAAATTCATCAATAAAATTTACACAGTGTCCTGAGGTCTGTAGATGATTAGAAATAGGATTTTAGGAATGCCCCTTAAAATAAAACTAAGATATTCAAAGGAAGTAAAATCACCAAATGAAATTTCTTTACACTGGAATGAATCTTTAAATAAGGCAGCTTCTCCTCCCACTTTCCTCCCGTTTCGACATTTATTCATAAAACTAAAATGAGGGGGTACTGTTTCATTAAGAACTGTAGCACTTGTGTCTTCTGTTAACCATGTTTCTGTCAGAAAAAGAAAATCTAAACTGTGAGAAATGATGAAGTCATTAACTAACAGTGACTTGTTGGACAGAGATTTAACATTTAGTACAGCTAGCTTTATGAAGTTTACACTGGTCTCTGTTGTGTTCTGAGTTATACAAGGTACAGTTAACAGATTAGATCGATTCACCCCACAAGCTGACCATGTTCGATTCCTTATTTTACTAACTAACACAGGAATCCTACTGGGTCCAGGCTTGATCTCAGAACAGCTGTCAGTAGTAGCAGAACTACAGCAAGGACCCTGAACGCATCATGGCATGTTATCTTTGTTGTGAATTCTGCTGCTCTGGGAACCTCCACATCCTCCCGTGCCCTGCTCAGTCAGGACAGATGATCTAATAGGAGGAGGAGGAGGAGGAGGAGGGGGAGCCCTGTATTTCTTGGTAGATGGTGGCCGCTGGGGTTCAGGCCTGGATAGAGACATCCTTTGGAGACCTTGGTGGTGTGAAGAAGAGGGTCTGATGAGGGGGGAGAGCTGGGAGTTGGTCGCTTCTCTGCTGTGTCCTTCGCTCTTATCTGTACACTCATGTTTGGGTTTGCCGTCCCAACAGCATGACGCAAGTGTGCACCAAATAATCTGCATCCAGT
Source organism: Melanotaenia boesemani (assembly GCF_017639745.1). Classification (NCBI taxonomy): domain Eukaryota; kingdom Metazoa; phylum Chordata; class Actinopteri; order Atheriniformes; family Melanotaeniidae; genus Melanotaenia; species Melanotaenia boesemani. Next base: position 17,847,377 of record NC_055684.1, on the reverse strand, counting down.
TAGATTTGGATGCACACCTTCTTTTTTCAGCCTTCTTTTTCTTCCCTTTTATAACGAAGCCCATAAACCACTCACTGAAACAACCTTCTTCCGTAGGGGGCCCCCTAGTGTTGTGGGGCCCTAAACAGTCGCTTAGGCTACGTTCACAGTGCAGGGCATAATGCTCAATTCTGATTTTTTTGTGAAATCCGATTTTTTGGAGAGTCTGTTTACATTTCCAATTAAATGTGACTTGTATGTGATCTCCTGTATGAACCTTATGTGCACCAAAAGTGTCCCGCATGCATAGAAGACATGACGACGTGACAATGAGTGTGCGTGTGACAATGAGTGTTTGCGGAAGTAAACATGGATGGTAACAGCGGAGCTTATGTTGCAATTTTTAAGTTATTATCCAACTGTAGCTAGCACATTTTCGATGGCATCATTTTAAGGAGGAGATTGCAAAAGAAGAGAGCCAGATTTTTGGCCATGGCATCGTGTGGAGCAGTGGCAGCAACATTTGTACAGAGAAACGTGTGGGTAAGGAGTCGCAGTCAGGAGTGATGGGAGAGTGATGTGAGCACCTTTACAGATAAGAGTTTATAAACAATGACGTGTATGACGTGTAGGTCGGATTAATGCGACCTGGCTGTTCAGACTGAAGTCGCATGGCAAAAGATCAGATACGTATCGGATTTAGGACCACATATCCAAGTGGCCTGGGTCACATTTGAAAAAATCGGATCTGTGTCGTTCAGACTGTCATGAAAAGATCAGATACAGGTCGCATAGGGGCCAAAAAATTGGATTTGGGTCCCTTCAGCCTGCAGTGTGAACCTAGCCTTAGTCTGCTTAGTGGCAAAACCGGCTCTGATGGTACACAAACCAAGATTAAATATGTCACATTATAACTATGATTGTGATGTTGGAAACTGGCTGGGTGATTTTAACAGGCCTGATAAGAACTTAATAGATAAAAACTAGGTTAGTAGGCCCACTTTTACATGGAAGGCTACTGGCTAAACTATATAATTAATTAAGAGAACCAGTAAATCAGACATTGGGTTCTATTGCATAAATGAAAAATCCACAAATATCCGGCGGGCATCCATCCATGTTCAAGTATTTCTCGTGAGGGATGCGGCGGGATTTTCCCGTATCTTGTCCGTATTTGTGACAGTTATGGACAGCGGCATCGGATTGCTCCGTATATTTGTACTTCTTGTCCAGTGTTGGTTTCTCCTGTCATTCTTCAGTCTGCTCTGTGATGATTGTATGGAGGAAGAGCCTGAAGGCTGATCTTCAGACAAACAAAAACGTTTATTTAATAATAGAGTGGTGTTGGCAAAGGGAAAGTCTAAAATACAAATACTCTTCCTGTGGTATTGAGCCCACTTCTGTTGCCTGTATTTTTATACTTTTCCTTTGCTATTTTGTTAAATAAGCCTTTTTGTTTGTCTAAAGATCAGCTGATGGGTCCTTTCAGTCACGACACACAATATGTCCTCTAAGTGCAGCAAAATGCATGAAAAGTGGTTACCTTTCCAGGTTTAATCTTACAAAAAAAACTGCCACTCTCTGAAGGTCTTGTCCACATATAAAAATGCCTTTGCAATTTTTAACATGTTTAGCAGTGATCCAACAATTTCTTTTTATTCCAAAATAATCCCAAAAATGTCAAATAAGAAGTCCAACCCATGCTTCATCACTGAACAAGACAAGTAAAATGCTACAGTTCGGTCACCACGCTTGTTATGATACACCCACAGTTTTTTAGTGGAATTGTTTTCAAGCAAGTTGCTATTAATAAGCTGCTTAACTGTTAAATGTCCATTTTTTAAGTTGCAGGGTTTCCACTGCATGATGTAGCAATGCACAAATATTTTTTTTTTATATTATTTGTTTGTTTTTGTTATGTTTTTATCAAGTTTAAAAAGGGATTCAAGAACAAATACTACACCTCACACCATTGATGTCCTACCCATCTATAGAGACTAAACATAATATCTCGTGTTTGTCTCAGTTTTCAACATCCTCCCCCCAAAATCTCATAATCCCTCTTACTTTCCCACCATTTTTCCTTTCCATTACAGGGACCAGGAGGTCAAGGAGCTAAAGGGCTTTCTTCTTAGACCTTCCTTCTTTTCTCTTTGACCATCATCACTTTCCCTTTGACTGACATCTATCTTTTTTCGACCCTCATCCCTCCATCAAAACAGTCAATAATAGATCACTTAACTCGATCATGTTATGGTCTTTGATAGAAAAATCATACTAGCTCATCAGAGGTTTAAAGAATCTGAGCCAAGACTGAACACATTTGTTTTCTGTGGGAAGTCATTCGGAAGCACAACATTTTCTAATCTGTGAGCATGGATTGTAAAACACAAAGCACACAACATTTCTGAATCCACATCCATGTTTATGAAACATTAGCATTTACATACATAGCTTGGGAGGTTTTAAAATAGAGGTGGTAGTTCAGATAATGGCATCAGTTTGTTAAAACAAAGTGTAAAGTACAATGGGCAGCACAGTCAAAGCAGGTCTCCTTATTATGCTGAACAGCTACAGGCAAGGGGAGACATCCTATATAAATATATATGAAAAAAAAAATATTAATTAAATTAGAATAGGTCAAATTAGAAAATAAGAGTCAAAAATTTACATTTTGTTGTGTGGGAGTCAGTCAGAGCCATGTTGTATACTGGATATATGCACTTCTATCCTGTGCATGTATAAAGTGTTGTATAATGCAAGTTAAACTCAATAGGGGGGGGAAAAAAATAACAAACCAAAGCAAGGCAGCAGACTAAGGGTGGAGAACATCAGAGCAAGGAGGCACATTTCAAGTGTCTAATTTCAGCAGAAATCGTTCCCAGCAAATATTTTGAAGGATGTCTTGAGTCGTAAAGTGCACCCAGAGGAGAGAGGATTGAGGCGAGAGGAGGCTTGGTGGAGGAGCTTTAAGTGAGGATATACTAGTACATCCTTTTACTTTTTTGGGGGGGCACCAGTGTCTGAAGAGGGCATGGCACATTAATCCTACAATTTAAACTAAGGTAAAATAAATCATCTACTTGGCCAAAAACAGATTTAATGCCTTTCTGACTGAGAAAGTTTGTTCAAATTGTTCCCTCATATAATATTTTGTTAAAAAATACTGAATTTGACACAAGGATAATCCATTTTGTTAAATACCTGCCACCTCACCTCCTTTGTACTCCTGTCTGTGCTCACCTCCTCTGTATTCCTCTCTGGTGTTGGCAACTAAGAAAGATATGGAGGAGGAGAGTGAAACAATTGGAAGATGTGTGTGCAAACTGGAAAATTAGATCAGGGGGTGATTAGAAGAAACCAAAGGAACCACAGGTGTTTCAGATCCCACTGATCAATTAGCAATATAGCTTTTTTTATTGTAACCCAAATCATCTGAAACTGTCGCTTAATCAAGTTTGCAGCCAATTAATACAAAGGAAACACTGAACCAATGCCCCCCCCCCCCCCCCCCCCCCCCCCCCCCCATGGCTTAGAAAACAGCACAGTAATGTCACAGCAGTAAAGGGCTGTCCAGGTTTGCTGAAATTCCTCCAAGATATGTATTATATCCTTTCTTTCGCTGGCATCACAGCTCACAGAATCCTGCAGACTGTTATATGTTAAATGTCAGTGGTAATTAAATCTCTGGAAGAGGTTTTCTAAGTCAGAGACAGTAAGCCTCCCTACAGATCAAGCTAGGTAAAAAGAAGACGCCACACACACTCCACTTTTAGCTTATTTTTTCCTAAATGTTTATAAAACCATAATAAATCGTTTAATTCCAGAATACTTAGCAAGTGAGCTAAGATACTGTGATAGTTCTGTTTGAACTGGTCTGTCCTGATTATCAGTTATTATTCTTGGGGCAAAAACATCACCAAAAATTTAGCAGATATTATTATATAATAACTAATGTTTTATTAATGATGTTAATAATGTTAGAGCGTAGATCTCCCCCAAGCCACAGGGTCACTCACCTGAGATAAACCCCATGCCAACACTTATCTATACTTTAAGCTTCATTCTTATTTAGAATCCTTGACCCTGGAAACATACCCTTAGACACCAAGATAAAGTAAAATATCTAGAAGAAACAGTCTAGAAGTTATGAATGAATTAGCATTTTCTCTAATGGTTGCAATCTGGGTTAGCTGTTAGTGTATGTAAAGTCTACCATGATGTCATCTTGCTTGCTTTTTTTCTTGTTTTTTGTTGCTGTTTTTTTGTTGTTGTTGTTGTTTTGTTTGTTTGTTTGTTTGTTTGCCAGTGAATCTGGGCATTATTTGTGTAGCATTAGGCCCCAAGATTTTGGTATCACCCAGAGTCTGCTCTTCCTATCTACATGTTTTACGACCCAGAGGAAATTCCTGTCCACCACCAGATGGACAATTGTTGACCTAACACTGAGTTCCCCAGTCTACAGGAACTTTGCATTCAGAGGAGACTTAATTGGCCATCCGACCTGAAAACTCTAACTCATTAACTTCAAAAAGAAATACTCCTAAGCTGAGTTAATTCAGGGCCGAGTGTCAACCGTACCAGGGAACATCTCAAACCTTTTGGTGATTAACAACATTTAAGGCCCTCTTCCCCACACATTCGCACATGTACATCAACCTGAAATGGACCTTAAGACGCCAGACCACATTCTTTCCACAAATGGACTTTGTCAAGAAGTGTCAGAAATAACAACCCTTTTCTTACAGGACTGTTTAACCTATAGTCTTCAAAACTGCCTTTAATGGTTGAATTTTTGTAATAATGAATGTTTAAGTTGATCCCACATCCTAGGAAAGTACAAATGGTAACTTTGAATGGATTCTCTGCTATGTACGGTCACAAAGTTACAACTCAAGGGATTCTTGCCACGGATCAACATCCCCTCCTGTTGGCCGTTTGAAGGTTTGCTATCGGGATCCCAAACCAAACTTTAAAACAGCTTACAGAAACTTTTATCCATAAATATCCATAACAGAACTGATAGTGTGTGATTGTAAATGTGAACTTCATTTACAGGTAACGGATTGCCCAAGTATATCTACGTCTTATTAATGAAATGGTATAAATCTGTTTATATCTCATGGATAATTAACCGCCTGTAATAACTGGAAGTTGTGTGTGTTTATCTTTCAAACAGGATATTTATCTGTTTTATGAAATGTGTTTTATAAGAGTACTTTCTGTTTCAACTGGCATATGGGAAAATAAGTTTATTCTTACATCCACAGTTATTAAGCGTCTAGGCCTTTGTATGTAAATTAAGCTCAACCGCGCCAATATTCTACACTGCGATTGGCCTAACCACGCCAAACCCCGCCTTAGCCAGAGAATATTACCAGAGACTCAGAGATTTTAATTTAGAAGAAGAAGAAGAAGAGTTAAGAAAAGTTTACAGGAGAATGAGTTAAGAAGAAGGAGAAAATAATAGGTACCTATTAAACAGATCTGTACGAGAAACAAATCCATGGAATAAGTCTTAGAACGTTCAACTTCGTTTTGTCTTTTGTTCGTGTTATTCGTTAATGTTTTTGATCATTTTTGCTCAAAGCAGCCAAACCCGTTGCAAGATATACAACTTTTGTATCCAGCGCGAGAGATATTCTAACTTGTTGCATTTTTGATCGTTTTCCCTTTTTGAGAAGAACTTTGGGAAGTCAGTCCAAAGTTCAGTTTATCCGAGCCATCTCCGCCAGAAGCGTTCTGACCCATAACGCTCAATTGTGGACAATTCCAACAACAAGGCTCTGATTACGGTTCCAAGCCTCTGGAACCACACCAACTAATTGCCACCGCTGTGCCAGTGGAGCGTGGGAATCAACCCGGTTCGTCTTGGAAGCTGATCCAAACCATTGCGGACGGGCTGTCTTCTGCCGGGTACCAGACGACATCAGGGATTCTTCCACCTTGACGCCGTACCCGAACCCCTCTTCTAGGCCCTACCGCCTGCTCCAAGTAAGACCGAACCGAGCCTCCAACTGGGTCTAGCTGGTGTCTTTGAAACGTTGAGTTTTATTCACTCTCCACTCCAAAATTCATTTAGTCATTCCTTTAATTCAATTGACTATTCTAAATTGTCCTCCTAAATTCCCGTCTACTTCGCTAGGTTCTGACTAGAATTAAAGGTTACTCATTAATTAGTTTATTTTCCCATATTCCAAACTGCGTAAGATGCAGATATCAATTTCTTTATAATCCCTGATTTAATTTGATTGTCTTTTTACCCTTGTTTATTTCATTGTGCTGCTTTCTTTCTACTGTCTTTTAAGCTGGTTTACCCTCCCGGCGCAACAGAAGGCCGGCAGTGTCTCTAAAGCGATGTTGATAATTTCATCATTTCCGACATTGATTTATCCTTGCTGTTAATTGATTATTGATGGTAATAAATTGTTACATTTTGAAAGTTAGAATCGTTTCCGTGGTTAATTTTGGATGGAATCAAGGTCCCTTCAGACGTTGAATTCGCCACTTCAGATATGAGAGTTAGACTGAATTAAAATCAATTTTATTGCAACCCTGCTCACGGTTTTCTCTTCTGGACCGTGGATTATTCAATTATTACACAGAAGAGTGGTGCCCCAATTTGAGGAAAATCACAGTCATAATTTTCATTGATTTGATATTAATTTCTACCGCTGAGGTTTATATTAATATCGAGGCATTACGCTACATTTGTTAAGTTAAAAGCTCTAATTGCATAAATTATCCCTATCTACCAATAATAAAGAATCTTGTGAAAAATTTCTTGGATCTAGATGGTGATCCGCATCACCTGTCAAAGTTGCGAGGTGGAGGAAACACAACATGAAGGAATATAATAAACTGCTAGAAAGGAACTGAAACCATTGTGCTTAAATACATTGAAGACAACTGACAACAACAGGTGAAGTCAGTTTGCTAAATCAAACCAGGTGCACTAATGACAGCAAGCAGAAAGCAAAACAGAACACACAAGGGAAATCCTACAAAATAAGACAACAGAACTAATCATGACAAGACTACAAAAATCATAATCCCCCACCCCCAATCAAGGGGCGGCTACCAGATGGCCCAAAAAGGCTGAAGAAAAAAAGTCCAGTCGGGCGGGTGAAGGGGGTCTGGAGAAGGGAGCAGGCCAAAACAAAACTGTCCTGGTGACTGAACCCCAGATGATGGCCGGGAGGCGACACCAACAGAAGACTGAGATCAGAGGGGTTGCCAGGAGACTGTGTTGACACTAGATTTGGATCAGGGGGCAGCTGGGAGGCTGTGCCAACAGGACACTGGGCTCAGAAGGACGGCCTGGAGGCCGTGACAACTGGAGACAGATCTCAGGAAGATAGCGCGGAGGCCACGATGACATGGGACTGGGTTCAGGAGGGTGGCTTGGCGGCCTTAACCACAGGAGCCAGCAATGCAAGGTCCTCATTGTTGGACAGCCAGAGAACAGGCGACAGAGGAGCAGGAACAGCTCTGGCAAGCCCCAGGAAACCCAGTGAGTGGCAATCCCCTCAGGCACATAAGCAGGAACCAAGGATAGAAGACTGACCCTCTCTGAAACAGAAACCAGAGGTAACGCAACGTCCTCAGACACAGGAACCAGAGGTGGAAGAGGAGCAACCGCTTTGGGTGCAGGAACCAGAGACAAAGGAGGAGCGACCTCCTCGGAGACAGGTACCACGGGAGATGGAGAAGGGTCCCAACCCGGTAGCCCTTAGGAGGCGGAACCACAGAAGACAGAGGAGCATCGCATCTCGAGACCCCCCTCAGAAATATGGAGACAGAGGAGTGTCCTATTCCAGGACCGCCTCAGAGACTGGAACTTGAGCTGGATGAGGAGCTTCCGGGACCCTGTTGGAAACAGGAACCACAGGACACAAAGAAGTGTTCCACCCCGGGACCCCGTCACAAACAGAAGCAGGGCTTGGCATGGGCAGTGTCAGTGGCGAGGACCACCAAAGCACTGGGCAGGACGCAGGATTCTGAAGCACTGGATGGGACCTGGGCACTGTGGAGCTGGAGACGACGCAGGAGACATGGGCCGTGGAGGTGAAGGTGACACAAGAGATGCGGGCTGTGGAGCTGAACTTGACACATGAGATGTGGGCTGTGGAGCTGAAGGTGACACAGGAGACGTGTGTTCTGGAACTGGTGTTGTGGTGCGAGGCAAGATTTGTTACAGCTTTGTCTCCTTCTGGCCACTGCAGACCGGTAAGACCTGAAGTTTCCAAACAGCATCGTCCATATTGCCAAATGAGTCCCCCAGAATGGCAATTCCACAGGAGTGTGGTCTATTTCTGGGTCACGCCCCAGCAGCAGGCTTACCAGGTCTCTGGAGATGATTTCTGGCAAGGTTGCGAGACAGAGGTGAGGACCCAAATGCAGGCTGATGAAGAGGCAGGAGGCAGATGGACTGCAGGAACAAGGTTTTAATAATCAAGCACTAGAGAGCACTGGAAGTGTTGTGTAGTAAGCTATTATTTAATATTGCATGATTGTTTAAATCCTGACTCAGTCCTGACAAGAATTTCCTTATTTTTAAAATAAAAATAAAATTAAATTAAATTAAAATGTGAGTTTGGCTCTGTCTATCACCATAAATAAGTGGTTCAGCTTGTTAGATCAACATTTTTTTACACACTTATTGTGCGCTTCAGCTGTTGCCATGTGTCATATACTCTCTAAATGGGTTTTGCAAGCTTGTAAGTTTGAATAAATCAAAGTGGACAGATAGGGCAAGTCAGTATTAGCTGATGGGACTTTACCAAAGCAAAACACCAAGCTGACAACAACATAATGCTGGGATCTGTAGTACCACCACTTGATGTAGGGCACAAAGAAAACATGCTACTGTGCAAGAATTTTTTTGAGTCTTAAATGAGTATGGTTAAGCCTAATTTTTCTTGTATCATTTGGATTTTTAATCAAAAAGTTAGCGGCTAGTTTATTTTTCAAACCACACAAAAGTGTGTGTGTGTGTTTGTGTTTTGATCTCCATGTGTCACCCAACCAGTTTTGGTTTGGAACTGTTTCTGGGTCTTGGGGCCATTACTCACAAAATAAGTAGACATAAGCATGATATGAGCAAATAGCGGTGGCATTAATATTTTCTTTTCTTTTTTTTTTTTTTTTTTTTAACTTTACAAAACCTTTTCCACGAATTTAATTGAGTGGTCAAAGCAAGACAAATTTCAATAAATATGTCTAAAATGCCACATAAATTCAAACATTAATTTCTGTTGGGGCAGCAGATAAAAGCAAGAAGAAAACAGGAAGACATTTCCATGTCACAGCAGCTGCAGTTGCAGCTCCTAAAACACACTCCAACAGAGCAAAAAAAAAAAAAACTGTACAGTTGTTACACATTACACAGTATTGCACAAGTTGCTAGGAAACGCACTGATGGTTTTCTCCATTAAACAGTGAATTACGCTGTTACGCTGACCTGTCTGAACATCTTCATATGCTCCCCATGCTCCATCAATGCCTCTATTATTCATCTTCAATCTCAACTTGTTTTTTTCTCAGAGCATGATATAGAAGGAGGAAACAAAAAAAATTAAATAAATAATGAATAAAAATAAAAAGAAATGAAATTCAGATGTGTAGTGACAAGAGACTAGGGGTGACTAAAAAGAGACTCACCTAAAAAGCCATGCCTTGGAATTTTGTTGATCAACAGATGTCACAATTGGAAATTAAACAGGTGACCAGAGGATTAGCTGTGCTTGGAGGAGAACACTCAGCTGTAGTTCAATTGTTGGTTCGACAATGGGAGTTTTGAGGCCACTTAGGAGGAAAAGGCTCTGAGAAACACAACTGATCCAACAGTGGAGCTATTCACAATCCAATCATCTCAAATCAAAATGCATGCTATCACTTAAAGAATTAACAACCTCTAAATTATGATGGGGTTCCTGCGTACTGTGAGACTTACTTCCTGCTCACCAGAACTAACAAGTAAATTACTTCCTGCTCACATTTCAGGCATTTTCCTCTCATTTTGATGACAGTGACAGTTACCAGACTCTCTTATATGCATTCCTTGTCTTATCTTCTTTCATTTCAGATGTGCTTTAAAGCTGAAAAAGACACATTGTGTTGTTAGAAACTTTGGGTAATGTTAATATCTTGAATCAGAGCTTTCTTTTTTATTTAACTCAAAGTTCCTGGATCAGTGACCATGAAATTAGAAAATGGATGATTTTTCATAAAACTACACCACAGTCTATTGATTAGACCTGGTGAATATTTGCAGATTAACTGTAAGAAGAGAAAGAAACTTCCATTTGTTATAAACCAATTTTTTTTCTGTGTTATTTGTTTTCAAAACAATGTGTGTCATTTACAATACAACTTTAGAAACCTCTTTTGGATTAAAATGTAAGAATCCTTAAGATTTATGCAATGTAAATGAATTTCTTGATACTGCAATTGATTTGTAATTGGTTTTGCACATACATTTATCATACTTTATAGCTTTGCTTTGGGTTTATCTTATTTCTTCCTTTCAAATACTTGACCATTGTTTTCACCTGTATATCGCTGCTAATGGTTTCAATAACATATTACTTACATGATACAGATGTGCTCACAAATCCTTAAATTAAGATGTTCCAAGACAAGGGAATGAACAAACTGAAATATTTTCCACATCTAATCTTCTGCTAAAGTTGTAAGACTTCTTCTGTTCTCATTGGTTAAAGAACAGTAAACCACGTCTCCCTGCAAGCTCTGTCCCACAAGCAGTGTCAGTCGAAGGTAATATAGAGTCCTGGTCAAACCTCGACTGTGGTGCCTCCAAAAACAAAATATATAAAAATTGCACGTTTTTTTTTTGTTTTTTGTTTTTACCTGAAATTCCAACAGCAACAACTTAAGAGTCAGTGTTTGGCTCTTTATCAGGTTTTTGCATTGAACTGACGTACTTTAACCTTCCTCTTGTGTTAGTTTTCTGTTACCATCTGTTATGGGTCGGTATTGACCCGTGTCTTAAGTCAGCTGTAAAATACACACACAAAAGAAAAACAATTATCTGTCATCTAATTTCTCTTTTATCTCTTGGTTAACTTGTTGGGTTTTCCTACTTCATGACAAGATTCATTTTAATGGTTTTGGTGTCGGCATCCAGGATAGTTTTTGTCAGTATGCCCCTCGGATCCAAAAACAAAAAAAAAGATAGTAAATTAAACCTCACGAGAATCATAAATTAAGAAAAGATTGTTGTGTTATCTGACTATTACTGAAGGGTATTATAAGACATTTCTTAAATACATTTGTTTAATATATTTTGTCTTTTTAATATTATCAACTATAGTATCAGCTATAGTGTAACGGGTCATTTTTTGACCCATATACATTTTTTTCAAGAAGACCAAAAAGTGTTTTTTTAGCACTTCTTTTCCCTTCACTTTCTCACAGCAAAGATGCCTCTTTTTACTGACATTGATGTTGACAAATAGCTCAAAACATGTCTTGATGTCACTGTAACAGCAAGACCTTGTGATTCCAGGGGTCATTTTGATGACATTTGCAGCTGCGGACCTGCTGTGTACATCATGAGGTCCTGACCCCCAACAGATTTTACCATTTATGGATTTGAATCTTTCAACGGTAGCAACTTCACTAACAATAACCTCCTCATCACACTCATCAAATGTGTCTTGACACTCCACAATGTCTTCCTCCTCAGAAAGCCATCGCTTTTTCACTTATTTTCACCAAAAATATCCTGAACTTGACTCACTGAAAATGTTCTCATTTTTGCATACTGTGAATTGGAGATGTGTACTCTCCAACTCACCAGTTCTTTACAGCACGCTGACATGGCCAATTTTGTTTGTTTTGTTTGTGTGCAGGTATACAGGAGAGAATCCTCTAAAACTCCAATGATTGACAGAGGAGCAAGACAGTCAATGTGTTTGATGACAGTACACTTATGATTTCAGCATTTACTCATTTGTTCATTTGCTTACTTGCTTTTTGTTTTTTGTTTTTTTGTTTGTTTGTTTGTTTTATGAAATAGAGGTTCCTGACAAAGTAAAAAGAAAAAAGCCTCAGTGCAATAGAAATATTTATGTGGTTCTTTTACTCATTTCAACCCTAAAAATAGGTTGGTGACAACCTTAACACGAGGAAGGCTGAAAGTGTATTTAAAATATTATACAAAATATTGGTAAATGCTCTCACATTTCAATTTTATCTCATGAACTTTGAAGAGTTATTTTATGTTCATCTTACTTTATAATATATCTTCTAATTAAACTTGCTCATTGATGACATGAAATGCATAGGACAGCAGATTCTCAGTACAAGTGGGGTAAACACAGGATGTTACATGCATGGCAAAGATGCTCAGCTTTGCAAAACGTGTGCATGGGTGATAACATATGTATGTGTTGGTCTGGCAGTTTGTGTCCATAGTTTTGTATTTTCTGCTCTACCTTCTACACTCTGTATCTATACTCACAGATGTACTGGACCTCCAAAACTGAAGACGCTTCAGCTGACCAACTGACTCACAGTTGTTCGCAGCTGTGTGTGTGTGCGCATGATGAGAAGGAGGTCCTCCCCAAAAGATCAACCTACATTCTATAAAAGCCTTAGAAAATGCATGAACGGGGGTTCAGACTTCTTGACCTGGCCCACGTTCTGTTTGGTTATGTACTCTGAACCCAGAGACTCTGAAATTGAATTGCTTAATTGTTAACTTGATCCTCAACATCATCCTCCTCATTTCTGATTCAACGAAGAGTGCTGAATAGGTAAAGTTTTATTGGAGTCAGATAATCTATGTTAATGTTAAACCTAAATGGAAAATGGTCTGTATTTACATATCGCTTTACTGCACCTGGAATCATACCCAAAGCGCTTTACATTATACGTCACATTCATTGGATTGTTTTTGCACAATGTTTTTGCCCTTGTTTTTATCTTGTTTTTTTTTTGTTTTTTTTTTATGTTGTTGTTTGTTTGTATTAGAGTTTTCGCTCTGTTACACACAAAGAACTCAGTTCTGAAATTTACTGTTTACTTCACAATACCAGCAACTAGACTTCTGCTTCTTCACAATAACGGTATACACATGTGACCACCATGAAACAAATACAGAAATATGTGTTAACCAGTAACACAGTTGCTGTATTTTAAACTTAACACACTCAGGTGAAGAAGTTTCCTCAGAATTATAATTAGTCAGGGGGAAAACATCTTCTGGATGGAAATTCACTGTCAGATATCGAGGAAATTGGCCTCGACACAGCACCAGCATTTTGTCACAGTAAAAGCCAGCTTATAAAGCCGTCCCACCGGCTTTTAATCCGGCTTTACCACAACTGTAAAAAGCTGGCATTTACCATGACTTTGAAAGTAAGTGAAACCACGTAAACATATTCTTCTGTACTAGCGAGGTTCTTGTATTTTAGCAGAAACTACTGTCATACTGTCCATGGTATCAAACAACACTGTCTTAACAAAACCAAATGAAAAAAGTTAGCTTTAGGCTAAATTAGGCAGTACTATTGACTTACTTGTCAAGGAGAAAGTTGTCAACTTCAGCATCCCTTTTAAAATCTTTCTCCTTCTTGAGCTCCTTCTACCTGGGGAAAGCTAGTGCGATGTTTTTCCTTTATGTATTTGTCCTTTTTGTACCATCTGGTTATGTTGCCTTTTAAGTCCCCTTTTCGTTTTCTTGGCGAAGGTGAAAAAGGCTCCCAGGGTCCTGCATATGCATTGTCCTGCATTTTAGTGAATAACAATTTGACTTTTCCAACTTGCTGGGTAGTAAGCTGAACTTGTTCATTTTCTCTTCCCATGTCTCACTGTGTGCTGGCAGGGAAAATGCGTAGTTGGTGCTATTTGTCCCTTGCTGGCAGCTGTAGTTTCAAGATGGCAGACTGTCATGGTAGTGCCCTACCAGCTTAACCGTCATATGTATTAACAACTCTAAAATTCTTAACTTACGAGAGTGTATAAGATCATTAGCAGAAGTCATAATACAACAATGAGAACACATATATGCAGTGTCAATTATGGCCAGTAAACAACAGAAAATGTTACATAATGTCCCTTTAATACGAGGGGTCATGACCATAGCCTGTTTAGCTTGTGAAGTGTAACAGATTGTAGACTGTTAATGGATTGAGAGATAAGGAGTCTCTCTATAATAGTTTGGAAAACTATTATAGAGAGATTATGAATCTCTCTATAGTAGTTTGGAAAACTAGATTCCCCCAAATACCATCTTGCATATGACTCCCACAAACTTAGAAACAACCCTGAACAGAGCCATCAAATCGAATCTAGTTCAGAAATCTCCATTCTCTTGAATAATGATTATTCAACACCCCAGTTAAGCCAGCTCGTGATAATTTTCTTTCAACATTTTGGATTGCTTTAAAGTTGGTATTGTATTTTATGTAGTTTGTAGAATAATAGTTAAATAATTATATCATGTTATTCTAACTGGTGTGTTGGTGGTTTCCTTGTATGGTTCTAAGGTAAATTCAGTCAAGAACTCTTAAGTAGCATTGTAAGACTGAATAATCTAAATATGTATTTTATTTCCCTCTGAGCAAGGGTGGTTTGCTTAAGGTTTGATCCTGTTATTAAAAGTGTTAAAACTACATAAGAAAAAAATGTGTGCGCAGTGCTCTGATCTTCTATTTTTTTGGCTGAAGTGCAATAGCAGTGTATTCACTATAAATGTAAATATCCTGTGATTGATTGATGAAAACACATTCTGAACCAGCTTATGATAGAAGAGGCATTTTATTCAGCAAACATTCAAAGGCAAACCTCTGCCTAGTAAAGTCACTGAAAAATACCAGTGGTGGATAGCTGTGTTTTAGTTTTAAAAGTGTAGCTGTTCATTTGGGTCTGATTCTCGTATATAACCTGTCCCTCTCCTCTTGCCTGATGAAGACAATATGTCTTCTTGTCCCTTTGTCACAGATTCTGCTTACAACCTTGTGCAAACCACCTCTCCAATTCCTTCTATACATACTTGACAGTCAGGGAGCAGGGAGACAAATTCATATTGACTGATTGATGGAGTTTCTTTAGCTACTTCACTGCTGCCAAGAACGAAATGCGAGAAAAAAAGAAACACATACCAACAAGAGTGCAAGGAAACAGAGTGGGTTGCAAGGCCTTTCTTTATTTCTTTTTCTGCTTTTTTTTTTTTTTTTGCTACGAAGGACAAAGGATTAACACCCAAATAAACAAAAAATAGGCTAAAGCGATAATCAAATACAGACATATACAGTGACAATGCATAAAAAAGTACATATGATCAATGACTTAATCATGACAAAGGACTATAGGACAGATGTAAAATGGATAAAAATGTGTTTGTGCATGTGTGTGTATGTGTGTGCATTCACTCACAAGTTTAAGTGGATGTGTCTGTCTGCATAAAATAATAATTATTATTACAATAATATATATATACATATATATATATATATTTATATATAGACCTAACTATATGTATATCTATATTTCTATGTTAGGGTGTGTGTGCGCTGTGTGTATGTATGTGACTGTAATATTACTCCTTTGTGTTTTTCACTAAGTGTGTCTATAAAAATGTATGTCAGCTAAATGTGACCCAATATAAGCTAATGTTGATGTGATGCTTTCCGTAAATATGTTTTCAAAATGTAATGTCACACAATTGCCAACAGAATCTCTTCTCAAAAACCCACGATTTCCTAAGCATGTGGAACCCCTTTCAAATCACTGAGAGCTTGACAAGCCCGGCCCCTTCAAAGTTCCCCTGTGCTGCTCGACACACACTGATGACGTAACGAGGCCTCAGTTGGTGTGGTCATGTGAGTTTTGACATGCTGAATCAACTTATCGGAACAATGATCGCTACACTTCCATGTCACATGCTCGACACATGCTCCAAGAGATTGGCTGAGCGTAACATCACTACCTCCCAGGAGTTTTTGTACCTTGCCAGCTGCCAAGGACCAGATAGGGACACCTACATGAGCGCAATAAATTCTTAAATAAATTCTCCTGTCTGTTTATCTGTTACATCAATAATCTGATGTGTCTTCAAATAGTCATCTGCAGCATATTAATGTTCAAAATATCCTTTATTGGAACTTACACTGTAAACTAAATGACATTTATTTTTATCCCAAACAACATTACCATTTATTTTCTAACATTTCCAGTTAGAAACAATGCTGTATAATGGCCTCCAAATCAAGCATTTTTCTGATCTGGGGTTTTAATTGGGAGCTCTCCCCATACCAACCAACCTGCTGAGACAGTGTTGGATCTGTCACAAAGAAAGGAGGGGAACAAAAATAGAAACTGTCACTTTTGGTTATTGTGAATGTCCATTTTATAAAACAGACAGCTTAAGAAACTGACAAGCTTCCTGTAGAGCCAAACCTTTTCTCTCTTCATCAGGAAAGGAAGTTCATTCTGAATAAATACCATGCCTACCTCCACTGTGTTGGACAGATGATTAAATGACTTTCTCTTTGAACATAATAGTGTACTGGGAACATGTTAAACAAAATGTGACGGTCTTATTTATCACGATACAATGAAAATATGCTTTATTTGCAGCAGAACTGAAAATAGAAAGGTGGATAAGGATATGTTTTTTTAAAAAAAAGTTACACTGAGAGCAGGTCAGAAAACCTGAGAATGAAAATGAGGGCAGAAAATCACGAAACTGGAAAAATCAAATGTGAGCCAAAACACTGGTGCTCATCAAAGTTAACTGGCTCAAAGCAAATATTATTCTGTCACCTGGGATTTGTTAGATGCATGTGTGGCAGTGAAAAAAAGAGAGAGAAAAAAGTTTGATTTTGATACCAAAACTGATTCAAAACATTTTGTTCGTCTGGTGAAATGCAACCACCTTACTGTCACATTTAACACTTTATTTACCTCTGAAATGTTCTATGGCTGGTATCCAAATTCAATACGGATATAAAAAGGAGAAAAGCTGGACTTGAACGCAAACGCTCCCATATGTTTGAATAGCCAGAGAAATGTTGGCACAAAAATGACTTGATTCACTGCAAAACATAAAAAGATATTTTATCCTCTTCACTGAGGTCCCACTGAGATAGTAGTAGAGAGTTATAGCAATAGATATATAAATTGAAGGTCCACTCTCAAAGCTCTACACAGTCTTAGGAAATAAAACGCTGCAGGACAAATGGATGTGTGGAACACAAGTGCCTTTTTTTACAAAAAATATAAACAAAATCACACAAAGGAGTTCAGGGGAGGAGTTTTGACTCTGAGGCATTATTTAAATGCATTTTGAGAAAAATTGCTTTCAAAATCTTCACATGCACTTCACCTATTATAATATTACAGACAGAAAATATGTCATTGTTAAACAAAGGTACAGGACAACAGTTACAGAGCACAATATTTATTTATCATTAACTCTTTACAATTAGAAGTCCATAGACATGTTGTGGATGATGATAACTATTACACACAATAATGAAGTCATGTCATTGAGCATGTTCTTGGGGACGAGTTGAATAATATACTGTCAACAAAATTTTATTAATCTTTACATGATTAAAAGGTTTTAAATAAAACATAAGTGAGAGCAGCAGAGAGTGCATTACAACAGAGACCTGTGCTTTAAGCAGTGAGAGATTGAATGGACATAATGGGATTTTACCTCTGGTCCGACACGTTTCCAAACCGCAAAACAATGTTCACCACTGAAATAAATATTTTATGATTCTTTTGAGACTGACTTTGCAAGGACGGCCTGGGTCGCATCTTATTATGACCTGTCAGCCTGTCTTTCAGGAGGTTTGCAATATGTGTTGACAGGCATCAGCTCAGAGCATTGATGAGGGTGATAATAAGACCTGAGGCAGCCCTATGTGGACTTTATCCATGTATTCTTCATATGCAAATAAGCAGTTTCTGCCTCTTTTGTAAAGAAAGGTTTGTACAGTGTGTTCGTCTTCCTTTATCATTCGTACTGCCAAGCCTGCGGAAATGAAAAGCAATGCAAATACGCCCGGCTTCTAGGAGTTGGCAGATAAAGCAGGGGGACCGTCAAACTGCAACGCTTCATCCGATTCAGTTTAGCCTTGACCGAGGCATGCAAATTATACCTGAGACGTGGGGAGAGTGACGCCGCAAGCTGCACAGGCGCAAAGCTGGGGCTTGAGATAGGAGAATCTCTCCTGGAGCAGGGTTAATTGGCAGAAAATATCTATAGAAAGGTTTAGAAAAAGAAGGTTGTGAAGTCCCACCAGGTAAGAGAGAGAGAGAGAAAAAAAAAAAAAAACACTCATATTTATACTTTGTACTTTTTGAGTCTTGATAGTAGAACGCTTGTGCAGCGTTCTGGCCTCTCATTTAGTCTTTTTGCTTCCAGGCAAGGATGTGCTCTATTTCTGATCTAGGTAGATGGAGCAATCGAGGAAGCGATTTTAAAAATCAGCATTACGCTGTCAATTCTTACTGGGGTTGTGTAATGCTTTTTGTGCTGCTGGATGTCTGTGTACTGGGTCCTCCCAAGATAATATCTAGGAGCTAAAAAGTGGGATAATCAGAGCTTGAGGCAAAAATGAAAAAAGTTTTCAAAGAAATCGTAGTTATAAACATCTACAGAGAGAGAGACAGATAAGAAATACTAATGTCAAGAAAGGTAATAGTTCCTTGTGCTGTTTTTTTTTTATGTAAATTTATGAAAAAAAAGCTTTCTTTTCAACCGTGTCTCAGATACTGTACACCCTCAGCTGTTTTACAACATGTTTTAAAGCCTCAGCTGGCTGCAATGAGTTTAGTCATGTACTGTAATTATCGAAATGTTGCCATACGCACCTGAACCTCCATCTGACTCCTCTCATTTAGCCCATCAGTTCTGGTTTATTTAAGCGTTGACCTTTCATGCTAATTTCCTGTAGGCTACTGCTGGGGCTCACATCAGTGGATGTGCCAGCCCCATTCCCCCCACTCTTTGCCCCCGTTATCTGACAATGTCACCACCAAAGGGGGCCTTCATGTGGCCTGACTGCTCCATGTGGAGTTAGTAGGAAGAGGAGACTATTAATAATACTTAGAGGTCAAAAGGCAACAGTGCACATTGACCCGATGATTGGCCATGAGGAAACTGCACATCGCCTCATTTACTAAAATGTATGACGGATTTGTATACACAGACCATTCTGCCTCAAGTGTAACGACAGACACACTACAGATGAAGTAAGACAGAACAAAGATGGGCCAAAGAAGAGGATTGAAAATGGAATGGGCTTCCCCAGTGTGTTTTCACCTGCAGTTTGAGCACATTCATAACAATTAGACAGTCTCACTGAGGAGCAGAGGACCAGCAGCGACATAACCCTCTGGCACTCTGCCTAGGATGAAGGTCTGTGCATTAATGATGTTAGAAAAACTTCTCATCAGGTATCATTTAACTAAAAGATGAAACAGTGTATTTTAGATAATCAAACATGCACAAAAAATGAGTAAGGCAGTAACCCAAATGGTAAGATGTAAAGTATATGTTAACTATAATTGACCAAAACAATCAATCTGAAAAAGTTTGAATTGTTTTTTTTTTTTTTTTTTCTTTAATGCTTATTTCTTTTTTTTTTTTCTTTCTTTCTTTTTTTTTGGAACTTTAACAAAGGGGATAATTGGTACTCTTTCATGTCTGCATGCTGTTTATTATTTGGCCATTAAATCCTACTTGCCTGTGATGTAAAGCCTAGAGGATAAAACTATTGAAGACACAAAGCCGCTGAGGACAAAATTACATAAGATTTTAGTTTTCCTAATCTTTTTCTTTGTGCCTGCATTGACTCAACAAATAGATTTTTAAGCCCTGTCTTCCAAGAGCTGTAAAGGTAAGCTTATTGTATTTTAAATAATCAAACATGCACTAAAAAAAAAAAAAGAGTAAGACAGTAACCCAAATGGTAAGATCAAAGACAAAATTCCCCTGCTGATACATGGAGAAATAGCAAGTGTAACAGAATTAGCATAAGATTGTTGACGATACATCTTCAAAACCTAAATTACCACACCTTTGACAACTTTCTGTTCATTCAAGTTTTTGTTATATAACTTACAAAATACAAAGAAACTAAGATACTGTTAACAAAGATAATGTTAAATGATGTTTTTAATTTAGTATATGCACATAAGACAATGTTTAGACATGTCACATTACAACACTGTACCAACAA
Source organism: Melanotaenia boesemani (assembly GCF_017639745.1). Lineage (NCBI taxonomy): Eukaryota > Metazoa > Chordata > Actinopteri > Atheriniformes > Melanotaeniidae > Melanotaenia > Melanotaenia boesemani. Next base: position 17,827,173 of record NC_055684.1, on the reverse strand, counting down.
TGAAACATTAAGCTTACACATATCTTTGACACAATAGAATGTAACACCAGTGCTTACATTTTTATTTGGGTTTTATTTCACTTTTCTATCCTTTCTTTTGCAGGTCTCACCATCGTTTCTGACAGACACCATGAAATTTTACTTGACACTTTTTAAAATTTAGAAACAAAGAGATGTTGGAACACCCAGATGTATGGGTTGTATATAAGCAAATAAATGAGTTAGAGCTTGAAAGGTGAATGCATCTTTCATGCAGGTATTAATGGTTCAGTGCACAGGTAACGTAGGAAAAGGTCTGAAAACTTTGAGGGAGATCAAAGTGTTTACCGTATTTTCCAGACTATAAGTCGCATCAGTCATAAAATATGTCACGAAGAAGAAAAAAATATAGTGCTGGGCTAAGTCGCATTTAATTAGACATTTATTATACAAAATCCAAGACGAAGAGCAGAATTTAATCTGGAAAGACATGTTATTCAACTATACAATAGCATATGGAACACCAGGCTATATATGTGTTGGGCATATTAACACAACACCAGGGTTTCCTCCAGGATGTTTCACCTCAATGATCAGCTGATAGAGGTGTTGAGAAAGTACGATAATGTATACATTACATTTGTCATTTACAGACACTGACACCGGTGCTTGCACAAGCCCGCCCAGCCACAAACAAAGTTTCACGTTAAATATGAAGTAACCGGGATTATGGTTTATTAAAGTACAGACATCCTCCCTGCAGTAATCCTTGACCCACTGCGGATGAAACTTCGAAGAGTATGAATTGCCTGGACCAAATTTTTTTAAAATGGCCCAGAGAACAAAAAAAGTTCTTGCTTCTCTTGGAGTATGTGGCAGGCTTTACTCTGCTGTCATCTATTTGAACTGGACAGGAAGTTGAGACTCCAGTGTTTGTTTTTCAAAATTACCTTATTTGCAGAGCAGTGTCACACTTTGAGAATAATTTTGTAAATGTGCACATATAGAGACTTCATGTTCATATGGATCCATTCATACAATATAATTTACATTTATAACATCTGAAAAAAAAAAATCATGATTCTGTTGGCATGGCGGCTTTTATTTTGCCTAACGGTGATCGTTTATTTAGTGGAATCCCTGAACATTTTCAGCTTTATAATAGCATAAAGAACATACCTGGGAGGTTGAAAAGGCTAAGTTAACATAAGCCAGTGACTCAAAAAAGCAATTTACCAGTAAGCAATTTTACCAAGCTCCTGATCTCATTAGACATCAGTGAATCCATTGAATTTTTCATCCTCAATGTCTTTCTAAACAACTCCACCAACTGCTGCTTGATTACTGTCTTCAGCTGCGTATTTTACTACCTGCAGTTTGTAATCTGTAGAATACAATTTTCTTCTTGGGGGCATTTTATTTGTGTTCAGTCTTTCTCAGTTGTCTGTAAGTTAATGTTTAAGTCATTTTTTTCAGTGTTACAGGAGCAGCAAACACTGTGGTTACCACAAGCCTAGAGCACCCTCTCGCAGATGTCATGTTAACATCCGCAAATGAACTCCTTGGTTTATGTCATTCAGCATAAATTAACATTTCAAAACATGTTAAATTATATATATATATATATATATATATATGAAACACAGTGCCACTTATAGTCCAGAAAATATGATAATCTGTGGTGTAATTATTGGAAATAACTGATGGAAATAAAGGACAAATCTAAAAATAACTGATGGCTTCTAGTCCAATAATAATAATAATGGATGGAATTGCAGTGCTTTCTATGAAAGAGGATATAAGTTTATTTAGCACATTAAGAACTGGTAGTACAGCAACTTCTGTTTTAGTACGGATTAAACCTGTACGCTTTCATTACAGTCAAAAGAAATGTATGTGTCCACATGTCATCCGTATTCAATATCTGACATCTAATCAATGAGACTTGGTTATTTACTAATCAACATTACTAGCAGATAAGCTAGTACTGTAGTTTAAAAAATCTTCCATTAGTGTTAAAAGAATCAAGTACATATACTTTATCAGGCAACATAAGCACAATATACACTCATCTACTCATCAAGGAATTGGAGTACCTTGCTGGCCTGAGGGGTTGCAGCAGGAGCCAAATAATTACAAAGTCCTGCTGTGAATGCTTCCATATTTCCTGTCTGCATTGTCAATATTCACAGCAAAAAGTCAAAATAACCTATTATAAAACAAAAAATTATACCTGACCTTTGAAACTGTGTTTATTAAAAATCCACAAAGCTGTGTTCATTAAATACTTAACGCTGTCTCCACCTACTGCGCCTACACACTGTGAAACATGTACAGTATGTATCTTTATATTCAATCTGATGCTGGGGTTAACAGTCCATGTAAAAAATCTCTTAATGCCAACAACTTGCAAGTAAGACATGTTGAAGGAAAAACTTTCAAAAGTGACACACTGCACCTCTGAGAGACTCTCATGCCATCTTTGATGCAATAAATGTGCAGTTGTTGGGTGCATCCAAAATCCTTTTACGAATTAAAAAAAAGAAAAAAAAAGTATCATAATTACAATTCATGTTACATCATTTTTGTTTCCAAATGTCTATCAAGTTAAGACAGGTTAAGTAATTTTTCATTTCGTTGATGGGACATTGTTTCCATGACTGCAGCTGATTAAACAACACTTCAATCAGAAATATTTGCCATGGTTTTGAAAATGAATGGTAATCATGCTCATTGCTGTCTTTCTTAAGTAGGTTCCCCACTGTTATTACAGAGCGAACAGCATGCCAAGATGGCTACAGCTCCTTTATTTCATCATTCGTTCGAATATGGCTTTTGATGTGTGACTCAGTTTTCCAGCTAATGTGAGTAGAGTTTTAACAAGCTTGTGTGCACATTTGTTACAGCTGGCTGACAGATGATAGTTTAGAATGATGGACAAATCTGACATTTACAGTCCTTGGGAAAGCTGGGACTCCGAAGTCTGGCACAGATGAGCCTTATTTGATCAAATACATTTAGAATAATAAGAGAAACTTTAAAGTGCAAATAAAATCAATTTGTTTTTAGTGGTTTTGCAGCCAGTTCGTATTAACATGCACCCACATAAAAAAGACGTGACAAGTTTTTGAAGCAACATTATTTTTGTAAAAAAAAAAAAAGTGTTTAAACAAAACAGTACTTTTTTTTCCTTAATTCTTTAAGAGAACACAGACCTAATTTTTAGACACAATGGAAGGTATCAAGTTTTCACATTTTATGGGATGAAAAAAAGGCAGAGTAAGCTAATAAATTGATGCTAATATACTTTGTGTTGCAATGGGTAGACCCCAGTTTATTTATTTATTTTTTTTTTTTTTTTGCTTTAAACAGATTAGATCTCTCCCACAGGATCAGATAGAAGAGGCTAATTTTTTTAAAATTCTGCAGATCATCGAGGATTTAACAAAGGCTTCCTTTCAAAGGCCTGCTGTCCATGGGTGCTCACAATCCTCAGCATAAAAAAAATGTGCTAATGCACATAGAGGCATATCAGTCTTAACTAAGGCAAGCAGAGGAACCAGATTGGAATAATGACATGGAACTAATCTGTGGCAACCTCTGCCACCGCCGGGGAGATGATGACACACAATTTTGAATATTCAAGGCATCCATTTGGGCCGACATTGCCTGTCATAAACAGCAGGTCTTAGCTTCCTTTTTCCACAGGCTAAATGGTACAACATCAAGCTCTGCAGCAGTGGCAGCACCTCATCATGTAATCAAATCTCTTGAATTTATGGAGCAGATGATTCAAGGCTAAACTGGGCAGACATCTATAAATACACATTGGCTTTCCATATATTTTCCACATCACACTGTCAGTGGGAGCTGCCATACCATTAGAATATTTTCTAAACAGTCTCCACTTGTCCTCACGCCTGCAGCAGTTCTTTCCTTTAGTCTGCGAAAGCCCTTTCCTCCAGATATGACTGCTGCAGAGATCACCCTGTCCCTGCGTGCCCCGTCCTTCTCGCAGGGCCGTCCTCGAACCCACATATCTGGGTCATCACTAAGTTCATAGATTGATCCATCCTCCAAGCTGTGCTCCAAAGACTCCAGGGAAGAGTTTGACATCTCGTCGCCCTGTGCTGTTAATGGTCTTCCAGGTAGTCCTGATGTGGAGCGCAGCTTGTACTGGAGCAAAACACCATGTCCTTTGCCTTTTTCCTCCCCCTTGCAAGAGCCGGACTGTTGAAGGGACTCCTGAGATGAGGTGTCGCTGCGATCCTCGCCTCCACAGGCAGAGTCTGGGCCGTCCACAACAGAATCCCTCTTAAACAACTCAGGAGATAGAGTGCTGGTGGTTGCCACAAGGAAGTCCACTGGTCCACAGTGAGCATTTAAAGAGATCATTCCCTTTCCTGTAACAAGCAGGAAAACATAACATTTAAATATAATGTAAAGAAACAACAGACAGTGTTTCTGTACAGGCAACCAAGTGACTGTCAATCACTTCAGTTCAATAAGAATGTTATGCAAGCTGCAAGTTGAAAAGCATAAAGTGAAAATGACTTGCTTTGCATCACATGTCATCAACAGCTAACCGTATTTATTTATCATAATTCTGCAACTACTAAAGCAATAATGGCTGCCACATTTTCTGGGGCATTTACATTTTATTCAATAAACGAGCCTGCAATAAGATGGCCGCAAAGTGAGGGTGTTGCAAGTGGAAAACTAATGACCCTATTCACTTGGCATGATAAGCTTCACACTGCCAGGCATTTTTAAATTATGCTGCAAGAATATATACACAACATGATTTGTGAGTGGCCTGCCTGATAATGTTTGCAAAGATTTCCAGAGTCGTATGAAAAATGTGAAGTGAAACTTCAATAAGGGGCAATGCCAAGTAATTTTCTTTTTCTTTTTTTCATTTCTCAAGATGCTGTTCAGCCATACCTGTTATTTTGGGGATGCCCTCCAATTTAGGAACTGGAAGAGTGATAATTAAGCCCTGGGCGGTGCCGACCCATAACAGCCCTTGACAAATTAGAAGACTTGTGACCCTCATGCTCTTTTGACCTGCAATACAGAAAAAATTAACAGAAAATTTAGTTTTTCTGTACCTGCTATTGTCAGTACATAACACAGCTCAGAACTCTAACAGCAAAATCCCTGCTGACACAATTATGTCTTAGTCCTTTTATAATGTGCAAGTAAGCCCAAAAAAAAGAAGAAATACAATCTCAAGATTTGCTATGGATTTAATTTTGACCAACAACAGGTCTTACATAAAATCTGCTAAGGTCCCTTTAAGATTATCATAAGTTGATCTGTCTACTTGCTGCTGACCCAGTTGAAGGAGAACACTCATAGAGGCAGAGCATAGGAAACAAGACTCTGTGATCTTGGTATTACACATTTTTGTCTGAGATTTGAGTGCTTTTGAAATACTGACCTTCAAAGTTTTGACTTGCTACTGTACAGATGTTTGTCATGGGAATAAAAAATGACATAAGCACTAGTTACCACTTCATGCTGCTTCTAAGTGATAACAGCTCAAAGTACAATGCTGTGTATCGACAGACTAGAGTTTTTTTTTGTTTGTTTGTTTGTTTTTTGCCTTTTGGCGGTAAATAAATGGACATATAAAACTTTCTAGAAGTAAGACCAACAGAAGTACAAAAAAAGAGAACTGAAATCAAAGTAGTAGTAGGCTAGACTTTAGTTTTATAACCAGTGTTAAACAAAACAGCTAAGATGGCTTCTGTATCTCAGAAACATTGCCAAGATGCAGCTATTTCTCAGTCACTAAGATGCTGAAAAATTCATTTGTGCTTCCACATCAAATAGACTTGCCAACGGTCCTGAGCTTTTTACCCGTCTTCCTAAAATCTCCATTGAGAGCCAGAAACTCATCTGTAATTCTGTAGCTAGATTGCTTACAGAAACAAGAGCCAACGGCCTCTGACTCCTCACGTCTTTCAGAATTGATCACAAAAATGTTTTATTTGTGAAAAGGAAGGGAAAAAAATGCTTAAAAGTGGTTTACACCACAGATTTTCGTCTATCTTAGGTCCCATCATGAGTCCTCCTTCACTCATTCAGGAGGACTAATCTGGTGGATTTCAGATAGAAATCCACCACATTGACCCTTCAATCTGCAACATTTTCATCTGCTAAACAGAGGAACAGTCAACCCAGAATTGATGGAAATGCAGGTTATGAGGACATTTTCTGGTGCTTATAATTCTATGTAATTTTATTTTTCCGGCTCAGCTTTAAAAGAGTTTTTTTTCATAAATGTTTATATATCAAAGCCCATTGATTTGCATGTGTTTGATAAAAACGTGTTTACAACAATACAGTGATGCTTAATTAATAAAATAAAAGGGATATTATAACTCTAAACACTGATACCTGAAGCAACTCAATGAACTTCTTGCCTCTTTTAGACTCATGTGGACATGCAGCAAAATCATATAGAAAATTCTGATTATGACGACATAAATTTTCCTAAATAGACTCTAAAGAAACCCAACTTAAAAGAAAAATATCTAATCATCTGGATGAATTAAAAGTACTCGGGGTTAGAATTTGTTTGTTTTTCACAAAAGCTTATCTGTCCTGTTAATATAATTTAATATCACCTAATTATTTTGTTTTCATTGTTTCAGAACAACTTCTATTGTTACATTTGGACACTGTCGAGTTTGTCTTGTAAGAACTATGTTCTACAAAGTTGGCTGCTTTGATATGAAGGCTGTCAAACGAAAAAAGAAAAAGTCCACATCAAAGCTAGGGCAGGAAATAATTTGTCATCATTGGAAAAACATCCCCGAAAAAAACAAATGGTCTGAGAGGAAACTAATCCCCCTCACCTCCTTGCGGCTCAGTGCTCAAGCTTTACAAAATCGAGTCAATGACAGGACATCAATCGCAGGGTTTTTCAGAGAGTTTCTCTATTGACTGATCTGCAAATGCACATGCACATGCCTTTAGATGATAGAAAGCTTAAATCAATGATGGAAAATCCTGCAGAAACAGTTGCTATCCCAGCTTTGGAAACAACTGCCTATGCTGCAAAACAACCAAAGAAGAAGGATGAATTCTCCAAATTAGAGCTAAACAGAGGATCTGTTCAGCAGTAAGGATAATTTTCTTCAACTTCTCAATGGCCTTCAATACAATTCATCCAGAGCTGCTGCATGAAAAGATGATGAGAATGAAGGCGGAGTCAGAGCTTGTTTCCTGGGTGTTGCAGCTACAGAAGAGTTTCCAGTACTGTTTTCTGCAGTACGGATTCCTCACAGGGGAACAACTCTGCCTCCTCTTCTGTTCACATTGTTCACCTTTGACACCTGTTTTTATTCAGAAATATTCAGCTGTGGTGAGTGTAAAGGATATGAGGGAAAATATAACAACTGATACAACAACAACCACTTAAAGTTCAACATCTTGAAGGCCAAAGAAATAACCATAAACTTTAATTAAACAAGCCTTAAACCTGATCCAGTCTCCATACAAACTGGACTGTTCCAGGCACATTGAGGCTGATTATAAATCAAGGTAGTTCTTAAGAAAGCTCCAAACCTTTAAAATCTGTAAACCCCTTCTGTGTTCCTTTTACCCTACTATGATGACCAGTGATGTGTTTTATGGTGTGGTGTGAAGTGATAGAAACAGATTTAATAAACTGGATAAAAAGCCAAGCTCCATTGCTGGCATTAATCAGGACTAAGCTCATCATGTGGTTGAGGTGAAGGTGTTGCAAAATATTTATTTAAAGATCAGCAACATGCACCCAATTTATGCCCTGGAAGTATTTTGGCATTGTACCTTGGGGAGCGAGTTGATCCTACTGTAGTGTACGCCTGAACAGCACAGAAAGTCTTGCCTGCCGGCTGCCGTCAGGCTTTTTAATGTGCAATAACTGTCTTATGGCGGTCAGTGTCATATTTTATTTCACGCCGTATTTATTATTACCAACATGCATTTCAGCTTCTTCTAGTTGCAATGGTTGTTTTATAACATGCAAAAATTTATTAAACATTTAAACTATATTAAGCAAGTAGTCTACTTTTATCATTTTTAATTTTTAGTTTTTATTATTAGTAGAGTCTGTAGTTTTCAGCTCAAATGTACTGTACATATGGATAGATCTGTTTTTATCCTCTGTTGTCGCTTCATCTGTCTAATTATAAATGAGGGTCCACTACATAGTATGAGGTGACATCTAGCTGCACAAACTGTAAATTATAACCAACATGATAACCTTCAGCTTTCCCCAAACCTGAGCAGCTACATTAAACATTCATTGTTTGGTTTGTGACCTCTGGGTTATTGCAGCAATCGGCTAGAGAAACATGGTGAGGATCCAGTGCAAATAGTTCATTCTTAAGTAATGAAAATACAACTACTTTTGTTTTCATGCAGCTCTACACTAACAAAATCATATTTTGGAATATGATATTGCAACTCAGGTAGTAGTAGTAGTAGTAGAAGAATACCCCTAAAGTTGCAAACTGACTCTTAAAAATATGTCGGTGATGGCTAAACTTACTAATAGGACTGGATTTAAGGGTAGTTATACATGGCAGTTCTCTTTCTTGACAGTTGAGTTTCTATATATTTTAAAACGCAATGTCCTGCTTTTTCCAGATGTGTTTTAGTTCTTGTTTAAATTATGTTGGTAGATCTGTGATGCAAGTAGGTGATCTCTATGCATGCCAAAGTGATAGTCATGCAGTGTTTTTTCCCCACAGACTAAACAAACTGACTTCAACTTGCAACCACAGAAGTCTCACTTTGGTTGTTCAAGGTTCTTCCACACTGGTTTAAAATGACATGGGAGGCTCTGTCCATCATTTTTTTTTTTTTTTTTTTTTTTTTTTTGTAAGGCCAAACCCAGGATTTTTCCAGCTCTGTGTGAGCAAGCAGCTAGTTATTGGCAGCTGGGACTGGATGTCCTCTGTTTAAATGACAAGTGAAATATTTAAAGAGAGATTTTCTTTCCCCTTTGAATGCATTGATAATCCTTAGGATGAGATTAACTAGTGATTCTCTATGGTTAAAGTAAACTTTTTCGATCCTGTTATAGAGTGTGGCAAGAGAGAAGCTATATTTTCTGCTGTGAAGTTTTTCTTATTTACCACAGACCTGTTATTGTTGCTTTGCATTAGTGACGGCAGAGGATAATTGCAGACTCTTATTATACATGTGCATCCTTTGTCTCCAGTTAACAAAGGGGTAAAAAAAAAAAAAAAAGCATTGTTTGCTATGGATTTATTTTTGCATTCCTTCTGTGGTCCCACAGCTTTTGGCTTCTACTGTGGCCTAGTTATCTATAGAGCCATTTACCATAATATCCACAGAAACCATAATTGAATTACAGCAACACTCATTTGAACACAACCAAGAGAATACTCATTTACATGTATAGCTGTATTTACATGTTTGGTCTCTGTCATGCTCAGATTATGATGATTTGCATGAATGGCTCAACAGTGTCATTAATTAATTCATTATGCTATGTAGAGATGAATCATGCCAAGCAGGAAACTGATGCTGAGTACAACAGGAAGCAGAACCAGAGCAGAGCTCTGGAACATTCAGCTAAAAGAGAGTAGACGCATTTCGATGGAGACCTAGAACATTTGCAGCAACAAGATAAGTGCAGGCAAAAATGGCCTTTATTTCTGCCACCTCCTCACATTGCCTGACAGTCTATGTGTGCTTTGGTTGGAGAGCTTAAGTGAGAGAGTGATGCTCGTGAACACCTACTTTCAGGTTACCATAAAAGCTGAAGTTAAGTCAGGGGATGTGAGCACCAAGCTTTGTCTTTAGGACAGTGATGAAGAGGGATAATGACAAAGGCAGTTGAGATTAAGGAGGTACAGATACCCCTCAAGCAAACCTAAACCAACAATTTTTGCAGAAATGTTTATACTTTGCAGCGTTCAGTTACTTAGAAGGAGCTGATATTTACTTTAAAAAAAACTAAAAATAAATGTTTCCTTATGATAACTCAAGACTTGATTTTTGAATATTAGTTTTTTACTCAAGGAATATAGAAGTGTTGAAGGCATTATTGAAGGAGAGAACAGCCTTTTCCTCTGACATAGAAAGTTCTTTGTTGTTTATTGCAACTGGAATTCCCCACTGAGTATAAATCACATTAAGGGGAGAGGATTAGGGAGCATATCGTTATTGTATGTCATAGTAAAAGTCAAAGAGAAACCTAAGGGAGCAGAGACCCAGTGACAGAGGAAAACTATCAAAATTCCATGTGCAGTATCTGTGGTTGTAGAGTGTCAGGAGAGCCTACCTTCCTTTGAGACCTCAACAAATCACAACTTAAGTCAAAGATCCTCTTCTTTTTGTGGACCCTGAAGACATGAACCCAGAAACTCTTTTATTTTTTTATTTTTTAACACCCTGAAACTTCCCTCAGGGCCAAGCCTCAAGGCAGCTGCCCTACCTCGATCTGTTGCATATTTTAAAAGAGAGCACCAGGGCTGGGTTAAAATGACCTCTGGGTCACTTGTTTTTCTCCTGATAGCATGGCTGCAGAAGTCTGTCCTCATGAGTGTCTTCTCTTCAACAAAAATGGAAAACTTCAATTTAAAACTGAGTAGATTTGTGTTTACGACACGTCTGTAATTATTTTTTTTTCTTTTTTCAACTCTCAAAGGAAAATACTTTGTCTTGAGTAAAAAATAAGTTGCTTTACAATTTCTTATGAATATATGAATTCATATAACAGATGTTGCATTTCCATATTTGAGGGATGTTGATAATAAGTCACACATGCTATAGGTATCACCATTCAACAGTTTGTGGTATGCTCAGGAGCTACATATTTATGAGAGATTTTGCCTCAAAACCAAAAAAAGGAAAACACCCACACTCGCTGTTGAATATTTCATCTATTATAAAGGAAGGTGCACAGGTAGTAATGGGCTATCTGTGAAATCCTATATAAACTGCAGAGAGGAATGAAATGAGGGTGAGAGGATTTTAAAGCAGAGCAGGTGAGATGAAACAAGGAGTGAGGTGTGGAAAGTGGGACAAAAAGAAGAAAAGTATTAACTTCGAAGGAACATACAGATGAGGTACAAGTAAACAATTAGACCAATATAAAAATACAATCAATATTTATATTATGTGGAATCATCAGTGATTAACACTTCAGAAGGAAAACAAACCCTATGTTTGTTTTTTTATTTCCTAAACATTTTTTGGATTTGGTGCATTTTGCTGCAGGACTGAGGCCAACCTACATGGAGGTCACCCTCCACATACAGAGATGACGCTGTGTGCTGAGTGTGTACCGGTGTTCAGCAGCGTAGAGCGTGTTGAGATGTTGATTTCCTGCAGAAGCTCCAGTGTTTCAGTATGAAAGAGACGGATGGAGGAACCCTCTGAGAACGCCATCCACACCCCTCCACCAGCACATGCCATGTGTGCAACACTGACCATCGGGTCTGGATGGACTTCAAATTTCTGTAGCAGAAATGAATATTTTGTTAGCAAAAGAGATACCTCGCATTTCTGATATATTACATTGGTAAATCAAACATTTGTAAAACTGAAAGCTTTTTCTGGAATCTTATCACAATTTTGTGATTAGTTTAAATATAACATTTTATCTTCACAGTGCTTCTTCAGCTGTAGATGCTGGCAATTTTTCAAAAATGAATTAGGCATTTTTTTTTTTACTTTAACCTCTAATTTGTAAAGAGTAAAGATACAATCATACCAATATTTCGTGCATGAATTAGATATACAAATACATTAGCGTCATAAAGAAACATAAGGGCAAAACAGACACCATTAACAACAGGGTTTTCTATAACTCTGATATACTTCACTGTTCATATTTTTACAGAATTACAAGTTATCTGCTTTAAATTTGACATTATAAGGGCCAATAGAGACCCAAGTGAACTTTACATTCAGTTGTTGCTCTAAGCCTTAATGTCCCTGTTAATTTTGTGATTTACAGAGTCCCTGACACATGGAGCATGGTTTTGCATCATTCCCCTGGCTTCTATCTTTTAAAGAGCACAATGTAGTCAGAGTTTCAGGCACATAGTCTTAATGAGTTGCTTGAAATAAATGCAATGAGCCTTATCATGGCAACACATGCAGCCCCTGCGGTCTAAGGCGTGACAAGAGTTGGTTTGGGCATAATCTTGGAACTCATATCACTGTCAATGCACAAGTTGCATGAAGCTGGGCAATTAGTCAGCGAGAGTGACTGAGTGAGGACGAGAAAGCGCCGCCCACCACAACCCAGGAGCACCGGCAGACAGGGATTACCACCTGTTTGTGTGCCCTTGCCAGTGGGCCCTCCTTTGTTTGAAATTAGGGGAAAGGGAAGAAGCCTTTGATGTGTTTTCTATTTTAATTGACTCCTCAGCAGTGGTTGTCTGCTATACGTGGAGAACTATTAGTAATGCATCTCTTTGTTTTTGCAGCCATATAAAAGAAATATAGATAATAGGTCTACTTTAATCTTTAATAACCAACTTCAAATTAAATAATTTCTTGAATTTGCAGAGAAAAATCAAATTTGACTGTATTCTATACAATGCATAATTATAACATTAATCATTAGCAAGTATGCTGGTGCTAAAAGCGACTTCAAACTAATCAATGGCTGACATACTGTTGGTGCTAAATGCCATCTTGCCTACCATATGTTTGAAACCACTTGGAGGGCATTCTGGAACAATATATCACAATCAGTATCACAATATGAAAGGAAATAAAGGAGCCTAGGAAAGTTCCTGGAAATATTCCAGCTTCATCTTACATCTTTAAGAAAATAATACATTTAGATTAACCTCATAGTATAGCTCGTGCTGTAGGGTAGAATTCCCTGGAGATTTTTTGACATACAGTAGGGACTAAATGTGCTGAAAGCCTGTTGGGCTGTGTCATATACAGGGATAAGTACCAGGCACAAATGTTGCCCCCTACCAACAATCTGGTATTAGTCTACTGAACCCGGCATTGCTTTCAAAGATGAGGTAGTCAGTGAAGCTTGACAGTAGTAATGTGCTCTTTCCACTCAGCTCGGCATTGTCACACTAACAGCAACATCCCTCCTACAGTCTACCCCCAGCAGTGGGAAATAATAGCAGAGCCAGAGTCACAAACAGTACAGCTGGTCTGAACAGCTCATTAGTCCTTCATTACACCGGGTGACAAGGTGTCTTTGTCCTTTAGTGAGAGCTAAGTCCACATCTCCACTCTGAGGGCGAGGGAGTCGACCGGACAGCTGAGTGATAGACGAAAGTAGGAAGAGTAAGAAATGGCAAAAGGAAAAGGAAAGAACAAGGCTTGGCAGTCAGTATTGATCAAAGCCTTTATGGCCTACTTTGTTAAGGTCTTGCTACATTGGAGCGACTTAGATCTCTTTAGACCGCTGAAGTTTGTGGAGTTCTGTACTACAGAGATCGGGATGTAACAAAATCATGAATGTGAGCATATGGGAACAAAACACTGCATTTTTTCAGATTTCCCATTTCACTGACATGCCCAGGTTTGTAGCAGAAGTGAAAGCATTTGAAAATATTTACTAAAGTGGTACAAATGACTTAAATAAGGTCCCTAGGTGGTGAAGGCAGCTCAGAGTATGGCTGAAGTAATTTTTGTGAAAAGGTCCCAGGGTGATGAATGAAAACAAAGGAAATAAATGGCTTGTGCAAGAGATTGTTCAACAGCATTGTCCTCTGAGGCATCATTTACTGTATCTGTGTCATATGGTTTTCAATGCTGACCTACCTCTTTAGAAAATAACCGGCAAGTCCTGAATCTGTTCACGCCAATGGGAAGAGAGAACATGAGCATGGATATACATTTTCCAAAAGTCATGTATCCTCCAATCATTCTCTAACAACAGAGGGATGTTTCTAGAACCAATCATATAAAAAAAGAAACTTTCAATTATTTATTTAATCTGGCATGAGGCCCTCAGCACCTTTTATACAAATAAACCTGTCCTGAACTGAACTAAATTAAATTCAGTTGGTCACTGGAGATGAATGTTATGTAAAAAATCTGTACGCCAAATCAGGGAAGGAACTAAAGCTGATCTCCGCAGTGACAGATCTATGCATTTATCTGAATAATCTTTTATGTTAAAATACTAAACAGGCTGTGGGGGCGGTGACAGCTTATGTGTTTTTGCTAAATATTGGTGTGCCATTTCATGTTGATAGGTCAAAAAGACTATTAATGCATTAACTGCCAAATTACAGATTACTACATTAGGATATTTGTGATTATCATCATACGTATACTCAGCCAACAACTTTGTGACCACATTGCAGTTAATGTATTGTCAAGTCAAGCTCTGATATCAGCTGGGACACTCAGCAATCAGTTCAGCACAGCTAGCATCCAATCATAATCAACATTCAAACCATGACCAAGTGTAATAATAACACCTAATTACAGCCATAATTAAATCACAATTGTCATTTAACTATGCCTGCCCTCACCTAAAGAAGACAATTGTCTCCCAAACTGGGAAACATCACAGGCAGTCATGTAACTGCTGAGTTGAAATTCATGCCATTGTGCATTTAAAGGGGGGCCTTGAAATAAACTTAAAAGAGATTTTATACACAAGAAGGTAAGAGTTTGGTTGTTACCACCTTATAATGTTGACCACTTTAGTTAAAGCCACAGATTGGTAGATGGAACCACAAACAATGTACTGTACAGCAGCAGTATAATGGCAATGGGGGAAAGGATATCTAAATCTTGTTTTCTGATGAAGCCACTGAACATTTTTGCCCCATTTTTGGTAGATTTAATTAGTTTCTTTGAACATGCACTTTTACCTACACCGACCAAAGAATTTTCAATAATGGTTCCCTATTCATTTGGATAGGAATGGCCTTTTTCATCCAAAACAGCTCCCCTTAGGTGTTTCCAAAATTGCTCTTCCCAAGTGTTGAGAAGGCCTTTGTTTTTTGTTTCTTCTAAATCTTATACCACTGAAACCCATCCATCCATTTTCCATACCCACTTAATCCAATTCAGGGTTGTGACGGGGTGCTGGAGTCTCTCCCAGTTGCTATCAGGCAACAGGCAGTCTACATACCAGACTGACCACCAGTCAATTGCAGTCCAAAACGGAGACAAATAAGATAAACAACCACACAAGCTCACCCTTATAGAACCACCAGTCAGCATTACATGCATTGTGTACATGTTACATTATGTTGGAGGAAGCCAGAGAACCCAGAGAGAACCCAGGATGGGAAGAACATGCAAACTCTACAGAGAAAGGCTCCAGCTGAGGTTCAAACCAGGAACCTTCTTGCCTTGTAAAAGGCTTTAAGCAGTATCTGATAACATTCCCTTATTCACTTGTGATTGTTTTCTTCTTACCTCATAGAAGCTGTAATGCTGAGGTTTTGTCAGTGCTATAATTTGCATGTACCCCACTGGTATGGAATGAATGTAATCAAATAATACAAAGATGAAAGCCAAAACAAATTTGTAAGTACTATAATGATCCTTTGGGGTTCTGCTGATGGCAATTTAAACACCATAGGAAGCAAAGTCATGTTTTTCCAGAAACTGAAAAGGTTATTTTTAAATAACACTGTTTTGCTGAGGTGCTGGCTGTGAAGATTTCAAATTTACGACTCATCAAAAGCAGCAGGCTGCATGATCAGTGGGATGAAATGGAGAAGGGTACAGTCTTCAACAAAGTCATGGACGAATGATTAAAAAATACAGCAAATCTCACAAAGTAGTGAGCAAGCATGAGGGAAAATGAATTACCTTAGTCCAAGACCAAATCATATCTCTTCAACAGGTGTCAAATACTGCTTGTCTGTATCCTAGATATGCGCCGCGGATCCTGTGAAGTCCACTCCCTTGGGTCCATATTAGTAAGTAAGATAAGGTTAGCAAAGAGGTAAGCAGAGCTGACCTGTTAAGCTCTGTGGGAGATACCCTGAACCAGAACTGTGCCTCCACTGCATGGCCATTCAGCTACTTAAGCACATGTCTCCGGAGGAAAGTGCTAACGAATAAAAGGAGACATTCTAAGCTCAGCTCACTCACGATCATGTGGCTCTCAAAGCAGACTCAGTAAGTGGCTGTCCCTGCAGTGCTTTTGCAGATTTGTCTACTGCTTATTGTAATTTGTTTCAGCATCAAAGAAATAGGGACTTTTAGATAAAACTTTCCTGCATAGTGTCTATCTGAAGTTGTTATATGTGGTATTAGACCAGATGCACAAATGTGGTGTGGCTTGTCCTGAGATCAGAGACTGAGATTTACTCTTTAGCTTTCAATTATTCATGGAAATACATTACCGAAGAGGCCTCAATACAACACAACTGAACAAACCGTTTGGGTGCATGCAGGATGAAGGAAAAACCAATTGTCTGATGCACGAGGAGGCTGGGCTGGTGCGGAAGATAAATTTGAAATAGCCGGATGAAAGAGCCACATGGTGAGCATAGAGTGGACAGAGAAATGAATGCCTCCCTGTTTATAAATGTTGCTAATTGGGTGGGACAAGCTGAAGGCAAGGAGGAGTGGACAGAAAGGCACCCACTCCCATTC
The DNA here is from genome assembly GCF_017639745.1 of Melanotaenia boesemani. Lineage (NCBI taxonomy): Eukaryota > Metazoa > Chordata > Actinopteri > Atheriniformes > Melanotaeniidae > Melanotaenia > Melanotaenia boesemani. The sequence goes on along the minus strand of NC_055684.1, from coordinate 17,810,607 downwards.
GGATTAAGTGACTGCATGAACTTAAAATGGTTAAGTAAGGGTGGTACATTACATACAGCTCTTTTTTGTCTATTTTTCGGAAAATATAATGTCATGGAAAATGAAATACAGATTTGCAATAAAATATATTTAGTTGATTTGCAGAGTTTTTGTTTATTTTGTAAAATCTGGTATTGTATTTTTAGATTTAAAAAACTTTTATTCACCCAGGATTTTTTTCTTTATGTTCATGCTTCTTTCCAGCTAAAGCACGGCACATTTCTACAGCTTTGCACACTCACACCTGGGAGCTATAATTAAATGGTAATGCAGCTGCAGTTCGGCAACTAAGTACCGTATTTACCTTACCCAGAAGAGTTTGTTTTATGTCATTCATTATTGTCTACCACAGCCACAAAAGTCACCCTGCTCTGCGCCTCTAATGACATACCAAATAGAAGAACACCTTGGGGGATGACTCCACAAAAATGGAAAGCATGACAGAAACAAGAGCCAGGATGATTTTCAGGGGATAATAGTGCACACTCCTGTATCATCATTCAGAGCTCACAAAATGTAGCTTATTTGTGTATGAAGGGTCTAACACACGTTGTGTGAATCTACAAGGGGGTCTGATTCGTTGTCCATGCAGCAGCTCAAAGCAGTAAATGTTGACGGCATCACAGATTAGAATATCTGCTCTCTATGGTGTACATAAATCTTTACAGAAATGAAGGGAGAAAAATTCCTCAAATGTAGCACAAAAAAAAAAAACACCATCACATTTTTTTTCCATTAACCTTTGGTAAGATGCCGTCTATTGTGGATCCGGCAAATCCTGAATAAAGAGCTGTAAAATAATTTTATGACCTCGTTCCTTTTTACCCTTTCAAAAGTTCATGAATTCCTTAACATTCATTTTGGCAGAATTCTGTAAATTTGATTATAATGTGAAAACAAAAATGTTGGTGCTTTTTCAGCTAAGCTTGAACATTATATGTCTAATTATTCATTCATTATCTATACCACTTTGTCCATTACAGGGAAGCTGGAGCCTATCCCAGCATTTTAGCAGGTGAGAGGCAGGGTACACCCTGGACAGGTCACCAGTCCATCACAGGGCCAACACAGATAGAGACAATCCACCTTTCACACACACTTACTCCTAGGGAGAATTTAGGTTCTCCTAGGAAGAACATGCAAACTTAACACAGAAAGGCCACCCCCAGTTCGAACCTCCACCCAGCCGAGGCTTGAACCAGCAACCTTCTTGCTGTGAGGCTGTGGTGCTAACCATCACACCACCATGCAGCCTGTCTAACTAAAAAAAAAAAAAAAAAAACACTGGCACACCAGTGTTACTTTTACAGCTTTTTTTATTGTAGCTCTCCACCAGCTCCAGAGCTGCTGAGTGCAATGTTCATCAGAACTGTCTGTCTGACTGTCATATAGCATTCTGTTCTCAATACTTTTGTTCTGTATCTCTGCCCTTAAGGGAGATTATTCATATCAATAATGCATACACCTGAGAATATGCTGAGACTGAAAGCACACCTTTTTATTTTATTTCATTTGATCTTTTAGTAAACTTCAACATTTTACACTCAGCAACAACTTATTAATTTACCTGAGTTGTCAGGGTGGAGATTTCCAGAACAATGATAGAGTTCCCACAGCTTGCCCAAACTGTTTCATCCAGTACCAGCAACGTCCGCACTGGTTCTGACCCCAAGCTTACACACCTGCTGGAAGCAGGGTCCCAAAGGTCATCTGGAAGAAGAAAGAAATACATTTCTCTAAACTACTTCAGCTGTAAGATGAGTAAAAACCTAAAAATAAAAAAAATAAAAAATCAGAGGCTATTATCACAGTTATATATAGACTTAACACAAAAAGAAAGAGCCTAAATCCCCTGCAATATTCTTCTGTTGGTATTCAGTCTTGTTTTGATTTGTTTGGTGAATTCAATAATTGCACTCTTGCGCAGTAATAAAGAAAAAAAAACAAAAACAAAAACACATTTTGGCCATTTAAAACTGTGAGGGTCCTCAAAAGCTTTTGGAAGATCCACACACAGCAAGAACGGCTGGACACCTTCTCATGCTGGTCACAACTTTCTGTGGGATGGCATCCCATTCCTCAACCAGGAGTTGTTGAGGGTCATTTAGCATGCTTGTGCTGGTCATACAGCACGCCTAAGTGGATCACACAAGTGTACTATTGGGTGAAGGTGTCATGGCAGGCCATTCCAGGTAGAATGGCTGGAGGTAAAATGCCTGTCATACATATGTTGTGATTGGCACACATGTGACAGGACTTGAATTTTAAAACAAGAGTGAATACAAAGTACTGCACAGGATTTTAGAAAACGTTTTTTGGGGGGCACTAGCCACACAAAAGCATAACCATTACAAGTTACACCTCAATGTCAAGTTGAATAAATAGGTTTTTAAATGATGTATATACAACACCAACTGATATTACAACAAGGGAGAAATATGCAAGCAACCTGAAATGTCCATACTTGTTGTATGTTTATGTAACTATTTAATATTCTTTAGCTAAAGTGGAGATGGTTCAGAGTAAAGGACTTATTAAATAATAATAAAAAAGCAGGGCTCAGTTTGAACTACCACACACTGTGCAGCAGTGTTTACACCCTCCTCACCCTCCTAAGTGTGCTATACACTTAAATGCATTTTCCAGCGTTCTCTCACCACTTCCTTTCCCTTTGTAAAAAAAAACCTTGACTCCCAATGTCTCGTCTCGTCATTCTTTCGCTTAATTGATGTGGAATTGAAGCAAACCTTTTTGTTTTCATTTTAATGACGTACGTTGCAGCTTCCACAAAATCACATTATAAAGTGAATTGCAGAAGCAATTCCTTTGCTATGCATAAATGGAGCAAAATTAGAAAAAGCGGTGCATCTGCTCTTCTAATTAACATTTTCAGTTATTTATTTTTGCCTTTCATAGGAGAATAGCTTGATATTGCCTTCTGACTTCCACAGGTTAATTGTTTGGCATGTTCTAAAGGTTACCTTTCCAACTTTTTAACATTCACTTCTAAAAAAAGTTCTCTCCAGCCCCAAGTGCTAACTGAGGCCATGGCTATGCCTCCCTCTCTTTTGACACAGGGGCTAACCTTGTCGTACCTAACCAAATTCCTCTGCCTTATCTTGTATAATATTTTTACTGCAAGCTGCCACAAGCTTTGATGTTCATATATCTGTGCAGAAAGGTGGAGAACACTTATCACCAAGCCACCAACCAACAATGTAATGCATGCATAAAAATGCTTTCTGATACAAGTCTCAGCTAAAGCCTCAGTATTTTCTGACTTCTGCTACTTCTGTAGCACGTTCATCAAGGGCATGAATCTTTAACAGATGTGCCAAATCTAAAAAAACTTTCCTTGATGCCCTCAAGAGCTTTTCTGTCTATATATATATATATATATATATATATATATATATATATATGTATAAAGCATGAATAGTAATATATAATCAGCATGCAGCAGCTTGGTGTAATTAATCATCCTCTCAGCTTGGGAGGAGAGAGGAGCACAGGATGCAGGCAGGCACGCTGACATACTTTGGCCAGGTAAAAGGAACCCACTGATAGAGCTATTGTGCTCCCGCTGGCTGTGAAGACTGCAAACCTCTGCTGAGATGGTGCTAAGCCCCCTTGGCCTAGTGCAATGCCTGACTAAACATGGCATGCAATCTACCACATGGCAAAGTGTTATTTTCATACGTTCGGCAGGTGTGAAAATCACAGGAAATGGAAAATAAAAGTGAAATGGGGAAAGTGATTCTAAGGCAATTGTTTGAAAAGCAGGCCAGAAATAATGTAATAATTCCTGAAATGGGTGTGTTTTTAAAAAAAAAAAATAAAATAAAAAATAAAAAAGATATTGTGCATGACACTTATACTTGAAGGTCAAATGAATGCAAACAATTCAGTTTGAACCAATTTGATGTTCTGGTAATTTATAAAGCAAGAAAACATAAAACCCATTTCTATTAATTATTTCAAGGTGGCAAAAATACTATGTTGATTAAAAGCTTTAATTAAGAATCTGTCATACAACCACATAAGCAACAGATGCCACAAGGACAAAAAAAAACACTTTAAATGGCCTCATATTAGTAAATAACCAATATAGGTATGATAAGTGTAATTTGTCTTAATATATCCCTGTCTGTGGCTGTACTAGCTGGCAAAAACAACATTATATACAATAAGACTCACTCAATGATCTATGGCTTTGTTTTTTGTTTTAGTTTTTAATATTTACATTTCCATATTTGATGTTTTAGCATTATTTACCCTTATATTTTTAAACTATGGTGCATTCTGCTGGGCTTTGCTTTCTGCCCTTGTTGCACCAGGTTTCACTTGCTGATTGCCACACACCTGCATTGTATGCGTCAACACCTCTCTCTGTTTATGTACTACCTGGTTCCCTTGGATCAGCTATAAATCCTGGTCATTGTTAGTCATTGTGTGTACTTTTTGTTTCTCATGCCGGTCTCGTTCTGGATTTCTGGACCACCTGCATTCTGCATTACAAGTTTATTTATTTCTTCACCTGCATCCCTCCATCTGTGAGCCTGCAATTGGATCCTCTCCTTCATTGCAAACCAATTTGTAACACATCATGTGTACATACATATATTAACAATAGTATAAAAACCAGCATTAAGACAGTGTAAATGTCAGTTAACTTTTTTTTCCCCTACCAAATATTCCTTGTGAGCATTCACAAAGTAAGCACAGAAACAATTCCAAACAATGCACACTTCCTTTTTTTTCCCCCCACAATAGACCCCACACTAGAAACAAGTAATAGCCACCCCTGACAGTCTATAAACCACAGTCATGAGTCTGGAAACAGAGCAACCTGGGGAGCACCTCACCACTATTGTTTCTTCCATAAACCATCACGGTCCCGTTCCGCAGGCCCGCAAACAGGAAGTGAGGGGAATGCTTCAGGCACAGCACGGGGCAGCCCTCTGGGTTGTAGAGGGTCAGCAGGCATTGTGCTGCAGTGTCCACGCTGCCATAGACCAGAATGCTGGAAAAAATACAACAGCAGCACAAGCCAACATGATAAATGAGTGTCATTTGAAATGACAGAGTGCCTTGTTTTCATGCAGTTTGATTTAACAGTGCACAAAGCATTTGCGTATGTGGAAGCACTCTGTCTTTTGCATGTTAGAAATGCCATCTGAACTTTGGTGCATCTTATTTTCTTCTTCAGAAAGACAAATGCATATGGCTCTATGCTTTGTTTTGAGAGGGAAATGTTAAACAGTATATGAGCTGACAGGAGTCAGTATTCCAAAATGCTGAATTGTTCTTTTTGTTTTGTTTATTTCTTGTCATTTTATGATAGGTCCTCTGTCTTTTCTTCCTTAAAAGATACTTTTACAGAAAAATAATACATCAGCATAAAGAAACCGCTGACATTCGATTCAGATTATTATATAAAAACTAACATCAATGTTAATTAAAGTTATACAAAACAGAAACATATTGTTATCTTTTGTGTTATATTCAATATCTAGTGCTATCTGTCTGAAATTCTTAACAATTCACACTAACTGTGATAGACGATATAAAACTTATCCTCTAAACCGTCTGATCCTGCTGTGTGGGAATCACAAGATTTATTGGATTTAAAAATGATTCAGTGATCTTCGCACAAGTAGCCGCTCCAATGCGTCGGTAGAGTAACTCTGACTTTTTGTTTTGATAAAATATTGACAAGCAAATCTTTACAGCTGAAAATCTTAGAGCAGTGCCACAAAGTGTAAAGCAGGTTTTACTTTACAACTGAGGATGTATATTGTAGAGTATACTATGGGGTGTTTTGTTCTTTAAATAAAAGTCTCTCACCGGCCATCATCTAATCCAACACAAATGTTGGTACCGATTCCCGAGACAGCCTTGTGAACTCCTGCCTCGCCCTCCTCAGTCGGAGAAGGTAGCAGCACATACTCCAGACATCGGACAGCAGAGCCTACTTGCAGACTTTTTACAGCCCTTGGTGTGGGCCTGTTGAGGGAAAATATCTCTATGTGGCCTTTAGAACCTTCTTCTCCACCAGCCACCTGCGAGGAACAAAAAACCCTGATTGAAAAAAGAAATTGCCATGTCAAGGTGTACCGGTGGGCTGAATCCAAATGACATGGGAAATGAACTATTATGCAGAATCTGAAAAAGAGAATGAGCAGAAAGTAGAGACAGGCCAGTCTTTCTCAGTTCATCCTTGAATTGCGTGCACTCTCTCTTAATCAAACATGAAGGACAGAGAATAATGTGTACTTGCTCCAACTTTGTCTATGTAGAAGCAATGCAGGTATGAAAAATGTTTAGATCAGTAATCCTTTCAGAGCTTGTCATTTGTTATCAGCACACACTTTCTTTTAATATCACTTTCGAACACTTTATGTAATGGATTCACAATGTCATCTCTAGAACATCAAACAATTATTAAAACTTCTGCGATCTTTTCATCACTGAAGAACAGAGAGGCTCCCGTAGGTTTCTCCAAGGCTTTGAGTTGCCTTATAGCGTCGATTTTTTTTCTGTTGCCTTCGAGATCAAGTGTCTGATCTACTGCTGCAACTAGTTAATGAGAAAATGAAAATGAAATCATTTTCAATTAATTTAAACCAACATCTAATATTACCACATCCAAGGTCACATTGAACACTTCAGTAACAAAGAAGAAGCAAAGACAAACATGAAAAAACAGGGCTGTTGACAGCTGGGTTGGGCTTCAGTGGCTCAGTTTGAAGTGGGTTTCTTCCAATCAATGCTTGGAGATGTCTCTGCCTTTCTAAAAGTAGAACAGGCTGTGAAATAATCTTAGATGTTCACAAAAAAAAGGTTCACTAATCATAGATTCCCTAGACAATTCACACCCCACATGCTGAGTGTCTGCCTCAATGGAGGCTTGACTTCCCATGTATCACAGTTATATTGGCCTTTGTGTAAGCCTTCCAATGCCAATACAGAGACAAATAAGAAAGCAGGAGGCCTCCAACCTATCATGATGAAATTACAATTAAGGTGGCATTGCTTTCATTGCCAAACAATTAACATGTCGCTGCAGGTTTTCAATATAATTCCATTCATTAAAGCTGCAGGAGGCCTGCGTGAAGGTTCAGAAAAAAATTACAATGTCTTTCCTGGGAAAAGAAAGTGCAGCTGCTTGCTGTAAGACAGCAAAGATTTATTCTCTGTATGATTCACATTGTGTGAATGTGACAAGAGCTAAATATAGTCTTTAGCTCTTCTCCTACATACTCACCCTTATTTGCATGCAATCATTTGTTTGATTTGTATCAGCACACAGAATCTGGACAGGAGCGATCCTTTGGGCTCTTGAGAATGAGCCAAAACAAATAATGGTCTGTTGCACAAGGAGGACGATAGGGAGGACTTATCTTACAGCAAGGAGGCCCCCCAAAAAAGGCAAAGCTGCAAGTGAATGAGGAATGAGAGCCAGAGGCAGGCCCCACTCACCCAGGCTTCTGCACAATTTAAACATTCACTTCACATGTCCATTTGTTCTTCTAGACCCTTCCACATGCCACAATGGTCACTGTCTCTGCCAGCAAAATACTCTCAAGTCTATAAATCCATTGCAAATACTGTGTCCTGACTAAATCATGGCCATCTCCTTAAAGAAATAGATATCTGGAGTTGTGCCCTGGACAGACTCTTTGCCTGAGAGAAGCAAAAACTTCCTCAACAGTAAGTGTTCTGCCAACACTAATTAGATCGCTCTGAATGCAGTGAGAAAGTGTGGCAAAATGTTAACACACTGTGTTTAGATGCACTCACTGCATTCAAAGTCCAAAATCCTTGGGTCACCAGATTGTCTATTTACTCTATATACAAGATGCGTATATATGCACAAGAACTGTACATACAAAAAGAAGCTTGAAGACAAAGTTTGAGAAGTTTTATCAAAAATTAGATGTTGGAAGTTAAGAAAAGTGGGGCACGGAAGGTGAAGCCCACCCCCCCCCAAAAAAAAAAAAAAAAAAAAAATACTGCGGTATCAGACTGATTAGACACAATGTCATTAGTCTGATCAAAGCATGCAGAAATCCCTACAGCCCATCTCACTTTAACATGATTAGTGTCATCCCTTATTTGACAAGCCTGCCAGGGAGGTAGAACCAACTGGGGGCGGGAACACTCAGCCACTAATTATTCGTACTGGATCCACAGGCCTTAACTATTATTATTTTGTGAGGATAGCACATTGTATTCACTTGGTTATACATTGTAATTTATAGGAAAGGTATGTAACCATTACTGTGCTGGATAAAGGACTGATTTGTCTTGTACTTGAGAAGCTGGTTGTATTGTATTGTTTGCATAGATTCCAGTGCACTGCAAAGTAAACCAGTTTAGTTCAAGTAATAATGAGCCCCTAGATTATCTATCTGGAAGACTTTCTTATATGACTCCTTGAACATAAAAGATTGATGACCTTTGGATTTGTACACACTGACATCTTCAGGTTACAGAATAGCAATCTGTCTTCAAAAACATTTATAATTCAGTCAAACACTTGCATTATCTACCGATCAAAACTTAATCTCAGTAAATCTGATATTTTCATTTGCAAAAATCTTGAATTTGACCCACGTTTTATAAAATCCAGGCTTGAGCTGGTAAAATATTTACTTGGAAATGTAAACCTAGGAAAAATATCAACTTTGTGCAGATAAATTGTCAAAACAGCTCATAAGGCATTGGTAACACACATTTTCAGCTAATAGTTTACCCTATGTAAGACTATAATTTTACTTACAGTGAAAAAAAAAATATGCCATTTTAAGTGTGTTCAGATATATTAATGTAAACTATGTTTGCCAGGTAGCTTTGACAGAACAGCTGGCCTTTATTTCCAATAGGTTTAACTCACACTACATGCACACAACCACGACCTAAAGCATCGCTTTATGTATCAAGTTTATTTCTGCAGTCATCCATGCCTGAATACTTCTTTAGAGCTACCCATCCATCCCCTGAAAACACTTTCTAATAGGCTGCACTACCTGAATGCTCCCAAGTTAATGTGCAGCTGTAGATGCGAAGGCTAGAGTTGTGCAAATCAAGCTTTTTGTGACATGCTGTAGTTCTCAGCTTGGGATCTCCAAATATATGAGGCTTTTTAGAATGTATTGCTGAGATGCTCTAAAAATGAGATAATATCATAACAACATTAACTGCTAAAGCAACTGTTGGTGCTGTTCGTGAAAGCAACCAAGTGTAAAGGAATAAAAACCCTTTTAACACTTCATGCTTCAGTCTAATCTTCCCTAACTTCACTGGACTACTCACCAGCTTTTTCCTCCAAATGGTATGCGGTAACAAGGCCCTGTGCCCTTAAAATACTTGTAATGGTGTTTGCTTTAACAAAAGTTGAAAGTTAGAGCTGCCTATGTTCTTTGAAACACTGATATCACAGAGAACTAAATGCTAAAGCTACCATATCTCTTTTTCTTCATCTGAGTGAGTATCCAGTCTTCTTTAGAATAGCACCACAAATGCAATTAAGTCTGAGACACTGGGCCTTACTCTCTGTCTTGGAGGCCCTGCACTTGATTGTATCACCTTTTTAGGTTGAAAAAGGTGCACCTGATAAATTACCCGGCCTCTCCAAAGAGGAGAGCGAACAAAAATTGAAACTTTCTGATTAATAGGAGATTCTCTGCATCTCTTTTACACTAAATTTCTCCCTCTTTCTGGATCCAGCTAAATTCCCACAAGTCCAGGGTTAGTGATGTGTTAGTCTGGCAGAACAATTTGCTCCACTCATCATAAAACACTGTGTAGCAATGACTTGTTAGCAACACTTGTACCGAATTAATTCTCAGTTTCTAGGAGACAATTTGTCCTAAGCTTAGCTTTGAGATGCATTTTAGGTTCTCTTGAGGAGAAAACGTGACGTTTAAATGGTTACTTTAATTGTGTTAAAGGCTATAATTATCACTAACCATAAGAGATGAATTCTTCTCCCTTGGTTTGTCTTGGTTGACATTTACTTGAATGTGGGTGCATGGACATACTGTATCTACACGGCTGTGTGATGTAACTTACCCAGAGGTAGCCTTGAGGTAAGGAAGTACTTGCTGCAGAGAAGCCCAACAGTGCACAGTGAACAGGATTGTGGAGAGCAGTTTCAAGCTTCAAGGGATAAACAAACAAACAAGCAAATCCTCATTAAATGTGTATTTTCAATACTGCATAACTCTTAAAAACATTATTGCCTTGGCATTTTTATAGTTGCATGTGTAGCGAAAACGGACAAGGGCCCAAAAAATAAGAAAAGCCATGTTGTGGAATTGTATTGATCCACAGATGTCACAACCAGAGGATTAACTGTTCCTTAAAGAGAACACTCTACTGATGTTAAATTATTACTCTCAAGATGGGAGGTTGGAGGCAACTTAGGAGATAATGGCTCTGACCCCCTCCTTTCCCCCCAAATCTGCCTTTCATGATCTGATCAGCTCAAACCAAAATGCATCTTATCACACAAGAAATCAATAAACTTATGAAACAAAATGAGGGTGCATACCTCTATGAATAATTGATCCTTGTTTTTGTGTATCGCTGCTAATGGTTTCAGTAACATAACTTACAGATGTGTTCACTTAAGGTCTAAATTAAGATATTCCAAGACAAGGGAATGAGGAAACAGACATTTGTAATATTAAAGCGGACACTGATATTCAAATTAAAATCCCCGTTGCCTCTGATCTTCTGCCAAAGCTGCAAGACTCCATCTGCTCCCATTGGCTGAAGACAGTAAATCACGCCTCCCTGCTGGCTTGCTCCCATGAGTTAAAACACAGAGAACTCAAAAGAAGTGAAGAGAAAGAAATATAGAGCTTTTCAAGTGTTTTGTCTCCATCTTTTTGTTCTGTGTGTATTTGTTATGTTTCTTTAAGAAGTTAATCTAAGCAATACACCTACACTCCACAATATTGTAATCTAGAGTAACCATTCAGAGAAAGTTTATTAATATTTAACAGCTACTTTGTAATCAGAACAACTCACGAGAGCTTCTTTTCATTTTTCCAGCCCATGCAATTAATGATTTTTTTTTACTTTTAAATCACTCTGTTATTTTTGCTACTCACCATCTTGTAACATCAGTTGTGAATCACATTCTTTGGTAAGATGTAAAAGAAAGGAAGAACTACAGCTGACCTAACACATTGAGCTGAAGGCCCACAAAGAGTTAAGGACGAACCTGCAAGAGACCTGACAGCGTTGTGGGGAACACTCCACCGGATTTCGCTTCCATTTGGATATAAGAACAATCCAACCAAAGCGGCCGTGAGTGTCCTCTCAGTCAAACACAAAATCCTCTGACGAGGACAGATTCCCTCTCATTAGTTGCTGTGAACACAATTGGTGTCACAAAGATTGGTGATACTGAATTAGTCATTGATCAGCCTCAGTTGGCTCTCTGAATCAGATTAATTAGCACCATCAATAAATTTAATCATGCTTATTTTTACCTACATCTTCACACATCTTCACAGCATAAACTTTGGGAGAATCTCATAGAACCTCATCTGTTGATGCGTTCAGGGCTCGTTTTTTATTTTATGTAGTTTGAAGAATAGTTAAATGAATATATCATTAATTTAACTGGTTGTTGTCTTAGGTTTTCTTGTGTGGCCCTAAGGTCAATTAAACAAGAACTCTGCGAGTAGCAGTGTGAGACTGAATAATTTTAATACATATTTTAGTTCCTTCTATCAAAGGTGGTGCCCTGAGGTTTTATTCTGTTATTAAAACACAACATATGTAAACAATTATTAATTACCAATCTCCATTTACCCAAATAAATAAATAAAAATCAGCATCAGGTTAACAGACTCCCACCCACAACACACGAGCTGTAAATGCATGTACTTATAAATGAGATATTAGCTGCCCCAGTGTGGGTGCCAGGGCAGGGGAATTGAGCAAACATTACTATTTTTATAGTACCACAGCTTCGACAAAAGACATGCAAAACTACATCAAAACGTATGTTAATCGGTCAAAAATGGTGAGCTGTAACCTTTGGTATCATTTCATAAGACAATGTTTACAAAAATTTGTAGAAAATTAAAGGTTAGGCATATTTTACATCAAGTTTACAGCATCAAGTTTAAACAGGTTATGAGAAGTATTCTTGTATTTTTAATACAAAATCACATTTACAGTTACAATTTTATGACTTTTATTGATGGTGTTTCTGACGTCATGCACTCTCAATTCTTTCTATCTTTCTTTCTTTCTTTCTTTCTTTCTTTCTTTCTTTCTTTCTTTCTTTCTTTCTTCTTTCTTTATTTATTTAAATTTCAAATTACAGTCAGGTTCACTATGTCTTCTCTAGTTTATATATCAAAACTAGGCTTTTTATTCTGATTTTATATTTGAAGTGATTACGTACTCCTTTTGAGTTTTTCCTCTTATTTCTTATAATGAAAGATGGATGCTGTCACTGTCATCTCTCAGTCATTTGCGAACTGCTGTTTTCAAATCACAGCTTCAATATTTTGCCATCTTCACGTTAGCCATTCGGGAGCCAGAAAGCAAGGGAAGGCAAGTTGATCTGTATAGCACAATTTAATGACAGGATGATTCTTTACAGAGAAGCATAAGTTAACATTAAAAACAAAGAAAAAAGAGAAAGAAAGACAACTGAATAAAAACAGTATTAAAACATGATCAAGTTAAAAATTTCAAGCTTAAAAGAAACATGCAGATTTTGACTTCTAAATAAAAACCATTTAAATGCAGCAGAGAACAGGTGGGTCTTTGATTTGGTTCTAAATAAACTGAGTGTTTCAGCTGATCTGAGGCTTTCTGGGAGTTTGTTCCAGACATGTGACTGAAGTGATCATACTTGGACTGGAGGGTAGAATTAGATGGTGATGTTAAATCTGAGTGCAGGGGTTGAATATCAAGTTATAAGGGGGCCATTTAAAGTCTCGCACTACTAAATCTTAGCAGACTTTCCACCTCTTAATGATGGTTAAATCAGCTTCCGTCTTGCATACTGTCTCTTCTCTTAGCTCTCTCCAGTGAGTACAAATGAGTCCAATGTTGACTCTTGTCTTATCTATTACACTGTTTTTCTGTTACTCGTGTCCTTCTGTAATGTTTTTTTTAGGTGTCTTTGCAGAATCAGCCATGGTGCTTGTTCAAAACGGCCTGTGTGTTGATATCCAGTTGACGGCGTGTGACTCCACGCCACAAAGCAAAATACTGCTGTAAAGTGATGTGCTGCAGGGCAACAACAGCTTCAGGAATGTACATAGTAAATGTCAGTGTGCTATCAAAATGAGTCAGAAGCAGAGAGTTTTAAAGTTGGAGAGATATGCAGTTCTACATTAGAAAGGGCCAGCATGCTATCAGAAAACAACAAGTGAAAGTGGCTAATGACATGATACATACTTGGAAGAAAATATGTGTGAACATCTTCTCTGACCACACATTTTTTACTTGAACTGAAAAGTAATTCTGAGATCACTATAGCTTGTTGAGGTCAACAGTTGTATAATCACTATTGGGAAAAATAAAATGAAGCCAACATCTTACTAAAAGGTAAAATGAATAAATAAAACAGATTGACTGAGGTCGACATTTTCAGTATAGCCTGTGAATAATACCACATCGAGCGCCAAGCTTTTCAAACCAACAAAATGAGAATAATGATTACTTGGAAATATGGCAGGCCATGTGGCAACAGAAGTACTAATTGTGTATTGTTGTGATAATGGAGGTTAGATCCAGATGAATTGGTGTGTTTGAGAAGGTGAAGAGTAAGTGAGAGTAAGGAGAGCATCATGTCTTTAGCTGTCGTCCTCTGTGGCGGCAAGCATCAATCACGGGTAATTTACAGCCACCCTTGACAATAACCCTCCCTCTTTTTCTATTTTGTTGGAAGTGTTTGTAAACAACAAAAAAAAAAAAAAAAAAAAAAAAAAACAATAAAAGACACTGACCAGATCCCTGCTCTCCTCATTTGCACTGCAAAGGTATTTCTTCACCCCCTCTATTTCGGTTCCCATCTATTCAAATTAATTCCACAGATGCATGGCTCTTCCTTTCTATCAATCTCTCAGTTCTCATTTTTTTCCCCACCATTCACGCTTTTTTTATATTGCCTGCTCTTTTTCTTCTATTATTGCTTTTCATCTCCCTTTCCCCTCTTCCCCCATCAAGAGCTGTGAAATGTTTTTTTGATAGGTAATTAACCAGCAGTCATAAATGGCGTCCATATGGAAAAGGCCTGCAGTTAAAAGAAAGAGGGTAGTGGTGGGACCAGAGGGGCTGAAGCACTATGTGGCATTGTGCTGACAATTTGCTGGTGGATAGATTTTATCAGTCACCTGAGACTAGCAAGCATTGTAGGCCAATCTTCTCAGAGCTGCAGAGCTTTGCATGCTTGTGCACTGCAGTGTCAATTTCACAATTCTAGCAGGATCTATTTATGTTAGAGACATCTCACCACCATTTCCTATTAACACTGCACGACATTAGGGTGAAAAAAGGTGATATGCAATATTGACTGTAGCAATATGACTTGTGAAGTATAAATGAATGAGGGCTACATTCCACTTACATGCCTGTGTAGCTGCTTAGTTGCAGAATAAGCAAAAATAAATAAATAAATAAAGCATAACTTTATTCGAAAGGGATGTAAACCTCATGATAAACTGGTGTTTGTCCCACTACTACTTAATTATTATAAGGTATAGTCTTTGCAAGATTGATAATGCAGCTGCTAATACTGCAATAATGGAAGAATTCCTATAAACTGTGCAGCCCTATTTAAAGGCAGATAGATAAAGAGTGGCTGTGTAAATAAATAGCCTTGTTCCTTAAAGAGATGTCCACTACTTGAAAGCTTTTATGCTTACTTTTGAAAAATGGATACCGTAGAAAAGACTAGACCTAGTTTCAGAACACTGTCGTAGTAATTATTTCTTAATGATACTGTCTTGCTTAAAATTCATTAACCTTTTTTCATATATAACAATTATTTAAATGCACCCAGTTGTGTAATCATTTTCAAGAGACACATAATCAATTTAACTTAAAAGCCTTCAATTGTTACATGAAGCTGCATTTTGTACAAAAAAAAAAAAAAAAAGCTTTACAATGCATGAAATATCAAAGAACACTTAGGCAGGAACAGATTCTGTTCCCCATTAAAAGGCAAACAGTTCCTATGATCAATACAATAAACTACTGGTCCACGTATTGAACTTCTTTAAACAGCCAATAAGGAGGAGCACGGGTGAGCAAAACAACAAAGCCTGCGAGATTATTTCCACCTGTGAATGTGCAAATTATATTGACAGGAACAAAGGAAATGTGGGCCTACAGCAACATCCATATCACTGACAATCCCAATGCTAATACGGTGTCAGTGAAGCCCCATTTAAAAATCAATGACCTCCAAGCTTTCTCAAAGTCTATTGTGAGTCTCGTCTATAGAACAGTCCGTGTGTGTACATGTAAAGCTGTAGGTGTGAAAATGGGAGGTTGAAGATGCCCCGTGTGGATACAGGATCAGAGGAAGGTGATCCTGTAAGCTAGTTGAGTGGGGTTTGATGGAGGACTTCAGGGAAAAGGGGGAGAATAAGGGAGGAAATGGGCAGGTGAACTAATTAGGGTGAGATTTGTTGATGTGATGAGAGGGTGGCCTCCCAGCTGCTGGTTACCAATGACCCAATGGTCGACAGAGAATCTGCCCCACTCATCATCCCAAGAGGGTGCCAGTCCATATGTTGGTTCTAGGTGGGTGTAGTTAGCACATAAACATCTACTGCATTTCAAGAAGATAAATTTTAAACATAAAAATAAATTACATTCCCGTTGGACTGAAAGGATGGGAGCCCTTATTATAACTCCCCTATATGTGCTGTGAAGATTTCTTGCCTAAATACACACTGCTATATCTCTTGGCTCAGTATGTCAGCAACAACATGCAGTAATAGTTATTGGTAGTGGTCTGATATGACAGGGAAGGGTTTTAATGATTCATGTTTTTGGCTGTCAGACCTGTCAGAAAAATGTCCCCTTGGTAAAGATAGCTTCCCCAAATCCAATTAATGTTGTTTTACTTCCCAAGGCTCCCAAGGTGCACTGTTTTTCCTTACAGCATTTTCCTTTGTAAGCACTGTGAAATCAGCTTTTTGATATGTGGAGGATTTACCACACATGAGATTTGTGACAACTGCTTACCAAAAAGCATCATATTCACCAGGGGCCTATAATGCAAGTGATGACGAGACACTGCAGCCAGAACTGCATTGTTTGGCCTCCACAACACTCATGTAATATATTTACTTTATTGGAAAGAGTGCTTCACAGTCACTTATGAAATAGTACTTTACATGAAACTCCTGACCACACATTTCTGGACTCTTCAAAAGACAAAGAAAATATGTTCGCAAATGCTTTATATTGTGCAGCATAGGCAGCTGAAAATCTAATAAAAAATATATTATCTCAATAAATGGCAAGCATTCAGGGAGCTGGATGCTGTATATTAGACCCGGAGAACAAAATTATGCCTGTAGGTTTTTTTTTGTTTTTTTTTTCTAATTCCATAGTCACAGTGCCTTCCCCCAATTCCACATACCAACAGTCTTTTACACGCACTAACAAGCACTAATAGAAAACTTCCACTGTTTATTAACTGGTAATTGACTGGTGCAGGCTCTCCCTCCTCCCTGCAAACCCAGTGCCTGAGGCTATAGACTGGACGGCCGCAGAGTGAATCACCAGTCAACCTGAAATTACTAACATCCAGACCTCTGATACAGATAATGCAAACTTAACAAAGCTACTAACAGAAGATAGTTTGCAAAGTTGCTGTTTAGGTTTTCAAGAGTTAAAGCTCTGATAAAGAGCTACATCACAGCTAAAAACTTAATGAGATGATGAGATTATAAAAAACCAAAACATGTGTCTTATTAATTTACATTATTAAGTTGATATAAAACCCACTCAAACATCTTTCTAAGGAATGTGGCTCTTATGTGCAACCAATTAAGCTTCAACATGCTTCATTGGAACTCAGCTGTAGGGATTGAACATCATTCTTTCAAAAAGATTTATCATTTACCTTCGATGATGATGATGATGGTTCAGTTGAATTGAATATGAATACTGCTAAAGCCATTTATTATGACAGACCTTTTATTCATATCTGTCAATCCATTCAGTGGTTCTGCAATGCCACTCACAATACCGAGGTCCACAAAACCTCTTTACTCTTGGGGTCAAGCTTTCAAGTTTTTCCATTTATTTGTCACTCATCTATGTGTCTTCTGTAACCTAATGTAACAGATGGTTTGTTACACAGAACCATCTGGAAAGCCTTTGTTAGAAATTGTTTGGAAAAGGGCAAGAACTTTCAAAAATTATTTGGCAGGTGAGTGGAAGAACCATCTGTCTATCACCATGTAGCCTTAGCTTTCAACCAGCCAGATCAACAGAATGGAGCCTGTTGCTAAACAATTTAACACATGCTGAACACCAGTTGGGAGAAGGGCCAAAACATCTGTTCTTCTGAGTGCTTCTTAACACCTCTTTCAGTGAAGAAATTCTCTCACTTCCAATCAAACTGATGGCATAAGCATCTATGCTTCCCTCTTTCTAAGCCTAAGTTGTTACGTCTGAGGTAAAATCCACCTATAGCTGCCAGTATGTGATGCTAACTGGTCTGATATAACTCACCTTAGCTACAAACATGTAATTTAAAGTCTAGCAATAGAAATTCTTCTGTGAGTTTGATATTGCAAATCTCATGATGAACATTTACTTTGAATTACTTTCCACATTATGCATCCTCCACATTTAACTTGAAACATTTCATTAGGTTTGCCCTGAATAAGACACTGATTATTGACATTGCACAATAAATACATTTCTTTTCTAACTGCATATACTAGCTACATACTGTACCATTACTGTGGAACAAAGATTGTGGTATACATTGACAAAGCTACAAATGGGGGAGAAAAAAAATAGACTACTTTTTTTAAACCAATGCTCTTTCTACTGATATTTTGAAATATTTTATAAGCACAGAGCAACATAATGTTATAGCAAAGTCTCTTTTAAATAATATTGAGGCCTTTTTTCTGGGTTCCTGGCAGCTTCGCTGCAATCTATCTGTCCACTGAGTGTGGGAGGGACGGGTCGAGAGACGAGTTGTCCAAATCTGACTGGATGTCACCCCAACACCAACACATTGATTGATACTCAGTGGGATTAAAATATGTAAAAAGGTAAAACAGTCCAGCACCCAGGAAAGAAAAAGAAGGAAAGAGGAGGAAGAAAAAATGGAACAAAGGACAGAGGTACAGTAACATTAATATGATGAGATAGAAAGTTTATGGAACGTAGTTACTGTTGGAGCAGTGTTAACGTGCTAGCTTACTTTGGATCACAGTAGCATTGTTTATAATCAATAAATAGCTAGATTCGACGTAATTGAATGTTACTCCCACCTTAAATTCATCGGGGGTAAAAACTTCTCTAAGTTTGAGCTGATTAAAAACTACCTGAGATCTTTGATGGTACATACAAGAACATTTTAGTGGGCTTTCCATCGTCAGAAGAAACCATACTGTTTTAAAACAGTTGCCTTATAATGCCAATAAAGCTGACTGAATCAAGAAAGTCTTCAAGGGTAAGACTGTGAGTTTGTTGAGATGTTATTGAGGCCTTTGTTAGAATGAACATGCACACAACTTTCTCTGTTGGGGGGAACTTTTTTATACTGCACATTATACAAACATCTCATGTTTTTCTTGGTTTGCTCCTGTCTCTTTAAGACACCTCCATCCCCCTCAACCCACTGTGCTCTGACTGATCAAATGACTTGTCAGAAATGGCAGTGTTCCAAACAGACACACTTTTTCTGTTTGAGGTGCGCCAAACTTGCCACAAGGCAGACATTATGCAAATGTATTCCATGGCGATAATGTTAGGTAATGCAAGAAGTCTGGATGACAAAGTTTCCTGCAGCTCACAAGCAGTGCTTCGTAAAAGAGATTAACTCCCCTTAGTGCAGACTTTGGCCTTTAACAATGCAAAATACTTTTCAGCTGTGCCCAAAATGTTGAGTCTGTTCTCAAAGAGCCAAAGAACCAATGCAGACTGAAACTGGATTTCTTCTCCTGACTCTTGAATATGTTCCATCTCTTACCTAAGAAGCCTCTTCAGTTTTAAATAAACGGAGGGGACTCCCTTGTTTCACTTATGTTGGGTCAGTACCTTCAAGATCACTATGGTCACATATGTTGTTGACCACTCTTCTCAGATCGTCTTCTCATATTGTTTCATAACCATTTGCACTTTGATGTATGTGTACTCAATGATAGTTAAGTGGGTAAACTACCCAGGTGACCAACACAGGACAAAAAATAACTCAAATGGGATCTCAACAGCTTTCAAGGTGCTTAAGGACCCCACAAAAGGTTAAATGCCTAGAACTACAGCCAGTTAAGCTAGGAAGCCTCTAGGAGGCAGTTCACATCGGTGCTTACATCTGCTCTGCATAGTCTGATCGCATGAGAACAATGCCAAGACAGACTGATTACGTATTTAGAGCCAATCTCTTGAAAAGCAGTCCTGGACAGTTTTGTTTTGAGAACACATTTTGCGCTATTTGAGCTATGATGTGTTCTAGCTCTATCGGTTCCCTGAAAAAAAAAAAAAGTGTCAAAACTTACAGGATGAATTATTCACAGAAAACCTTCTACTCAACTTTGATGCTAATTTTTGCAGAAACTGAATACAACAGTGGTAAAAAAGCTAATTTACAGCTGGCTTGAAGGGTATGCATTTTACTTGCAGCGCAGTTGGCTATTGTAGCCTGTGGGCATGACATGGAAGCTCCTATGGTCTCTAGTGAGCTGTCAGCAAAAAGCTAACAATACTAGTTATTTTTTAAAATTGCTATATACATATATATATATATATATATATATATATATATATTGCTATATATAAGAATGTTCATATGCTTTCTGAACTTTTCAAAAAGAATACATCAGTAGTGAAGGACAGCTGCTGGCTCACTGGAAATGATGCAACACTGATCTGTGGGAATTTAGTGAAAAACAATTCCTTTGGCTTTATGAATTTTACTATCCTGAATTATCCGTTTTTGAAAAAAATATATCAGTGAGTTAGCACTGAAGTGGTTTTATCTCTGGCTAAACTGCCTGATATTTATTTGTGATATTAACTGAAACCATTGTGGTCATAGTAAGGTAAAATGCTATGCATCCAAAAAGAGGAATCAAAATTTTCAAAGGTATGTGGTACAGTATGTTCAACCATCTATGCCCCCCATTTGTGTAGAAAACATCTGAAGACCCGCTGATAAGGTGTCAAGAATTTCAGCTGATAAAAGTTTCAGTAAGTGAATCAGAGGCGCACCGAGACATCACAAATAATTTATTTTACGCTCCTTTACTTCCCACAAATCGTGCCTGTTAACTTATAAAAGTGAGCTTATTGAAAGTTATGTAAATAATTCCTTAATAAATGCAATGCAGCTGAATCTGAGATAAATTAAAGTCTAAATAAAGATATAATTAGTTAAAAAAAATGTAACTGTGATTTTGAAGAAACATCTGGTGTTTGTTTGGTGTCACTCAGCTGACAGGCAACATGTAAGCGAGGTGACTGTGATCCAATCACAAACAGTCATTAAGCACACATGTAGGGAGGGGATGTTAAGCTATCTGTGAAGTCAAGTCCTGCCTACTTGTGTTTGGATCACACAAAACAATGATGGCATTAAATATGAACAGCCTCTTGGGTGAGATGGGTAAAAAGGTTAGGCTGTTTAACCATGATCTGGATCACTTAATATTAACATAGATCCAACACATTTTGAGTAGGGATGTAAATCACATTTGACCATAATATGATATTGTTTGTCGATGTCACAAAGTGATAGGATATAAATTCGACTCAATTCAGGAGTCAGTATGGACATGGTAAAATAGCACATGCTGATTTACACAATCACTTCTTTTCAAATCAAATCATAAAAAAAAACCTGAAGAAGCTATAAACCAAGAACAGCATCAAGCAGGTTCTTATTCTTACTCAAATTTAGCATCATGGATTCAGTAATGTGGCACAGTCAGTGTGTACTAAATACCTTTGCTATAGCCTAAATCTTTACATCACATCTAGATTATCTCTACCCATGCACACTCATGACACAAACATATGGGGACAGCAAACTGTTGCTTGCTAATTAACTACTTTCTAATACATCATACTCACAGATTAGCCTAATACAAAAGGACAAAAGGATCAAAGCTGAAACTTGCAGCTCATGTTATGATTTTATGTGCTAGATGTCACCCTGTGATTTAAATTCCACCAGCATCTACAGGCAAAGATCAAAGGGCCAACCACCTGCTGTGTTGCAGGGCTGCATTACACTCAGAGTATTCAAAGTCATTTCAAGACAATAAGATTAAACTATTTGCACGAGCAAGCTGAGTAGACAGCCTAAGTTTTAACTCTTTATAGGTCTATTTCAGGTTCTTTAGAGGTGGTTAGGACATGTAGCAAAACCATATGGCTATCAGCTTATTATTAAAACCCCCTCAGGACATCTCCCTCAATTTAATAACCACTGTCTGTACAGTAACGATTCCCTGTCTCCCTCGGCTATGCCACAGATCATATCAGGAATAAGTGGAATGAAGTTGGAGAGTGGTTTTGCATATTGCTGCTCAGAGCCCCAGCCTGACATTGGTAGGACATTATAAACTCATATTCATGACTCGACTGAGATTTTCCTCCTCATGTCCTTCACTGCTCCTCGCTGAACCGTTGCAGCACGCTCAACAAATGTGATGCAAATTCACTCAGTGGTTATGCCCGAACCTCACACACACACACACACACACACACACACACACACGGATCCTCACACCACCACCGATGACTCCTGCGGCCATGGCACTTCCAACTCTGGATGAAAGCAGTGTCCTGCCCCTGCATTAATGGGTTTAAAAGAGGACTACCGGCCAAAACTTTTGCAATGTAGTCAATCGCTTCCATCAGCTTCCCCTTCTATTTTCCCAGAAGCAGGACATATCTGCAGCAGACCAAGACAGGCCGTGGGTGAGCATTCTTTGCAAACCTTAAAGACAGAAAATGACACAATATTTTGTCAACATGAAACCCTGGGTATAAGAGTGGACAAGGCTTTCTTTAATCCTTAATATCAGATGGCAGGAAATGCAGAATAAAAGGAGCTCTGATGCCAGCTCTATCCTAGCCATGTGGTGATTGTAGCAACTTTTGCCAAGAAAGCTCTGCACATCAAGGAGCACCTCTTGAATTTGAATCACCCCTCCTTGGATCCTAATTCTATGGCAGCCTGTTTGGCACTACATAAGGCAAATACAAATCATATCCGCTTAAAAAATGCCAATGGGTTGTTTGAGTATTACATTTCAATCCCATTGTCTCAATGCCGTATTTTGATCTTACAAAACAACTTTTTTTTTATTTTTTACCCATAACAGACTTTCATGAGCAAAGATCATCCAAAGTTTTATTATACATCAATTACAATAAGTGAAGACACTTTTAAAAATAAAATTAGATCAAATTCTGACCAAAAGCTCGGAATGGCACCAAATTCAGAAAAGAGGAAGAGGTAAGACTAATCTATCCTTAAGTCTCTTGACACTGGCTAACAATTGTTAAACTGAGCAGCATTTATGGTGTTGGTAAGCATGTCTTGAAAGCAAGTAAGCAAGTAAGACTAATTAGCAGAGCAGAGACTAAGGATCATTGCAACAGACAAGCCTGGTCTGACACAGTGAGAAATCAAATAAAAGGCAGAGTTTTCTTCCCTTTCAGTTTGAACTGATGCAGTTTTTGAATATCTTCTTCCCACATTGATGCATAATCATAGAGGATGAATGAGGCCAAATTAGCACATTTAGCAGATCTGCAGGATTTCCCTTCTGGGTACATAATTTGTTCACGCATGCTATCTTAACAAGTACAGAGTGAGCAGAAACTCTGTGCCTGAGAAGCAGAACTCTACTCTGAGACAGGGCTTAAATGTCTATGAGTCCCTCTAATTAGTATGTTAACTGTCGCAGCAACAGATCGTGCCCTTTACAAATGACCTCTCTATCAATCAGTGGGCGTGCCATTCCTTTTCATAGATAAACAGGCACTACGCTGCCCTCTTTGGGCAAGAAGAGAAAAAAAGAGGGGAAAAAAAATCATATTAATTAAAAGACAAAATGAAACTTTTAAGTTATATACAGTAAATTAATACTTTTATTCTACCTTAACTGTGACAACCAGAGCTAACAACAAAAATAAAAACATTCAAGTCTTTTTCACCATTTACAGAATGTGTTTAGCCTCAGAAGCTTAGGTTTGCTGGATGTAATAATGGCAGATTCCATCAATGTACCGGTGCTCATACAGTCTCTTGGGCGTTTGTATTACTTATATTAAAACACATCTATTCATTTTAATGCAAACACATCAGTCACCCCGACTGCCCACACTGGGTCCACAAACAGTACTGTTATGTAGGCTGATAAGTGGGAGAGAAGGTGAAGATGGCAGCCATTTAAGAAAACCTTTCTCTGATCTCAACAAGTTTACATTTCTGAATACAAAATAAGGGAAAAATCCCATGTTGACTTAAAGAATAAAAACAACAACTATCTGGAAAGATTTTTAATAATACACTGATTTTCCAGTTGAGTCTTTTCTGGCTTGGTCTTCGTTTTCACAGCAGCTTATGAAACATAGAAAACTCCTGTTGGTAACTTTGCACATCAGGATTTGTGTCAGGAGTGTTCACTCACCACATTTCCATTTTGCCTTTGTGGTTCTTCAGTCTCTTTTAGCTGCTGACATAGGACTTAAAATCATTGCAAAGGGAGGTGCACAGCCGGCAGTTGCTGCTTATTCTTCAAAGTACCTTCAAATCATTACTTGAGTTCAATAAACTTGGTTGGTAAGGTTGCTTAGCTATGGAAGAGAGGAGATCTAGATCTACAAAGAAAGACTGACCTCTGTACACTCCTGGTACATTAGCCGAGATGTTGCAAACTGTCACAACTCCCTCAGAGTTGTTCTTAGTGAATGCCAAAGTTTGACTTCTGCCCTGACCTCACAGAGAGGTCCTCTTTGATCGGAAATCTTAAGCAGCCTGAGATTGTGTGCTGTCACTGTCTGCCGTATATGTGACAGTGACAAGTTTGGTGTGTCTGGAGTTTGGTTTTGTTGAGCCAAGTCACGGTGGCCAGAAGGGCCAAGTCGTATCAGTTCCAGCGACAGGCCTGCTCTGATCCAGCTTCACAGAGGGAAATTCGACTGACACTTTCGCCTGCTTTCTTTATATTCTGCATGCCAAAAGCTTGTCTGCACCCTTTGAATGTAGAGGTTGAGCAGAGGTGGTATGTTTTTGATAGTGGTATGGGATAGGAGTTAGGTATTTTTTTCCATAAAAAATTTAAAACAAATCACATGGAGATATGTTAAATATGAAATCATTGGTAAATATGTCTCTGCAGATTAAAGCTGTGGGGGAAAAAGCCCTACAGCAGATGTACAAAACATTTGAATGATCAAGTGGCTTTGCATTGAATCTTGAAAGCATTTTTTGTTCACGCTAAACATAGAGGCCAAATCTGTTGCTTGATTTCCTGGAAATAACAGCGTAATGTTTGAAAAGCATTTGCTGCAAACCAAAAAAAAACCTAAAATGCATACCATACCGTTCATTTTATATATAATTTGTACATATATTCGAAATCATAAAGAAGTAGGAAACACTTTTTTTGTTTTGTTTTTTTTCAGTAGTCTCCTAAACTGAGAAGCTGAGGTTGTCACACACTGCTGTCACACTGAAACAGCCAAACAGAGCACATGACACCAAAATTCATTGGTCATGATTGTCCTTAAATTTTACCCTGTTATGCCAGAAAAAGCCTGCACAATGTGGAATTTTATAAACACTGAAAACTGATTTTGATGAGGATCAGGTCTGAGAGGGAACAACGTGCTGTCTGGAAACAGTCTTGAGCACATGTGCATCCCGCTGTTAGTGTTTTCTGTTTGCCAGAAAGATATTACTGCAGAGTTAGAAAGGGAGCTGCTACGCCTGGGTGGATGTGTGGTGAGAATGAGCTTTTAATCCATGCTGTGGCATCTATTCTTAACAAATCAGAGAGGTGGCTGATAACTGCCATTCTGGAAGGTAGCAAACAACCTTCAAGGAAAACACAGGGAGAATTGTGAAAAGTGTCAACTTGATGACTCTAGCTTCAAAAAAAAAATAGAATAATAAAAAAAAGGTTAGGCAGGGAAAGGGGAAATAAATCTTCAGAAAGGTTTTGTTCTGGGGAAAAGTCGCCTTTTTCACACTGTCCTCCTTTTTAATCCATATTTCATGAGATACTTTCTCATTTATGATGTGTGACACATGCATGCAGACACAGCCTTCCCACTTGGATGTAAGAGCTTTGAGTCATTATGCGCGTAAATCAGTCATCCTCTAGACAATTCTATAAATGTAGCCATGAACACAGTGTATTTGCCAGTGCCAAAGATGGTACTCAACAAGCTCATTTTCCATACATTCAGTCACTTTCATGTGGTGGCTGAATGCTCAGTGCTGTTCTCTTATCACTCCATCAGCAGGGAAGATAGACGACACAGTGAGTAAAAGGAACATGCACAACATACTCCTGAAACACCAGCTAACCAAGTAAACAAGTGCAGACCCCAGTGACCCTGCAAAGTGCAATTTCAACAGATGGCAAGTAAAGGAACAACCTATAACACGATTAATGGATTTCACGGCCTAATTGCAAGCCATTAAAAAAGAGGAACAAGACATGCTTATATAAATAAATAAAGATGATGATCTGTGTGATCTATGTAAACTAGTGGAGTGCATTAGGGTTGAGGTGTTAGCAGGCTTTCCTATTTTCTCAGCTGAGACACAGAATCTAATCCTCTCAGAAAAAAAAGAGAAAAAAAGCTAACCCTGATGCAGCGCAAACCTCTTTCCAGTTTGTCATTCCACACTTCAAAGCGTACATGATGAAATTCCCCAAGGTATTATATGAGCCCCGGCATAGCAGCCATTTTCAACCCTTTCCTAGCCTAATGCCTCATAAACTGAGTCTGGAAACATGTCCCTTTACCATTCCTTAAGTCTTTGCAGCCTTTGGATCTAAAAAAGGACCTTTCAAAGCTGCAGAGAAGAGATCTTCTGAGTCATTATGTTGTCAAGATATTCCTGTATAGTACTGCAAATATAGATTGCACATGCGCCTCTTTGAGAATGGTTGTGTCAGGACAGCAACTAACACTGATCTGCTTCAAAGATTTTCTAAATAAGCTGTCCATGAGAGCATGTATGAGTCCTAGATAGAGACAGGTATGTAGCTTTATCCATTCAGTTCCCAATTCAAGAGATTGAATGTGAAGCCAGTTGGTTACAACTTGCTCGGCTGTCAGATTATTGGGTTTCACTGACAAATTCATTACTTATCTATAGACTTCAAACTAAGAAAGCTTAATTTTTGACAGGGTGATGTATGCTAGGATGCCCAACAATACACTCAGAAACAAGACCACAAGATCAATGAAACATTAGTGTACAACACTTCTCTTTAAAAGTCTGTCAGATCTGAGCTGTTTCTTCTGTATAAATCAAAAACATTCACTCTGATAAAACTGACATCAAACACCAACAAGCTACTGCAGAAAATGGCATTAATTGTTCCATTTAATAGTCATTTCTCTTGTGTAAAATTCTGTTACCCTCTCTGCTTTAGCATCTCCTATTAATCGCTTAACCCAAGCACCTCACCCCCCCTTTGGGCAAACTGCCAAACCTGCTGTGTTTCATCTTTCAGAATGGCAGAAAGGGCAGTTAAACAGAGCGTGCTGTGACTCTTTAAACAACAAGGATCAGAATGCGGTTTGTCTATTAACCAAGATAGCACCTGATTCTCCTTGTGTGTTTGTGTGTGTGGGAGAGAGACAAAAAATCAGAGAGAGAAAGGAAGAGAATGAGAGAGATAAACTGAGAGGAGTCAGTCCACCCCCGCTGTTCTCACTCAGTAGACTTGTGATAAGGTTTATCTCCGGCGCCTAACGAGTACGCCCAGTAGCCCTCTGTAGCTCCAACTGAGTGGACCGGGGTGCACAGAGCTGCACACAGCAAGCAGTGGACTGAGCTCCCTTAGGTGACCTGTGCTTGTTGTTCATGCTATGTTGCTTTCGAACTTTATTTCTGCAGGAAATAGCTTCAGCCCCTTCGGCCACATCTCTTTTAATCTGGGCTTTCTTTTTTTGCCTCCTTTTCTTCATCCTTTCTACTCACTGTAATTCAGACTGCCAAGAGAAGCTGCAAGAGCTATGGAGCTTTGGCACAGAGAGGCGTGTGTCTCAGAGGCTGAAGAAGCCAAGATGGAGACACAGAGAGGGAGAGGGGGACTGCTGCTGAGTTAAGCCCCTAATCACAGTCTGCTCTGCATGAAGGACTTAAAGTCACTCCATTTAATGCTACCTTCTTTTTAGTCAAAAAAGGGAAAGAAATACTGCCTACCTCGTTGGCTCTCCACCCCCTTATTCCTACTCCATACACATTCTCTAGAAGTATAAAATTCCAAAGCTGTAGTATAAACTGAGACAAATGCATGCAATACTCATTCAAAAATGTACAAGTGTACTTTTCATATTTGGGGGGAAAAAAAAGAAAACGAAATATCCCCATATAATAAATTTCATGGTGAACCACATTTGTGGCTGACATGACTGCCATGCCCTTCGCTGCCGTGCTCAGGTGCTTCATTTGTTTGGGCATGAAGCAGGAAATATGAGCAGATCCTCAGAGACTGCTGGGTCCCTCTGGCTCAAATATACTAATTGACTTGGCTCAGCTCAGAGATGTAACAGTCTTTTGCTGAATATACCACATCTTCAAGATCTTGAGTGAAATCCCTACTACCATGTCAAATCTAGACTTTTTGCACTTCAAGCTGCTATTTAAACTCACCTTCCTCTCTCATCCACATGTAGACTACAGGCTACTGTACAGGTTTTAATCTAATGCTAGAACATTGATTTATGCCTGGGCATTCCACTGCCATTAAGGTAATTGCATGATCACTTTATAACATCCTCCCCTGGTGGACATGGTAATTTGGCTCCCCCCACCACCCAACCTGCTCAATAAGACCATAACCACATTATAGCTATAGAAAATATGGTCGGAAATATCATCTTTCAGCCCCTGCAAATTGATTTCAAACCACTTCCACAGACTTTAAAAGCCCTCTAAGTCGATCTCTCACCTGTGCTGACCACTTGCTCTAACGGAAGCTTCTAGGTCTTAACAGCTTGCATTGATCAGAAAGCAACCTAAAAGGATGTTCTTGTGTCACTTTGTAATACCAGTAGTCTATGTATTTTTGAGTGGGATCATCACAGAGATAGTCCATTTTTATTTGCTCGGGTCAAGGCGAGTGGGCTTTGATTCCGTTCAACAGGACGTGACACACTATGATCTCTTCTGACATGATCATTTATTAAAGCCAAGACTCTGCTACGCCTATGGACTAATGGCTGGTTCAAAGCAGAATTAATGTCAGTGGAAGTTAAATTGCTTTGACAAGCTGAGCCAAAGTGATGCACTTTTCTTCAGGAACATAAACACTGCCACTTCAGAAACACTGAACACATCCAAATATCTTCAGTCTGTGTTTAATTGGCAAGCTCAGTGAGAAATGTAAATTTAAAATTCTAAGGAATGATGGAGCTGAAAATGACATTTGTTCCACTGTTTATTCATAAATACGTCATCACTCATTACTCAGTGGTATTATTATTATTGTTGCACTTCCAATTAAATTAACACCGGCAAAAAAAAACAAAAAAAAAGTTTCATTTCATCCATATTTCACTAATTCTTTTTATCTCTTTGGCCTCCAAAATATCTAATTTGGCTTTCCATCATAAATACTTCATACTCTATTAATTTTTTAGGGTTGCACCATAAAGTAGTCATCCATACTGCGACCAGACAGCATGAGTAAATCTGACTAACACATGACGTTAAATTCCTAAAGAATCAGAAGATCTGGCACATCATTAACAGTGTTGCCCAATTAATGTTCATTCACATTTCTGACAAATTAACATTAATTATTTTCTCTTTGCTGCACTGACTTGCACATTCCTATTCTTACTTTAATTAATTCTTAATTCTAGCATATTTGGGCATTCAAATTATTGTATTATTTAACCTTGGCATTAATTTCATTCCAGTTGATTAAATTTGATGTTTTTCTGTTCAGTTTAAAAAATTAATTTATGTATCGCGATATATGAAACTTTATACAACATGTCATTATTACAATATGAAATTGTATGTAAATGAATGCATCATGTACTGTGATTGCCAAGTGTGTATCTGTATAAATCACTCTGAGCTCAAAAAACAATTTACTAGAGTTTGCAGACAGATGGTGTATAAACACTAAGCTCACCACTAACAAGATGGATAAAACTGATGTCATCTGGGATTCACAACAAGTGTCGCAATTTAAAAAAATAGCTTTCATTTACTGAAATTAAAAATAAGAACCCATTTAAACCCTGAGCACAGTTACTGACAACCGGTTTATTTAATGAAGTAACACTTTTCCGTGCTTAGTTTTACCTGGTCACATGGCCTTACTTATTAGGAGTTTTACAGTAAATAAATGATAGACAGAAGGACAACCTGAAAGCAAATATTATAAATAAAATCTTTGACAATCTTCAAAAGTCTTTCTGTTTTAGCTATTAGTGACATCATCAAAACAGCTTTTATCAGAAAAGATTAAACACACTTCCATCAAACCCAAAGAGGAAAGTTTGAAGAGTTTTAAAGCACATTGAGGAAATCATCACAAGTAGAATTTAAAATTATTCAAGCTGATCTAGAGTCAACTTAGGTGGTGTTCTTATGTCATAACACTGAAAAGAAGGACTTGTTCACAAAGAGCCAAAGTCTTTCTGGAATAATGGTTTACCTACATACATACAAAATAAAAGTTGAGATCTTAGGGAGTGATGAAAGGTGATGAAATAAGTTCTAGTGTTTCTTTGGTGACTCTGGGGCGGTATAAATTAAATGTTTAAAAGGCATGATGAACACAAGGATTACCAACGCATTTCCTAGAAAAAGCTGTCACCTAGGGACAGAAAACTATGTCTGAGGCTCTTGCCTTTCAGCAGGAAAACAACTTCAAGCGCACACCCATCAACAAAAAAAAAATGGCTAAAAAGGAAAAGATGCACAAAAAGCCCCGTTCAGAACCCTATTGAACAGTTTCAAAAGCCCTGAAATCTGTCATTGCAACAAGAGTCCTGGAAATTCAGAAGAGCTTGAAGGCACAGCAAACTAGAGTGGCCTTTTATATGGCCCCAAGAATTGAGAGAGTTCATCGCTGCTGATAAAAGTTGTAAAACCAAGTATTTATGATTTTGAATGTTGTGCAAAAAATTCAATAACAGGGACAGAACTGATTTACAGTAAGATGATAACATTTTCAGTTAAAAGCTTTAGCCAACTCTTTAAGAACTCATTTTTAAGAACAGCATATTTACCTTTCTCTCTAGGGATTTTGCAGCAAAAACAGGCATGTAACAAGCAAGTAGTGGACACCAAAATGGAGCTATTGTCTTCCCTTCATCCTCGCCACATAACCAGCCTGGTGAATTCTCCTCTCCTGAAACAAACAAACAAATCAAAAAAGTAAAAAAAATGCATTAGCATGCATACCACACTTTTAATTTGTAGTACTCTCTAACCACTAAAGATAATCATAAACACATTTTACAACCTCGGTTATGTCATGTGAATAGAGTTATTAGCATGTGAATCT
The DNA here is from genome assembly GCF_017639745.1 of Melanotaenia boesemani. NCBI lineage: Eukaryota > Metazoa > Chordata > Actinopteri > Atheriniformes > Melanotaeniidae > Melanotaenia > Melanotaenia boesemani. The sequence goes on along the minus strand of NC_055684.1, from coordinate 17,779,594 downwards.
AATATTCAGAAAGAGGCATATTCTTTGTTGTAGGAGGTGAGTCTTAGTACTGCCAATACAGGAAAAATGCAAGTGCTAGATTTGAGTTATAAGACTGGATTTGCCTTCTCTGCAGTCGTAGCTCTGAGCTTTACAACAGGTGTCCCACTGACAAGTTGCAAATCTGTCAAAGTACTCCCATTATGCAACTATGTAATCATCTATTTTAATTTATAGTAAGTAAATTGTGCATGATATTTAACAGCTTGTGTAAACTGCCTGTTTGATTTGATTGCATTTGACATTTTAGTACCTCACAATAGTCTACACTTCACTTGGAGTTTGTGTTTTACATGTGATTGGGGATGCCTGATTTCAATATGCAATGGTATCTAAAGCTGGGAACAGAATTTTTTTGATAGGTGACAGTGTCTAAAGACAAGGGTAGGGCTAGAGGGGTTACTGCAGTAGCACTGGCCACTTGTGAAATTTGACTGTACACCCAAGCAGTGTTGCCAAGTCTGCTTTTTATAAGCAACTTTCTGTTGTTTTTCTCTAAAGGCGCTTGGAAATACTATCAATCACAAGTTTTTGGGCTTGTTTTTCTGAGTGTAGTTGCTTTTTTGGGCTTGTCCTGCTTCCTTTATAAAGCCCTCCTTATTCTATTTCATCTATCTCAGCTGTTCACAGTAAGGTAATAACCCCTGGCTGCAGATCATAAAACATAGAAGCTACAATCTTTGTTCCAGGAACTAGTGTCCACAGATGTTTCCATGGTCAATGGTTACTGAAACTAAACCAGTGAGTTGATATACAGTGCGGCAACAGTGATTCTGCAAATCCGTGGACAACATAACATCAATATGAAAGGCAAGAATGAGGAACCATGAAGGAGGAGGTTGGAAGCCAAAATCAAGGCAACTCGGGGGGACTCCAGAACTCCAGAAGGGTATAACCACAAAAGGGGTACCCAAGTGGTACAACCAGATGTCCATACCTGAGGCTCTAGAAACTGCCAAGCAAAGACTCCAAGCATTGGCTGCACAACTGAGGAGATACACAAGAGAAACAGAGGCCAGGAAAATAAACCGGCTGTTCTCCACTAACCCAGCTAAAGTGTACTCCCAGTGGCAGGGTAATACCACACACACTAACCTACCAAGGCTGGAGACTGAACTGGAAAAACTAGGGAGAAGGAGGCATCACATAACAGTGAAGCACAGTTGTTAAAAGAACTAAGAGTGGATAACAGCATCCTCCCTGAAAAAAGTCCAGTTACCATCACGGTTGCAGATATCCAACAAAGACTCTCAGGTGTGGAGAACTACTCAGCACCTGGCCAGGACATGATCCACACTGGTTAATGATGTTAACTTCACTCCATGAGCACCAAACAGCAAAACTGAACCAACTGCTGAGGGATGGGACCCACCCTGAATGGCCTCACCAAGGGACGGACAGTCCAATACTGAGATTCCCAGAAGGAACAGTCCTATCCAACTATTGGCTGATAACTCATCTCTCCACAACATGGAAGCTCCTGTTAGGCATCATAGCTAAGATAAGTGGGCACATGGATCAATACATGACAGAGACACAGAAAGGCATTGGAAAAGGTACCAGAGGAGCAAAACACCAGCTGCTGGCTGATAGATAGTCGCCTGAGACTGCAAAACCAGACAGATCAACCAAAAACAGAAAGAAATACCAGCACATCAAGCGCCACACTCTGCACCCCTAAAGGACCCAAACTATTAACCATTATTTGGTTAGCTTTCAACTTGTTGAAAATGATTTCCATTTTATGATCCTGCGTCATTTCATGTCTACCTAATGTGACCACAGTTATCACAGCAGTGTATGTGATTGTGTGTGTTAGAGACAATAACACAATTATTTCCTTTCTTAGCATATGGCCACCCTGATAAAGCCTTGCCCATGATCTGGTCACCGAATGCATAAAATTCTCGCTCTGCCACTGGCTATAGATGATGCACACCATTATTTATACCTTTGTGAGCTTGCAGAGAAAGGGCCACCAGCCTTTTGACCAATTGAAAGACCGGTGGCTCTATCCTGCGTTTTCTAAGCCAAATTGTTGAAGTGTCCATAAAGTTATATTGAATGTGTGCATGTCAGGGATATGTGTCCAAGGTCTGGTATACAAAGTGCCGTATGAATGTGTGTAAAGGCAAATTTACTATTTTGAATGGTCAATAAAACTAAAAAAGTAACTTTGTAAATGCAGCACATTTATTTATTTGACTTAAAATTAATACCTTACTTTGTAACCCTGCCACAGAAAATATCAACACAAAGTAACTGAAGCAGATACTGATACTGTGGAGAAAAATGTTTTTCACTTTCAAAGCTTTTGTAGATCAAAACGATAAAATATTATTATACAAAAAAAAAAAAAAAACAACAAAAAAAGAATCTGCAAGTATGTTCAAGGACAGTAATAAACAGAATCCAAAAGTGTGTTGCCTTTTGCTGAAATGTCCATCCATCCATGGACAGATGAATGTATTCTTAACAATCTTTTTAACAGTATAATGGTTTAATATATAATGTTTAAAGTAAAAATTATTTGAATAAAAAAAGACTTGTACTTATATAGCGCTTTTTCAGTAAGTTTGACCCCTCAAAGTCCTTTACACTACATATCAAATTCACCCATTCACACACACATTCACACCCCGATAGGCACATCGGGAGGCAACGCGGCGTGAAGTGTCTTGCCCAAGGACACTTTGACATGTAGTCAGAGAAAGCCTGGAATGGGTGCGCCTACCTTCTGGTTGGAAGACGACTGTCATATATAGATATATATATACATATATATATATATATATATATATATATATATATATATATATAATAATAATGGATTAGATTTATATAGCGCTTTTCAAGGCACCCAAAGAGCTTTACATTGTGAATCCATTATTCATCCACTCCTCACTCATATCTGGTGATGGTAAGCTACGTGTGTAGCCACAGCTGCCCTGGGGCAGGCTGACGGAAACGTGGCTGCCAGTCTGCGCCTACGGCCTCTCCGACCATCACCGAACATTCATCCACACATTCATACACCAGCGATGCCAACACTGGAGGCAAGGAGGGTTAAGTGTCTTGCCCAAAGACACAATGACAGATGACTGCGGGAATCGAACCGCCGACCTTCCGATCATTGGACGACCTGAGCCACTGCCGCCCATTCTATATATATATAGATATCTATATATAGATATCTATATATATATAAATATATATATAGATATATATAGTGTCAGGATTTAGGCAGTTTAACCCATTCTTCCTTAAAACCCTATTAACCCTTGTCAGATTGGATGGGTGTATTTACAAACTGTCATCTTCAGTAGTCTGCAGAAATTCTATAGTGCTTATGTCTAAGCATATGGTGCTTTTAAGGATAGCCAGAAACTTCTCCTGAAGCCACTTTAACAATGTTTTGTTTGTGTGCTTTGGTTTTCTTTTCAGATGAACTGTTGAGCAAAGTTATGAATACTCCTGAACAGTTCTTCCTTTGAAGAACGCTGTTATACTGTGTTTTCACCATTTTTAGCTCTTAACAACCCCCCCATCCCTGCCACTGAGAAGCCCCTCCACAGTATGAAACTCCCATCACCATGTTTAACTGAGGGCTTAGTAATATGGTATGGTAAATGGGGTTCTTTCTAAGTAGCTCAGTTTTGTTTCTCCAGATAATCTTTTACATAAAAGACGGGTTGAACATTTTCAAACTAGTGGCCATCATTTAAGTAGCTGCTTTACACTGTGAGGACTTGATTGGTGTAATAGCTCTGAGATGCAGCAGCTTTAAAGACGCAATATGGATCTTTGGTCAGTTTTGTGCCTCCTAACGACAGTTAATTCAGCATCTGTCCTGCATCCTACCAGTAGTGTAAAATCCTTCCAGACAGTAAAAGCCAGACTGATGTTGGCTCATGTCTTATCTCTTCTTATCTTATCTCTTGTTCCTTTCTCTCTGCATTTTCCTTTTTTTCTCTGATAATGTACTCTTACCTCTCTTTGCTTAATCAACCATGGTGCGTGTTCAAAATAGCCAGCGTGTTTATATCCGGTTGCTGATGTGGTGCATAAAGTGAAACTGCTTTAACGTAATGCGGTGTCCCGGAAGCAAAAATTGTGAAGTGTGGCTGCAATAGCTCCAGAAATGCATATAATAAATGGCCTTGTGTCATCAAGATAAGTCAGGAATCCAGGGTTTTAAGGTTGGAAAGTTATAGTGTGACATTAATTGGCACAGATAAAAAAACACACATCAAGGTGCATATGCTCGGAGCTGCTGACCAAAACTGTCTGTATCTGACAACAACAAAAATAGACAAGATGGAGGGAGCTGGCCTAGAAAAATTATAAACTACCCTAATTATCTCAGAATGTCACAGTTCTCACAAAATTGTGGTCCAGTGAAGCCTGCAGCATATAGTGTAATGCCATGCCGTTATGTAGTCAGAGCTTGCGTGCTATGTGTGTACTGACAGATATCAAACAAAGCTTCAAAATTAGGGTGGCCAGACTTGAGTTGGTGAAAAAGAGGACACTTTAGTAGAGGGGGTGTGAGTGTAGTGTAGTATATCATATGCTGCATTATGACCATGTGGATATATACAAAGGTGTCCACATTCAAGCTTATATTAACCTCTAAGAACATTGTGCCCAGTGGGCTTACTTTGCACTGATCTTTTAACCTTTTTAACTGAATTTATATCTAGGTAAAACAATTTTTTTCCCCCTCTTTGGCGAAAAATCAAATAAACTGTAGACCAAAATGTGTGGAAAAAAATACTGTGGCATTTAGTCCACTTTCATTTGGGTGAAGAAGATAAATTTTGACCAAGCATCTTTATGTTAGGTGTTTGTCCCTTTATAAATCAATAACATAATAAATATACACTACCAGTTAAAAGTTTGGAAACACCTACCCATTATGTTTGTGAACTTGAACTTTAAGGTTAAGCCTTTGCCATGAAGTAATGAGAATGAATACCAGTGACTCAATATGAAGCATCTCATCCATTCCAAGCACTGTCAAGTCCACATGATGAGATTTTTATCTACCAAGGAATGCTACTGTGTCCACATGCATCTTGTCTTAAGTTCATCTTATTTCAATGTTCATGCAAGACTGCACAGAAAGTGAGGGCATTGAAACCTCTCACTGGAAAAGTTTCAGTGGCTTTGCATGCCCCATGGCTGCAAAGCCCATCCGAAGCTTTACAAGAAGGGGAGTCACACACACTTTCTCCTCAGTTTTGCACAACACAAACAAGTTACTCCAGCCTCTCTGGCTGCAGCTCCCTACTCTCCCCTTCCCTCTCCTGTTGCTCATGTCTATAAGAGTGGATAACAATAATAAGTGTGGTGAGTGAAACACAACATAAAATCTGATGTAGTCATACTTACAGCTGAGATAGAGCAAAACCCGGGAGGTTTTTGAAATTCAAGTTGGACACATTTTTTAACTCTTAAAAAAATGGACATGTCCAGGTAAAGGAGAATGTCTGGTCACCCTATCCAGTATTCACTTCAGTACACTTTATATATACTTTGTGGCTCTCAAGGGAGCAAATGTGTTACTACTGACAATCAGAAGTGTGTTACCACTAACTTTTTAAATTTAAAAACCTGTGGTAAAAAAACAGTATGAAAACTGTTTAACTGACCAGGCACCTGGGACACTGCCATTGCATTGGATGGTTTCATAGAACCTGCCACTACTACAGAGTTTTTGAAGCAGGTCTGAATACTAAACACTTTCTCACTGCACTCAAATGCTGGAAGTTTTAGGCTGTTAGCAGTTGTTTTGGCCTGTTAAAGAGACTTTTTTTAATATGTTTTGTTTTTGTCCTGACTTTGCTATTTTTCATTGTGTTCAGCTGGTTATTAAATTACCTTCTGCTCACCCTGCCCTTGACATGTTATTTGCTCTACCTTTGGATCATTTGCTCAGGTAGCATTGTTTTATTTCCTGGATTATTTAATTGTTTGGATTTTAGCTGGATTTTTCCTGTACAGACTTTGCAGTTGTTTATTGTCCTTTTTTTTACGCCTAGCCAGATTTTAGAGGTCTTCAGAGAGCATCTTGACCTCTATGGGTAGATTTCAGCTCTGACTAACTGTGTAAAGTATAATTAAAGTGTACAGAAAACAAGGTATTCTGAATCTTGCATATTGCAAAACATCAGCAAAAATAAGAGTAACTGGCTTAATTAATCACTCTTGTAATATCTGTCTGTTTCAAGTTCTTTTGTTCGTCCCCTTCATTTTTAACATACCAGTTAATTATGAACACAAAGTTTTTTAAGTAATAAAATGTTGTCTTTTAGTTGTGTCATGTTTTATGAATCATATGTGGAGATGCTTTCTGCAAGAGAAAGATTTTGCACCAATTCGATACAATTGATCCATCCAGTCACCTAATTTCTTGAACAGTGTTTTGACAAGACTGTCATGCTGAGAACAAGGTTACCGTGAAGAAGTAGGTTTAAAATCATTCGGTAATTTATATTTACTGTCATCTTGTCACTGTTCTTTAATTATTGATTTTTCTATGGTTGGTCTGTGTGCTGACTCTCTGATAGCAAGGATAGGCTATTTTGAGGTCACATATTTTACTTGGGGACAGACTCCGGTGGGAAAGATGGGCTCTTTTAAACCAGTCATTATCTATACTCATTTTTCATTAAATTACACGATTTTCTATTTAAGTGTACCAAACCTTTTTTCTGAATTTGTCAGTTAACAGTCAAAAAGGACAAGGAAAATTTTGTTTTAAGAGAATACAAATGAAATGACCAATGAATGCATTCACACACACACGCATACATAAAATAAATATAATTTAAAATAGTGCTAACTGCCAGCAATGTTGCTCCCCATTGTGAGGGCCCCTATAGGTTTAGCCTGAGCATTAATTTTGTCCTTTGCTTAAAGGTGTGCCAAATGGGTGGCTTCTTTTAGCAGGATGCACCTGTTCTTGGTGCATCTGGCTATAAAAGCTGCAGCCTCCCATTTTTCTCTCTCTCCTCCCAAAGCAGACTTGGACAGGTTTGTTCACTACTGACTGCCCACGTCTACGCTGCATACACTTAGCATAGTTATTTGTGTAAGAAAATATATTTTTTGCATTATTTGCCATGGCCTTCCTCATTCTGTTACGGCCTTCCCGGCAAGTTGTGACACCATATTAATTACAAAACCCACTTGTGTCTGAACATAATTTGTAAAAACGCTTTTCTAAAAATGCCATTAACATGTTTCAGGTTTCTAAAAGAGCAAGAATAAATTTAATCAACTCATTTTGAGAGTTTGAGGGAAAAAAAAAAAAAAGAAAAGAAAACCCTGCCAACACATGTTAAAGTAATGTTGAGATATGCACCCAGTACAGCGAACACATAATACATTTTTCTCTTTGCCTACACTTAAAAAGCACATTTGTATCCACATGAAACAACAGTCATCACACCTATGTCTAAGGACAATCAGAATTAGAATTAGAATAAACCAAATTTACTCAAATTGATAATGTGCAAAAATAAGCAATTCTTTCTGTAGCTTAGGTCTGAGCAGTTTAATGTCTGTTGTTGTCATGCCTGCACCCTCCTCACGGGTGCGCTCCTCTTCACCTGAGTTCTGATCACTGGCCACAACACTACAACACCCACAATCCCTCAGCTTCAGACATCTTGGACACACCTGCCGTGAATCACTATCATCATCAGTGTACACCTGGTCTTCTCCCTACATAAGCCCCAGTCCTGGACTACTGCTTCGTGTGTTATTCTGCTTTATGGCTGCATTCTTCACATCTTCTCTGTTACCTGGAAGCTTTATTAAAGCTTGTTTCAGTATTACCTGCGATTGTGTCTGGCTCTTCCTGGGATCCGCCTGACAGTTGTACACCAAACCAACATGAAAAACCAGTGGGGATGGGTCTTATTTATTGGATCACCTGCATCTGAGCAAACAAAATAAGAAAACTACTGATCAAGATGTTCAAACTAACCCTTTGCTCGCAGACCCAGCTCTACAGGGCAACAAAGGGCGGTAGTAACTAAGACATAGCAGTGTGTGCCTTGTGGGTTTTTGTGAGGTCAAACAGTTACTTTCTCTTGAGCCATGATCAAAATTGCCCTTCAGTTTTTCACTCCACATGAACGTGTTGCTGTGAAAGTGTTGCTTGTTTGCCAAAAAGAAGACATTATTGTAGCAACACCACCAATCAGAGTAAGCTCTCCTACTGCCAGACACGATGCCAAGTCCACATGCTGAAAAACATACTGAATTCGATAATGTCCTGTACAAACGAACAGTACAAGACACAAAGACATTCACAGATGCTTTATGAAATTTGCATCAACAAATATGCAAAAAAAAGTGCAAATCAAATATTGGAAAAAACAAACTAACAAAAGAAAACTTAAAAAAAAAAAACAATGTAATTTTAAGTAACACGAGAAAGAAAAGCAATAAAAATAGAGAAAAAAAATAAAAATATGAAAATTGAGGAAAATGCTGACATGGGACAGGCATGGCAATAATTGCAAAAGTATACATTTAGAAGCACATGCTTGATTAAATTAAATGGCTGCATGCAAAACGTCCATTAATATGTGATTAATTCAAAAAGTTCAGGTGGCCCATTGTTCACTTATCATCTCAGGGTAAAGCATGACAAAGTTAATCACAGGGCTTTGCCACTCCTCGTAGAAATGGAGTTACATCCATATCTAATTTCTATTTCTAATGCCTAATAAGATTGGCACATAAAGTCTATTCTGGGTCTACAGGTAATGCATGAGTCCACAGCAAGGAAGACTACTGACAGTTAACTCAGTGGACTTGTAGTGACAGATAAGGCACAACCAATTATTAAACTAAATTAAATAACTGGAAAAAGTGCTGCCACAACCAATACTAATTATCCTGGTAACTATCTTGAATTATTAAAAAATATAAAGTTAAATGCCATTAATGAACAAGCACAGCTAACTCCAAATAAACCAACATGATTCCACTGTTGTTATGAAATTACTGGGTGCTCCACTGAGATGCAATTTGTTCATGCAACTACAGGATTAATTAAAGTGTGATGAGATTCCACTAGCCAAAGGTGAAGGTCAAGTTTATCTACTGTGTGCTTAATCCCAGCTCCTGCTCTATAACTATGTAAAATAAAAAAATAAAAACAAAAAAAACTTATGAAGGTGCTGGGTGGAACATTTGTGGGGAGATTTAGTTTCACATTTTCATTATTCCAATCAGGTTTTTGTTTCAAGTCTTTTGCTGATGAAGATTAATTTGCAGAGCATGGTGCTCTATCAACCTCAGCGACACAAAGGGCAAAGATATAGACTAATTAAATACACCAGTGCAATTGATATTTCCCATGGATCAATGCAAGTGTGGGCTTTGTTAATTAAATCTATGATAATGTTTACTCATCATAAACATTTCCCATGTTTGAGCACAGCGAGATAGGGCGATAATCTTTTCAGTCTGACAGATTAATTGCGGGGCTAACTGAAAATGCTTCCAACAAATGAGACATTTTTTGCTTTAATGTTGTGAAGTGTTGAAAAGAGAACTGTCTAATTTATTGAATAGACCTACATTACCAGCACAAAATAAAAAGATAACGTCTTCACACAAGGTGTGGCTTATGCTGTTTGAACAGATGCAAAGATACCAGTCACCATAGCAACCAAGCAATCTGAATCCCTTTGCTAATGAAAATAAACTTCTCTCAGTCCCCCGTGCAGCAGGATGGACTTTATATTCTCCTTCTCTTGTCTCCTGTGCAGTATACACTGGCATGGCATGGTTTTTCACAAAGTGGATTAAAAAGGTGTGTCAGAGGGGTGCCAGATCCTCAAAGCCACAATCCACTCGTATACTGATCTGCATATGAGGAGGAAAAACTAAAATAAAAAAAAAAATTAGCTCGGCACACTTAGCAGTGTAACCGCAGGCAACAGCCTCCTGCTTGCTCTCGGTTCCCTGCAGCGGGACTGATTGCTTGTCTCAATCATCCTTTCACTTCTACTCAACCACCCCTCCCTCCCCCTGACACCCACAAACACACAAAAACACATAATTCCACACACCCTCAATATCTCCCTCTACTTGCCTGCACCCATTCTTCTGCTTCAGTGTCCAACAGCTCAGCAACAATCTCTCATGAGCTGACGGCATCTTGTTCTTCTTGTGAGGGCCATCAAAATCTGCTGCCTTAACCCTGTCTGAAAGGGCTGGGACTGCATGGTAGGAAGCAATTAATTCTGCAGTGTGAAAGCCCATTAATTAGGCAATGCTTCTGGCTATTTCATGAAGACCCTTCAGAAACAGTAGGGCCACTCAGAAAGGATAGGCATAAAGAATGCAGAAGCACACCAGGTTCTTAATGGACCCAGCGGCTCCTGGCAAAGAAGCACTGCAGGGTAATTCTCACTTCCAATTTCAAGGCCTCATAACTACACAACATGCACTTGCAAAGTGACAAATACAGTTTGCTGGAAAAGTGACTTATCTGAGCTGGTTGCCACATCAGCCTGACTCTGCAATATTATCATGTAAAGCTGGACTACCAGAGCAGCTTTAACATCCTGCAAAAGTATATTGGGCTCCAGTTAGATTTTATAATAACAACCATCAAAAACAAGCAGCAAAATGTTACAGAAATGATCTAACTTTAAATGATCCAGAAAAAAAATCTCAAAGCGTCAATTAACAAGGTGTTATTAATGGGCAATTCATTAACAGGACTGTAATGCACCATGCATAAATGTCATTAAAGCCACTGATATTCACACATGTGATGCAGGAAATTCTACCAAGTACACAAGAGCGATGTCACTGTGTTCCCTCTAATTGGAGGTAACTGGATAAACACTGGTGTGGAAATGGGTCGGGGAAAATGAGTTTCACGATATCTAATCACTCACTAAATCATGCATGAGAACATTAGCTGCTTGTGTTGTCCACCATCCAGGGACATTTCAGAGCAAGAGAGCCATTCCAAACGCAACAGCGGTATGGCTCAGTGAGTTTGAAATGCTGATTCAACTGTAGGTCTCCCCTGAGTGCAGGCCAGACCTGCCTGCTACTGCGATGACAAGGGAGCATCAGTGACAGTACACCATCCGTGAAATTAAATCAACAACTCCCTTATTGTAATTACATTTGGTGAAATGGGAAAGCAAAGTGTGGGTGTAAAACAATTAACATGTAATTGTCATCCTGACCCGGTTGGTGGTGATCTAGATCCCCAAGGGAGTCAACGAAATTAATCCCCCCATCCTCATTCCTTTACATTTGTCTTAAAAAAAAGACTATTAAGGTACAGATGAGTCATAAAGCTACTGTGTATATGTGATTGTGACCACAGTATGTGATGAAGATCGTTTTTCTGTGATGACATAAAAAGAGTTACTTGATATTTTTTCTCAATTTTCTTATAATAGACACAACATTCAGCTCTGTTAAAGTGTCCTCAACTGATTCAAGCCTTAGAGTTGCACTGTGTAACTTTCCCACCTCAAAACTTTGTGTTCTTGGCTTGTTTGATGGCACAGCGACATTTGTTATGTTCATTTTCTGGACCTGAGACTGAGAAACTGCACTTCACTTTTGCCTCCAGCACACTGCGGGATGTTGCACCTGAGTTTTGCTTTACTTCACACGCTAGCAAGCAGATATGAACACATCGGCCATTTTTAACGCACACCCCGGCTAATTCAGGAAAATAAAAACATAAGAGAACATTGCTGGAAGAGAGGAAAAGAAAGAGACAAAGAGATAGAGCACAAGATGAGACAAGAGTCACCATAGGGCTGACTTTTACTGTCTGGAGAGAGTACAGGTAGGATGCAAGATGGTCGCTCAATTAGTTGTCGTCAAGAGAAAATGGCCAAGTTCCATAGGGTAGCTTTAAATAATGGTTTTATATGACATTGTATTAGAAATGTAGCTGATAACAAACAGCAGTACAGTTAGTATGATTTTAAAGATACTGTACTAAAGTGATTAATTCCTGATTGTTTTGATTTCACTGGAGATTTCTGGCTGCATCTCTCCTGCCCCTCCACTGCTAAGCTGTTTCCCCCTGAACCTTCAAATCCTGTCTTTTTCACAAAACAAAAAATTCAGTCTGTTTTCCTAAAGATTTAAAGAAAACAAAAAAAAACTGAAAGTTTCAATGCTGCATTCTCAGATGTGTCCAAGATGCAATACTCGTCTATGTCAGAGAAGGATAAAGATTACAAGTGTTTTCTAAAACTCGCAGCAAGAACCATATGACACAAACTGGAAGCTTAAAGGTAGTACAGCAGCAAAATAATTACAGATGGACGCTGAGAGTGTTTCTCAGAATAAGTGCATTATATACATTTTAATAGCATCTTATCCCCTGTGTCGAGCACTCGTGTGTTTTCCAAAGGTTTAAAATGCAATAAAGAGAGAAAATTCAACAATCTTTATTTGCTTACGTCTCTTCAATTGAATGCCAAATAAATTGTGTTTACTGAATTAATTTAGACTAAAGTATGACATACTTCTGATCCTCTTCTCATTTTTGCATTTTATACTTGATTTTAATGCTCAACACAAATAAACAAATATTGCAACATGCGTGTTTCTTATCAGTGTGACAGCAACAGATAATTTGCATGATCTTGCTTTGAATATCCTCCCTGTCCACACAGCAGTCATAGGGGAGAGCTGAGTGCTGCATACAATAACTACGCTGCTGTCCTCATCAGTACGCCTGCTGTGCTGCTGATAAAGGTGTGAGCAACAGGGAAAGGCTGGGAATGCTGCGCTTCACTGCAACCACTGCATCCTCTGCTTTCAGACAGACGTCTTTGATGTCACTCCGACACAAACCACAAACAGCAAGCGCTACTGGGGGATCTGCAGATACACCGCACGCTTCTTGCACCTCTATACTTCTATTAAAGGTAGGCCAGCAGTATTGTGGAAGAATTAGGCGTTGTGTGTTGTATCTTTATTGGAATATGCAAAGATAGAGTGTAGCTACAAGGTGAGCAAAGTCTCCCAAAAGCTTCTTTGAAGCAAAAAGAATTCCTTGTGACCTGTGCCCCACCATTTTTTTTATATTTTTAAAGCTGACAATACAAACAAGTGGGTCTGCCTGGAAACTGAATGCCCATGGGGCAGTAGTCTTCATTATCTATTTTATGCTAAATAAAACCAGAGTTAAAAAAAAAATAAATAAATAATTATGAGCTATAAGAGGTGAAGCTCGGCAAGCTCGGCTATGTCTTTTTTTCCACATCCATCCATGAACCCAGCCTAAAGATAATCTCATAGATTGCTTTGGTATTAAATCATCCAAAAAATAAATGTTTTACCAGTCATCTAAGCAAGACATTTCATTAAGTGTTCTTTCATCTACCCTCAATTCTAAGTCAAATCCACCCCCCCCCAATTCTTTTGTACTACTACTTCTGTACTCACTGCAGTGGCCTCTTCGATGAAAGAAGCTATGGCAATACAGCCAAAGCTGTGCTGAGAAGCCTACTGCCTGCTCAATTCAATTTTATCTGCACAAAAGCCCTGAGTGTTGAGAGACATGCTGCATGCACAACAAACATAGAATAAAGCATTGTGACAAGGAGAATTGCTCAAGGCTGCACCGTAAAAAGGAAAGGAGGGGAAATGGGGACAGAAAGAGTGAGTGGGTTGATTATGTATGTCATTATAGCCAAAACAGCATATCAGTGTAGTCTCATCTGCTTTTACAACTGCAAAACAGCACACACTGATGAGCCGCTGATGAAGCAAAGAAAACTAGACCTTATGTGACTATGAGGTCACATTAGGTCACAAAGGTTAGGAAAGTGCAAAATAAAAAGTGTTCAGCTCGCTGCTGGGCAGGACCCAAGCATTTTTTTTTTAGTATCAGTGCTGAATATTGACCACCATGATGAGTACTCCAAAATTAGAAAAAAAAAGACAGGATCACAAATAGTAGGATGGAAGAAAAGAACTTAATGAATTTCTAAAAGTAATATTTTTTAAGTACTCTTTGTCCTTACATGTCAGCAGAGAGTAATGTTTTAACAACAGACACAAGGCATCCAGAAAGAAGGTTTAGGAGTAAATCTGCTTATGTGGTTATCTTTCCTCAGCATATAACATTTAAATGACCCAGTTTGAGTTGTTTTGTGTTTTTTTTACATGTTGTGTTACCTAAGTTACCTAAGTAACACCACCAGTTCTCCATTTAACCACTTAAGTGTGTGATAAACTCTAATGATGTGTCTGAGCCTCTGACTGAAAACATTGTCATTGCATTTCACTCAATTTCATCACCCTGTTGAAAAGAAACTGATAAAGTAAACCTGTCTGTGTGTGTGGAGGACTGTGTGTACTTACGTAGTGCAATCTTGGCCAAATGCATACGGTTGACCCAGGAAATCTTACTGAGAGGGTTGGGAGTGTTGAAGACCACCATGAAGCTGACAGGGCGCCCGGACCTGGAGGACAACATACAAACACAAACACAGGATCAGTCCAAGACGCACTGACACATGTACTGATGCTGTTTTCTAAACTCAGGTTTTGCTGCACAAAATGACATATAAACTTTAAACTTTAGTTTAATTCCTTTCTTTCTTTGAAACTTGATCAGATCAGACAACCTAATATATAATTGATCGGAAGCTAAATTTTCATCATGGCACTTACAAAAATTTAACTCTGAAATAGAATTTTCTGGGAGAATCTTCAATCTTGAAACAAATAGATGAAATAATGTGAAGGGCACAGAGCAGACATAGAAAATAACTTAGAAAAGATTGTGCAGGTGGTTTATCGAGCATAAATCCCACTCAGGAAAAAGTAAACAAGCAAATAACTATTCAAAAGGTGGGGATACAGAAACAGAAAGGACAGCAAATTTCACTTAATTTCCTTTAGTTCACGTTAATAGAGTTTAGATCAGGTTAGTTTATTTAAATTTGTTTCACTACAGTGAAGTTTAGTTCAGTACAATGGCGATATGTTCATTTGAATTAAATTAATTTGAAATTAGTTCATTTAATTTCATTAATTTGATTTCAGTTCAACTCAATTTAACCCAACTCACTTAGCTGTAGCTGTAGAGAAAATGATCCGTTCAGCTCCATTAAGCTTAATTAGATCTGATTACATTCAAATAAGTTCATTAAATTCATTCAGTTGAGTTCTGTTTAGATTGTGTTGTTTGAATTCTGTTCAACTGACTTGAATTTCAGTTCATTTCAGGCTAATTCAATTTCAGTAACATTCACTTGAATTCACTATAATTGAATTCAATTCAGTTTTGTGCAGATGGAAACAGTTTTGTTAAGTTAAGTTAAATTCAGATACTTTTATTTTAGTTTAGTTTTAGTTCAGTTCAATTCATTCTTGTCGTTTTCCTTTGAATTCCTTTACATATTGTTTATTTTTATTTATATAGTGTTAATTTCTAACAAAACTCAGCTTTGAGGATTTTAAAAATAAAGCAAACAGATTGATGCTCCAGTTCAATTCAGTTAGGCTTAGTTAAATTTAATTTAAATTAGTATAAAAGCCAGGTCATAAAAACTATTTTCAATAGAAAAAAACAGCAGGTTGCAGGTTGCTGGTGTGTGTAATCAGTGATTCTGCTTTACCATCATATATCTGAACCATGGATCTGATCAGCTGGTCTGTCAACGCAATTGATCAAATTTATTCAAACCGCAAAACGGGCGTAGGGGAGCCCGCTTGTCCTGGAGGAACGTTCGCGGCTGGATACGTGATGGACTCTTGGGGGGTCTGGAAGGTCATGTGTCTGTCGATTCTTTCTTTTGAGGATGCAGAGGACATCTATACATTTGGATTCATGATAACTGGGTTTCTGCTGTTTAGAGCGGGCAGTTTCCTGGTGTGTCGCAAAATTCGGACACTGTCGGCGGCCACTGGCAAGCTGCCGGATTTCTGTGCCGGTGTGTCGAGTGTGAACAATCAGACTATGACACTCAATCGTAAACTGGATGCTATTCTAGCCCAGAATGGCAAGCTGGCTGTGGTTCCGGAGCTCGTACGCAGGGTGGACATCAACTTGGAGAGGTTGTTGGCTCGACTGGGTGGAAACTGACCCAGATTCAGATGATTGGAGTCACCAGTAAGACCACTGAAAGACTTGAGGCAGACAACACAAGCTCTAGCCTCAATCAATAATAATTTCGCTGTACTTGTGTTGCACAGTTGTATAATTACAATAAAGTCTAAGTCTAACCTGAAATAAACACTACAAATGTTGGTATGATATGTGGCACAAGTTTAAAACTAAAAGATAAAAGAAGCTATCTGGGGTCCGCCATTTAAAATTTTGCGGTTACTTAATGACAGAAAATTCAAGGCTAAAAATGGCAGGTTAAAAGCCTTTGACATGATCTCAGAGTGTATCATGAACACAAGCTTTGATTTGATATGGAGGTCTGACCTAAAAAAAAACAAAACTAGAAAAGTAAGCTCAAGAGAATTTTGATATGCTCTACGTGTATTAGAGCAAAGCAGAATACAGAAGAACATCGTCATAGATGATAGGAACAAAGTAGAAGACAATAAAATGTTTCATTTTACAGGAATTTAAGTTTAATACAGCAAGATTTTATGTCAGAGAAGCTGCTTGCCTTGTTGCAGCTTTACAGCAGTTCAGTCCAGTATGCTGGGGCTTTATGATTTCAGCCTGCACATTAATATTCAGGGCAGGCTCTGATGATCACACAGCTTGGTCACACTAAATTGCTTATAGGTGGGCACCAGCACTCAAAAAAAAAAAAAAAAAAAAACTAATGTGTGGGCTTTGCTGGCACAGCCAGCATAAGCTCTGATCAGTTAGAGCCTTTTGGAGCCAAATCAAGCTTTGCCACAGTTGGAGACCAGATCTTAGATGTGTGAAAGAACAAATAAAAGCCAGAACTAAAGAAGAACAGAACAATAGAGCCAGTAATAACTTAAGTCTTTGAATAAAACCAAACACAACAAAGCACATGTCTATACATCCACAAGCACATCTGTTTACTTCAGCTGGGTTCCTGTGCTATTCTGCTCAGTTTACAAGTGTTCTTGGAAAAGAGTGTTTTTAATCTCAGTATGTGTTTTACCTGGTTTCATAAGAGTAACAAGGACATGAAGAAAGAACATATAACTGAAAGAGGATAAATATATCATGGTGTGTTATCAGGAGTGAAGGAACATTTTTTCCTAGAGTCTGGGTCACCATTTAAGTCCATGAACTCAAACCCACAACTGCAACTCTCAAACAACAAACATTAAAACAGCTACCTTTCAGCTTGCAGAGATTTGACTGGCAGATAATTTTGTGATTTGTGAGTTCATCAGTAACTTGATAAAATCTGATACAACACAGACATTAATGTTAATACATTATGCTTCGATCCCTCCATGGTAATGTTGAGATAAATATTGTGTATTGTCAGTGAACCGATTTCCTAAAAGTTGAAACATAATTTTTTGTGGTTATCTTTGTAGCACCAAAGTTGCTCCACAAAGTTCAATAATGTTGCTCAATAGAGCTGCTTCGACAGTAAATCAGATTAGTTTTTACCTTCTTCAAATGTGATTTAAAATTAAATAGAATCAGAATTTGATGTGTAAGGTTTCTATTCTTGAGACATGTGTGAAGACAAGGACATAAAATGATCAACTGTTACAGTTCACTAATCGACAAAAAGCTGCCTTAAATTTACTTGAATTAACACTGATTATACCCCTTGCAAAAACCAGTGGGTGGTGTGTCTGTTTCATATCTTTAGGTCTAATTGTAGCTGAATTGTTTGCAAATGTGTGTGGAGAGTTGTGTATTTGTATCTCAATCTTTGCATGCATAATCAGATTTGGAAAAATTGGAAAGGAATCCCTAAAAATTGTGCAGATATTTGTCATAGAGTAAAGGAATTTATAAATGTATATACAGAATTTGTGTGTGTGATCAGGTTTGAAATTGTGCAAAGAAAAAAAAAAAACTCCAAATCTCTGCAAGTGAATTCATATTTGTATATGTGCAAATCTGTCACTGCAGTTACAGATTCGGTTAGGAATTTACAAATCCCTTTATGGATTGAGTATTTGCAATCTGTTTATGAACACATGGACTGAAATGGAGTGATCAAGACTCCACACAAATTATCACATAATTCTGCTTCATTGTCACATATGTTTTCCTCCATGAGCTGAAAAAGCTACAAAACGTGTCTACCAACAACTCCAAAATACAACCAATGTAAAACGAACAAAGAAATAACAGTAAAACATCATTTTCCATGTCGTGACACAAGTAAAAAGTAGTGGTAAATTGGAAGCCCGGAAACATCTGCAGCAGAGGACTTGACCATGATTCCAATAACAAGGACACCCCAAAGGGCATTATCGTGCTTGCACTAAGATTACTTATTACAATATCTTAATACCATAAAACATTTATATATGTATATTTTCATGGGTTTTACAATTCAATTGAATTCTTTTTCCATAAGTCCAGACAGTCTCCTTAATAGCTGCGTAAAGGAGTTATTACCATTCCTTAAGGTTCTAATGCAATAGAAGCTTTTTTTGATTTTCACAAAGAGGACAAACAATAAGAGATTTATCTCATCTCATCAGCTCACCTAATCCTTTAGCTTAGCTATGAGCACATTATAATAATATTAACCAGGTATTGTTACACTACAGCAAGACAAAGAGTAAACTTTTCCTAAACAAATAAAAAATAAGTAAAAAATCTAACAGCAAGACTAGTTAGATATCCACTGATGTCACAGCCCTTCCATCTGTCCAAGTGTCGCTGGGCAAGACACCTACAATACCCCTAACGTGTAGCTGGAGATGACAAAAAAAAAACAAAAAAACAAATAGTGCAGATAATGAGAAGTTGAGAAGTGATGCATGAGTGTTTGTGTGAATAGGTGAAGAGGAAGAATATGGTAAACCAGTAGAAACAAAACCAAGCGGGTTTAATTAAGTGTGAACTATTTAGTGATCCAGCTGTAATTTATTGTTACAAATACAATGATCTTACGGTTAGAGCAGCGATTCCCAAGCCTGGTCTTCAAGCCTGGTTAATGTGAATCGGGTGTGTTGCAGCAGGGAGACATCTAAGAACTGCAGGATAGTTTGCCTTGAGGACCAGGGTTGGGAATGACTGGGTTAGAGGACGAGGCACTGAAGGAGTCATTTTTTAAGCTAACTACATGTTAATTTGGTTGTCTCTGTAAACAAAAACTATACAAACCTGATGCAATGAGAAAACACTTTAAATAATAATAATGATGATAAGAAGAAGAAGAAGAAGAAGAAGAAGAAGAAGAAGAAGGTTTACTTTATTAATCTTGACTGGGAAACTAGATTCTGTGTTTTAGATTTACTGGAGAGCAATGAGCTGCAATGTTTTGGCATTTGGGGAAATATAAAAACACATACCTTGTTTCTTTCTATTTTCTGTTTATAATATAATACTTGACTCTTACCTTTGCCAGGTACAAATAAAATAACTTCCTACAGTAATGCTGAGCCATCTAACGTGAGACGTAGCACAGACTCAGAGTTAGTGATGAGTCAGCCACTGTTGTTAGGATTGATATGACTTTATGGGAACTATAAGTGAGCTGTCTGACCCAGGTTGAGCTGTCTGACCCAGGTTGAGCTGTCTTTTTAAAGCACTGAGCAGCTTTTAAATATAATGACCCTCTCTCAGCTACCTTTGCATTCTACAGCAATTCTGAGGGACTGGAAACAACTAAATAAAAAAAAAAAAAGTAAGGAAGAAAAGTGCAAAAGAGCATGTCAAACGAGTGGGGATGGGGTTGGTTCTTAGACACGCATAATGAGACAATTTTATGCTCAGACATTATCACAAGGTAACTGAGTGGAGAACAGTGTGCAGTCAGAAACCCTGCTTCTGTCATACCTGCTGCTGCCCTGCTAAAAATTCATTTTCATTTTATAAAGGATGAATAAAAAAAGAAAAAAAAAACAAGAGATGTAGAGAAGGGGAAAATGCACACATATAGAAAGGAAGGAAAGGTTTTAGACAGAAAAGAATAAAGCTAATAAGGCCTCAAACTTCCCTGACATGCTGAAAAAGTGGAACTTATACAAAGAGGTGTAATTCATACCACTCACTGCTTACACATAGTGGAGGCAATTTGCCGAAGACAGAAGGAGAGACAGGGTGTGACAAGAATACAACTCCTCACTCGGATGGATTCTTTAAGTAACACTTCATGCCCACACAACATAAAACATGCTAAACTGAGCACAATCTCCGTCCCTCCCACCTGCCTGCTGATTGACAGTCGCAGTGCAGGTGTAGTGCACTGCCAGCATGGAGAACTAGCTCCTGCATGCTGGCAGGGGGAAAATAAAGAGAAAGAGGAGAAGTATACGAGTCAAAAAGGGGGGAACGAGGGCAGAGCGGGGGTGAGGGAGCAAAGAGCCGAGTGGCCCGTTGGATTTATGGAAGCAGGTCAGCGCTGAAGCGCACATGTGACACTAATGCACAAGGACGGGACAGATGTAGGAGTGAGTGCTGAGTGGCAGCCTGTCATGCTCCAATCCCTCCATTTACCTCCAACCAAAGGAGAATCAATCAGTCAGACAGAAAGTTAACTCTGCAAATAGTGAGTGGACGTACTTCAGCGTTGCTATGGGAGATTGTTCATTTATTTCTGAATGGGCTTAACGAGAAAAAAAGCATTACTATGGAACTAACTAAGCTTGAGATGGACTGCTATTCATCCCAGCTATTTTCACATGAATACACATAAACTTGGTGATGAGGTTGTATAAAGAGTGTTTGAACTAGCACAACTTGATCTGTCATCTGTTAACTTCAAAACTCTAAATTCATCTATACAACGCACCTTTGACCAAAACTACCATATATACAGCACATAGTTGACATGTATTCTATTTGGTTTTCAGTTGATCTCGAGTAAATATCGTCACCATTTTGACATGCACAGGTTCCAACCTTGTGTTGTGTAAATGTCCCAGATAAACAAAAGAGTATTATGTACATGTCAAGGTTGCATCTAAATTCATTTCAAGTGGTTGCTGCAATGTTTTCAGATAAAGTGGTTTCAGAGCGCAGTGACCTTGTGTTACTATAAGACTTATTTTCTTGGTTAAAGGTTAGAAAAATAAACAGTTTGTTCTATTATATAGTAGCATGGGAAACCAAATAATAAAGGAATTAGGTCTAAATGTAAGTACTGTCAGGCTCACAGTTATTTTGTCTATTTGAGGCATAAAATGTTGGTATATTTAGCCTTTTTCTAACTTAGCTGTTGCTGCATCACAGTTAAATTTGCATCTATGTAATTAAAACACCAACTTTGTTGATTTGGAGCTGACCCACTACTGTTTGGTCAATAATTTCATGTGATATTGTCTCAGATAATGAGCATCAATAAACACAATGTTGTTTAAGCTGGTATAATCCAGAAAGTGAAGATTGAAAAGCCTACCAGTTGTAACCAGATAGCAGCCACGTGTCATTTAAATCACCTTTTAAGGAAAATTAAAGAAGCTCTGAATCTGACATCAATATATCCCACATTTTTCATAATTAATGTATTTATATAGCCAGAAATGTCATCTTTAATGAAATCCAATTTCCCCAATTAAAAGAAAATTATAATGATGGGACATGAGTGCATATATTTTCAGTGTTTCCAACATATTGCCTTCACACTCAAATCACACTTAAAGGCGAACTGCTGCCAAAATGAGATAACGTTGATGACTGTCCACTTGACATTAACTACACATATACCCACTAATTGAAATAATCAACACAACCAACATGGGAGCCCAAATAAAGATCAAGATATTGCACATATGCATAACACCCACCTAACAACTGGTGTAAAGCTTTACTGGTGTAAAGCCCGACTTATAAACAAGTCATTATGTCATCATTTTTTATGGTATTGATTCCAGGAAATGATATTACATTCTCCAATTCCCTTTTAGACTGAACATGTTTTTTCACTTAAATACTCTAGAGGGATGTGTTAAATAGTCATAAAGAAAGTGACTTGTAATAGAGATATCTAGCATGTAATGCAATAAAACATGTCTATCAATATAATCACAAGCAAACTTCAACAAGTTAGATGAAGGTAGGTTTGTGAATTAGCCCGGAGAGCACCAGAAACATCCTTCCAACTGAGAAATCACAGTCCTAAACCTTAACTGCTGATAAACTTTGACTTTATAGCATTTTTTACTGGGAAACCTCTTCAGGACCCAGCACTGCTGATTAGTGTCACAACTAAAACCAACATATTATTACTGGTGTAGAAGGATCATTTGTCTGACCCACAGTGCCTTGGTCATAAGCACTTAACTTGAAGCTTGGTAAGATGGATTCTTTTCATAATCCTTGTCTCAAGAATCCTGCAAGAATCTATGTGCCATCCAATAAGTTCTAAGATTTATTTAAGATTAACAGTCTTCTCCTTGGCTCCATTTTTTATGTTCTAATTGTAAAAAGTTATTACAGCAACTCACCGTGGTCTTATCTTTGAGACTGAAAAGAGCAGACCTGATAAATACGATGACCGGGCGCCACCAATGAGGTCATAGTCAATCACTAAAGATATTTCACTCTGCTTAACGTAACTGTTTCGGCATCAAGTAATTGCTTTTTTTTAGTTTGTTTTGGTTTTTTTTTTTTGTTTTTTTAAGGAAATAAAATTTGTGTTGTTAGTCGTTAGTAGTTAGTGGTAAAAATGTTACCATTTTCAACACACAATAACATGAATCATGTAGTAATCTTGGCATGTATCTATGGTGATATATTAAGATTGGATAAATTAAGCCTTCAGTAAAGGAGCAAAGGAGCAAATTTACTAAATTTGTTTTGACTGTTTAAGCAGCAGTAAGATAAAATGTTGGACTCATGCTGAGTAAAAACAATGTATAACCACAGTGGAGAGCTGTGGTTATTCTTGCTCGCCCCCAGGTGATTATGTGTCAACACGTGGAATGTGAAAACAAGAGGAAACAGTAAGCTGTTCCTGAACACAGAAGACTGCAAACAGCAGAGCAAAGGTGTTGCGGGTGCAGAGGTGGAGTGCCATTCACACAATCAAAACACATATAAAGCTTCTAGATTCTTGCATATGTTATAGCAACATTATGTTAAATAGTGCACATTAGGGGACCAATATGAGCCAAAAACACTGTCCATGGTGCTGAAATCTGTGTCATGGTAACAGCTCCTGATGACAGGAACTCAAATCCAGCTGTGTCCCATTACTCACCAGCCTCATTATTTTCTGCAGAGCCAAGAAATTAAAGCAAAAACAAAAGGTTTTTTTTGTACCTATACCTATATATATATGTATATATATATATATATATATGTATATAGATATATATATATATATATATATATATATATATATGGAAGAAAAAAAACACTGGCAAGACTAAATGCAGGAAGAAATTAACCTTTAGCTGTTTGACTTTCAAACTAACTTTTGGAATTTGGTTTCTGTCCACAGCTTCTCCTAAAACACTACAAAGAAAAAAGAGAGAGAAAAAAAGAGAAACATATTTCCTGCTGTCCAGATACTGAAGTACTTCTGTAGGGACTGTGAAAAGTCTCTGTGGGAGTGTGTCTATTCAAACAAGAATATCAGTTAGAATGAATAGAGGCTAAATAGCCTGTAATTTGCATGATAAAGCATCATTAAAAAAAAAGAAAAAAGGGGGATAAAAACAAAAGGTTACTGTATTCTCCCTTCATGTATGCACTACACTTGCTGAAAGTAGATGAAGTAGCAAGCCCATTTGATGTGAACTACAAAATTTAAACATCTGTATGGGCCCTGTATCTGTGCCTGTAGTTGCTTCTGCATATGCACTTAAAGAGGATGTTAATGAACTGCTGTCACATGTAGGCTGGTGCCTTTGAGGCAGCAGTCAGGATTCTCTCCACGTACTCGTCTGTTTGCAGTGTGGAGGCTGTGATGTGCTGCCTGACTGCAGAGAGTCGCTTGAGGCCAGACAGGAGGGGACCGACTCAGTACAGGGGGTCCCTGCTGCGGTCCCACTCTCTCACCAGCAGAGCAAAGGCTCAACCCTGCATGTGAGTGCGCAGATCTATGTTTCTGCCCCCTTAATGTTCTGCCTCTTTCACTTAGATGTATGCATTCTTGTGTGAATTTGCATTTGTCAACAAGAAGCATGTGAACGCACAAAAACATGCAAACACAGATTCTGGTGGCATTGGTCTACATTATAGACTAGTAGATGGATTAGCAAGGAAATGAAGGAAGGCAAAAGCATTGTTTGCACATGTTTATCATTGTGTGGGTGCATTTGTGTGAAGACAGAGACAGAAACACACCATACACTGCATTCGCTTGCAATCTGCCACTACAGCACCTCGGGTAGTGTCAGAATGGTTTGAGCAAATGCTGTGCCACCTGTCACCTCTTATGCCCCGAAGCTTACTATCAGTGCAGTCACCCAACGCTGAGGCCCAACCTCAATTAGATTGCTATCACACAACCACAATGGCTCTTTTTTCCTGACTGGAGATTTCTCTCTTTTAGCTGACCTTGTTACCTTTTACACAACAACAAAAACTTCCAAATATGACTTAAACACGGGTCGTTCTCCACATTACTTGAACCCTAAACACAAAAGTGCAGCTGGAACATCCACAGACGTGGGGAATCTCCTTGTCAGTGCAGTTTCTAATGACGTTCTCACAGGAGTTCAACAAATAGGGCACCTCTTAAAGAGGAATTCGGGGACTGTCTTGTAAGCATGACATCTGGCTCCACCAAACATCTGAGTAAGCAGATTGGCCCTGCAGGCCTGGAGTGACAGCCGATGAGGAAGCTGGGAGACGTGGAAGAAGTGATCTGCAGAGCTCCGCTGCTCAAGCTGTCACTTTAGCTTGGCTTGGCACAGTTAGATTCTCCCTGGCTCTGAAGCATTAGGCCCACTATTCTGACTGCCACTGCCCTGCCGGCACTGAGCCAAGTCTGTCATGGGGGAGGTCGCTCATCACTCTCACTCTCTTTCTTCCTCTCTTGTTCCTGCTTATTTTGTCTCAGCAGGGCTCCAGCTTCTCATCGCAATCTTTCTCTTTTTGTCCTCCCCTGCCAGTTTCGTATCCCATCCCCAACAGAAACCACAAAATTGGATCCATTATAATCTGCCATTATTTGCTATTCCCAGCTCATGTGCAGGACTCTTAGATACTCATATGCTCTCTTCTTGCTATCTGCTACCCACAAGAATCTTCCTCCAGATTTTAAAATCATTATATGGCAAGATAAACACCCTATTGTCAGCATATGGTTGTATGTGTCTATATATATATATATATATATATATATATATATACAAATGATATTTTTTAGCTAAAGGTCATCTATAACAAGTTTTTAGTTTAAGTGTATTTAATTTAGAGTGGTGTTCCCCACAGCAAATGGATCACTTATAGCACATAATATCTGGCTGAGAGAAACTATTCTGAAACAAAATCATACTGATATTAAACAATACCATATAATTTAATAATAAAACAATAAAAAGAAAGTTTCCATTAAGGTAAAGCGTCAGACAAAAGAAGAGTAAAAACTGGTCTCATTTCAATCATCCAAAAAGAATTAAACTGAATTAAATTAATTATTTAGGTCAAACGATTACACACAGATGACTGTTTTCAATTCTTATTTGCAAAACCTGAGTGCTCGGTTGGCCCAGTGATCTGCAGCAGGTCCATGTATGTTACCATAGTTTCCTGTGATCTTATGTTATCTAATTGAGTGTAGTGGGATTTGCTTGTGAATCTTTCTGTTTTTATTATATTTACCTATTTAATTATTACAGTGCAGGTTAAAGAATATCAGTACCAAAAAATAATGATGTAAACATGGCAGATTACAGCAAAAACTTCTCATTTCCATCCTTGGTCCCAAGGCAGGAAAAAAGCTAGAATAAAAACAACACCACAAAAAAACAGACAAAACAATAACATGCAAATGAACTAACAACAGATGCTTACAGATAACACAAAAATTAAAAATGATCACAGGTTTGATATTCTTTTAGACATTTTTTGAGATGAAAATCTTGAAGATGCTTCATTGATGTTCAGTACAGGGCATCCCTTAGAATGCAGCCAAGACAGATGGACACACAGTTCTGTTTCTCTCTAACGTGCTATTTCAAAAGTTTCAGGAGAATCCATCTCATTCAGAATAAATTGATTATACCATGCTGTTCTGGCCAGACAAAGGATGTCTAATTTGAATGAATCATGGAAACATCTTTGGTGGTAATTCCAAAAAATTATAGACTGGAGTGGCATTGAGAAGCATTGAGAATCAGAAATTCAGAAAAAAAAACTATCCGTTAATGGGAGATCCAATTACAGCCATTACTATTACTACCACAGTGGTTCAGCAAAACTAGATAAACAGCCCAATGTCCCAACATTTGGAGGTCAAATGAAATAGTTGAGATTTAACAAAGAGAAAAATGTTCAACAAAGACAGTTATGTTAGCAGAGGCCTTATTTCGATGAGTCAAGAGGCTTTTATCAAGAATGCTCCATGGAGGAAGCTGCATTGAAGAAAAAAAGCTGGAATGCTCAGAGGTGGCACACCATACATGTTCTCTATTTATTATAATTCTTCTCTATTTATTATAATTAATTTATAATTCCCACCACTATTTATTATAATTCTTAGCTGTGTGTAAATGAAAATGATTGTCAGTGGGTGGCTTTATTTTGCAGCGTACATAATTATCAGATTCTGTCTGAGTTTTTATGCTAATGTCACTATTTTCATTTGCAAACATTCAAAATGTTACACATTTAATTTATATCCACACCTATATGTCAAATACTACTCACTTGTCTGGTCTGCCAGGCACTTGCAGACGTAAGCGACATTTGTTAGCACACTGGATCTGTTCTTCTTTGATGCGGATAAGCCTCTGTAGAGCCAGACACCAGTCCTGTGCCACAGTGGTGTTCAGATTCTTTGATGGAAAAAAAGACCCACAGTTAAAACAACTTGTTTCTCTGCAGTAGCATGCACTGGCTCATAGGGGGTAAAACCCATTAACTGCAGAGAAAGCACATACCACAAATCTATTTAATATTCTTATAGAGAAACTAACAAACATCCTTTTACAAAAAAAAAAAAAAAAAGAAAAAAGAAAAAAGTGCAGCATATTATTTGAACCAATGATCTTCAAATAATGAACTAAAGATTTTTTTTCACTCTCTCAAATATATCACTGGACTTATTCCAGCATTGGCATCCATTTTATAGAAAACTCAAAGCCTCTAGTCAAAAAGAATCAAATCAGTTTTCTGCAGAAAATGAGCTGTGTGGAAGTATTTTCTTTATTGTTTTTAGCAGACAATATTATAACTGGGTAAAAACTGAGTATCATCCGTTAAGTGCTAGGTCTGGATCATTCCTCCTGAGGACATTGAGCTCATTAAGTGCATGGAGCCAAATGTGTCACCATTAGCCTGAGAGGCTCTTTGGTGATTGCTGGAGTATACCTCCCTGGATGTGGCACCGTAGTCCTATGTAGTGTTTAGTGGTGTAAATGTGTTACTGGCAGACTACTGGGAGGAGGGGCACAGACCATTTCTGCAGCAACACAACACATCTCAAACTACTATCCAGTATATCAAAGGGAACATCTCATCCCCACCACTGAGGAACTGTTGCAAAGGAGATTGATGGAAAACTTTGTACTTCATAACATTAATGAATAAAGGCACATAAGGGGGCTTTTCTATCATATATATATATATATATATACATATATATACATATATATATATATATATACATATATATATATATATATATATATATATTAGTGCTGGGCACGTTAATCGCGTGTTAACGCCGTTAATTTTTTTAATCGCGTGTTAAGGTTTTGTTTGTTTTTTTGTTGTTTTTTTTGCTGGCCGCTGGCTTTGATGACAGAAACATGTCTCCCTTCCCTGCTGCAGCAGTGCGTCTGATGTAATAAGAAGAGACGTTTTCTGTCTGGAACTTCAGAAAGAAGTAGAAGAAGCGCCAATTATATTTGTCTGTCAAAACTCATACAGATGGACAGAACATCATGATTTTTGGACGGGAAACTGCTCCCAAAAGACAATGAGAAACTTTTTATTTATTATAATTTTTTTAATAAATGAAGTTTTTAATTTAGGCAAGACAGAAAAGGTAAGACATGTTTTCTGACTTTTACAAACGTGAAGCATAAATCGGGTCTTCTTCTGCCTCTGGTTCGGTGAATCTTGGTCATAGCGAGATGAAACTTCCAGCTGTGGAATCTGTGAGATGTGAGCTTTCAGTAGAAGAGTTGGTGAGGAGACATCATATGTGTTTACATATTTTTGGGCCTTTATGTACCTGGTCTTTGAATTGTTTGTTGTCTTAACTGTGTTTGTTGGTGATAGAAATGGCTTTACTGAGCTGGTAGCTGAGATTCTGGACTTTGTGTGGGTACCACATATTTTATAGTTACATTTACAGACCTGACGCTACACCTGGAAACGAGATGTTAACCCCTTAACTCCCGGTAGCGGAGGGTGCAGGTGCAGAGGTAAAGTTAAACAGTCAAGCTAAGAATGAAAGTTTAGAGAAATTATACACCAGAAATCTGGATAATGAAGCAGTAAAGGTGCATGGATGGAAGCTATTGTGCATATAGCGAATATTTCTCTCTCCTCACCATCTAGAAGCTGTGAGATTCTCATCCTGCTTTCTGTCTGTTCACCTGATGCTGATATTCATCACATATTGTTTCCTCTGTGTTTAGAAGGAAGCAGCTTCACAGCTTTAAATTCGTCCTGCTGACTTTTTACCTTTTAGTTAGTAAATCCTGAACATTTCATCCTTCTTTCTCATAAATATTTGATTTTAAAAATATATATGAAGAAACATTTTAACTGTTGCTGTTTAATGAGAAAACTGCTGCTAAGTCTGTTTATGTGTTTAGTTCAGGGGTCTGCAGCCTTTCCAATCCAAAGAGCCATTTATCCCTCAGCCAGCTAAATAAAACTCCTTTAGAGACGCAAAAGTTACGAGTCTTTTCAAAAAGGCAAGTTAATATATATTTTTAATAAAGAGCTACCATAGGATATTTGTTATTTTTGAAGAACCACATTTTTATTTCCATTTTTAGGTTTTAAAATAAAGAAAAACATAAAACCTTTATAAAAAGAGAATAGACAGACTTTCTTCTAAGGGACGTAGATATTTGTGGAAAATGATGTAAAAAAAGTCCCTGGTTTCCAACAAAATGACAAGAAAGACAGATTTAAAAAAATATTTTAGACACGTATTTAGAGGCATTGTGGAAGGTCCAGAGAGCCACTAGCAGCTCCAGAGTCGCAGGTTAAACACCCCTGTAGTGTTTGTAAACCAAAATTTACTGCATTTTCTTTATATAGCCGTAGGCCTTCTTTTAAAGGAAAGAGACATTTTGCGCATAACAATGTGATTAATCATCAGTCCCTCTCCATTTTTTATATATTTCCATTCAATATCTCAAAATAACTTAAATATAAGTAAATTGTAATACTGGAAGCTCACTGAGCAGAGAAAAAATAATGCTTGAGTGTCCCTGTGAGTCTTTCTCAACGGCATCACAGCTTTCAAACAAACCCTAAAGGATCCAGCATGTGAAGTGATGTGACGCATCACAGGCTGTAATTTGGGATGTTTGGCCAGCATACTGTAGCAAGCTGGGCAAACAATACTATGCCTGAAATCTTCTCTTTTTTCTCTTTCGGCTGATCTTAATTTATTTATGTTCAGTCATACACACTGTCCTTGTGACACGCTCAGGAAACGTTGGGTGATACATACCTGGTATGTCCCCTGCAATGTGCCCACAAGCAGAGTAACTTCTTCCACCACTGAAAGATCATGTTGCAGTTCCTGCAGCTCCTGATACAGTCTTGGAGGGCCAAGGAGAGCTTTACCTAAGACATGGGCAACATACAAAGTCTTCACAAAGAGTTTATGATACCACTACCTGTACAAGATGCATCGTACCCACACACCCACACAGACAGATAAATACAACCTGTATATAATTCCATCATTTGAGTCATTTTCTGGTCACATGGCAACCACCATTCAGTAACAGTCAGTTTAGTCATTTATTTATTTATTTATTTATTTTTTATCAATTCTCACATTTTAACCAAAAATGAAGTTTTCAAAATTATTCTTATTTTTTTAGTAATTTGCCATCACAGCAATCAATACTATTGCAAGCTTTTAGCATGTCTCCACAGAGATCTGAACCATTCTTTTTTGGCAATGAGCTCAAGCTCTTCTGGGCTGGAAAGGGTGGCAGTCACACCCCCTCGTCCTGGATGGGATTCAAATCTGGACTCTGGCTGTTCCAAAATGTTGATACTCTGTTCTGTTAACCATTTCTTGACTGTTGACTGTTATGACTTGATGTTTTGGATAACTGGGTGTAGTTTGCTTTTACTAGGACCCTTCAAAAGGCCATCCTGATGAATCTGAACATTTGTAGTACTTTCCAGGGCAGAGGACAGTGGACAAGGTTTGTCTCCTTGAACATCTAAGTAACCTTGTCATCATAAACAGCAGGAAAAAAAGTACATTCTGAAAGAAAGTATCAGGTATTTTATATAAAAAAACTTGACCTATGGCAGCCCTGTACTTTATATGGAACTGTGATCTGAATACCACCAAAGTTGCCAAATTACCTTTAACAAAGAAGGGTATCCACATCGTAGAGGGCCACATGCCAGTTTGAAATGAATGCACTTCCCTTTCTTTTCTGTTTTTGGTCACACTGTAATTTTTTGTGGACTTTTAATATGAGACTAAACGGCATGAAAAACAACCTTCCCAAACATATCGTTTGTGCTTCCAGCTGTGATTTTTTATTTTTTTTATTGATGCAAATTAAATGTCATTAACTAATGATGGCAGTGTGCTTACCTGCAAGAGATTGCAGGGTATCATTATAAATCAAAGATTAACATAAAATTTGATTAATTAAAGCTTATCTATG
This sequence comes from Melanotaenia boesemani, assembly GCF_017639745.1. Classification (NCBI taxonomy): domain Eukaryota; kingdom Metazoa; phylum Chordata; class Actinopteri; order Atheriniformes; family Melanotaeniidae; genus Melanotaenia; species Melanotaenia boesemani. Next base: position 17,748,439 of record NC_055684.1, on the reverse strand, counting down.
GTTCAAATGCAATAATTGCTCTGTGGCACAGTGCCCATGCAATATGATTGTAAGTGATAGTAAACTTAAATATGTGGTTACAGTTTACACATCCCATTTTCACACATCGCAAACACCATGATTCTTATGCCAGTGTCACACAGACATGTGGGTTTCATTCAATTACTACAGTTTTTGTCACTTTTTCAATATTCAAAGATTCAGACTTTTATTATTTATTAACTATATGCCCCGAACAAGGAGAATCAAAATGTTATGTCTCTCTCACCAAGATAAAAAAGATAAAGAACTGTAAGAAGATCAAGATAAAAGTAGAAGGAAAGGAATAAAATATGAGGCAGAAAGTTTATGTTAGGAATTACTATTTACACATCTTAAATCTTACAAGAGCTCTCTTTACAATGACTCAAAAAGTATTTAAATAAACCTTGTGGTTGCAGAGATATACTCATTTCATCATGGAAATGCAATTTTCGAACAGAGGCCTACTAGTAAAAATCAACTGGTCTAAACACCAGCAGAAATCAGCTGTTTTCCTTCTGCACTTTCAGTGCACTTGTACCTCATCTCCACCACAGCTCTTCCTTTTCAAACTGACGTAATCAATACCTCGTCTGTCAGTGACGCTGCTCTGTTCTTTGTTCTCAGGGAGTTCCTAGAACTGCGCCTTACTGCCTTAAAGACGAGCGACTTTAACTGGTTCACATGGTTTTATCGTTTTGAAAGGAGAGGTTTGGAGTGGCTTGCATAAAAATAGTCAAAATAAGTCAATTTTCCAGCTTTAGTCTAAAACAGACATAGTCTATAAACCAACTAACAGGAAGTGGATATTATGCTGTGTGAAAAAGTTCAAGGTCAAAGTGTCCCACATACTGAGAGAAAACAATGACAAAGTCTCAAAGAACTACTGGAAGTGCCGAAAGAAAAGCTGTTATTGCTTAAATTCCAGTAGGCACTAATAAAAATAAGTTTGATGTTTAGATGGATCGATCTTTATTGTTTGTTTAACAACAGCGACTGAATTTATGAGTAAAAAATTAGATGGAGAAACTGTTATTTGGAACTATCATGCCCTTTGCTGGCCAAAAGGAATGCAGGTGTCTCATTAGACGGAAAAGTCAGCATCGATTTGAGGTCCATTGCTTTCAAACCCCTTCTCTCCTAGTACCAAGAATCAATAACTGTATCTCCTCCAGCTTGCCATCCTCTGTCCTAGCTCCTCTGGCCCACATTTCCCCAGCAGCAAGCTCCATGAGAATTGTCTAATTAAATTCAGCAGGTAGATTTTACTCCAGATCTGTCCTGCACTGTCACCACAACCACATAATAAAGTAGCATAGGAACTTAGCAGTTTTGCGTGCCAAGTCAGGCATAAATGGAGTGAGACTAAAGCCATAAGAAAAAAAGAAGAATGGGTTTGTATTATTCATCTAAAGGGCTCCATTGTAGCTTGTGGAATTTAAATGGATCTTTGACACTGGCAGATAGTGACATATATCATTTGTGTGCAAAAATCAATACAGTAGGTGCAACATCTGAAAATAAAGAAAGAACAATGTTTTTCTGTCCTTTCCAAAGAGATTGCTAGGACCCCTGTGCAGGTTTGTTAAGTCCTCTTGGGCTTCCTGTTGTCTACGGCCCAAGAGGTGAATGTGCGGAGTTGTAATCCAGCATAATCCCATTGGTGTGGCAGGATATCGTTTATACACTCAAGACATGGACATCCACACTGGCCGCCAGGCACATAATTCACCAATGTGGAAAGCCTAAGCCCAAAGGGTTTCCATTCTCACACATAGCTGTTGTGCCAGTGATGCTAGCTAGTGGCTTTAAAGACAATGCAGCTTTAACGCTTGCATCAAAACCCTTGTCTGATCCCCAGCCAAAGCCTACTGCTACTCATCTGAGAAAAAAAAGGCAAAAAAGAGCACCTGACAGCAGGTCATAAGGGAAACTGTAATAAAAGAGGTAAAATGGGGGTGAAAAGAGGAAAGACAGCATGAGAGTAAACACCTGACACAATTGGCTTTCAAGAAGACACATTAACATTGTTTGGCCTTCTGTGTGTGAGTTACAAGGAACAAACAAGCAACAGGAACAAACAAGAAAACCGACAGCCCTATAGAGACACGGGCAGGCGCAAAGCGTTGAGAAAAAAAGACGGTCATTCCCAAAGGTAAGCTTTCTTCTATAAAGATGGGTACGAGGGTCTGCACAAGATGAAAAATGAGTCCATTTTAGGCCATGCTGAGGGAGAGAGGGATTTAGTCTAGAAACCCCACTGAATGACATCACAAGGGCACATAAATAGATGGCACTGCCAGTCTGAAAGGAAAATTCGGGACCTGCTCTACAAAAGTGCATCAGCGTTTCTGGATAGACATAATTAAAATGACCACAATGGGCCTATAAGGTGAAAAAAGGACCAACAAACATGTCAGAATCAGAATCCAGCCCATCTGTCAGGTATAACTTTTGCAGAAAAGTAGAAAACCTGAGAGCTGCACTGAAAGCCAAACCCAAAATGATTGCAAAACCTTGCCACAAAGTTGTGAGGATGCAAGCATAAACTACCTGCACAAGAGAGAGAAAAAAAAGAGCCAACTCCAGTGAGAATACAAACCAGTTCTCAAAACAGTAGAGGCCTGCTGAGCATGACACAAGGTGCACTGAAGAAGGCATCATTAATATTTAAGTCATGAAGCTGCAACTGTAAAAAGTGTGTTGCATTACATCCTGATAAGGCTTTGTATCTCCCTTTTCCCATGGCACATTTATCAGGAATCTCTTCAAGCTCTGTATACACCAGAGTTTTGTGAGAGGTGGTGGGAGAACTAGTGTTTCAACTACAGATTCCTATCTACAGCTACTGGCTCTCTAATTGGGCCTAGAAAGGGAGGGGATAATCTCCACAGATTGATGAGTCCTCTCTAGACGTGTTTGTGGTCTATCAGAGAGTGAAATGAGACCGTGAGGATGATGCGGCACGGGGCTCACTACCCAGACATCACTCTCCGAGATAAAACACCCCAGGCAGATGGGGAACAAGTGACCATCATCTCTATCCTTCTCGCAAACACATCCTCAATCAGACTGACAAGCAGCACAGCTGCATATCCTCCCCTCTATGTAACACTTGAGAACAGGAACTGATCAACTTAGCTGGGTCAGAGGGAAGCAGAGACTTACAGTTGGCATTAAAGGATGATGCATATGATAAAATATTGAGATAAAGCAAGTTTACATGCTCATATATATTTGTTTTTACCTGAAGAGCAGGCACCACCTGGTCTCCTAGCCGCACTCTGTTGGAACAAGGTGTCTTTGCTTTGAGAGCCCTCCTGCCCAACCTCTACGACTTGCACTTGCTGTAGGGGGGCGCTCCATTTCATGGTGTACTTGGGGCCGACAGGCACAAGGCTGCTGATATCTGGAGGCCCTCTGGATAAGATAAGAAGAAATAAATAAATAAAAACAAAGCAGCCATTAAAAGAAGTTCCTCCCAATCCAAATCCTGCACAAGCAGAAAACAGAATCCACTTCAAAGGAGTAGATGGTCTTTAAAATGTCAAAAGTTGGGAGTCAAAATTCAAATTTTTATGATCAGCCATTGTTCACTGCCAAAATTGTACTGACTGTGAGCTGGACTTCATTGCTATTCATGTATTCCTGTAACTATGCCGACAATCAACATTTTGTTGATCAATTTGTCAAGATCCTGGAGGGCAGACAAAATCAACCTCCGGACACTTGACTTGAATGAGACGTAGAGTGGTAACTACTTTGAGGGTTGGACAGAGTCATCTTTAGCAGCGGCTTTGCTAAATACACAAAAATTCTCTCCTGTTTACTAGTTTTGAAATGGAAAGAGAGAGATGCGATCAAAAGTGCTGTCACAGAAGATAAATAAAAAAAGAATGTTTAATGTCAGTAACATAGGACTCCTGAAGCTACTTTTAGGTATTCTACCATTTGTTTAAAGCTGATAAAGCTTCTGCAAATTCAGATAATGCTCAAAACTCCTTGCAGTCATTTCTCTTTACTGTGCAGTTTGCCAAAATATCCTTACAAAACCCAAGGCATCACATTAGAGCCCTGTGTGACTAAATAGCTATTCCTTCAAACTATGCATTTTACCATGCTCTGCTTTAAAACCGTACACACATCTTCATGCTAGAAATGTTCATTAAGATCATATTAGAAAAGTTTTCTTGAATGCAAGAGTAGTACAAGTTTTTTTCTACAAGAGGGACTTACTTGACATTTATGTTGGCACAGATGAGAACATCATCAAAGAGGAAGACCTTTCTCTCCTTCGATTTCAGGACTTGTCCCCGCTCGCCGTACACAGTCTCAATAAGCGTCTCGCAAAGCACCAGTGACCCCTGCTCCGAGTTTAGTTGCTAAAAGGGACACAGCAATCAGATCAGAGGCAGAGGAGACAGTATCACAAAGGGACAGTCCTCTGGAGTTCAGTGCCTAGAGGGCACAGAAGTCAGGCTTGGAGGAACAGATGCCTCATCGGGGATTAGCAACACATTTATTCTGCTGAAGGTCGTTTAATGTGTGTGTATACACGCTTCCACACATTTCTAGCCTTGTTCATTCAGTGAACTCAGTTAAAAAGAACCAGCATCGTGCCCCTCACTGACTTTGCCGTCACACATTTTGCACTGTGATTAAAGAGGAACCTAAGGGAAACCTTTATTGCATTTGGGATCCATGAGTTGCCAAAAATGTTTATTATTTTCTGTGCACATTCTTCCAAAACATGCCTCCTATCATTCTGTGTCATTTTGTGTTTTACCATTCAGTCCACACAAAGTCCAAACTGGCTTAGTTTATAAGTGCTGGGACATAAAATCCTTTCCACTATGATAGGACTACTACACAAAGATGCACACCTCATATGCAGCTGCCTACACAGACACAGTTAAAGAATCTAATAACATGCAATTTAAGCAATTGTATATTGCCGCATGCTGTGTTTCCCAAAAACCTAGATATCTGGCAAAGGATGGATAGCAACATTTTTTTTCCTATCACTTTGGTCCTGCTTATTTTTTGACTGCTTAAATCAGTACATGTATTTCTTGTGTGCTACACCAAACTAAACAAGATTCATCACAATTAAATGCCACTGTGCTGCAAGCAGCTGGCTGAATTCAAATAGGGAAGTAATACTTTGATGTTTTACAAAAGATGATGTGCCGTCTGCCAGATGCAGTTGATTTGAGCTCAGATAGCTCACAAAATAACTCATTTGTCCAACTCGAGACAGCTATTTAATGGTCAAAGAAACACACAGCTCTTTCAGGAGGTGGGCTGAAAATACATCCTCAAAGTCTTTAAGCATCAGTAGGGATAAACAACACTGCACCACTGTATGTGTGCATGTGAGTGCATGTGAAACCCATTCTCACTTACATTGTTATCGGCCCTATTCTGGTGACTTAGATACTTTGAGACAAAGAATGAATATTTCATTGGATGGTTATGGGAGCAATAGAGGAGACTTTTTCCTATTGGAATTCTGCAGTATCACCGTCGCAAATGGAATTGTGTGTGAGTGTAGGAGATTGGCCGAATCAGCTCATCTCGGAGTCCTGGAAAGCAACACCTGATAGAGAAAAATGAAAAGGGAGGGTATGTGGTGTTTAGTTGGGGGGGGGACTGAGGAAGATGTAGTCACACTAGAGAAAGAGAAGAAGAGTGTATAAGTGGAGTAAGAGAGTAAGCAAGAGAGTGCAAGAGGGGAACTGGGTGGGTGGGGGAGAGCTGAGATAGAGCAAAGAAGAGGGAGACCGACAGGGTGAAAGAGATAGCTCTCTTACGGTTTCCAATTAAATGTCTCATTTACCCCCTAATTCTTCTTATTCAGAGCAGCGTTTGTTCAGATTTGCAGCGGCAGGACTGTAATTTTAGTGTGGTAATGGAGAAGCAACGTCTCTGCCATTGCATGTGGTACTGTTTAGCAATGATAATGGGCATCATTTCTATGAGACAATTTCTCTAAATAAAAATGCCTCCCTAGATTAATGTTTGGGAAAGTGATAGAAGTGATTGCTTTATACTAGTTTAATGTGTAGGTGTTTGGCTCACAGTGATAACACTGCAGTGGAGTTGCAGGGCTCAGCTTCTGGCTGGCTGCTGATTTGATTGAAGCAAATGCGTGTGTGTGTGTGTTTGTACCCATGCACGTACAGGTGCATGAGCAACCACATGTGCATTCAGTCACCTTACTGAGCAGTCGATCACTGACGCTGCGGGCCAGTTGTTGAGTCTCTGCAATCTGGTCAGCTACTCGTTTCTGTTCATTCAGCTTCTCAGCCAGCATCTCCAGCTCTGTCAGGGCAAGCTGTAAGGGAAGACGGTCCACGTGGCCCTTTGGTGTATTTTTTAGCATGTCCTAGAAAAAGTCACAAGTAAAGTTTTAAACTCTCTTGCCTGTTTATTAAAATTACAATTTAAGATTTTTTTTTTCAGGAAAATCTCATCATGCCATGAAATGGCTCAAATGTAACATGATTGTGCAAATCTTGATTTATTTTTCTTTTTTAGCCTTTAAACAGCTACTTAATTTCCCCACTGCTCAAACACTCTTTACCGTTTAGCTTGTGAGCAGACATTACTCCTGTTGGCTGACTCTAACAAGTCCAACCCTGCAAGTTTACAGGACTCCTTCCTAATGTTTGATATACTGGAAAGCCAACCTATTTTTAGAAACCAAATTTTTAAAGGGATTTTTTCAAATAACTGAGCAGAAACCGCATGCCTGCAAGCCGGTGGTGACCATTTCATCGTGCATCATACCTGACATTCTGTTATTTGGAGTAACGTTGACAGGGCTAGCACCTCCATAAAGCAAAAAGCTGGAATCAAGGAGAAGAAGCTTTGGGGGACAACATACTTTTTCAAGCACCTTTCCAGCTTCCTATGAGATTCACAAGCCAACACACATTAAATAATCCAACTTGTCAGGCTCTAAGAAGTGTTTGTGGCTAAAAACACTAAAGTTTGCACCAATCGGCATCTTATACCAGCAGCTTTTGGCTAGTTTTAGGTGAGAGGACAAACAGCAATGTTGACTCCTATGAAGTGTATACAGTTTATGGTCCAAAAGAAAAGTGAGGTGACAGATGGAGTGTAAAAAAGTTTTCAGTTTACACCTAAAAATCAGCTTACAAATATAAAGCTCATGATAGTTGCTTATTCCAGAAGCGCCAACTAAAGCAAAAGTTTTAATGAACACAGTTTCTATTCTTGTTTTTTCTTTACATTGATTAATATCAAATTCATCATCCTGGATGGTGAAAAAAAGTCAATTTAATAATGGAAAACATCTCTCTCAAAGGCATTTGCTCTTTTCCAGTAACAGTGAAATTACTATTAAATTAAACTATTCAATCATTAGTTGCTCATATAATGAGAAAATGAGCTGCCAGAAAGGGAATTGAGATGCATTACATTCTCTTAAAAAATATTGGCTCTGTAGATGTGAGCAACTCAGCTTTGCCCCTCTCTGCATCACTGGATGACTTTGTCTGCGTAGTTATGCTTGTTTGAAGTTTGTCCAGACTTTTACAGACAAACACTTCATTCAATCATCTGCTAAGTTTAGCTTTTATTATTTTTTTTGTACAAACATTTTCCAAATGGTGGACTCCCAGCTGGTTCTAGAAAACAAACCACCTGATGTGTCAGGTTAGACAAAGCCTGAGTGCACCGAAGGGCTGAGGCTGGAGCTCTGGATATTTGTACAAGCATTAGACAGTTTTGAGGTGAAACAGGATAGTTGCACACAAGCAGGGAGATTTGAAGTGTGAGGGCAGTACGATATCTGAGCATGAAAACAAGGATTCCTGCCCTCAGATAAAATCATTACAATGACCAATACACTCCTATTTTCAACCACATACAGTAAATAAACACCATATGGGGGCGTTAACAAGGTTAATAATCCAATTTTCTTTGCAGGAACTGTTTAAGTGCAGGCACTGATTTAAAAACATGAAGCAAACTGTTAATGGTTTAATGATTTCCTCTGTTTTCTACAACACGGTCATTTGTAACAAAAATAATGAGTTAATGCTTGCTCTTGTCTTGATAAGTATCTCAAATGTAGCTTGTTGCCCTCAGATTCATTCTCCTGTAATGTATGATTAAATACAGACACTTCCTCTTTGGAGTATTGAATTTAGGCTGGAGGAAAAGGCCTGATTCGCATTCATAAGTTATCTTTTGAATTCATGGATAATCAATGCTTACTGAGGGATGAAATGAGGTACTGCAGATCCAGCAAGTCAAGCTAAAATCCAAATCTTTTCTCAAAATAGAAAGTGGATGTCAGGCTATAAAACCATAATATGAAAGACTGATACTACTTTTAAAGCTCTAACCCTTGTATAAAAATATTAAGGTACAACTTCTGTTTGTTTGGATAAGTTCAAACCTGTAATCACTTCTGCAGCCGTGCAGTTTAATATGTTTATTTGTTTATGTGTCTGGCTTTAGTGTTTTAGCATGTGGAAATGACAGTAACATGAATGACATTAATACCTGCAAGAGCAAAATGAACTGGGGAAATCGTTGAATGGGTTTAACCATCAGGCCATACAGAGTGATTCTGTCAACGCTGGATGCCTGTTTCTTCTGGAATCACAGGAGAAAGAGGAAAAAGGAAAAAAGAAACATAACATATAGTCAGTTACATAGGAAGTCACAGGAAGAAAAATATGTTACTCCAACCTAAGTAGGAGAGCTTGTCTCTATAGACCTCATGTAGGCGTGTGAGTGGGTGGATAAGGCGTGAAAATCAAGGTGTGTTAGTCATGCAAGATTATAAAAGAGGAAATTTTTTTGAGTGAGTTATGTCTGATGTATTACTGTGGGCGCAGGTCAGGAAGAGATATCGTTGCAAAGCAAGGTTAAGTCTGTGCCATGATGACAGTATGAAGAGGTATAATAAAACATATCTTTAAAAGTGTGGAAGGCAGAAGAGGCTGGCTTAGAATAATTGTGAGGAAAGAAATTCATATATATATATATATATATATATATATATATATATACGTTTTAAAATATTCCATGTTGACACAAAGATAAACCAAATGCAACAGCTGACAGAAAAACTGCTTTTATATTATTTTAAATATGCATTTTACTGAGGTACTGTTAGCCCATTTTTATGTTGTCAAACTGAGTAGAATTTATTGTGTTATAGTTTATAAGATTATTTGGGTTGATATTTATATTCTGCTATTAAATTAGAAATACGGGTCATTAGTTTATGCGTTCTGGTCTTTGATGAAGCAGTCAGATAAAATCATAAACATCTAAACTTATCTTATACCTTTCAAACTGATTGAAATGGCTGATGAACTCTTCTTCTTTTTGGTCATCATTTTCACATTGTTAGACCTCATCTCTCATTGATCGTCATATACTGCATGCGTATCATAAAATCCAAACCAATTAGAGCCAGAGTACTTGATTAAAAGGCAGTGTGATATGTGATTATACCAATATTGTATTGTCATCAAACATGCCCATCAAGATAACATTTTCTTTCCAGAGGCTTACAGTTATTGCAGGGCAGGATGTACGTAGATGGCGTAAACGTGCCACGCACACTCAAAAATTTCAAAAATGATCTTTCAGATTGGAAGTGCAGTTCTAAGAATTGAAATATGACTTCACTGAAAGGTAATCCAAGAAGTGAAAAATGACTAAGCAGCATTTTCAGTGATTTTTTTTCTTTCTGATCCATTGTTAGGCAAATGCACATACAAATTGGCTCCTACAGGAAACCTTTTTAACCAAAGGTGAGCTGTGAGTGGACTCATATAATCATTCGAGGTGCACCGATCTAAACCTGTGCCACCACTCCTCACAGGTCTGGATTTCACTGCAAATGGGTTTTTTCTAGCTCCGCACACTAAGAAATGCTGGAGTGGTGTCAAGCAGAAGCAGCTGCAGGTGAGAGCAGTTTTATATTTAGAGAAGAATCCTTATCTTCTCTTTCGGAAGGCAGTCATGTGCTCAATAGTTAAACCTTGATAAGAAAGATGAAATAAAAAAAAACAACAAAAAAAACAAAACAAAACAATGTCTCACGTGACATGACTGCAGCATAAGTTCACTCCTCATTCAGAGCATAATAGGAAGCTTCTCAGTTCATAGTGTTATTGCCTGTTATAATCACCAGAACAACTAGCTGCGGTGAAGAATGACTCACTATAGAGGAAGTGGTCCATGATGGACTTTTTCAGTTAAATATGTTTGAAACTACAAGCTGCAAACTAAGTGACATACAAAAATATAGGCACCTTTATGCTGCTTTTATACACACATTTTTTTTAAAATAAATGACCATTCACCTTCTAAAACAACCAAGTTAAATAATTTATTATCACAAGTGACATCGTGTTTGCTCTCAATTTCTCTGGGGCTGCAGTGCATTCAGATCTGGTTCAGTAACTATCATTACCTCCCAGTGGAAAAGCCTGTAAGTACAACAACAAAAAAGGATGCCATTATATTGAATGCTGCAGGCTGTGCTGGAGCACAGTTTCTGATAATCGCTTTTTCTGGAGATAAATAGGCTAGTTCATTATTTCCGACTGGACCACAGACGTCAGCCCAACACAGCAAGAGCGAGATTGAGCTGCCAGTTGTCTTGTCTTGTCAATCGTCAGGTAAAAGCTATTTATCTCCTCTCTTTTTGTCTGCAAGTTGTCAGTTTAAAAGCCTCAGTGTGAAGCCTTATGGTCAGTAAATGTGTTAAAGTAAAGAAAAGTGAGATGTGCCAAAAATTGTGTTTGGTAGGTTTTTAAACACAAACCTATTGCATTCATGTGTCAGATGTGGATGGGTGTTAGTTTTGGTGTGTTTTGTTGGCCAGTGTAAAAAAGGCTTCATATAAAATATCTGTTTCTTTTGATAGGACAACTACTAGAGGATCGACTGTATAAATTTGTTTTTCCCCAGCGGAAGCAAATTTTATATATTATCTTTGTTTTGTACATTTTCACAGTGAAAACAGCACATGCTATTTGAGTTTTCAAATAACTTTTTTCATACCTTAATCAGCTTGTTAGAGTTATAGCCATACAATCACAGCAAGAGAATATCAAGTACTTCAAATTCAAAGGCTTCATAAATACTCAGACTGCTGTAACCTTGTCACAACAATCAGCACACTTGGCTCCTCTAAGCACTCTGAAAATTAAAATAAGCAATTCCCACAGAGATGTAATCTGTAGGTTTTACTTTGGTCCTTTCAGGTGCCCAAAGACAGAACTGAAAATCTCTGGATGAACTTAAAAAAACACCACATGCAAGATTAGGGCTACCAGCGTGGTAGTAGCTACGTAGGGTGCCCAAACATTTGTCTCTAAGCATTCCCCTCTTTTTAAAGGCTAAATAATTACAATTTTTTTCTGTAAAAATAATTTAAAATGTTTTAATTTGTTTCCAGGAATAAAAGGAAGCTTCCCTATAAACAATCTGTGTCTACATCAACAATGTTTGGTCAAGTTTTTCTCTTTTCAAAGTAAGAGTTACGTGACGGAATAACTTCGGTGCACTGTGTAGCTCTTTCCTACTTCCTGGTTCCTTAACCAATCATATGCGACTTCTCACGGTTGCCAAACAACAACAGCCAGTGTTTGGTATTTTATGTCAGCAAAAAGAGCAGCAGTGCAGGTATGGAAGCTAGTAAAAAAAGAGGACCAGAAATAGTTTCAGAAAAACCTAAAAAGCCTCGGCATCCTGCTAAAAAAAAATCAAAACATCACACACGAAATAAGACGAGGATCAGCATTGGAGAATCTGATTTGAAACACTAGGTGTTAATGCTACTTATTTCGCCTTTAATACTAAAAAAGAGAAAGACATCAACTAAACTGTAATATTTTGCTTAAAAAAATCAATAAGGTGACATCTTTAACTTTGTACCTTTATGAAAATTGAATCTCTCACTTGTTCGGCTATTTACAGTAAATTAATATTCTATAATAATTATTTTAAAACTTCTGCACACTGACTTAAAGCTTACAAAGGTGTTGATTTTTTTACTTAGCACATGTCATTTATAGTCCAAACAAAGAGGTTTTACTTGACCATAGACGTGCTATCCACCCACTAGCGACAGACCTGCATATAGCTGAGATCTACAGTACAAATCATGGAACTTTTGAATCTCTATTGTAAATTGTGTTTCTGGGAGTGTCACTAACCTTTCTGAGTAAATGTGCATTTGTTGCCAAGCAACATCAGCAGCATTGCACAAAGCCTCTGCATTAACCATCATGCTACAACTAGACCCTATGCTAAGTTAGGCAGAGTATTGCCTGCAGTGACTACAGTGGGTGAGAAGTGTGTAGCTGGACAAAACTACTCAGTGATGATAAGAGAAAGTGGAAATGGAATTTCTAAAGTATCAGATTTCAGCTTTCTCTATAAGACTTGAATAGACTTCAGCTCGGGTTTTGTTGCTGGCCTTTTCAATTATTCTTTTTTGCTGCTGAACAAGTTCTACAGGTCACTGTCCTGCTAAAAGATTCAAGACCTACTGTATGTTTTAAACCTGGTGTTCTGTCACTGCATCAGACATTTCACTTCGAAAATAGCCTTAAAATCCCATGATTTCATAACTCCTTTGATACAGTCAGTCACTGCAGGTAAATGGACTGTACTTATGTAGCACTTTCTAGTCTTTTTGGCCACTCAAAGCTTTTTTTACACTGAAAACCATAATTACCCATACACACTCTCACTAATACAGCAGTAATTATCAGTGTATTTATTTTTACTCTATCACACACACTAACACACCATCAACCTTCCAATTGCAGTGGTGGACTATTACAAAGTGCAAGTAGCCTACTTTGTTATTCTACTTATGTTTTTCAGCTCTGAGGTGTGCACCAGTATACTCGGTGTACCAGAAACTTATGCACTGACAAACGTTCCGCATTGCTCGTTATTCAAACAGCGATTAAATTTTGTTCAAATTAATTCATCGTAATTAACGTGTTAAAGTCCCACTTCTAATATATACATTTATGTAATAGTGAATGGTTGACAGAGCAGAGCTTCTGAGTCAGAAGAACGTGGTGGCAAAATGGAATCAGAACAAAAACATGAAAGAGGGAGCAGAGAGGGACCATCACCTGAATTTACCCTTTAATAAATGGGTGATGGAGGAGAGACGGCTGGTGTGTTACAAGCTGTAAAGCTTTATTTGAACATAACATGATGATCACTTGTTGAGATTCTCCATGGCCCTTTTTATGTAGCTGTAATATTGACCCTGGTACTACTGCTGTCAAAACTTCATTTTATAGTAAATATTGCTGTGGTTTGTGGCTTTACTGTTTTATCTCCCATCAGCCCAAACAGAGAAGTTACTGGATATTCCAACTTTGAATATACAGGAGGGGAGTTCCTGGTATTGAAGATAAGATTTTAGTTAATATCATGTGCTGTTAAACTGATAGGTGCATATTTTCATACTAAGACTGCTCAGCTATGCTTGTCTGCACATGTAATCCTATCCACATCTGTCCTTGTCCAATTCAGAAAGAGCTGTAAACCATGCCAGAGAGGAACATTTTATTATTAGGTCAAATACCGTTGACGGGAATTTTTTTGACTTGATCAGATTTTCAGTGTATTTATCTGGTTGTAAATGATGTGATTGCAGCTTAAGCTGGTCCAACGTGTTTGATGTCTGAGGTTTCTATTCACAGCTCCATATGTAGTGTGTGTTTGTGGATGTGTTTCTGTTTACATGGTAATGACACCATGGCTTATTGTACTGCATTACATATGTGGTGGGTCCTGCTGAGCCAAACATACTGTACATCCACAGGAGATTGCTGCCTGAAAAAGTTTGGGAACCCCTATTAAGGTTAGAACGTCTCTTATCTAAGTCGAGGCGACTTTTTCATTTGTAATGTTAGATGAACCACATCGGGTGAAGTTGCTGTTGACCACTTCTTGTTTTTAACGTTAAAGCAAAGAGTGATTTTAACTTATTATATTTATGGTAAATTGACATCTAAATTATTTGATGACAAAATGACACAATTGTGTTGTTTCAGATTAACATAATATCATGATATGAATAATGGAGTCCTGCTGAGACTGTTGTATTGAGTCTTTTAATGAGAGTAGAAGAGAGAAAAGCTCTGGACTGGTGGCTTATAGTTGTTCAAATGTTGGTCTACATAGAATAATGAGCTTTGGTGAACTCTTAGGCTGTGTGTGTGTGTGTGTGTGTGCACTTCTACGTGAGCATATGTGTGCAGTATAAGAGTTGGGGTGGCCTCATATGACTCCCAGCCCATTTTTGTTGTCCTGAGTCAGCCTTCTATATTACGTTGTTAACAGCATTTAATTCTGCAGGTCACCTCTAAAACAAACAAACAAAAAAAATCTGATTCACAGACTCATAAGTTCAAGTGTGAACTGTATCTCAGAGGGTAAACACAATAAAAACATTTAAATAATTGCTATGAGATTTTGCCAGTCTTATCAGTAGCATCATCTGTATCAGTGTTAATTAGAATGGCACATTCAATACTAGCATACATTTTTATCTCTTTATTTATACTTTTAGTTGAGTACTTCCACCACCACTGTCCAATTGGCCGACATCAGATCTTCCTCCTGAGCTACAGCCACATTGCAACTGCGGCTAATGAATAACTGGTAATTAAAGGTAAAAGAAAAAGTAGTTCAGTTCCTTGACCTTCACCAAATGTGTTACAGTACGGCTTGAAATCATATTTCCAGATTGCTCCAAGGTCAGCCTGAAGCTCTTTAAGCTCTTTTTCTGCAATGTTTTCTTTTGTTTTTCCTAATAAAACTTGTTTAATTCTTCAAAGACCTATTTCACTTAGTTTATTTTAAGCACAGAATCCTGAAAGCATCTCTAAAGTTTAAAGACAATTCTCTTTGTTACTGGCTAAAGTCACATGAACACTAATAATTAACCACACAATCATTTGGTTTTTCCTTTTCTTTGAGGAATTCATTTAATTTAATCAAAATAATATTAATATTTGAGTTTAGGGCACATTTTATTGCTTTTTAATCCAACCATTTTTGATCTTTTCTTTAAAAAAAACTTTTGTTACAAAATTGTTTTTTCTGAACTTCTGAAAATATAAAAAATTCTACAGCTTCAATGTAGGCTGCCAATAATTTTAATCAGGACTGAAATGGCCTTCTCAGGAGGACAATGGGCCCAGAATTCCTACAAAGAATGGTCAGAAAAAAAGACCAATGCCATTAAAATGAACAGATTCTTACAGAGTAAAAGCCCCTTGAGATGATATGTGCAAGCCAAAACCAAAAGGTTCAGCCCTTTAGTCAAGAGGGTCAAACTTTTCCACTGCTGATTAGCCACATTAGTCATTTGTTAGTGACATAAATGGTCACAAGTGTTTTTGAAAAACAACAGGGCCCTAAATAATGTGAACCAGGTAGTTTTAACTGTGTGGCTCCTTAGAAACTTAAGATTTTATTCAAACTTTTTAGTTTTCTCACCTTTAGGAATTCAAGAAAAGCTGGTTTGGACATGCATGCCTTCTTAATGAGAGCCATAGCATTGGTGAAGTTGTTCACATAATCACTGTACACATCCAGCACCATGGACTTGGAAAACTGTGGGAACAAAAAGCACAATTCATTATAGGTCCACAATAAGATACTGTATCATGTCTCCATAGTACAGTATCATCCCCAATCATCATCCCTGACATAACACAAGGGTAACTTTGGTGTAAAAGGAAAGACAAGAGAATTGTGCAAGTATCATGCCTAGGTGCTTAAAAATATTTATTTACTTATTAATTATTTGCAAACTACCCTTCACAAGTCACTATAAAGTTTAACAAAAAAGCATGAGGTTAAAAAAATTGCATGGGTGTAGGTGACAGGTGGATGTGTGAAAAATATTAATTTTCTGACATCAATTAAACCTTCACCAATGAGCTGATAGTCACAATGTGAAAAGTAATAGGAAACTTGCAATTTGCATAAAAGAATTTACCCTCTTCTGCTCTGAGTGTCCCTCAGGACCCTTCCTCTCAGATATTATCACAAGCCCTGCAGGTACAAAATGCACTACCATATAAAAAAATAAGGGCTGCAAAATGAGGGTTGAACACAGTCCTAGTATTTTCCTTGGCCAATGAGGCCTCATTGGTCACATATCAATGGAACAGCACTTTGATAGCCAGCAGAGTAGAGAGTCAAACTAGCCCCTCTAATAGGCAAATAATGAGCGGACCATATGAGTGAGTGCTCTGCAGAAGCTCACTAAAGAAACCTCACACTGAACACTGCCATAAAATCACCAAACACTGCAAACACATATCTAACATGTAGCACTGGATGCGGTTAAGATATTCATTACAGTTCTACTTGGTTTCATATACATGAAATATACATGTTTGCTCATCAGAGCTCTGTGACCACATGCAATTAAAATATACCACTTCTTCCCAGAATGTGGAAATGTGGATGGCATTTAGACACAAAGAGTAAACATTAAGTGCACAGTCATCTAAAAAAAAGACCATCAGTGAATTAAAAGATTTTATGAGTCAAGGCATAAAAAAAAATCTGGTACTTACTGGGTTTTAAAATAAGTAAATGTCATCTAACATTAACAAGAACACATAAAATATTACAGCGTCATCATGTACTCAACAATAAATAGAAAAGTAGTGAGTGGAAAATCAAGTACACCCCCATGATTCAGTAGCTTGTAGAACCAACTTTAGCTTTAAACATTGAAGTAATCATTTTCTGTATGACATTATCTGTCTTTTGCATCATTGTGGATATTTTGTGTTCTCTTCTTTTTACAGTGTTACTTAAGTTTATGGAGATTTTCAATAAATTGCTTATGCACAGCTCTTTTTAAGTCCAACCACACTATTTCAGTCAGGCGGAGGTCTGGACTTTGCATCTTTACAAGACTTTGATTCTTTTCTTTTTCAGTTTTTCTGTTGGGAGAATTGCTGCTGTGGTTTGTATTATTGCTCTGTTGCAAGTTTTACACAAGATTTTTGTGTCTGAAATATGGCTTAACATACTGTTAACATGAAGGATTTATTGGTCCACTCAATGACTGCAGAGTGTCCAGGTCTTGTGGCTGCAATACAGCTCAAAATCATCACCCCTACACAACCATGCTTGACAGTAGGTATGAGATGTTTGTGTTGATATGCTGTATTTGGTTTACACCAAACATGTTGCTGTGCATAATGACCAAACATCTCCACTTCTGTCTAATTTCCCCAAATGTCCCTTAAGCCTTCTTATTTATTCAGATGCAACTTTGCACCTAAGCGATGCTGCCATGTTCTATCTAAAAGTAAGAGGCTATCTCCTGGAAGCCCTTCAGAACAAGTCATGCTTGTACAATATTTTTCTAATTATACTGTCATGAACTTCAACATTTAACATCCTAACAGTCTCCTGAAATTTTTTTGAACATGCATGGTCTAACCCCGGGGGTGAACTTACTGGGATATCCTCTCCTGAGAAAACTGGTAGCCACCTTAAATGTTTTGTTGTAAATAATCTCTCTCACTGTTGAATGATGAACTTCAAATCATTTAGGAATGACCTCATAACTATTGTTTCTCCAAGATCATTGCTGATCTGTCCTCCACGGCATTGTGTTAACACAATGCTCCAGGGCAGCAAACTGCCAAAACATCTGCTTTTATAGACCTGCTCACGCATATTAATGATCAATTAATCAAGCGCATTTGATTGCCGCCACCTTGCCTTTACATATTCTCTCAATGTCTGTAGAAGAAGTCAGAGTGTATTTAGCTTTTCACACACTAGTTTTGCATTTTGGCTTAGTATTTGTTAAATAAGTAATGACCCAGTATAAAATACTATGCAGTGTTTAAGAATGAAATGGGCAGTAAGTGGCTAGTTTCAATGCTATTTCATGGAGAAATAAAAATCACACTAACTGAGGCGACAAATAAGTCTCCGATTTTTTCATTGCTGTCCCACTCAGCCACACGAGATGCCAGGGCAATCTGAAACATGGAGTGGCACTGTGTAATCTCTCTGATTCGGTGGAAGATGGGTCGGATCTTCCTTGGACTCAGGATGCGTGGATCTGCCTCCATCAATGGTCTGTGGTACTCCTGGTGAGATTGTGAAAGACATATAACTTAGATATTTCTTTGTGAATATGAACACACGTGAACGCTTAAGGGGATTCAGCAATACACATTAATCATTTTCTAATAACTATCATGTTGAGGAAAAGGGATGGCAACTCAGTCACTATGAAGTAGTAATGACAGTTATCACCTTTCAGTGTTGAATTGTGTTGTGTAGCTTTTTCAAGTGTTCTTGTTTTATGTCTGGAAACACTGCATTTCCTACTTGGCTTGCTCTTGTAACAAAAGAAACTTTAAAAAAGCTGAACCCCACCAAGCATCATGCACATTAATGTCACTTGATAACAAAGGCAGCACATTGTATCTTGACAATGAAAGATTTTGCAGCACACAAGGCAGCCATTGATCGCTGTTAATTCCATTTCAGTGGGTGCTCATCTTATTTTTTCTGTGATGAGGAGATAAGAAGTCTCCCTTTTCTTTCAAACAAGAAAGATTAAAGAGGAGAGGCAGCACCCCATCCTGAGCAAGCCTGACAGTCTCTCTTTCTCAGCATCAGCATGACGCCAAAAAGAAGAGAAAAAAAAGAAGCAGCACAGATGTTTTATCAGCATTATTTATGCAGAGACACCTTGATAATTTGATGGATATCTCTGCTTCTCTTTTCAGTTTAACTCATAACTGCTAAACTGTGAAGATATTGCATATGGCAGAAGAGGGCAAGAGGACTAAGCAGCTCACCTGCAAGATTCTCCTCAGAGACTCCAGGTAGCTCCGCTCGCTCTGGATGATGGAGCTGAGGATATGGCGTCTGACAACCTACGCAGACAACAGATCAGTCAGGAAATCTAGCTCTAAGAGGACATGATTGGGCTGTGGTATGTGGCGTGCTTTCAGTTAAGCATGGTGCAGGTTGATGGATTACACTATAATCAGGCGTTAGTCGCAGGAGAAAAAGACTCCGAGAAGAGGAGATCAGTTTGAAAGAGGACTCCATCTGAGAGCTGAATCACTGCTTGTCCTGTGACATGAAAGCAGCTGTTCTAGCTGGTATAAAACAAACTTTTTTTCAAAACAGAGTTAGGTGTTTAAAGCATGCAGAAGTGTAAAAATACAGAATAACAAAAGATAACTTTTATCCCAAGGCTAATGTGTAAAGAATAGTTAAATGTTTGATGCATCTTCAAATTAAGAGTTAAAAACCTCCTTACTATGAAAAAAAAACATACAGTAAACAGTAAAATCCAGAAACATCTCCTTCTTTTCTGGACAAACGATAATTTAAGATGGACTGAGTCCAAGTTAAGACTATCCTGCATCTGATGAATCACATGAAAACATCTTTTTGGAAACCATGCATACTGCAGACTTGTTATCCACACAGTTCAAAGCAAGGATGTGATGTGGGTGTATGAGTGAACATATGATGAGTAACTTGCACATCTGTGAAGGCACCATTAATGTTGAACAATACACAGCACCAGTCAAAAGTTTGGACACACCTACCCATTGCATTTGATGGGAAGGCCTTTTCAAACTTTTGACTGGTAACTGTAGAGGTTTCTGTTTAACTTGTGCTGCCATCCATAGATGCTTATGTTCCCCCAAAGCAATGCTAAACTACATTCTGCACATGTAGCAATGTGACGGCTCCGCAGTTCAAGATTCCAGGCAATAAACTTGCCTGCCTGCAGTGCAATGAAAAATTTTACTGCATTATAAAACAAAAATATGACAAACGAGGTTCAAAGCAGTTAAAGTGTTGAAGCCTATATCTAGAAAGAATAAGATATCACACAACTTTCACACACATTCACACAACAACGGGGCTCTTCGGGGCTTCAGCTCTGTGATGCAGCTCTTTGATCATGTCGACCTGTCCTAACTTTTTTTGGAATGTGATACTAAAGTCATTTTCAGAAAACGATGCAACTTGTTACCTTTGCAATATTTTCAATTTGACACACATCCCAGCTCTTCTGGTAATAGATAACATCAATAAAGCTCTCGTGCAGGCTACGCTAAGAAATAGTCATATAAATAAATATAACAAAGGTGCTCTCATGGGAAACAAAATGTGGACCACATGCAGCTTCTTCTTCCTATTGTTTCCTGTTGACCTGCATTCATCTCATACAAAGTTAAATAACTTATTCTAGATTGGGTTGGATAACTGATTGTAGTATAACTCATAGGACTTGCACACAGGAGACAGAGATTTGTGTCCCATTTGTTTTTAAATGGAGGTTCATTGTCAGTCATTGTCTGCTTCTTATTCAATCACTTTGATTAAAGTTAGATGCTAAGACTGCAGCGAGTCTCCCTCCAACAACATGCACAAAGAAACACTGAAATCTCCCAATTTTAGTTTCTCTAGTTAGATTCCAAGGTTCTGAGATGTGAACCATTACAGATATTTCACATTTACACACAAGACTCAGGCGGTGTCTTACACACCTGGTGGCTGGTCAGCCCCTCTGGCATGGGGCTCAGCTGTGGGGGAGGATGCTTCACCTCTGAAACAGCCACATCCAGGTATCCGGCATCGTCCTCCTCCTCTGTAGATTTCAGAAATGAAAAAAAGAAACATACAAAATGTTTGTGTGTTTCAATAAGTGTGTGCACCAAGGACATAGAATGAGAAAAGCAGCCTTCAGATCTCAGAGCAACTGGAGTCACACTGTGACAAACTAAGTTTATTACCTCTAAAAAATGAAGAAACTTCAAACTCCCTGAAGAAAAGGAGAGAGCAAGGGAGAGGGAAGTGTGAGAAAGACAGAGGGGGAGAGAAACAGGCAGAGGCAGAGAAGCCTTTGGAAATAAATTCAAAACAATACTGTATCTATGTAGGAGTAAAGGAAGCACAAACACAACCCAACACTCTCATCTCTGCATTGGCACAAAGGCAATCGACGGATCCAAAATAAATAAATAAAAACCCACTTCACCCATAGCCGTAAAGACATTGATACCAGAAGCTTCCACTGTTCCAATTAAAGACTTTGGAATGATAACAGAGGAAAAGAAATACAATGCTGTGCACATTTCCCTCGATCAATACCTAAAAATAGCTGCACTGTCCTCTTTACCTCTTTGTGATGGCTTAGAGATTTGTTTGAGGCTTGGGCTGGTATCTATGGTTTATGAGGCTGCTTGACTCTCCATTAATGGATGCTAATCCCTTTCTATTGTTAAGTAAAGGGTTCCTTTAACACAACCTATCTGATACCACGTTGGGTGCTCCATCCATTCTGACACATAAGAAACTTTACTCAGCCATATTGCCAGACAGAAGACGGATCTAATCAGCATTTTCATTCCTCCCTGGAGGGATTTGCATTAAGAAAAAGTAAGACTTTTAACTCTATCTTAAACAGTGTTGCTTGGCTATACGTATACCCAAGCATCTGCCGGTAATTCAAAGTGTCCACTGTGAGGAATTCCAAAACATCAGTTACTACAAATAGCCAAACTTTTATTCACAAAAGAAAACTGACAAAGAATGACAGAGGTTACAGAATTTTCCTCAATTACCCATTTGATCTTTTCTCTGCAGGAAGGGAACTTTCTTCATGACGGCTATTTTGGTGCGTTCAAGCCCATCCTTCGTTCCGCTTCTTGCCGCCTTCATGAGCTGCTGAACCTTGTTGGGAGGAGCACACAGAAACAACAAAGGAGCATTAGAGCGGCAGGAAAGTGCCATGCTGTGGCGACTTGATAACCTACGGTGCTCCTCTGGAGAGCGACACGGAGAGAAGTGGCACTCAGTAGGCTCATCATGAGTCTCACCATCTGTGACTCCCTGTGGGTCGCTGTATGCCTTCTAATCAGAGAGTCTGTGAGCGTATCATGGAAAGATTATGGTAAGAGAGGGAGATCCACATCAGTTGCTTCGCTCAGTGTGGGAGAATTCAGCTGACCACAAACTCCACCCTGAACATCACAGAGGCCATGCAACAAGACTCCACAGACCCAGAATATATCCAGGGTGGTAGTATTTTTAAACGATGTTACTTCAGGAAAGTAGGTCATAAATGTTTATGGAAGTAAATGCGCAGACTATTATTTAATAATTGATGTGTTTCATAATGTGCCTTGATATTAAACCAGGCAGGGAATGATGGAAAAGGGCCAACAGACAAATCGATAGTCTCAAAGCAAAGTCAGAATGCAAAGGAATAGTTAAGAAGGATGGCACAGAGAGACCATGCAGCTATTGTGTCAGCTGAACATACCAGATGGTGTATATCAGCTTTAGATGATCATCAATCTTACAGGTAAACATGTGGCAGAGTGATTCCAGATCTGCTGAGAAATAGTTTGACATATCTGTGTTTATTTGCTGCCAGAGAGATACCTTGATGTCATAGTAGTGCTTTCCAGACAGCTTCATGGCCAGTTCACGTTTGGTCCTGGCACACCGTTCCCTCAGCCGACGTACTTCAGGAGAGAGCTACAGGGGGTGGGCAGGGCATAGATGGGGGTTGTATTTAGCCACAAAAGCCAAAGGGGGGGAGGGGGAGGAGAAGCGTGGAAAAGGAAATAGAAAAGGGAAACTGAAGCAAAATGATCAAGGCAAAAGAAGCTGTGCAACAGTGGGAATTAATCACCAGCACGGAGAGAACAAGCTTGGAGCACTGCTTTGGTCAAAGGGGTTACGACATGTAAGACTGATGGCCACTGATTCATACAGGGATTGGAGTGGTTGCAAGTAGTTCAGGGTAGTTAATTTTAAATAAGCAAACTCTACTGCAGCTCTCCCAGGTTCCTCAAACAAGAGGAGAACTTCAGGTATGCTTGGTGAAAAATTAATTGGGCGAAACTAATTAAAAACAAAGTTGTTTCTGATGAAGGCTGTGCAAGCTGAAAAATGTTGCAGGGCCAATAGTCTCTCTTTTTCATTAATTCTTAAGCCAGTACAGCTGAATTCTTCCTTTTGTTCAGTGGCTTGAGACAAACCTGCCAAAGGAGCAAAACTGTGGGGGGACTTTCACACCACACCTCTCTGTAATTACTTATGAAACTCATTTTCCATCCCACCTCAAGATGCTTTTTTTTTTTTTTTCTTTTTAACCCTTGGTCTCCCTTTTCTCGATGAATTGATTTACCTTTGGACTCTCTTGGATTGAAACAGTTATATCCATGCAAAGCACATTGCACATGTAAATGTATGTAAAGGTAGGTAGGAATCTATACATTAATAATGACTCAACTACAAATTTTCTTCAAGCCTGCATTGGGAGATGCACACTGAAAGCTGGTGAAGCATAAAGAAAAAAGGCAGCACAATGCACACAGTGCCATCATGTGGAAGAAGCACACCCTGGAGCAGATCAGTGATTGCCAGCATCCTTGGCAGAAAAGACGCAAGGAGATCTGAGGCTTTTTCAAACCCAAACGCCTCGTGTTTACTTTCATCCCACAATGATACTATAAAACTAGACAGCCTTTTATACATTTTTCATGTTCTTTACAGTTTTCTTCCACTTCTATACATTAATAAAGAGCTCTGCACAAGAGGGGCAGCAGATGAAACATTCTCCTCCATTCTGTTTTAAGTGCTGCAAACCAACCAGCTAAACAACCTGGTCTGTCATGATAGCACTGAAAACAGACAGAGAAGACAATTTGTGCACATCAGGAATGCATCCCCACATAGTCTACCTTGCTTCTTGAAGGAAGCTTGGCCTCATTATCGGATTGCTCATCGTAGCTCTCAAACTCGCTGGAGCTCCATCCATTGTCTGCCTCCGGAGGACCGCTGACTCTCTGAACATCTTCGTAGATCATATCTGCTAAGCACACAAACATATAATACATCAGAGGCTGCAGACCGAGAGTCATGACCGGACAAACAGTCAAAGCGAACATGATTCTCCAGCCACTGACCTTCATCGGGGGAGAGCGGTTCCTCACTTGGAACATCATCATAGATGACCTCTGAAGCCTGCGCCGCCTGTGATTCAGCTTCAGACACATACAAAGCTGGCAAAAACAAAAAGAAAGACAAGCAGTGGCATCAAAGTACATGTACATGTTCTACATTGAAAAGCAGGGTGTCTGTTTTATCTTTAATCTCCCTACAGTCTGATGCTCACCCTTCCTGTTGGATTATTCTCTTGCTGTACTCCAGAGAAAAAGCACACTCACACACACAAAAAACATGCAGACACAATGTTTTATTTCCTGAATCTTTGGCGACAAGAAGAATAGAACAAATTAGCTTGATCTCTCAGCCTCGTGCAGCCTTTATATTTACACTCATATTTGCATCTAAGGGTCTACCTTTTGTGGCAAATCTGGCACATCTCTTGTCTATGTGGCTTTAATGGCTTTGTCCATTTGACGTAGCATGATTGTATCCAGCTTGTTTGAGCTATTGACCCGTTCTATCTCCACGCTTGGCAGGATTTGTCATTAACTGCTTTCAGAGTGTTTCAGCCTAATTTACTTCAGTGAGCTTTATTGATTTGGATTTAAACTGTGATTTGTCTACAACACTTTCTTCTAAACCCTGAACAGCAACAATAACTGTTTTCAATTAATCTGGCTAGAGATGTGTATGCTGTCAGATTATTGCAGCTGAAATTCCAAATGACCTTGAACACAAGCTTGAAGATGTGAAAAATTGACTTTTTTTTCTTCTTTTAAGAAAAGAGGATTAGCTTCACACATTTTGTTAACTTGTTCTTCATTCAGAAAAGATTCAGAATATAAAAGAAAACAACTGGATTTGGGCTATCAGCACATCTGCGAAATGGTTGTCCTCTTGAGAGTATAGTTGGTTCCTTCTAATGCAGCAAAGCACGAATTCTTTACTCTCATTCAAACTTTTTTCCAGCAACAAAGTAATGCTGTGGTAAACTCAGTCATTCGTAAGTCTCAGTTCCACTGCAGACAATCCATAGCCACATGCTGTCATAACTGGTATGTGTTACTAATAGGATATAGAAAAGAAAAACCAAAAAGGGAAATTTGTTAAATCAATGTCAGATAGTCACAAGACCTTGTAACATGACACAGTCAAACACTGAAGGCATATGGTTGCTTTTACAAATGGGAAATACATCATTATTCACAATGAACCATTTGAAGTATATTTGGTCAAAGAGAAACAGTCTGTCAGGATAAAAAAAAAACAATTTGCCCTTCCTGCCAGGTTAATGTTATGCAAAATACATCCTGCAGTCGGATGTTTGAAGACTAAAATTATAAAGCAGCAAGTGCAAAAACATTTACTGAGGAGCAGGGTTTCTCATTAGCATCAGAGTAAGTGGTACCTTGTGCAGAGTTAGCTCGCCTTTTTCTTTTCTTTTTTTTTATTTCAGATACCGGGGAAATGAGTTTTAATATATTTTTGTTATTCGATCAGTTTAACTACATTGCAGGCAGCTGGAGTAAAATCAGAGGCCTGTGTGTGAAAATGCATTAGAGGTGAGAGACATTAAAAAAAATGTTGCAGTATTGCAGGGCTCCTTTACATCTCTCATTTCTGAGCCACCTTCAAATAATAGCAGCTCTGCTGACTGAGTCGAAATCCAAAAGCAATTTTCCCCATGGAAATGGATCTCTATTGATCCTCATCCTGAATTAATTGGATTCATGTCATGTCTGTGTGGAAATCAAATCACGAGAGAAAATAAATGTGTGTTGCAATGTTTATGAATGGGCGTGTATATGTGTGTGATTGTTGGACGTGTCTTTATGGGGTGTGTAGCCTTTCACAGTTGTAATCAATGAGCTGTACGATGACCATAGATTTGTAATATGGTGTTTGTGCCGCCTTTGATCAAGGTCAGGGCATGCAATGTGTAGTACTAACAAAATACTGGTATACAATTTATACTGCCAGTGTCAATATGGTGTAGTCACAGTATTGTTTACGCTACTCTGGAGGCCCAATTGGTTTTCTATCAGATCTGTCTGCAGTGCAAACACTATAATACATAGGTGGAATGAGCTCGAATCCCAGGGCAGGGTTACTGTAGGTTTAATCTCCGACCTGAAACTGAAACCCTTAACTATGATATAAGGTGCATCAGTTCACTGTCAGTGTAATTTAGTTTTGTACCTTTAGAAATGTCCGTTGAGTCGCAACTTTCCTTGACGCTTTCTTTGCTGTGGTCTTCTGTATAAGCCAACGTTTCCACAGTCGGTGCTGCCACGGGAAGCCCCTGAAGCTCCTCTCCCACACAACAAGCTGAAGAAGCGGGCTCGGCTGCTGCTGTGGCCCTGGAAGGTACCCAAACATTAGCACAGTTAAACTAACACTGAGTGCTGTGTGCCTCATTACAAGTTAATTTCAGTAAGAGGAAGGGGAGGCTGAGTGGCTGGCGGTGGGGGTCGAAATAGTTCTTTGCAATGCAAGCATAAAAAACACACTCCCTAAAGTCTGACAGAACACATATTGCTGCTCTCAAATTATTAAGAAGTCTTTGAAGTTTTTTTTTTTTCTTTTGCAAATAGGAACATTTTCTTTCCACATGTGGGAAGCTACATTTTTAGCTCCACCAAGTCCTTGTTCTTTGTGCCTTTTGTCTTTTTCTGTATTGGATAGTTTGGAAGAAAATCTAATAAAACATTTGACTCATTTTAGAAATGGTAGCGGATAAAGATTGGGAACAGTAAGATAGCTTTTAATGCCTGTTCACAGAGTTGAATATGTAACAGAATAAAAAATATACTGCAATTACCTACCCATGTGTATATTTCAATACAGCTTTGAAATTAGATAGGACATTAACATTTCTTTGGATGACTTAGTTATGTCTTTTTAGTTCATTTTTAATTCCTTTCATTCTTTTTTATTATTAGTTTGTTGTTTTTTTGGTTTTTTTTACAGGCTGTGTGAATGTGGGATTCTCAAAGAACTTCAGTTTAACTGAAAATTTGAAAATGTTCTGAATTCTTCAACTATTCTTCACAAGGTCTATTTTTCTGCCTCCTGCATGAAATGACATACCCAAAATGAATGGGCTCTATCTTCACAACTTCAAGGGCTTTATGTATAATCTTGATCTCAAAAGAAAGCTGAGACATGTGAGATTAGTACAGAAGTGTGAGAATTACTAAAACCACTATCACTCGTGAGAATCAGGAGAATTGATGTATAGCCCCCACATTCACCTTAGAAACATTGTGAGGATCCAGAAAGAAGCGAACCGAAGATAGTCTACCACAGAAAGAGTGAACACTTCACTATAAACTGCTTTCATCTTCATGGAAACTACGAGGACCTTCATGGTTCATTTCAAACAAAAGCAGAGTCATTGCAGAACAGTTTTTTAAGGTGAAGTAAAGTCTTTGACCTCAAACAGCAAAATGATTATGATTTTTTTTTCTTAGTTACGCTTTAAGTTTTTGTCACACAATGGTGAGAAAGACATCTTTGTAATCAACAGTCTCTGCTTTGTGTTGGTTGTTTAAAGTGGAGAAATTAGCACAAGTTCCAAAATGGACAGTTTCATGTTTTTTTGGATGTTTGGATGCCAATGCTTGGTAAAGTCTATGATTTTGGTATGCTACATATAAAGGTTGGTGCTTCCTAGTGTGTCCAGAGATATTCTGTATTGCAATTATATCTTGCTGCCCCCTCTACAGGGGGCTCTTGTGAAGAAGAGGTTAAAGCCACATTACTGTCTAAAGAAGGCCAATTCAACATCCCTCTTGCATCCCGTCTCTTCTCTGAGCTCTCTCCAGCCAGTAAAAGTCAGTCCCATATTGACTCTTGTCTTATTTATTGCTCTTTCACTATCTCTCCTTCTTTTTCTCTCTTTATCTGATAATGTCCTGTATTTCTTTGCTGAATCAGCCATATATTCAAAACAGCGTCTCGAGACTGAGGAACCACACAGTACAACTTTTTCTTCCAGGATGCTGCATGACGTTGCAGCTGAGTTGTGCTTTACAGTATGCATATCACACACTCACAAGCAGATATAAACACACCGGCCATTTTGAACCACACTGTGGCTGATTCAGCAAAGAAACACAAAAGGAAATTACTGGAGGAAGAGAGGGACAAAAGGAGAGAGAGGGACAAAGCAAGAGATAAGACAATAGTTTTCCTTTTAAACATAAACCTAATGCTTGTATTGTTACAAGAACATTACCACAGATACATTTATGAACAAAATACTATCACACACAGTGCCTCATGTTAGCTTTAACTTATTCCTGAGCACTTTCAAGTCGTTATCTTCCATGCCTGCAACATGCTATAATTACTACTGGCTTTTTGAATGAAAACATACCCAGAACCAGCTATAAACAACACACACCAAAACATTACAGGAGGAAATCTTGTTGACACAGCTATCACTGTACTTGTGCTGACGCTGCCAGTGAGTTTTTGTCTTTCCCCACATGACTGATAATATGACAGGATCCAACATGTGGGATAGTCCCATCTCTGCTAATTAAATCTGCCTCTCTTCTTAACAGCAGAGCAACAATTGCATTTCCCACAACAGCCAGTCAGAGGAATGGGAGCCAACAAGCAAGGTAAATATGCAGTCAAAATGCCATCATTTGGAACAGTAGGGAGGAGGCTGTGCAGACTTCACATAAAACAATGGAAATGAACTATCTGTGTTCAAACATCTTGCAGCCTTTGGCTTCTGGGGTGGGAAACAGCGCCAGCTTAACAGTGTGTTATAAATCAGAAAGACAAGGGAATGGACCCAACACTGACAAAGTTCAGAAATAATAGCAGATAGAGCCATTTTTATTATACAACATGCTGATAGGTAAGATCCAATACTTGAGATAAATTGGGATATGTCAATCATGAGTAGTATCTGTTCAAATGGTAACTTCAATCAGGTCCAGAATTAATTATAAAGTTACGTGAACATATAAAAACGTATGTGAGTATAGCATTCTAAACAGCTTAAAGCACTAAAATAATGCACTGCTAGTTCTGATTGTGTTTTTGCCATGTCTTCATATCTGGAAGAAGATAAAACACCATGCCAGCAAGTCACATTAGACCTGCTGATAGCAGTCATTTAGAGCATCGAGCTGCAAAAGACTGTGCAGTATTACGCTGATGCATTCTCTATGATGTACAATCATTTATCTCCATCTAAAGGACAAAAGTGATCTCCACCCACATAAAAATAAAAAAAGAACTATTTGTCAACACACTTCTTATGATAAACTGATCTCTTGTCATTAAAACTGCCTGAGTGGAAAAAAAAAGAGCAGCTTCAGAACAATGGCGATACACAGCTTGTCTGGCTGAATGCACGCATTCATGTCAGCTTTGAGTGATTTCAGCAGTGTAACTATCGATCAAGGCATATCTTTGCACACCCCTTCACAACTTATCTGAGCCTATAAGCCCTAGTGAGTCATACAGCTCAAGGAGAGAGAAAGGAATAATTTTTCAATGCAAATGACATAGCATAGGGTAAAAGCACAGCCTAAAGTGGGAGCTACTTGAATGCAAATCTCACATTTCCATCTGTTTCTATTTCCTCCAGCAAGTATGTCAGGGCTCTACCTGATTTGCCCTCTAATCTCTCCTGGGAGAAGCTGTTCTTTAAAACTGCACAAGCATTGTGCTGACCGTGTGGGAGTTCTGTTTGTCCTCAGGTCATCAATCTGCTCTATAAACATCTGCCCACCCCTCATATTGACCCATTCCCACGATGCCCACTAATGTGTTGCTGCTTAAGATGTTGTAAACACTGTATTCATGTTAGTCAGCACTTAAAACATTTAGTCTGTGGCATCTCATTATATTTGTAAACAAGATGGTTTTTAATGCTTTTGCAGCTTCAGCCTTGTGTTTTGCTTTAAAAGCTCTCCCCAATGAACAGCTGATGTGAGAGGTCTTCAAATAAAGTAGCTGTAGAAAATAAAGTTTTCTTTAAGGTGTTTTAAATGAATTTCTTCATGAGGACAAAAGTGTAAAGCTTAGGAAAAATGTTTAAAAAAAGAAAATTGATTCTCTCTAAGGTTAGAGCTTTGAAAAGACACATTAGTGCCATGTTGTCATGGTATCTTTCGTTTCGTTGCTAAGGTGCTGATCAGTTCAATGAAAACTATCTGTCAAAGGTTAAAAAAAAAAAAAAAAACAAGGCAGAGGTAAACACTGGTATCAGAACCTTGCAAATACATAAAACTCATAGGATAGGAATGCTGCCTTGAGACAAATTGCTGATGGGCTGATGTGCTGCCATTGCAAAGAAAAAACCCATATTTCTGCAATAACAATCAAAAAGTAATTTTGGTAACATTATTCTAAAACTGCTGACATATCTGAGGGATGTGCTGACAGTCTTAGCACCTAGATTGTGGAAAGTGCTATTGATAGCTGTTCTTTAAAAGGCCAGACTATTGACTAAACCAACGTGGAAATGTGTACTCAGCAGAAATCTCCCTGCATGGGAAATTGCCAAGACTTCACAGTTACTTTACTACACATACGCACACAACACACACCTAAGCCCATGCAAGCACTCACATAAACAGCCATTTGCTGACTCACATACACATTCTGTGAAAATGCATTCACACACACAGGCTAACACCTGTGCAGAAAGTACAGGTCACTCGCTTCAGCACAGGAAAGCCCACAGGAATCCAAACCCTGAAGTTAACTATGAGTGGAGGTTTCTGAGCACACTTCCGAGAATCACAGGTGGAGGGCATCATTAACATCAGGGTCCCAGCATGACTTCATCCAACCGGACATAAGAGGCTAGAGGCAGCTCATTCTAACAAGATCTGAACAGTTTTCACTTTGTCTCACTGTGTTTTAGTTGTACCGAGAATAAACAAACACGGATAATAAAAAAAATATGGCATAAAAGTGGGAGAAGCTACATGGCTGGAAGACATGTTTCAGGGTTTGTTTAATTTAGTTTTATATTGGCTGGTATGATTCAGCTAGCTTGAAGCAATCAAAGAGGATAGCAGCCTGAGTTCACTGCAAGCTAAAACATCATTTGGAAAGGCTGTCCAACTCTGCTGATTAGCTCCTGGGCTGCTGCTCTGTAGGTGACTTTGACTACTGACGCCCCTCTGAAGCAAGGGAGGTAAAAAAGACAGCTGCCTTAGAGTAATCAATAAACTATCACATGATCCTTTCTTGTTCTGAGGCCTTGAAGCAAACTGGCTTCTTGATTGTATAAAGATTATGTCAAACTGCATCAGCACTGAGGTTATGCATACGCCCACTCAGCCTTACATGTACATTTTGGCTGGAATTAATTCCACATTATCAGTAACAGGCTTTAACTCTTCAACCGGTTTTAACTGGAGTAGCTCAGATTCCTAAATTCCAAAATGATCATATTTTATTTCACCTGAATCACAACAAGATTTGCTATATAATGTGATTGAAGTAAGTTGGTAATTTTCATTTATGAACCCAGGCTTTGGGACAGCTCTCCCTTAATGGTGCTGCACACATATGCAGGTGTTCTCAGCTGTTCTGGCAGATCAGACAATTCCCCAGTTTGGAGGTAGCCAGACATGCACTAGAAATAATGTGTGTAGATGGAGTCTGCAAACACAATGGAGCCAAGCTAATGGGAACATGAGGGAGCTGCCATTCATACTTTCACACATGCAGTTCTGAGAAGATTTCTAACTAGCAAAATTACTGGAATGAAACTGAGTTATTTCTGTGGCCTTTAATGTGATTCAAAGCATGACAGTGAGTCTCTAACCTGCAACCTGCTCTTTAAGGTGTAGTTGTTAAAATGATCCATTCTCCTATCCTCCAACCAAAATGACCATATTTTCTCATGCTGTTAAATACATGTAAAAGGGCATTCTCTGAATTCTATAGCCCTGCAGGTGTTAGGGAAAAGGTGCAACCCATGTGACTTTCTTCATCAGAGTGAAAATCACTGTTGAGCCTTTCCTTCAACAAGCGTGGTGAGGCAGGAAGATGTGTGGATCGGTGGCCATTACATGCAGCACCTTCTGCCACTGGACTCCAAGTTCAAGGACAACTGCTTCACTTTGGGTTTTCACACAGTCCGTCTCCTCCTCATTGGTTTTCAGCAATAACAATACTTGTTTAGGGTAATAAATAAAAAAATAATCATGGTTACAGGTATAACACATTCTTCTTGCAAGGTCTCCAGTGTCATAACGTCACTTTGACCCTTCACCAGCCCTTCTTCACAGCCACTGGAGGTCAGTAATAACGGGTTGTTATTGCCAGGATATATAAAGGGGACATATGCCACATTGACAAACACTCTATGCTCCTTTAGCTGAGTTTGGTATATATGGTGAGTTTCCATGAATGTAAAAACTTTCATTTGTCTTAAAATTGTGAATATTTGCCCACTGACATGCTTGACTTGAATGTGATTTTCTTTTCTTCCAATGAGAAGTAAGAATGACACCTATATAAAAGGTATTAAATCCATGGTAACAGCTGCCATGTCAAATAACATAAATACAAATACAGCAAGATTCACCTGAGTGGTTTATGGAAAA
This sequence comes from Melanotaenia boesemani, assembly GCF_017639745.1. NCBI lineage: Eukaryota > Metazoa > Chordata > Actinopteri > Atheriniformes > Melanotaeniidae > Melanotaenia > Melanotaenia boesemani. The sequence goes on along the minus strand of NC_055684.1, from coordinate 17,715,803 downwards.
TAAATCTGATCTTATATGCAGCATGTATCATGAATTACGCAGCCCTGTAATTTCCCTGTAGAACTCCATCAGCAGCCTCGCTTTATGCATGACATGCCATCTGGCATCTAAATACTGTACAAACAGATGTAGCGCAACATCGCAGTATCTCATACCCACTGTGGTGAATTTGGATGGAGAGTAAGCATGACATTATCTCAGGCATAATGACATAATACTGATGTGCTGTGGTGTTGAGTTTACTTTATGCACCGCCCTTAAGTAATTTTCCCCATGCTGTGATAGAAATCAGAGGAAACTTACCAGCTGGGTGACTCAGTAACTGGAACATCTGTCAAAATGAGGGAAAAGGCAAACATAAGTAAAACTGTTCCAAAGAAAAAAAGGCACAGTTTGAGTTAAATGCTATTTTTTTTTTTTAGAAAAAAAAAAAAACTCTGTCTTTTTGTTACCACTCTCACTTTCCCAGTTCTCACAGCAAAAGTATGTATAAGACAGGCATTGTTAAACAAATGTTTTCATTGATTTCCTTTAGATTACATCAAGTAAATTCATGTCATCTGGTGAGGGAGGGATCTGAACCCCAGCACTTCTCAGCCCTAAATTACATAACCGACCTCCACAACACATTATCATCATCACCCAGAATTCCCCTACGCATCTTCACACCCCACTTAAAGGATTACCACACATAAACGTGGTAGAAAAGCTTTTTAATTAAGTACTAATCGCTTCACTTCGTCCAACAGAACCTCTCCAAGACCTAAATCTCTCGCTTTATCTGGGCGTGTAATTACCGGTGCCTGTTTGGCAACATGATCCAGGTAGTAAATATATCATACTTATACATAACTTCATCCAATTACAGGGAAAGTTAACTCTTCTCTCTAATGCCTGTCTGCCTCTGGTAACAGTCAGATCCTGTTAAGTAGAGATTAACGCCACATACCACTGTCTAAAGTCACTCATGGCTATGGAAAACTGACACGATTACACAGAGCGAAGAAACAGTGAATTTACAGCTTATCCAAGACAAGTTATTATTTTATGGTGAAGAAAGTGGTGGTTAATTGTTGTGCCCTGAAGCAGTTTGATGACAATGTAGATGATGAGAGAATGCATGTTTTGGTAATTACAGCAATCATAATCACTTCATAATAACTGCAGAAGTCCTGACTACGTTCATCGAATATTTAAGTCCATTTTCCACCTTTGTAAACAATTAAATTGCATTATATTTGCTCCGTTACACCCACACATGTTCTCACTATGTGCAAAATGTCCTTAGCCTAACACTTTTTTCAAATTTCTAATTTAGGAATGATCACTATCAGATGCTTTTAATTCTTTGGCTGCAACTGATAACAGTTTCTTCTCATGCTTTGATTTTAAATTATCAATGAATGAAATATTTCTCACTCTGAATGAGGTCATGCACAATTAATAGTGTTGTACCAGTGCACCAGTGCAGTGATAAACTTACTCTTGAAACCTTTGCTGTTTTTGTCAGTTATAAGGTACAGCACATTTAGAGAAATCTCTCTGTATAAAGTTAATTAAGATTTATTACATCTGGGTGGTTTACTTGCTTGCTTTCTGATAAAAGACAGTTAAATGAGGAGCCCTAGTTTACAAAACAACAAAACTAAATTAAACCACCAGTTTAAAAGCTTTTACTTTATTAGCTCGATATATTTTATTGTCAACTAGACGTGTTGTGGAAATTTAGCTTTCTTCTTCATTAACGACAACAACATAAAAGGTATTATTTGAGTATTATGTGAGGGATAAAAAGATAATATTATATGTGACTTTTATAACAGAAAATAATGTTTTTCAAGCTCTGAGCTTTTCCCAATATGCAACAGGTTTAAAAGAATCACATAATCCACATGACGCCTAAATTAAATCATCACTTGCCAAATACCTTCTCTACCCTGAACGTAGTTCTTATCATAGAATCTCGATGAAAATAAAAAATAAAAAAAACGAATAGCAAAATAATAAAAAATGTTACAAATGGCCAGTAGTATAAGTAGAAAACTGTCTCTTAAGACAACATACTAGAAGTATGGTTATAAAATCTTTTACTATACTGAAAACAAACTACTCTGTTATTCTATTAAAGTCATTTTATACAACATTTAAATGGTGATATTTAGACTGAAACTGTCCTAACTCTAATCTGTCATCATCATGCCAATCCTGACCAACCCATCTAACAAAGGGTGACAGCCAGTTAGAGGGGGAAAAAGGGGCTTTCACAATTCTGAGAATATAAAGATTTTGGCATGCTGCACACTTCTGAACATGATGTACAACATACAGTTAAACACCCTGTTGGCTAAAATATACCCAGCATTCCCCATAGGGAGTGTAATGACAAAAATCTGTGAAAGTAAAGCACACTGACATTTTTAGATGGATCTTTTTTTATAGCAGGTGGTCGTGGATACTTCTTACAAAACAACTTCAATGAAAGCAGCAGAGCTGTGATTGTGACAAGGTGGTTTCTGTAGGTCAATCAGAGTGATGCATTGTGAATAGAGAATGTGGAGGTCCCACTGGTAGTCATTTTAGGATGGAGCCTGTGTTGTATTAGGAATACTCAGCTTTTATCTGCACCTGCCACCATTGCTGTTTGACTTAGTGTCTCACCTTGACACTCCATGGATGTACTTTGACAAACAGCTCTGCAGTGACAGTGTGTAAAATCTGCTAGTTAAGTGTGCTGAAATCAAATTCCCTCTAACAGCCGACCCCTTTCTTCAGCCCACTTCGATAGTTTATAGTACTTACAGATACATTTAGATGCGTATTTATTGTGTATTCAGTGGCTGTCTTTGTTGTTGTATGTACTTAATAAAGATTTGAAAAATTGTAATTTGTTAAAAACTGGCATATATGTTTAGCATTTTGTTAAAGGAAAAACAAACTGAGGCATTAAGTTGGTTTTAAAGTATGCATTATCTGGATTTTTAGAAAGAGGGGTGTCCTTCTGTGGCACCTGGATGCTAGCAGGACCTTTACAAACATGGTGCACAAACAAGCACAACTCACATAAAATTACTTCAACTTCAAATAGCAATTCCACCACTGACAGCTTGTTTCCTTGCACCTCTATACGAATGATTTTGTCTTGTCTTCATGATGGAGGCTGTTCCAAAACTACTAGTTTGGCTTGATGCTCAGAGCTTAATGCTTGAATAGGACGTTTGCATGATCACAGGCTAGTGGATTTGCAAATGAAGTCATCTTGGATGGGTAGCAAACCACTGCCTAAATTATATGTTTGATTTTGTTCAGAAGTGGAGGTTATGACAAATAACAAATGGATGCAGTTACTGAGGCTAACAGCGTTGCTAGATAACTCAATGGAAAATGCTCTATGGTCTCTAAATAACACTGTCTTCTCCAATACAAGATATCATGTAGGATATATCAGCCACTGCCCAACTAATAAACAACCAAGACTGATTCAGCCTCAGTCTAAATGATGTATTATTCCTAAAAATGAGTTACCTGTGATGGATATTGCTGCTGCCTGATTGGTGGTAATCCTTTCTGATGACACAGGAGATGGAGATTTAGGAAGCTGTGAAGTGACCGAGGCTTCCTCTGATACACCAGCTGGTGTCTCACTGTCCTCCTTGTTTGACACCTGGACAGGTTTGTCACAATCTGAGACGATGTCTTTACTGCCTTCCAGAGTTTTCTCCTCATCTGTGCTGTCCTCAAACACAAACTCTTCCCCCTGCTCATCCTCCTCCTCCTCATCATCTTTTGGTGGTTGGTGAGACATCGTAGTAGACATGATTGCTGAAAAACAGTCAACATAAAACATGAATACAGGGTAAAAAAAAACAAACAAAAAGCAACTGTTAAATCAGCACAGTTTTGGAGACCTCGTCTGAACCGTCTGTACTAAAACCTCTAATATTGTTCTTCTTCACTTTATCAGGAGTTGGTCTTTGCAGAGATAATGTTCACATATTTGAGAGGAGGGAGGTGCCCCAGGGACCGAGGGCAGACATGTTCTTGTCCCTGGGGTGCCTAGCCTTGGTGTTGGGATGGCGTGGCCGGTGGTGGTTTTGCCTGGGGCAGTCGGGCCCCATCGGGTTCCTGGGCGGGGCTCTGCTGGGGGGAATGGGTGGCCCTTGGGCCTGTGGGGTGCCTGCCCTACATGCGGCCCTTGTCGCGGCACCCGCTGGGCCTGCTCACCGTCTCGCGGGGGGGCTCCAGTCTGGGGGCCCCTCTGCTCTGGTCCGAGTGGACCGCTGCTCTGTCTGCTTTGGCTGTCCTGGGCTTGGCGCTCTGTGGACCTGCTGGGCCTTTGGGGCCTCGGGCTCCCCCCATCCCCCACTGATGCTTCGGGGTGCAGCGTGATCGCGGCTCTCTTGCAAGCACACAGTTCTTCATTGTTGCATGGCCACACACGCACACTCACACATGTATGCTCACAAACGTGCTCATCTCTCCATCTGCTTCTGACTAGATGTTGCTGATGTTTGTGTGTTGTTACGTTTCTCTGCAGGTACGTTTGATGACTACTGTACTTTTTCATATCATCATTATCCTATTTTCTTTATGTATCATGTAGTACTGTGGTAGTTTATATTGGTTTTTTTTTGTGGTGTGTTTTAGGCAGCCTAGACAACTGTTATGTACACATATTAATCCTGCCCCCCCCCACCTTCCTCTATCTCCCTGTCAGGTTTCGCACTGACATATACAGACCAAAGAAAAAAAGATTACAATAAAAATAATAAAAATATCAAGGGCAGCCATGGCACACAGACCACCGTTCTGTATGTTAGGATGCTGGACAGGATAGATAAATAAATAAATTAATTTATTAAATGTGAAAATGCATTGAAAAAAAATGTACTTTTCAGGTTTACCCCTGCAAAATTATTGCACGTCTCATTCAACTTATTATTTTCTCCAAAAAATGTTGGTTTCACAGATAAATAAAAAATGAAATATATCAGTATATGAGCACAAAACACGATTAATTCAAAACTTAAAATACCCATTAAGGCCTGAGATTTACTGCAGGACTGTGGGAATCATGCAAAAAAAAAAAGAAAAAAAAGAAATAGAAAAATCAGTCCCTGCAAACCTAACTCTTATAATGTGGGAAATTTTTCTCATCTGGTTTAGCTCATGAAAGAGATGGAGTGTCCTTCTAGAAACACCAAGCTATGGTAGCTACATGAATGAAAAAGGTCCGCCAGAAGTTCAGCTATTACAGGTACACTTATAAAAAGATATTGACAAAGCTGTGCTAAAAGTTCTGTGTTTTCCTTAATAATGGATGAACCCAACAGTAAAACCAAGTAAGTCATTAAGATACAGATGATAATCAATTTTAAAAAACTGTTAAGGAACTCCTACAACCACGTAAACATACATACAGCAAAACAGAGGATTAAAAAAATAATTTAATTTACAGAATAACATAAAACCTCACCAGTCTGATGCTCATTTCAGTGCTTGACCTTCTCCAAGACAAGTTTGACTTTACAGGAACTCTTATCAAATGGAAAGAGATTAAGTAGAGGAGACGGAGGATACAATGGAGCATGGAGGGAAATGACTTATTATACTGATGCAGCTGAAAGAGTCAACAAAGTACAGCAATAATTATAGTTATTATACCAAGTCAGTAAAGACTGATATGTGAGCAGGTTAAGAGGATGGAGATGAGACAAGAGAGCTATCTGAGATGACGACAAAGAAAGGAAAAAAGAGACGACAAATGAAAGCTGCATATTGACTTGGGATACAAGTAGGACAAGACCTGTAGTGGAGCTCACTGCTCATACCCCCCGCCAAAATGTATAAATCCCCCCTATGTGAAGAATGTAAGAGGATTTCCCCCTTTTCCAAAAAATAAATTTCCGGCCCTGCCTATGGTCTGAAAATTTAGAGCTTATTAATGAAATTTCCAATTGTACCTGTAATGATTCCTTAGAAAAGATTGACAATAACAACAATAAGGTCAAGGCCTTAAATGACAGGATTTACCCGACCTTTAAAAGAAACGGAATAACAAATTCAACTAAATGTGTAATCTTTCCTCAAGGGTTTAAAACCCTTTAAATTTTGCACTACAAAAAAAATCCAAAATAAAAGACAGATTGTGATCATCCTTTATCTTGTGACAAATAAGGTGCACTTAATATGAACCAACATGTAGCTATCAAATATGTGGCTTTAGCTCCCACTCTCAGTTTAATAGGAATTACATGGACAAAGGCAAAAAAGGTAAATAGACAGGAAGGCAGGAATGTTCCCTTATCTCTGCAAACATGCCAAAGCTGCTTAACAAAACAGCCACATTTAAAATACCCAAGATAAAAATCGATGTTGTGCTAAACAACACTGAAGTGAAATGAACTGTTAAACTCTGTGTGTTTACAATCAAATATTCTTCAGAACATTCTTACAGTATAAAAGAAAACATATACAGACCTTTATTTATTGTGAATATTGGAAAGAACATTGAAAAAATGTGCATGTTACTTTATATTCCAGGAATAGAAAAACTGTATTCTCAGCACTGTAAATATGACATATGGTGATTAGAGAGACTGTTAGTTGAATTAAAGTGTAAAGAGGCTTAGCTGTAGATTAATTAAGATATCCGCACACACACACAGAAAACATGTGCCCTAACATTATAGACCTCAACTATCAGTAAGGTCGATTTCATCTTATCAGAACAGCCTACATCAAAGAGGCCTTGAAATTTTCCATATAGAGGTTAAAGGTTAAGAAAAAATACAGAATCCAAGCATGAGTTGTGGGTGGTTTTATGTTAAATGTCCCTACAGAAGGTTTTATTTATTTGTCTCGTTCTAGTTTCCTGCCTGCTAATGCTAATAACTAATGTCTTCTAAATGTATTACTATTTTGGCAAAATTGAATTTTAGCACAATTAATAATCTGGAAAGTGTTCTTTAAAAGTAACAGATGGTTGTATTTTACAGCAGATTCCGGTTCTTGATGCATAACTTCTCAACTTTTCAGGAAATGGTGTTTGGATTTCTGTGGTTTGCTGTCTGGTTCCAAGCATCCTTCTTTAATTTTCACCGTACAAATAGTGGATCAGTTTAACTTTTATGTACCGACTTTCACTGGTCAGTATGACTTCATTCAACGCAACAATATGGGCAAAATGTAAACACATTTTTGCAGCATTAGCCATTGAAGAGCAAGCTTACCCATAGCATTTCAACTCACGTAACTACTGCAAGACAATAAAACAGGGCATTAACCTGTAAAGAGCCATTTTATATATGAGTTATTCATGCATGGACCATTACTGGCAAAGGCTGATCGCAGACATTTGCTTTAATTCTGAAACCGCAGTAATTCTTCAGCACATGGCAATATACTGTATTAATGTTAGTTGCGGTGGCATTTAATTCAGTCATTTCATATTTTCAAAAATAAAAAGGACATTCTCTATGAAACACTTCCCCTCAAGGTACAGCATTTCTGCACAGAGTTCTTTCATTATTTCACATAAAGGGGATTGTCAGTGACGTATATGCTCTGTTTTGCTTCGTGTTAGTGTTCCACTCCAAAATCCAGCATCTGCTTTCCATTTTGAGAAGCCCTGCGCTGCTTTCAGTGCTGAAACATTGTTGGGCCTGATAGGGCGTTTGTCAGGTTTCTTTGGGAAAATGACAGCATGGTGCGGAGGCGGCTCGACATGGGGTGGCTGCACAGGAAAACTGCCCAGAAACATGTCACTCCTGGCTTTAAATAAAGAAAAAAAAATCACTTTTTGTTCAGACTGAATAAAAAGATTATCTTATTGTTTTTGTCTTTTGTTATTTGCTGACTTTCTTTATTTGCACTTGATGTTTGTTTTTTGTTGTTGTTGACCTACATTTAAAAAACGATGGTGGCTCTGAATCCTGAATTAAGAATAGGCTGTCTTTACACAGTAACATGATATGTGAAAACTGAAAACAGCTTTTCTTTTTTCTATTGTCTACTTGCTGTGTTTCCTAATGCATCAAACCTAAGAATCAACTGTCCTTATTCAGTGTATAAAAGCATTACTAAGTTTATTGTCATTTTATTTAAAAGACAAATCAAGTGATTCCAAGGCTAATGTTGGCTTACACCTGTGGAAACACCTCAGGAACTCTGCCCAAAAATTGGAAATGCCTGATCACAACAAAAAAAAAAAGAATCATAAACCCATGAAGGAAACTCATTCATTTATTACCTTTTCCATGTCTTTCCATTACTTTTCTTTCTGTCACCTTTGTTCAGTGTGAACCTAACATGCCACAGACTGTCAGAGTTGGTTTTAGAGAGACGTCAAGGTACGCTACTAATTCAGTTGTGCTAGCTTTGCAACAAAAACAAGGAAGCAATATAATTTTATCAATTATCTTGTTTTCATTACTGCTGAAAGCAGAAGTCATAACTGAAAATACATTTTGATTAATTGCACAGCCCTACTTAAAATGCAGCAACTTAGGAAGATTGCCTTGTAATTTGTTTATCTACAACTACTGAAGCCTTGAGCTGATTTTTGATTAGGTTTTAACATATTCTTACACACCTTCTAGACTATGAATTTTGGCCTGTAACTTTTAAAGTCAGGATGAATAATAAAAGTATGATAAAAAAAAAACATGTTCTAGCGTTCATTTGGAGATACTTGTTTTGAGACAGATGATTAAACTTGTCACTGGAGACTTTATATTGTTTTCATTATAGTGAAAATTAGAACACTTTTATAGGAAAAAAAAAAAAAGCTTGTTTACATCCACAACATGCCACTGTAGCCTTTGGATCACTTCTCCTCCTCTGTACCACAAACACAGTCTCTCTATTTGGCCCACTCACTGGTCAGACCAACAATGACCCTTTTTGTGGAGGGAAAACGTGTGTTCTGCCCCCTGAAGCATTGTTTCTATATTCATCACTGCAGCACTGATTAGCTCACAGCTCATACGGGTGTGGCTATGATGCCTGTAGTATACAGAACATTTTGCCAGGATAAAGCAGCACTTTTTTTATTGATTGAACAACCTAGGGAACAAAGTTTAAATGAAAGCTGCTGTCACTACCCTTCGACACACTGACTGAGCAATCACTGGGTGAACTGGACTGTGCAAAACACAATTTTAGAGATGTTATAGATTTTTTTCACGTAATTACCTATCAGCTGAAAAGCTAGTATCTTGAAAACAACTCTTGGTTTCAATGATGCAAAGTTGAAGTTTTTTCCCCCCTCTAGAGTGTTAAAATGACAGGTATCCTCAGCAACTTTCTGTAAGGGAAGGTATTTGGACAAGCCATCAAACAGGCTGCAGCTTAGAAAAATAAAGAGCCCCAGGAGTAAGGCTGTGTGAAAGCTATTCTTGTGGGGAAAATAAGATACATCACAGAATAGAGATGAAACCAACTCCTACACACCCTGTCCCTGACCTACATAGAGCTATGAAAACTCCCTCACTATGCACCAAATGTAATGAGTGGAGAGATGTTGGATGTGTGCAGGGGTGAAGTGAGGTATGTGTTCATTTTTAAGGATGATTTGTAGACCTATCAGGACACACATTACAATGTATTTTTAGAACAAAGTCATTTTTTTCTTATTTTAAATATTTTCAGATTCCCATATTTAGTTATTGAATATGCCAATTTGTTCTTCTCCACTTTCTTTCCCTTCAGTTAAAAACAGAGTTGCATCTTGTGGGAGCTTCACTGCTAATTCATGAAGGTCCTATAAGCAGTATTTATAGCTTTTGTAATTTTGCAGATCAGCTGGGTTGCATGTTTAGTTCCAGCAATCATTTCACAGAAAGTAATGTTTGGCCGACTGCAAACAAATCTCTCAAGCAGTGATTGTATCAATAGACAAAGCACTGAACAGCGGCTGGTGATGACTGAATAAACAGCATTGGGAAAACTTAACAAAAGTCACAGAGAGCACGCTGCTTCAGGGTTTTCCTTTGGAGAAAGTGGCGCACAAACACTCGACAGACAATGACGGACAGCTGACAACAGCAAACTGTACCAGGCAGAGACGATCCTGCTTCAGGCTCTACTTCCATCTTCTGCCTCCCTGTGGACTTCCTACCAAGAGATTCAAATATGACTTGGCCAATTTACTGCAAACAGCTCTTTGAGAACAGATGGAATATGTCTTTCTTTGGCTGTCAAAAGGCATAACAATCTGAGTGGGAGGCTGTTCACAGGCATTTGCAGATTTCATGGATTTGCTTTAAATCAGCATTGCCCTAGCAAAGATTTTTGAACACACAGAAAAAGATAAGACCATTTCATTATATGTTATGAATATTTTAACTGAATTTAAGTACTGGATACCCAAGGCCATGTTGAATGTCATAATGAAGTGTATACACAACATGATAAGAGGGTTACCTATGCACATTTGAGATATTTCTTTGCAGCTTTTTCCTCAGATCTGCCATCGTGTTCACACTTTTAAAACATGCAGGGATCCCGTATTTATTCAGAACCCACTCTGGCCTTCATGTGCCCTCTGCTGTAGAGAGCCAATCCGGTAATGTCGGCCCACAACTGCAGCAAGATGGTGGAGAAATCACATTAATCAAGGACACAGTGAGCAACCTCCACCTCCCATCTGCCGTTTGTGCTCACAGCACACTGTGGACATGTGTGTGCTGTACTGTGCAATCACTGAACAGAGATATGAAAGCTCTGAGTGTGTTGACCAGACAATGGCTTTATTTATCAAGACAAATATTGAATTTTCAAAGTGACAAAAAAAAGAAAATATGCAAAGGTTAGATGGTCAAAAAAGAAGCTTGCTTTTGAATGTGCACAATTTGTCAGTGTGACAAGGTAATAATAACTATAAAAATACATAAAACAAAGAGACTGCTGTGATTATATCAGCTTGACCTGGATAGTGAATGCCAACTATATTTACATTTACAGTCTTGGAATTTGCTAACTAAATATCCCTCCCGTCTTGTCCTTCACCAACTTTTCAGCCACAAAGATGCAAACTCTTTGCAGCACAAGATGTATAAAAAGACTGAAACATATGAAATTGTAAATGCAACAAAGGTAGAGATGTCTAAGCTGTTCATTCCTCCTATCAGTCCAGTCCAGCAACAATGGACCCTACACCTGCCAGAGTGATGCCCACCTTCCTCAGGGGGTAAGTAGCCTCTTCTGCTAACTCCTGTATGATCTTAATCCAGTATGACTACAGGAACTGCACCTGGGACCACAGAGCAGAGAACAATCATAGTTGCATGATAACATGTGACATGTTATGATTGGCTGATCTACCATAACATGTCACTTGTAAATAAAAACTAAAAGTTTACTTTTTCAAAAGTCACTGTGTCAAAGTTCTTGGATTCCCACAATCCGCTGCTGCTTTTGGCATCAGCTGAGGGATTGGCCACAGTTACATGATGTTTTTTTTATTTTTATTCAGAATTCATTATTCATAATAAAAATAACATACATTTACATGGAAATAGTCATTCAGATGATACATGGGAAACACATTTAATTTTTATTCAATTCCCCTTTTGATCTGGGGGTTGGGAAGGGTCCTGATTGGACCGGGGAAGACATTCCCGCTTCTTTTCTTGTTGTCTACAACATGGAAGACCACGAACTAAGGACCATTTTCACAGCAGCTCGACACTAGCATACTACTTCACTTTGGTCAGCAGAGGATGAGAAGAGAGACAGAGTTTCGTACCATTATCGCGACAGGACAAAGGAACAAGCATGCACAGAACGACCGGAATTAATTTAAAGCGGAATGACATGACATGATTGGGGGAATTATTCAATTCAGATTTAAAATCAGAACAAGCAAGCCACTTATTTCAGATTTAAGTTTAATTCGGAATGGTCATTTTAAATCTGGATTTAAAGATAATTTCATTTTTATTCTGAATTAAAGGGGAGTTAAAAATTACATGTAAATGTGGCCATTTGTGTTTGTTATCAACTGCAAAGCATAAGAGGCTGCTCCTTTCAATGTGTCAGTAAAATCAAAAAAGACATATGAGATTATACCACTTGGAAAATATCATGTCTTAAGTAATATATTTTTTCTTTTACTAAATATGGAGTTGTTTCTCTGCAAAGTATTGGCTGAGAAAATAAAAATTAAAAACGTATTGTGTTTATTTGTGTATTTGTATGTACACAAAGGAAAATTTGTGTGCAGTGGAATAAAGTTACAAATAGTAACTTCATTCCACCGCAGTCATCATTAAATTATGTTGTTTTTATTTACAATGCAGGATTTTCTTTAAATAAATATTTGTTGAAGTAAAACTAAAAAAGAAAAAAAAACAAATGTGAAAAAAGTGAGTATTTGTGGAGAACTTTTTATTTGCTGTGCCTGAGCTCTGCATAAGATTCACGAATTAAGTTTAACAGAGGGTAGAAAGGAGAATAAATTGAGTTCACATGGAAAACTCTTTGATTTCTATGCATGAGATTAAAAAAAAGCTTCAAAAGTCAAGGAAATCTGAGAATTTTATGAGATCTCTTTTGAACTTAAAACAAGACTAATTTAAGCTTTTCAAACTATTTTCACTTTTGGAGGAAAAAAAATAAGTGGGGAAATAAGCCATTGACTCATTTTAGTTTCACTTTTATCTAGGAGAAATGAATTAAACATTTTTGAGATCTCTTTTCTGATTTTCCTTTCCTCTGGGTAGTCGCCGCTTTACTGTGTTTGATAAGTACCGATACTTATGCTACCCATCTATCACATGAGTCTAAGACTCCCATGTACTGGAAAACTTCGAAGTGTGCAATATCACCAACCAAGAGGCATCATCGAGCAAGCAACACCACAAACTAACCAAACAAGTTAGAGAGAGGAATACAAATCAGGACTGAGTTATTAAAAATAAATTCCAAAGCTCTGAAAGTCCCACAGAGCACCATTAAATCCATCATCACAACATTGAAGGAATATGGCACCACAACACACCCACGTAGAGAGGGCTGTCTACCAAAATCTCATTCTAACAAAATGGGCTGTATCTACCCAAACATGGTGGCATCATCCTCCTGTGGGGGTGTTTTTAATCAGCAGGGACTGACAAATACTGGTCAACACAAACGCACACTAATTTTTGTTTATTTATGTTTTACAATCATCATTATTGTTGTTGTTGTTAGGCAAAGCAGGCAGTGGAAGTGGTTTACATAAAACATTAGAAGTCTTACAGCAAGGTGCAACAGAAATAGCACATTTGCTATTTCTGTCCCTGATCCGAATGCTGTGAACAGAAACCAAGAGTTCCTTATCTAAAGTTATAAAACACGGCTGTCACCATCAACCCTGCTTCTGTAAATGATTTCATGCATGCACATCACCATTTACCACAAAGAAGAACAACAAATCACCGCCACACTTAGGCAATTCATTAGGTATTATCATTATAATATTATTACTAATATTATTATTGTTTTTGTCGTGATTTCCCTTCTCTAATTTGGACAAATATTTGTACATTTTTTGCACTAAATCCAAAAATCTACTGAGACCAGATAGCCGGGGATAAATATTTTTTCCAGCCACACAGCTTGTATGTATGTTAAAATGGCTCTAATACGTAGCTTATAAAGGTCCTTCAACATCCTTACCAGCTAAAGATCAAGCCAAAAACAATGTTAATTTAATCTAATCTGAAAACAGACATTAGGCAGATTGCATTTTAGATTCAGTGAGTGTAATGTCATTTCCAGTGTCCAGAAAATAAAGTCTGCAAAATAGAGCAAAGACAAAACTTGTACCCTAGAACCTGCATGAGAAATCATCAAACTGTTCAATGCAGGTTTTTCTTTATATCATAGAAACTAGTACATTAGATCTATAGTAAGTAAATCTAAGGCTGCATTAAAATTAAAGAGTGCTTATAATTAACTCAACATGAAAATAGAGTTGTTTTGACTTTGTCTGAATGGGGGCCTGTGGTGTCAAAGCTGAAAAGTTTCCGCCTGCATGCAACTAATACTTCATGTCTGCTATAAACATGCAGGTTTAGCTTCCACAGAAGACTTCATACAGCTGCTTTCAAAGGCTGAGGAGTCCCTGTGACACACAAGGTCCTCTTCATTAGTCAAATACTGTAATTCCAATTTTATATGTCGTAATAATCAACAGATGTGATCATCAGCTATTTTTCTACATGAAGGGTAAATTCCTCTTTAATCAATTACATTTCCTTTCACTGACAATCAATGAGTCCTCATGGCTTAGTAACTAGGAATTCAGTCAGATCAAATACTTATAAAAAAGTGTTAGACAGTGTTTTGTAAGAAAATAAAGGGCAATTTGTTTCAGTGATTTTTTTTTTTACTTTGTCCACATAAGTGTTAGTAAAGACTGACTGATGCATCCAAATTGAGTGGACATAATTTCCCACTGCCAGTCAGAGCTGCAGATTAAACTAGCAGTGCTGAGGTCTTTTTAACTGTAGTATAGGTGCCAGGAAAATTTAATACGCACTTCATTTCTGCCAGGATTATTTTTAAAGTGGGCTCTAAGCAGGACATGTTTATTTAACTTAATAAGTAAGCAGTAGGGAAGAAAAATATAAAAAAAAAAAACTTTTTTTTTTATTGTTTTTAATTGGCCATACTAAAGCTACAGAATGGTGCTTCTTGACTGTCCCTTTCTCTTAATCAATCCTCACATGGAAAGTGGACAACTGTACTTCTCTCATCGTGCCGTTTGATTGGCTGCAATAACTTTAGGGACACTTTCTGGCCAAAGAAAAGTCTCCACCAGGACTTAACCAAATAGGGATGAACCTACTATTGCAGTAATTTAGCATGTTTCAGCTGGCAAAAAGTCATTAAACCCTAATTGATGGAGTAAGTAGCTTTTCATTTTTTTAATCATCCATGATGGAAGACGGCCAGTGGTCATTACTTTTTCTCTGATTCAGAAGGGTTAAATGATTGCTTTGCATCAAGTAAACAAAACATGGGAAATCTTTGAAATAACTACAACTCAGTTAAGAATTATCTAATGCATTATTAAAACCTGCAAGTTACCATATAGGGATAAATGTGGGCATAAGAACTTTTTCAATTATGTTCATAGCTAACTTAAATGTTTGGTAAAGTTTGGTTAAAGGAAAACATTTATTAGCGCATTTTCACAAGCATAATGCAAAAACCCCAAGTTACAGAAACTACACATTTTGTAGCCTTAAGAAAATGAGTTATCAGTGGGACTAATAATAAAAAAAGAAGAAGAAGAAGAATGTGATTAGCAAGGAAGCATAAGGATTTGACTCTTGAGTAATGGAAAGAAGTAATGTGGTTAATTCTTACTCTGTTGAAGAGTGATAAACACACAAGTAATGGCTAATATAAGTGTCCACACAAATCCAGGTTCAGCAGCAGTATGTGCTAAAAACTGTGGGCAGCTGGCCTCCTGAGTACAGTAAATAACAGTGAATGAGGGGCTCAAGGAGCATGAGACATCATTTTGACCACCACACCTCAACCCACTGAGAATCAACTCCATCATCAATACAAAATTTTAACAGGAAGTAATGAATCTCTGAAAATAAATGTTCAGGCATTTCATGCACTTGTCAGAATGATCCCACAATAAGAGGTATAACACCTTTTTGAATTGCCACCCAAATAAGAAAATTAAATGCACAACTATCATTTGTCTTTGAAACACATAAGTCTCCTGATGTTGCTCCAGGTGTATTGTGGGATACTATGAAAACTTATGTTCATGGCCTTAAAATATCGTATACCTCTGGGCTTAAAAAGAAAAGTAGAGCTGAGCAAAGAAAGCTTGATCTGCATTCAAGTTTATGAGCTTGAGACGACATTCAAATTATCTTCTTTAGATGAACTTAGAAGAAATCTAGAAATGGTGAAATTAGCCTTGGGCAGCTTGATAACTAGAAAAGCAGAAAAAAACACAGAGTTTTTCAATCATTGAGGCTGGAACTCCCAGACTCTGACTTTCTAGACTGTATTTATGAATTGATTTTTGTATTATTATTTTTGTATTGTTAGTCTTGTCTTTCTTCTTACTGCTATTATTGGGATTTATTTTTATTTTTTAAAAAAATGATATATATTCGTATTCTGTGCACTGTCCTGTGCTATTTTGTTTTCACTGCTTTGCAAAAAAGTTAAAATATTTTTTTAAAAAAAGTCGATCCTGCAATGAATAGGACAAAGGCAGCCCAACAGTATACAAGAGTGTGCAACTGCAAGCAACATGTTTTTATTCTAAAAGACAGTTTATTGTTTGGTTGGTTAGACTGTTAAACTTTCTGATTCATTTACTTAATAAATTATAACAACGGCATGTTTTGTTGAATTATCATGACTTGAATGAGACTTGATCTGTTCTACTCTGCCTGTGACTGGCTTACCCTTAAATAGCCTCTGCAGAAGGTCTGTTTGTTATCTGCCTAAAAAATGTGTAACTGTATCTGCATGCGGATTATGTATGCAGCTAGATCAATAAGCTATAAAAAAAGGAGAAAATGAGACCTTCACTTCTTGTGGTATAAATGATGTGACAGAGGGAAAATTCTTTGAGCTTGTATACTTCTTTCTGTTAATTACGCCCTCTGATCGATCAGTTTCATAATAAAACCCAGTCAGTTTGACTTGAGGCTCATTCACTAAGGCTATACATGGTAATAATGAAAGATTTCCTCCACACTGTATCTGTGCAGGTTGGTTATGTATGCAGCCAGATCAATAAGCTTTTAAAAAAGAAAAGAGGAAAAAAAAATATAGTTATAGTGT
Source organism: Melanotaenia boesemani (assembly GCF_017639745.1). Taxonomy (NCBI): domain Eukaryota; kingdom Metazoa; phylum Chordata; class Actinopteri; order Atheriniformes; family Melanotaeniidae; genus Melanotaenia; species Melanotaenia boesemani. The sequence continues at coordinate 17,698,991 of NC_055684.1, read as the reverse complement.
GTACAACTACACTGTAAGCCTCTTCTACCAAATCCAGCCTGCTCTTGCTCCAAGATGTTTTCTATAAGAGCTGCAACATGTTTATAAAAAAAAAACAAAAAAAAAAACTGTGATTACAAAAACTAAAGTTCGGTACATCTGACAAATTAAAACTAAACCCAATTCCATCTGCTGTGACAAAGTTCTGGGTTTCCACAGTCTGCTGCTGCCTCTGGCATCAGTTCTGACACCATGTTTATTTGATGCTTGCTATTGTGTAGCTTAAGGTAACAAACTACCGCTATCAGAGCAAAACATGGGTGGCTGCTCCTTTGATGTGCCAGTCAAATCAGATATTACATATAAAAATATGCTATAGTGAAAGTGTTTAGTTGGTCTTCAGGAAAGAGCATGTAATGTTTTTTTTTTTTTCATATTATGCCAATTAATTCTTCCTACAACTCAGTTTAAATTAAGGCTGCAGAGGATATAAAGTGATGCCTAGTGACTGTTATCAGAAAGCATTTACAGGAAATAAGAGAAGTTATGTTTGGGCATGCGAGCATTACAAAAAAATAAAGATAAGTGTCAACCTACAAACAACCCTGAATTGCTTCTACGAGTTAATTATCTAACATTCTCACATGACTGTAGTCAGTGTGTCATACAATATACCAGTGGGCATCTGGCAGGCGTGTCATTACTATGAAATAACTTGCTGTAAAGTGAGCACTAAGGCCTTACAAGTGTGCAAATGATGGCGTGAGTACAAAGTTTCTTGTCCTTGCAGACAAAGGCTCCCATTTGTATAGTAAAGTCTTTGTGGTAGTTTGCATGCACAGACTATGAATGTCTGCTGGAAGTGCTGGACTGTGACTAAGGGGGAAAAAACTGATACACTGAGTCCATGGAGCTTCTTTAAAAAAGAAAAGCTCTTGGACATCCGGCAAGTGAGGCAGAAACAGTGCCCTAGCATAAAATGCAAATGACTTAGTCAGAGCATAGACTGTGTCAGAGGTCCCCTTGCTCCCCCTCTCTCACCCCTCTCCTCCCCATGTCCCCTCCCTGTTCTGCTGAGAGTACAGAGGCAGTGTGAAATCCATCCTGGGAGGGGCTATTGTACCCTGGGAAGCAACCGTCAAACTGGAATGGTGGAGGCCAGGCCCAGGCCAGAGAATCTCTTTTTATAGCCTGAGGGACTGGAAGAGCCGTAGCAGTTTCTGCTGAAACGCCAAAGGTGTGGACCTGGGATGAGCCACCAATCCCTCACTCATCCTTCCTGATGTCTGGATCAGGAACTGCTGCTGTCATAACAAGGCCTCTGTATCCCTACTTGCATTCACAGGCAGGCTCAGGTTTAATTGTCCATGATGGTGTTTACTCTACCAAAGGGCCACATGTTTATCTGTCATTCCCATCTTCTGCTCTCCTCCTCCACACTTTCTTGTCCTCTCAGCTGCCCTTATAGCTGTCAGACTGAGACAGAGGCACAAACCAGCACACCCACCCCCAACTGCACTCCATCAATGCCCCCCTTTGGACAAAGCTGCTGTCTTTGCAACATGCTAAACAGGCTGAGAGAGGGGTATGAGAAAGGGGAAGGATAGAATAAAGGAAGAAAGAGTGATTTGAGGGCAATAAATATATACACATCTCACCTTCTTGTCCTTAATAGTATGTCCTCCAAGAAGATTCAGACACTCCCTGGTGACCCTTTAATCCTGGTAACCTCCCATAGACTCTCAGGTTTTACCACACTGCCGGGTCCAGCACACTCATCTTTATAGTTCCCCGTGAGGGCTGCAAGTGGCTGAACACAGACTGGAAATCTCCTGTCCTGTTTACTTTCCCACAACTTCTCCCGGGCACCGTGTGCACTAGCAGCTCTAAATGAGGTAACCCTCTTTGCTCCCTCCCTTTCTCTCTCAACCTCTCTCGCCTGTCTGCTCCTGTTCCTCCCTCTATCTCCCTCTATATCTCTGTCCCTCTATGTTTTTAGATGCCCCCCAACCCCAACCCCTCAGCCCATCCATTCTCAATCTGTCCTTTCTTCAGTTTTCTTCCTCCTCCCACTCTACCCCTGCTGCTGTCCACACCGCGGCAGAAAGCAGGGTAAGGGTTTTCAGGCTCAACCGGCCAATAGGAGACTGACAAAGTCGAGCTTTGGGCCAATGAGCCTAGAGGCTGGCGTTTTAACCAATCAATGGAGATGTTCTGGACAAGTGGGCGGGACAAAAGGAATTAGGGGCCATCACAGAACTTCCTGTGTGGGATAAAGGTGGCTGCTGAAGCACAGCACACGGGTCAGCTTGGAGTTTCTTGCTCATGACTGGGTTTTTATTTGAATTTATTTAGATGAAAAAGATTGCGAACTCATTATTTCAAATTGAACATAGACAATTATTTAATTATATTAAATTGCTACAAAGCTGTGGTGGGCTTTGATAATATTGCAAAAGCACCCATCATAGTTATTATCTGCAAAATATGCTCAGTGATATAATTCTATACAGAACACCAAAGCTACTACTCCTTAATTAACATTTAAGAAACATTTTATCATTGTTTAAACTTTCCTGTTGGTCAGTTGGTTTCATTTATAAACATGTAAAAGCATTAATTAACCATTGTATATTTTAACAAAATAAATTTAAAAAATGACATAGCAAAACAATTTGGAATTATTTTACATGTCAAATAACTAGAAAAAATCAAAAATAATTAAAATACAGTAACAGCCTCTGAAATTTAGTGAATGTGCAGAGCAACAAAACATTAAAACTACCCAAGTTAACATTAAAAACATGTCAGTTAGTTATGATTGTGTGAGACTGTGTGATCTAATAGTCTTTGAGCTCGGCTATTATTGTAAATGGCTTCTGCCTGATCCTTTTTCTCTTACTGTGTCTGTTCTTGTTGTTAATTTCATTTGCAAAATTGTGGGTTTGTGCAAAGTGTACCAACACTGCACCATGAGCACAAAGTAACGTGCCAAAATGTGTCAGGAATTTTGCTTTAATTGAATAAGACGTCCTCCTCCACTTAGCTCAATAATTCTCATGTGAGCATCTTAATTTTTCCGGCAAAATGATTACAAGGCAAGAAACTACCACATATTGTCACTGTTGTCCAGAAGATTTATTAAAACACGTTGAACAAATACACAGAATACAAATAAAAAGATGACAATTCACTTTTTCATTCAATTGCCATACAACACAGATATCTGAACCATAACACTGCTTGGAGCTCATTGTCTGTAAATGCTAGATACACTTCCACCTCCTGTAAGTGAACCGTCAAACGTTTCACATGCTGTGCATTCACTGCAACAAAGGTGCCTTTAATCAGGGTCTTTTAGTAGCTTTTGAAGCCATGTTAATAAGCAAGTACATACATTGTTAACATATTTATATTAGACTGAAGCCTTTTCAACAGACATTACATTCATACTGACTTCAGTTTGATTGCATTTTATTGGAGTACTGTGTTTGTGATGTTATCACTCCACAGGGAAAAGACATGATTCTGATTGATGAGCACACATTGTGCACATAGCAGTTCTATGGTAACACCACTCAGTGGACATTCATCTTTTTTCAGCTTAATACAAAAAACAAAAACTATATGACACAAACTTATCTCTGAAAAATCGTTCAAGTATTTACATGTTTCTGAGGTCCAGTCTGTCAAGCAACCTAATACATGTTATGATCAAGTATTTGATGGCATCAACTGAAACACAACCAACAACTTTAAGCACATTACAAACAAAGAATAGCACAAAAAGTGGTATGATGCACTTCAAGGTTCATCTCATAGTTTTGTCCATATAGTTGTGTTTTTAAACTGAATTAGAGTTTTATGTCAAAACATGTTAATAGATCATAGGTGAGGAGGTTAAACTGACACAATCTTTGTGAATGGTAACCGAGAGCCTGAGGGCAATCATTTAAATCTGCAAAAAAAAAAAAAAAAATAGTAGAAAACACACCTTTTTTTTTGTTTGTTTTGTTTTTTTTTTTACAACACAGCCTTCTTACTTTAAAAAAGTCAACCACAACTGTCATTCAATGAAAGTCAAATAAATGATTTTTGTAAGGAATGATGATAAAACCAGAGAATTAAACTGAAAGGAAGGGGGGGGTCAAATATGTGTCAATATGTGTCTAAATATTTCACCATCACCAGTTGAATTCACAGATCTTCTTCCAAAAAAAGCTGGGAAGTTGTATAAACAGAAAGCAATGCACTTCATAACACTGAAATCCTGTATTCGGTTTAAAATAATCAAAACTCTGCACATTATTTTTTCTCCTTTGTTTTGAATTTGATGCCAACAACACATTTCAAAATGCTTGGACAGTAAAAAAAAAGTTTCCAGAAGTTATGTGATGATGCATAAAACCACATAGTGGACATATTTTAAATACCAAATGAACAGCATTCCAGATAAAACTGGAGGAATGGATCAACAGATTGGGATTTCTTAATACAAAAATTAAAACAATGTTCAAAACATGCAAAAAAGAAAAAGAAGAAAAATGATTTAGAAAGTCTAAAAAATCTCTGCGGCCAACTATACCATAAATAAATAAATGAATAAAAAATGGAGCTTAGATGCCACTGTATAAAATACAAACTTGACTCTGATAGATGTTAGTGGGAAAATGTTTGGAAAACCTTCGATTCACCACTGAATCCATTTCCTCACAGCGAGCACAAAACTTCAAACTCAACCTTCTAAAAGAATAAAAGTCATACACACAAAATTTATGAAAATCCACTGGGCCTAAGGTCACATTAGAGAAAACGTGGATGATTTGTCTTCAGGCTTAACATTAGAGGAACCACCCAGCTTGTTGGCAGTATACAGTTTAAAGGCTATCATATCTTGCAGTATGGGGCTGTGTTAATTTGCATATCAGCAAAAGGCACTATTAACACTAATTGACTTTGTTTTAGGGCAGCATGCTGACATCTACATGATGTCTACAAGATCTTGTTTCTTTCAGCAAGAAGATGTCATTCCACACTGAGTATATATAATAACAAAACGACTCTAGAAGTAAAGAGTTCAGCTGTTAAATGGACCTGTCTGCAATTTATATAAGATTAATATTTGGATTATAAAAAAAAATTAAGATATGTAAGAGACGAGTGAGGGGATCCTAGGCTGTAACTAGGTCAAGCAGGAACTGTTACAAAAACTCTGGGTATCTTTGGTTTCCAAATGCTCACAGAGTTTTAGTTGTTAAAGAAGTTGTGATGCAATTCAGTTAAATTTTTTCCCATTTTGAAATGTACTGCTGGCATCAAACCCAAAGTTAATATAAGTTAGAATATCATTTTATTTTATTTTGAATAAATTTAGAATTAAAACAATTTGCAAATCGTTCAGTTTTTTTCTGTTTGTTTAGCTTTTTTTTAACATTGACCCAACAGTTTTGGAAATTTACTGATAAAAAAGAAAAAAAGAACATTGTTACATTTAATGAAGTCAGTTTAGCACAGAAATAGTAAAAGCTGTAATACTAACATGCTTTCAACAGATTTGAAAAGAAACAAAGACTGACTGAGAGAACTGTAGGCGAACATATAATCTGAAAATAATGCTGTGCAATATTGGTCCGTAAAGGTTGACAAATAGAGAACATTCCTTCAGATGAATGCTCCAACTGTGGCACCATCAATTCACAGGCTCTGCCTCTGTGGAGGAATACACTGCATCAAGGAACAAATCATTCTGAATTTATAACGGCACCAGGTGACCAACTATGTCCCGTTCTACCACATAAAGAGGGAAACAAAATCTTGGTTATTATACTAAACTGAATGTGACATTGTATCATAAGCACATATGCTCCTAATATATCATAACAATTAAAATGGAACCCAGAAAGTTCCTGGGATACAAGAGAAGGAAAAAATACAACCCTGCATTCAGGGATTTGAGTTAGCCTGAACACTAAAGCCCTGTTTGTGGACCAGATGCACTCCCGTTCATGGCCCCAGGATTAAGCTCCACAGCTAATACTAACATTGGAGTAAAGAAAGAATCACAAAGTACCGTACACAGTAAAACTGAGTCTTCTCTAAAATGCATGAAAATGCCTTCTTGGTAAAGTTTTCTGCTCTGCTTGATTTTCATGTACGCCAAGCCAAGCCTCTTACCTCATCCATATAGGTGTACATATTTTTACTACTATTAGACCTACATGAGGTAAAAATAAACAGCTGTCTGTGAGTATATATACAGTACAAGAGGCCAGCCTTCACAGCTGCTGCAGTCAGGTGTATCTGCAGCTGTACCCGGAGCTACTTTCTCCAAGTTACCAGCAGGTGGCAGTCTGTAAAAGATTCAGCCAATGTCCTGCTACTGCATACATTATAGTTTTTGATGCTTTAAAATCAATATCTTTTCCCACTGGTTACAACAAGAATGATAAAAAACACATATTGTTAGCTTCAGAGCATAATTGCCTAGGTCATAGTTTGCCCAAATTATGACATCTAATTCTACACTCCGAACACTGCTGATTTACTGTGCATTATCAATACTGAAAACCTTAAAATATGACTTAGGCAATTATGCTATGAGGTTAATGATATGTAAAGTAACTTTAAAGATATTGGCCTTCATAAACAATCTCATATCAAACTATGACTGAAAATGTCCTCAGTGTCTCTTCTCTTCTCTTCTCTTCTCTTCTCTTCTCTTCTCTTCTCTTCTCTTCTCTTCTCTTCTCTTCTCTACTCTTCTCTCCATAGGGAAAAGCTCCAGAGCAGCACAGTCACAGTGTACAGTGCATTGGCAAATGGATAAAAGCAAGAGGGCGCACACGGGATGGAAAAGTTTCAACTTGCACAAACAAAATTCACATTCCATGAATAAAATGAGGCCCAATCAAGATCATCAGAAACTCAACTTGCTTGAGTTTCATGATGTAGTGCAGGGCTCATAAAGTCCTCTTCCAAGGAAGTTGCTTCATTTCCCTCCTGATCTGCAGTTCTCCATCACAGATAAACAAAACAAAAACCTACTGAAATACTTCTATAGGATCCTTGAAAGATTAAAAGTGCAATTGTTAAGATAGATACATCTGCATGAATCAAAAAAGTTAATTGCCTTATCCACACACAGCAGAGAGCTTGATTTAGTAGATTATGAGAAAGGAAGGAGCAGGAGAAAGAGGAGGATGTAGCGTAAAAGAAGGGCAGCAGTCATCCACACAGATTCCATCCCTGGGAGTTTCTGACCTCAGGTCATTGATACAGAGCTGGTCTAGTCTTCAATACAGATGACATCACTGGGTTTGCCTGACTTGAGGTCAGGCGTAGCCACATCTCTCAAGGAGTCCAGTGATTTCTTGTCCAGATGGCTTGTGGGAGGTGGGGGGCCGTTAGAAGAAACTAAGGAGGGGAGAGATTTTTAGTTTTTAGCTATGAGAATGTAGATGTGAACACTGATATAGTTCAAGCAGAGTACAGTGAAAGTATTTAGTTGTATTTTGCGCTGTTATGTGTTTTAAAACAATACAAGCACAGCAAACTGCATCTTAAACCTAATTTATAATCTGAAAGTCAGCATGTTCAAAATGTGTGCAGCTGAGGAAAAAAGGCTACAAAGCTCAGCTGCATCTCTTAATAGAGGTCTGCAAGTAGTGAGCATGTTTACAGCATGTGGGTAATAAGTTCATTGCTGACCTTTGTTTTACTGGAACAAATAAGTTTGGCTAAAGGGAGAAATTGTTTAAGATCTGTATGATTGTTTTATTGATGAAGTTGCCTCAGAGTAATATAGTGACAACTTTCGAGGTAGTTCTGGCAGCCATGAGCTCCTCTGCTGTTTCTCATGTGATCCACCTCATATTCTCTATGCTACCTATCAAACATGCCCTCCCCATCTGGTGGCCTACTTTAGCTGCACACTTCCTGTCTTGTTTTCTGCCTAATACTTGCTGCCATCTCAAACAGGGTAAACTGTCTGCTTTTCATGTCATTTTATCACTGCTGCTCCTCAAACAGTATGCTGCTCACTTTTCTGCCCCTCCACCACCCATGCATCCCCCTGTAGGCTCCGAGGGGAGCAGGGGGTGGTTTCTCATCATGAATATCAAATTGTGGAAATGTGTGCATAATGAGTCATGGGATCGGTGTCTGATGCCAAACGTCAGTTATTTTATAAACAGTCACATGAGTGACTGAACTGCCTTCAGACAGCATGTTAGGTTTTGCTGCTTTACTCTTACACTATGCAATTATAATGGTAGATGTATAGATTATTACTAATATACGTATATACGAAGAACTGATGCAGGAAATGACAATAAATTGTTACTGATTAATAATACTGACAATGCTTATTGTGCATTTATGGAATTTTCTTATCTTTTTAAAACATGTTGACAATATTTGCTTATGTAAATTAGTTTTCTCTGTTGCAACCTTCCAACTAGTTTCATGTCACCCACAATTTATCGCAAGTGTCGATTGTTACCGCTGACGTAAGGTCCTAGGGGCATGTGACTGTAGTTGACCATGGGCTGTCCACCTGGTCCTCTGAATCCCCCTCCAAAACTGCTGCTGTACATCTGGGAGCAGCTAAAGCCACCCTGGCTAAAAGGCTGTAAAACAAGCAAGAAAGATGAATTATCCTTCCGTATGGCATATGGTCATATGACTGATTTATAGGGAGAAAAAATGTGATGGCAATCCTCTCTGTTTAATTTTATCAAAAGAGTTGCTGTACAATGTGAATTTATGTCTTTAAACAACATTAACAGATTTGAGTTGATTTTTCAATGAAGTTTTTATTTACAGCAAAAAAGGAGAACATTTTAAACACAGACCACAAATTATTTATTAGCTGCCATGGCTTGACTAAGATTATACTATATATAAAAGATAAAACGAGAAGAAAAAATTAAACAACTCAATTTTTGTTTAATCCATTGGGAGCAAAATGTGGAGCACGCTAGTGAAAGTAAACAGCTTAAAGAAGTTTTTTTTGTTTTTTTTTGGTACATATCGCTGGAGGAAACTTTACCATTGGGAATAGCAAGTTTGATTTTCCACTTTTTTTCTATCAGAATAATGAAGCTTTTCAGTTTTGATTACCATGAACTTCAATGGTTTTGGACCAAAGCTTTTTATTTTAAAAATATCTTCCCAGTATTGATTATTTTATCAAGCCTTGTGTGCTCCGTGTTATGAGCAGCTTAGACCACACTGTACAAATTAAAAAGCAATGACCCCATCATTTTCCTTTTTATAGATAACTAATATTCTAAATGCAGTTACTGGGTGATATCTCTTCACTGTTTTCCAAATTATTATACATATGCTGTTTTTGTTTTATTCTCAAAAGTAATCAATGAAAATGACAGTGAATGCAATTTTCTATTTGTTTAAAATTATCTGGATTATACTGAAAAAAAAACTATCAATGTAGAAAACAGTATTTTTGTGCCAATCACTCAAAATAAGAAGTTCCTGTCATATTTTTTGCATTACGTAGAAGATCATTTTAAAATGTTCCATGTAGCATAGGAGCCAGTATTTAATATTACCTAAAAAAGTCTCTCATCTTTTGAACTTGTAAGTTTATGGATCATTTTTGCATGTATCTCAGCTGAGAATACAAGAATTGCCTCTCAAGTGTGCTGTATGAATGTATTCCCTCCTCACCCTCCCCACACCTGCATAGATCTTTTTAATGATGTGCCACAGGTTCTCAATAGGATGATTGTGGTCAAATAGTTAATTTTCTTCTTTTCTCCAAAGACTCAATGGTATTTTTTGCAGCATGGGATGGAGAATTGTCTTGCATGAAAATAATTTTACAGCAGTAGGCACAGTCCTTCCTTTTATACCATTATAAGATCAACTGGAGACTGCAAGTATTTTGCAGAGGTCATCCCTTAAGCACCCTAAAGGGGGGGCTATCATCTCAGTTCCCATTATTCCAGCGCAAAACATCAGTCCATCACCACCTCGCTGATGTTGCAGTGTTGTTTAAACATGGTGGCCACCAACAACCGCCCAGAACTGCATCTATTTGGACAACGCAGTGTAGCACAGCATTCCTCAGTGACTAAAACTGTTAGAAATTTGGTCTTAATGTATTTCTGAGCCCACTGCAAATGCTTATCTTTGTGAGCATTGGTTAAGGGTGGCCCAAATACACCTTTATGCACGACTGCAAGCCTCTGGAGTATCCTGCATGGAGGGGTTCTTGGGATTGCAGCTTCAAATGCAGGCACACTGCTCATCAGTGGCTTTTTAAAAGCTGCTCAATTAGTACAAAATGTGTGTCTGTTGGAGACTTTCCTTGCTATGCCTTCATCTGAATGAACCTGTTTTATTTCTGAATGACACACAATTTTTTCAACAATATGATTGTTGTAGCTTAAAGGTAGAGTGTGTAAGAATTGCTGACATCTAGTGGTAAAAAGGGGCAAAGAAATGACTTCAAACACCAAGCTAAGTTTTGAACACATGGTGGCCGTCAGTGGCAAAAATTCTTCCAGACATAAACACGTTTTCATCTGTGAGTAGATCCAGTGGCCTCATGTGCAGCAATGACTGCACTACAGGTAACTACTTCAAAGCTGTGTGCATGTCTTCTGTGTGCCTTTTTAAGGGGTTACTCATCCCAAACGGTGCTCTAGCACATATCAAAAAAAGCCGGCACTCCAGTCTTAAAGTTCAAAGGGTTCTCACTTCACACACACAGTTGTTTGCCTATTTAGAAACATTATAAAAAAAAGGTGGCACAAATATGGCAGCCTCCATGTATGCGGACCAATGGCAAGAAGATATAAACGGCTCATTCTAAAAGATTGTAGTTAAGTGATTAAATACATGTAGAAACACAAATTTTAATGATATATTACTTTTGTTTATTTGAGCTTTGATTTTGTTACACACTGCACCATTAAGTTTTTGTGAAATATCCAGTTATTTTAATTTGTTTCACAAGGTATTACACTTTCTCATGCTTTTCATTTGCAGAACGATCCTTCTTTTTACCCATACTGCATGGAAACTGTGACTTGCTTATTAATGTGGAACAACCTCCCTATGTTGTTTCCCTTTAATAAGCCCCTTAAATTCCTTAAATTTTTGCCTAAAATTCATTTTTATGGGTAAGAAAAGACTTGTTGTGAACCAACTATTTTACTGGACCATTGTTGATGTAACAGGACAGTTTTTGTTGCAGCATCATCTGCTACTTAAGTACAGTATGGCTTCAAAGATAAATTCCATTTGTGACTGGCCAGAAATAAGTGTTTGCTGAATCTACAGTTGTGACTGTAGTCCTGAATGGTAAACACCATTCAGGTCTCAGGAATCTTAGCTTTTCAATGGTGTAGAACATGTGTAGGTACTTGGGAGGAGACTGAGTAAAATACATATTTATTTATTGTGTCCCACCCATGGGACATCTGGTACCAACAGGTTAAACTCAACTGGGAAACTAATTATCAAACCTTCCTGAGATTGTTATAAGTGATCTAAACAGAAAAGAAGAACAAGTATCATAACATATATAATCCCTAAAAAGTTTGCATTGGCTTTGGTTAGAAAATTTCGGTATTGAACAGGAACTAACAGTAACTATTCCCATTCCCAAGTCCTAAAATTTCCTGCATTGCAACACATGAGATATTTGTCAAGAGATTTGTTTGAAGCCGTCCAACCTTCCTGACGCCACATCTAATTTTACCTGCTGTGGTGGAGGTTCGCTGCCTCGGCTGGTGAGACGGCTCAGGATGCTCCTCTCAGACATCTGCAGGCGGGCCGACACCGGTGGGATCCTGGACAACATGTTGGGTAGTCGCGTCACATCTGCTTTCATGTCACTCAGAAGCTCCTCCAGCTGGTTCAGCACTGTAGGAGCACAAGAACACACACTAAGCCAATCAGAGTGACAACTGTGTATCACTTTTGTAAACGCAGTCAATTCCTGAGCATCCAGAGGAATAAAAAGTGAGGCAAAGCCCAAAGAAAGTGCCTGAAAACTTTTGTAAAATTGAATTCAGAAATACTTCAATTCCTAAATCACTCAAAAAGCTAATTAACTGCATGAACTAGGATTTGAATTTACAAACTGCCAAGAACTAAATGCCATAACATTTTTCACTGGCAGATAAATCCACGAGGGTTGGAGACAGCATGGTTTTTAGTGCCTTAGTTTCATTAAGTCTTTGACTCTTCCCAATCTTTCATCCCGCAAATTACTGCAAGGTTTTTTTTGTTTGTTTGTTTGTTTGTTTTTGATAGTGACTCAAATTCACATGAAACGAGGCCACTGTATGAAACAAGATCTTCACTCAGTGTCTGTTGGAGGCTCTTCATATGGAAACATCTGTGTGCACTTCCTCTCCACCCTGGATGTGTGAATAAACAATATACTATATGAATGAATGAATGAATGAATGAATAAATAAATAAATAAAATGGTGATAAAATTTGTTTTTTAACTCCAGTCATGGTAAAATATCCTTAGAATCCTTTTAAGGAGATACAACTCAAAATTACACCTCACTAATGTGCTCATACAGCAAGCACAAAAAAGTCACAATTTTCCTCATTAAAAATTCCATTTTGATGGGATTATTTTCCCTCTATACCAGTTTTGGCCGTTGAGTGAGAACAACTAAGATGTTGTTAGTTTTGGAACTGGATAACAGACCTTTGTGCAGCACGGCATTGGCAGGCTTGTTCCCAGCCAGAGACTCTTTGGACAGGTGTTGATGAGACTCGGCCAAACATTCCACCTCAGCAAAGCGGGTGTTGAGAGCCATGGCCGGGTGACTGGGATCCTGGGTCATGTTGAGGTAAGCTGCCCTGCGTAGCTGCTCCTCAATCACCAGAGCCTGCTCTAGCAACTACAGAGAGACAGATGAAAAATAAAATGAATGTAACACAAGCACCATAGTCAGAGGCAATAGCAGTTAGCTACATTTGGACCGAAAGCTTAAAAATTCTCTGTTCAGTTGTTCTATTTAGAAACAAAGACTTCAAACTGCCTTAAAGCGACGAGCCAGGAACTTGTTCTTCATCTCTAGGTAGTTTCCTTTATGCATCTCAGTTTTGAATGGCTCGTTCAGAATTGCGTAACGGGGATCATTCTGAATGTCTTGCCAGCGAGCATAGCCATGTCTGAGATAGTTTTCTAATCAAGGGAAAGAAATGGGAACAAAGTAGCCTGTAAAAATCCTTCAAATACGAAGGCATAGGTTTGTGGAAAGCATAGTTGTAAATCACTCCTCACATTTTGAAAAAATCAGCTATTCCTCTACAGCTCCTTCCTGTCATAAATAATTACATCACTGTGTGAAATGCTGAGCTTTTTGCTCTGACATGGGAAAGGATACGTTACAATGCCAGCCAGAAGCCAATAGTCATGGCGACGGTGCCAGATGTCATGCATTTTTCCAGAAGACAGTGCCGCTCGCTCCTCGGTTTGCCAGAGGGTGTGCAACTCTGACAGTGAAACAAGACAGTGTTTGTAAAAACCCAAACAAATATTCCAAATATTTACATGTTCAAATGTTGAGAAGTCACAAATAACCTTAAATATAAATTCTATGTAATTTTTCTTTTGGAGTAATGATAAGTGCACTCTACTGACAAACATGCCACACTACACTCAGTCTTGCTTCTGCATCTCTAAAATTGAGAGATGCAGAAGCAATACAATGGCACAATACAATGGCTTTGAGTTTTAAATGACTGATTAATACATTTCAATTAATGGTCTGATTCACTACATCAGATTATATTCACAGACTTGGACATTTATGTACGGGAGGAATGAGGCAGTTTTTTAATCTGTGCTTGTCCCATTAAGATGTATTCTTACCTGTAAAGCCGCCATCAGCGATATTAAACATGAACTTGGCTTTGAATCCATTTTTGTCTTCCTTTCTGCCCTCATCCATCTCATCCAAAGTGTCTTTGTCTCCATTTAATCGACCCTCTAATGCATCTTCACTCTTCACATCATCTGCAATAAGTACATAAAGCGGGATGATTTCTCAAACTACCTTTGACAAGTTGTCTCCTAGAGGTGCACAGCTGTTTTGCCATTTTCACTTAGTGTTGCATTATTCATGTCATGCACTGCATACCTGACTTATTTTCTTTGTCTTCAGTTTTTTCTAGAGGACAACCAGCGTCTCCTTTTTCTGAGAACTTCTCGTTTTCTTTGCAGGGGTCCACTGAGGATAACAGAAACAAACAAAAAAGTTACATATACAATGCACAAGCTTGCAGGTGAATAATTTTGCAGCACATGACTCATGCACAACTCACTCTTAGGTGAGGAATGACTAAATGGTATATCTGTCTGTTTGAAAGGAGACTCTTTCGGGTTAGCAGATAGCTCAGACTTTGTGGAGGGGGATTCGGTTCTGTTCCGCTCATCTCCAGTTTTCTCCACTGAGCTGGCCTTGCTCTCCTCACTGTCAGCGGCCTTCTCAGGTCCAGGTGCTGCTTCTGCACTGGAAGCCTGCTGGGACGTAAAAATAGACAGGGCAACAGGAGGAGGAAAAGGAGAAGCACAACTTAAAAGGTGTCTGAGATTGGCAGCCTGAAGGTTTAAAAAGGAGTTATGTTTCAATGTGATGACTCATGAGAAGATGGACATGAGCATAAAAATGAAAAGGATAAAATGATGGGTAGTAGAAGAAAAACAGGCTCACTTCCTGCTCTGACAGTTTCTTTCCATCTTGTTCTGTGGTCTCCTTGTCCTCAGCAGAACCAACCAAAGACTCAGTCTTTTCTACAGCCCAGAAAACAACAACTTAGCCCTCCTTTTTTATTTTTTCATTGTTTTGGTTCTGAACATGAACATTACTTTCACTTTCAGAAAAAAATAAAATATGACCAGTGCAAATACTCTGTTCTGACCTGGTGGGATGGGGGTGCCAGGCTGGGTAGCAACAGGACTGGCTGGCACAGGGGTGTTGGGTTCAGAAGATACACTCTCAGTGAGTTTTTTCAGCTCCATGCCAATGGGAATAAGATCTGGAGAGCTCAGTTTCCCGTTTACGTGCTCAAACTCTTGCACCTGCAGGAAAAGAGACTGCTTTAACGGTCAATCAATTCAAATAACTACTGAATCAATAGTTTTAAATTTGCCTGTACCCAGATGGGCCAACTAAGTTCAAACTGAAAGACATTGAAAAAACCTTTGTTATTGGTGAAAAGATTGCTATTTCAAATCCATGTTTCTATCTGATGAGCTTATAACGCACATATTTACTCACATGTTTACTAAGCTTGTATTGCTGATATTTGATTTGATTTCAACAATTTTTTTTAAATAAATAAATATTGATGTGTATGTAGTAGCCATATACCTATCTATATGTTTATACTCTCATACCTGCATATGCACATATATTTTTAGCACATATACATAGACCAATGCATGTACTCAAACATGCGCCTACGTATACATTTGCATTTTTGCATACTCATATACACGTGCATATACTCACACATACCTGTACATTCATATTCATTTACAAACGCAAATTCATTTGGAAAGGCAAGTGGCACATTGTGCTTTCAGAACAGTCAGAGCTGTAATATTTCATTTGCTGTACATATGCTGTACATATGCTTTACATCAATATCCACAATTTATTTAACATTCATGCATGCAGCTACTTAGATTACAAAATCCAGGCAGCTTCTGGACCACTCGAAGCACACGTTGTAAAGTGTTCCGTATTAATGTTATGTAGTATAAAGCATATAGTGTCTTAGAATTATACCCTCCTACTGACTACAATTTGTTTGCAAATGCAATATTGTTTAAGTAATACCCTCAAACTAACAAGTATCATCTATTAACTTATAACTAATCAAATGAGCGTGATAACAAAACAGATTATGTTTTTCTGATCTTATAAATACACATTAGCTGGTTGAAAAGAGAATAAAAAGATGTCTCAGACATTCAGATAAAAGATTACCCAGATTTCAACTAGGCATTGATATTATTACTTACTGGGCAGCTGAGTTAAAATGTTAATGTTGTACTTATTGCTTTTACATACCAGACATCTTGTACAGCACAAGAAACTTAAAATGTGTTTGGGAAGCATTAGTCTTATTATAGAACATAAATCTCAAGCATGAAGAGCTGTATTGTTCCAGACAGCCTCTGCAGCCTCAGACAGGTAGACACATGATGATATAGTGATTTATTATGAACATAGTTAACTCATGATGACTGGGTGGTACCACAGATATTTGTGAAGTGTAATAATGCAACCTGACTGAAAGATGGCTGACTGTTTACATACACTTACATACACGTAAACACAGCAAACAAATCTCACAAAACCTTTAAAAGAAATTTTTGGTAGTTTATATTTAAGCAGAGAAGAGTTTATACCTCAGTAAACATTTTTCTTTCTCTTTCTTTCCCTCTGCGTTTGCTTGTGCCCAGACATGCTGACCTACTTTTTCTAATCTCTCAGTGTTCTAGCTCAAGACTTAGTGTTGTGTGTAAAAGATGTCTCTGGTTGAATAAGCACTACCTTTTTCCTGACAAGTGACATGACTCCGATCCTGGTGAGAACATGCTGACGAGACAAGCCCTCACGGGGGACTCCATCAGCAAAGGTCTCTGCTCCATCGGCCCCTGGCTCACATAAATGTCTCATGAACAGAGACACATAGGCCCTGGTAAACAAGGATAGTTTAGACATACAGTAGCAAAAGAATTTCCTGTGAGGTGAACTGCCCTTATGTCACATGTTCAAATTGTTAACAATGACCTGGCAGTAATACTGATAAAGGCAGGTTCAGAAGCAGCAGTGGTTAGCAAAGCTGACATAGCAGAGCAGAAGTAGCAGTAGTTGTAGTCATGTTAGGATGAGAATGAACCACATCTAATATCACCTAGTTAGATAAACTAGACTTATGCAAGAAATCAAAAAAGGAAGGCAAACAGTTAAAAATAGTGAGAAAAATAAGTAAACAAATCTGATAATATACCAATAACTTCCAAAAAAGTTCTTATCTGACTTCTATATCAAGCTTGAGAAGCTACATTAATAGAAGTTCATTCAAATAGTTAAATCGTAATCTTTACTGTGTTTTTTGAACTATAGCTGCGATAGTGGCTGGAGAAATTATTTGATATTATCAGCAGAACGAGCAATAGCAGCAGCTTCTAATAGTCAGGGAACATGGTGATTTTATAAACTTGGGAGAGTTTGCATTCTAGTTTTTTTTTATCTACTGACAAATTATGAGTTATCCAAAAGCTTATATATTTATATTTTTTATATTTGAGAAAAGAAAGTATAGGATTTAAGAAGGATTCAGTAACTCAGATGTCTGTTTCTAAAGGTTTGGAGAGGGCTTTAAAATAACATTTAGCTGATAGCTGATATAATTCAGCAGCTACAAGTGAGAATGGTAAATTAGAACAGTCCTCAAATAAGTAATTATATTCTGCTTATCATTTCATTTAGCTTTTACTCTCTATAAGAGATAATAATAAGTAGAGATATCAGTAATAACAACAAAAGCACAAGTTGTATTGGTTGTGCCAACACCAACAACTCAACAACAAAATATGAGCCCTCTGGAGGTTTGCACTGAGCTAACATACATGAAGTCAAAGTTGAGAAAAATGCCCAAACTTTCCTTTGATTATTATCATTTAGAGTCCTCTGCTGCTTGAAAACTAAGTCAGGGTTTAGGTAAAAGACCATACTTGGTGCATTACAGTAAAATCTAAAACTGATGTAGGGCATCACCTGAACTCTCGCTCGCTCTTCCCTCTCAGGTCCCTAACCAGCCAATGTGAGTTAAATGCATCCTGAGGAGGCATGCCCCAGCGCATGATGGCATTGAGAAAGGCTTTCCTCTGTCGAGCATTGAACCCCAGGACCTTGTGATGAAGAAGAGAAGAAAGTGTAAACATATTTGAATAAGAGAGCAAACAAAGCAGCCTCAGAAACAAATACAGTATATTTTTATACATATGAAAACTAGACTGTAAACACTGTGATCCTCATCGTGTCATTGTTTGCCTGATATACAAGGAAGTGAAGCTCAAGGCAGGTGGGATGCAGAGCATCCAAATTCTTTATCTTTTTAAGCAGAGTTTACAGAATTATTAGGACCATACAAATACTCAATATTCTAATTGCTGCAAACAGATTGTTGTTTTTACAGAAATCTTACAAAAATACATTTAAATATCTTAGAATTCACACCTCAATGCTGCCTCCAACACGTGCCAGTAAGGGTGGCAGGGGTTTGTCCTTCTCACTCTTGAGCTGCCGGCGAGACTGTCTGCGTCCACCTGCCAAAGAGCAGACCAAACCTTAAACAGAAACATGGCAAATACAACTTTTACATACAAGCCTGACTGACAGTTCTGTCAGTCTGTCTAAATCTGTGTGATTTAGTATTTCTGGGGGCCGTAAATACAATAAGAAAAAAAAAGATCAAATGATTGTACCTTCAGGCCTCTCTTCAAAATCTTCGTCCTCATCCTCGGACCCCACAGAGTACTCCGACTGATTGTCTGAAAGATCATCCTGCCATTCTGAGCCACACATCAAAGAGAAACAGTACATTGCATTCGCTTCTGTTGGTGGCCACCTGAGGGCGCCATGGCACTGCAGATTACTACAGACCACTACAGAACTGCTGGGCATGCACACTATGCACCACTTGTGTCCTCGGGAAGTGAGGTGAGAGCAGACAACTACAGCAGACACTCACTTTAACTTAGAGTGTACTCCAAGCTGCAATGGGCTTTGAAAACTTTACTCTTAAAAGATCAACTACAGGACAAATGCAATAGACAGAGAAGTTGATGAACTATTGAAAAGATGTGCTCTGAATGCTGTTGAGTACATTTAATAAATGCATATGGTCCAAAAGCTTTAGGCTTTTATACTCGCACACACATTGGTAAGTCTCATAGAGGCCAAATGCTCTTGGTAAGAATAACAACACAAACGTATACACGTCTTAACCTTCAAGATGATCTGTTTACCAGATAATTAGACTGTATGAAAATAGATGGATGCAGCCTCCAGTCTAAAACAAATTAAGACAATGCAGATGTGATTTAAACTGTATTTTATGTAATGGCCAGCAGGAGGCGATTTTAATGGGAGCAAAGGAAAGAAAAGGGGTCAAATAGCATGGAAATCATTACAGTACAGTATGGTTCAGCTCAACATGACTGAAGCCGTGGCTACATGAAGAGAAATTCCTTGAGTGTGTGTTTATTACATTACACCAATCTAACATGCTGTTATCCAAAGCAACTTGCAGGTGAGGACTACAGGTGTAGAGAGTGGTTATTGAACTGAGTGAGGCTGTTCCTGCTTCTAGGCTCTAGCCTCCCTTGCATTGGATTAAATGGATATAGAAAATGAATGGATAGAAACTGAGGGCTACAAAGCTCAATTCTCACCATCAGAAAAAAAAGCTTGATCTGTATATCCATACTCACGTGAATTTAAGTTATGGACACTACATAAAATCTACATAAAAAAAACATGAGACATCTATAATTATTTTGCCACTTGTGTAGACTTTACAGCAACTTCATCTAACAGATAGTGTGCTGGTGTGCGCCGCTGCAGAGACATTGTTGTCTGTACCAAAAAAGTGATGACTCTGATCAATCAGTGTTCTGCAGTGCTTCCATACTCAATGTATAGCACTGCAGAGCTCATTAGAAGCCTCAGCTGGAGGACAACCAAAAGAAATCAACAGTACTGTATCTGTCAAGTGCTGCTAACTCTACAGTTAACCATTAAAAATAAGGTTGACCTGTACTGTACATGTAATGATGAAACAAATTATTTCAGAGCTATTATTTGATACGTAAACTCCATTTTTTGATTTTCAGTGTCTACTGTCATTAAGTTTTAACTGAGCATGATGGATATTTTGTTATCTTCTTTCCCATATGAGGTAAAATAGACATTTAAGTTGGGAATGCATGTGGTGGGGCCATCCTGCTGAGCTCAACCAACCATCATTGACTATATCCATCTATTTCATACAGTGTATGTCAATTCAAAAGACATTGTTCAATATCTACTAGGAAGATATGAAACACATTCACTTAAATCCTAAACATGAGCCCTCATTTATTTACAAAACTGTTTCCTCTGCTTTATGTGTGCAAGCCAGCTGGTAAGCTGGTAGCTAACAAGCCAGAAAACCCATTTTTTTCTGTTTCCTCTTCCAGGGTGCTCATTCTTTTTTTCAAATATGGCAAAAATGCCAAATCCCAGCTCTTGTACATGGCAGTTGTTTTATCTAATGCTGCCATGGAATATTTTCTATGACAGTCTTAACAATTAGCATTTCTTGGAGGAAGTTTATGGTAGCAGAACAAAGCCAAACATGTAGCTCCTGACTGACCAGGTCTGTGTTTCCGCGTACCTTGGTCCTCCTGGGTCGTATCGTTGTAGTTGACCTGCTTCCGGATGCGTTTGCCTTTGCCCAGGTTTCTGGCCAGATCCTCCTGCTGCTGCTCATAGTGATGACGGAGAAGCTTTTCCCAGTAGTCGGGGTCCACGTTCTCCTCTTGCTTGATTATCTCCCGCTCCACCTCCTCCTAAATTCAAAAACAAACATCATAAGTACGTGTTATTGAGAAAAAAAGAAGTCTTAATGCTAATAGTTCATATACATTTTAATCTCAATATAATTATGTAAATATGTTTTCAGATTTCTCATATTGATATTGCTACGAATAAAAAGTTAACTGGCTTTCAGTACATGCTGCATGATTCCTTAATATAAAATCTGAATCAGTTGTGACATAAATATTATCTGAGTTTCCACATTTTTTGTTTTTCTGTATGAGGACTTTGAAAGCTTCTCCTACAGAATTCAGCACCATTTAGACCTTTCTGTTGTAAAATGTTGATACTATTTTTAGTGCATGAAAACATCAGAGCCAAAAGTCTCTTGAGTCAATCAATGGATGTATGACTTGTTCATATGTGCGTGGCCCTGTGCATGTGTTTGAAAAATGTTGCACAGCAACAATAGAGGAATGTCTTTGTAGTGAAAGGAAAAAAGCTTTATCGGCTGACTTGCAGGGAAAAGTAACAGAATATCCTGTTTTGAACTGAATCGTCTCTGTTTTTAAATTTGCATAATTAAGCATAAAGAAAAAACATAACCAAACCGTGTTTACAGCCAGCCTGTGATCTCTTTTTGAATGTATTGTTAAGCTGAAGAATCTTGTTAAACTCTTACCTCACCATCTTCTTCTTTCACCACATACTGAGCCACCTTAAAGGAGCTCAGGTACTCGTTCATGTTCTGTATCTCGGTGTCTTCAGTGGCATCCTGGCTGCGATCGAGCAGCTTTGAAATGGCATCATCATCATAGTGAATCACGCTGCCCTCCTCACCATCTTTGTTATCCCCTGTTGATGAGACGCTCTTAGTTACAGGAAGCATTTTAAAGTAGACAAAAAGCATGTAGACTTTGGATGATATAAAAGGTTTTGAGCATAAAAAGAAAACTTGTTAGGGAATATCCGCTGAGTCTTAATGTGGTAGTTGCTGATTTATGCATACATTTTGATCTGCAGGTTTGCTGTCTGCCCTATAAAAGGGAGCATTTAGTTGGTATTATACTTAGATTTGGATTTAAAAGTGACAGGAAAAATAAAAATGTATCAAAACATCATTGGATGAATTAATAATAATTGTGCCTTATCAGTCATATAGCACTATTTAATTATTAATATTGGTAGAGCATGATGCATACTAGAAAACAAACTATATGAGAAACTATTACATTCTTGCCAAGTAAAACTTGTATTTTTGACAATTTCATGGTAACTGTCACTGCAGACTCAACAACTGACATATTTGAACACAGCTGAAAACACTCTGTGCCTAATTTTGTTGTTGTTTGTTGTTTTGTTGGTTGTGCAGCAAAATTTGTTTTGTGTTTGTGTGTTTTTTTTGTGTGTATTTTGGTGATTTTATTTTTTGTTCTGAAAACTTTTTTTCTGAAAACGTTTCATTTTTTTGCAAATTTCATTTTAACAGTAAAAAAATGCTTTGTAGTTCATTTTTATTATTTTTTTTATTTGGAATGAAAATTACATAAATTAAATAATTTCTTGTTTGTTTTGTTTTTTTGTTATTATAATTTTTCAATAATGACATCTGAACAGAAAATCCAATTTAAAAAAAAAAAGTAAAAAATTATCATTTTGAATTCAAATTGACTTTTTAATAAATAAATTCTAGTTTACATTTAAAATCCGTTCAACTTCTACTTCAGTGTCATTTACATTTAAAAAGTCATCTTAAGGCAGGTTATGGATACATACCCATGGTTCGTGCTGCCTCCATTTCATCTTTAAAAAGCTCCTCAGTTCCAAATTTGAGGATGTCATCCAGTTCTTGTTTGGACATGGAGCCAGTTTTGGAGCCGAGGCCAGGTCGTACCACCAAGTGAGTCAGCATCATTTTCCTCTTCGCCACCTGAGTAATTCTCTCCTCCACAGAACCTCGAGTCACAAACCGGTAGATCATCACCTTCTTGTTTTGACCTATACGGTGGGCTCTGCTAAAAGCCTGTGAGAAGTGAGAGATGAATTGTAAGAACAGAGAACAGTAAACAACTGAAACCTACAGTATTTAAGTATCAAACTGTAGCAAATGCATGCAAGACTTTATTATACTTTCTGTGAGAAATCAGTACTTGGATGTCATTGTGTGGATTCCAGTCAGAGTCATAGATGATGACAGTGTCTGCACTAGCCAGATTGATGCCCAGACCTCCAGCTCGTGTTGAAAGCAAGAAGCAGAACTGCTGCGCGCCCGGAGCTGTGACACAAAACAACAAAAAACAAAGAGTATTGCTTTGTGTGCGAGAGAATGTGATAAAGTGACAGCAAGCCTGGGGAAAATGTGAAACCAATCTAAACTTACACTAAAAGAGTCTGAGAAAAACTCACCATTGAAACGGTCAATGGCCTCCTGCCTCAGGCCTCCAGTAATCCCCCCATCAATACGTTCATATTTATAACCCTCAAACTCTAGAAAATCCTCAAGCAGATCCAGCATCTTTGTCATCTGTGAACAAGATGGTATAAACTCAGAATTTCATATAAAAAAAGATTCAGAATATCAGATCATTTACAACCTATAATTTCATGGTCACTTTTATTGGCTATGGTTTCCAGCTAGGACACAGTATGAATCTGACTATTACCTGAGAGAAAATAAGAACTCTGTGGCCTTCATCTTTGAGTTTCTTAAGCATTTTCTGAAGCAGCGTCAATTTTCCTGAGGACTTCACCAGCAGGTTGCCGTCATAAGAGCCGTTGGGTAAAACAGGAGCCTCCTTCAAGATAGCAATAAATTCCAGGCATCAAATACAGAAGTACTTCCTGGAGTAGTTTTTATTGCTGGTGTGAAACCAAGTAGCACATGAGGGCAACATTCTCTGATGTGTCACTTCTTTAAACAACTGCTCCTGCAGCAATCACAGTGTTTCATTTATCTGTTTTATTTTGTTTGTGTTTTTATGGCTTACCACTGCAGCCACAGGGAACAGGTAGGGGTGGTTGCAGCACTTCTTCAGGTCCATCATAATGTTGAGTAGAGACACTTGGTTCCCTCCACCTTTAGAGTTCAGAGCCTCAAAGTTTCGTGTCAAAATAAATTTGTAATATTTCCTGCAGCAGATCAGGGATGATGAAGATTTGGGCAGAAGAGATTCAAGTGAAAATCAAAATTCCTCTCACTTTTGTCAAATAATCTGGTTTCATTTAGACATTAGAAATGTAGCGTTAAATTCCTACTCTGAAAATAAGATTCTTGTTACAAACAGACATACTTTTGCATGGGACTGAGTTCTACTCTGACAATCAGTTCTGTCTTTGCAGGCATGTTCTTAAAGACATCAGCTTTGAGCCTCCTGAGCATGTGAGGTCCGAGCAGGTCATGGAGTTTCTTGATCTGGTCTTCTTTAGAGATATCTGCAAATTCCTCCAAAAAGCCTTCCAGGTTACTGTAACGAATAAATCAGGTCAAGAAGAATTAAGTAAGACTGGATTTTTCTTGATTGATCTAATATATCCAATTCAAGCTAAACATTTAAACCAAACATGTGTCGGCTAACAGCTACTGGGGAGGTGGAATTAAAATGACTGAAAAGAGGCAGGACTGACTTGAAGCGCTCTGGGGTGAGGAAGTTAAGCAGATGGAACAGCTCCTCTAGGTTGTTCTGTAGAGGCGTACCAGTGAGCAGCAGCTTGTAGTAGATCTTATACCCATTGAGAATTCTGAAAAACTGAGCAGGACATATATTATTGTCCACCAAAATTTTTGTACGCTATTTTTAGTTTCTTTTATTAGAACAAGTAAAAGAAGGCATCTATTTGCTAACAGGTGGATTAAAAATGTTGCTTCACCTTTGATTGGTTGTTCTTCAGTCTGTGTGCCTCATCTACAACCAGACAGGCCCAGGTGATGGAGCCCAGGATGGCTTGATCAATAGTAATCAGCTCATAAGATGTCAGCAGTACATGGAACTTGATAGGGGTATCTTTCTACAGTGGTAGAAATCAAATATTACATACAATAGCAACTATAATAGTTTATAGTCAGCACAAAATAAAGATGAGGTGCAGTACCTTCATACGAAAAACTTTGCGTCCAGATTTTACCGCACTGTCTTCAAATGTGAACTCATTCTCCCTGATAATTGCTCTGCTGTCTTTGTCTCCAGTGTAAGTGACCACATAGAAATCTGGAGCCCACATCTCAAATTCTCTCTCCCAGTTGATGATAGTGGACAGAGGTGCACTCACCAAGAAAGGCCCCTTAGAATGACCCTAACAGAGAGTGAAGACATGACTAAGCCACTCCTGCAGTACATCACAGACAAAAAAAGAGACTGTTTTCATCATATCCTTTTCTGAGGGTGTAAAGCGATTTAATATGAAGCCACATTACCATTTATGCAATAGGGCTGCATATATGCATACGTTTTACATTTGATTGTAATACGATAAAAGAAGTAATTCATCCGGCCTTACCTCTTTATACAGTGAGTAGAGAAAAACTATAGTCTGTACAGTCTTTCCTAGGCCCATTTCATCAGCCAGGATGGTATCTGTGCCCTGTGCCCAGGAAAATCTCAACCAATTCAGGCCTTCCAGTTGATATGGGTGCAGAGTTCCTCCAGTGGCATTGATGTACCAGGGCTGGTGCTCAAATTTGATGGTTGGCTAGTAGTGAGAAAATACAGTCATGACTTGTAGCGAATGCAGATGTTAAAGTCAACATACTTAGTAGCATTTAGGCCAGTGTGAGGTGGATTTATAAACACAGTCTTTAAGAAAGGAACGGGGCATTTATCATTTTAGACCATGTTGGTATCACAGTTTTAACTTTTATGATATCAGCTCTCTATTTCCCATTAAAAACATATATCAGCTTACATCAATGATAGGAGCATCAGGAGGGACTTCTCTCTTTGGATGGTCCTCTTTGGGCTTCTTTCCTTTCCTCACCACAAGGGGGCGCTGATCCTCTCCTAAAATTTGCTCCCTGAAAAAAAGATTGCCATGTTAATTTCCGTTACTGACAAATGTCTCAGAGGCATCATAGAGGTATGTCTTTGTTTGTCTGTGAATGGGCCTGTATTGTGTGTGTGTGTGTGTGTGTGTGTGTGTGTGAGTGTGTGTGTGTTTCTTTTTTACTGATATCGTCACACAATTATGAAAAGGTGGCAAAAAGCTTTTAACCAACCTGTGGTCCCAGTATGAAGCTTTATGACTGTCATACTCTGGAACGTCGAAATCATCCACCTCCCAGGTGCACTGGTCATATGGTAGGTCTCTCCACTTGATCAGGTAATGCACATCACCATCCTTGTCAAAACTGCAATATATAAACATTTCCAAGGTATATTCACACTGATTCATAAATAATTTTATAATATTAATTTAAGTAAAAATTTCTTGTGATTAAAAAAACAAAACAAACAAAAAACAACAACAAAAAAAAACCAAGTATGTCACACATGTGCTGTTCAATGCAGGAAAACCTCCATTTCTATCAAATTATAAAGAGAAAGTAAATGCAAGATGACAGCAAGAATGAACTCAGCTAGTAGCTTCACAGCTATGTTGCATATATCTGGCTTTTTAATCACATCAGTGTTGTGAGAGTTTGTGCAACAGTAAACAGCCACCTGTGATTGACTATCCGATGGATAACCATCCACTCTGGTTTAATGCCATAGCGGTAAAAGCGCTCCTCCATCACAGCATACTGAGGGTCTTTGCTCTTCCTTTTCTCATTGTTGAGCTCCTCCTCTCCAGAACCATAATCATACGGTGGAGGTTCATCCATGTCGTTCTTCCGCTGGTAGTTCCGATACATGACTGTGTGATACAGCTCCAACTGCACAACCATAGGCCAAACACAAAAGGCAAGTATGGTTGGTTTCAACTCAAGAATCAGCTCTGGTAAAAGATATTCTTCCTCCAAATCACATGATTCATCTAGAGCATAACTGCTCAAGTTGCAGAATAAATTCAATATGGAGATAATTGCTGCAAAATAAATCAAGAATCGTTTACAACTAAATCTGATGTTAGTAATCTACTAAAATAGTCTTCTGACAAACTTTGTGTGTTCCGCAGGAAACAAAATGAGCACTTAGGTATTCTGGGCAAATGCTGATCAGTGATAGGCTCTTTTTCTGGCATCTCACCTGCAGCTCGCTGGCCCAGGAGCAGTGCCAGTATGAAAGGCCAGCCCACTTTACAAAGAACTCCCTCTCTGGGTGGCCCTTGAGTGGTGGCTTGGTCAGTGGATCAGCTGGCTTTCCATCAGGGCCTGGAGGCAGTTCAGCCGGCAGCGGGGGTTCTCCCCACGTCCAGTGCAGAATCTTTTGCACTTTACCTTTGAGAGGAGGGCACTACAGAAAAAAAAAAAAAAAACACAGAGAAGCTATCATAGATACATTTTAGATTAATTTCTACAAGTTAAGTGTACATTTCAATAAAATAAATAAATAAACAAGATTTATACGTACCACTGAGGAACTAAATTACACTTATTAGTATTTTAACTATAAGCATGATGTTTCTATAGAATTAGGTAACAAAAGGTTCAAACTCAACACACACTTAGAAAAAGGTGAATATGTAAAGGATGCTTGTCATATGGTTATTATATCTATTTTCACATTTTTGCACCCACATTGCATCACTGTCTGAGCAAAGCAGTAAAAAATGAATGTAGAATCCCACTGGACATGAGAAAAGCTCACCATGCAGCGCGGACATAGCCACTCTCCGTTTGGGATCTCAGGCAGAGGTGGGTTGAGGCAGTGGATGTGGTAGGACGACGGGCAGGTGTCACAACACAGAAGCTCTCCTCCGTCTTTACATACTCGACAAAACTCCATGTGGTCATCCTCTTCCTCACCTGCAGGATCCTCCTCATCTTCTTCCTCATCTTTGGCCTCCCACTGGATTCCCTCTTTTTCCTGAGGAACACAGCTGGTGTGAGCATGTTAGGTAGTAAAGATAAGCCACCTTATTGCCGATAATAACTGACTGGTTTATATTGTTTATCTTCTTATGAAGACAGAGACACAGAAATGCTGCATGAACCCATCTTTGCTGTCAGATATCTTAACTTATTTATCAATCATGCAGTGTAGCTCTGTACAAATTATTCAAGACATTCTTGAGCACCATCTTAGCTGACTTTAAGAACGCTGCACAAAAAGGTTTCCCTGAAGCAGAAAAGTAGTTTTAGTCAAGGGTTAAAGATCCAATGACACTACCAGTGGAGTACTTTCTACGTCTGCATATCTGCATGCGTCTTATAAAAACAGAAGCTAGGGGAAAAACAATCTCAGTCTGCTCTGATTGGTCAGCTCCAGTCGTCCCACCAAAGATACTCTACATGCACAAGATGATGCATTGTATGCCTTACAATCTGACTGGTAGTGATAAGTGGGCAAACAAGGAAATGTTGACTTTTGTCTTTTTTTATATAATTTTTTATATAATATATTAGTTATATAAGATAATGATAATAATAATAATAATAATAATAATAATAATAATAATAATAATAATAATAATAATTTTATATTTTTAAAATATTTGAGTTAGACCTAGACAGGTCTAGAACAAAGTTTGTTTTGGGTCAGTTGCTTACATATAAGTAAAATAAAGCATTAAGTACAAATCTTAAAAGGCTTAATTAAATTTAAAGATGCACTACAGAACTTTTGCAATTTTCTCAGTGATGTGTCCCTATCGATGGCTAATTCAGCATCCATCTTGCATTCTACCTGTTCTGTGAGCTCTATCAAGCCAGTAAAAGACAATCTTATCAGAAAAGGACTGGTCATCTGGCATACAAGGCATTTTCCCCAGTGGGGCGATGTGTTTTTTGAGCAGACACAGTTTTGGTCTGGTTGGTCCATAAAACTCAGTAGCTAGATCAGTGGCCTAACTAACAGTGGGCCAGCCCACTCAAGTTCTTAAATTTCACCCCCTTTCGCTGTGGTCTCTGTGTCAATTTAATTCCGGGCTCTTGGGGCCCTGGGCCCTGCACTTTGGCTGCCTTGGATGGCTGGTGCCTGGCGGGTTCGGCAGCTGCCGATCTTGGCCTGTCGAGGCCTTTTGGCCCATGGCTGCAAGGGGCTCTCGTTGGGGCCTTCCTCTGCCGCCCTCTGGGTGAATCGGGGGTGGTCTTCGTGGTGGCTTGGGTTTGTGCTCCAGGATTGCTGCTGATCGCCCGTGTTTCTGGGCCACCCTAGTCTGCCTCTAGAATCTTTAAAAGCATGGTTGCATTTGCATGATCTCACTCACCACTCCACATCCCTGATCACTCCTCATTCCTCATACTCTGTATGACACAGTCACTGGGTTGTCCAGTGGGTTTATACACTTAGAGCGACTTTAGTTTAGGTTTCTTTTTGTGTGTTTCTAGTACTTTCGTTGTTGTTGTGATACATGTTGTTGCTGTCTTGGTTATTTTCTTTAGAAACTCTTGATAACTGGCTTAGTTTTCCCGTAAAGCTGTAGGAATTTCTCTGTTGTGTTTCTGTACAAGTGTAGCAGTTGGTTGTCTGGTGTTAGTTTGGATTAAAGGGTCATTGCTTCTATCTGTTGTGTCTTTGTCTCCTCTTCCTTTTTTTCTACTTTCCTTTTTACGTCTGTTCACTGTTCTACTTTATTTCTGTCCATTCTAGTCAAATCCAGCAAGATTATGTAACATCCATAATTCAAAATAAACAAATAAGATTAAAAATAAAATCTTATTATCAAAAGGAGCCTTGTACCCATAAAGCTTCCCTTGGCAAAGCAAATTTTTTCGGCAAAACACAGCAGCCAGACCAGCATTCTGCCTTGCCACCATGCTGGACAGGACAAGTTAAGAAAAAAAAAAAGATTCACAACAACCACAATTCGCAGACACAGAGAGGTCCAGAAAGCGTTTAGAGCGTTACAAATGTTTGTGCAGAAAAACTGCAGGTGTTGAACCCTCTAACCGGAAGGTGGAGGCTGTTCCATCTTGCTTCTTGACACGACACCTTCAGGTCTGGTTGCTGGTATTGTGAAGTAAACGGAAGTAGGTGAACTACGTTGTTGTGAACATGGCAGCGGAAGTGAGTGAACACAAGTGAGTTTTTTGTGTGTAACAGAGTAAACGCTCTATTAACTATCAGATGGCATGCTTTCATTGGTGTTGACAAGGCTTCTTGAGATACAGTGCAATACATGTTTGGAGAGACGCTAGAAGGCACTATATGTTAGAATGCAATACACGATTCCAACGTTAGATGGCAGTAATTCCTACACAAAGACCGTTTGACTTGGGAAGATTCATCCTACGTACAACCAACCTTCCAGTTAATGGATACCTGCTCTACAACCAGAGCCACTGCCACTAAGGGTACTGTGTGCACATTACTTGAAACAGGTTTACACAGCTAAAATTCACTGTGAAAAACACATTGTAATCTAAAACAGTGTCTCGGTAAGATTCTTGAACTTAAAATGTGTGTAGAATTACCAATTTTAGGATTTATTAACTATGTAAGAAAAAAATTTTACTCATTCTGCTCTTGCTTGAAAAACAAGCTCAAAAAGACTTTTTGACTAGATATATAATTAGAAGACTTGATTAGGCCATTTATGCAGTGTATGATCTCTCTATACGTGCACGGGTTCTCTATATACAGCTTCTTCCCACACTTGAAAAACATATCTGTTAGGTTAGTTAATGAATCTAAATGGAACTTAGAGAGAGTATGAATGGTTGCTTCTTTCTGTATTGGCCCTGTGATGGCCTGGCTACCAGGGGGGTGAGCCTGAAAAGGACAAAAGAACATTACATCACAATCCTTTTTCTAAAATATCTCAAAAAGATCCCGCAGACAACATTGATGTCTTTGGCCAGCACTGCTTCTCATCAAATAAGAGTAAGAACAATATGTCAGTCTTTATAAGTCTGCAATAAGAGCTGAAAAGTCATTTGTTGCTAATTGTTTTATTTATTTTTTAAAATAGGGTCGCTAGATGCGTCTGAATAATTGCTAAATATAGCAACAGAATTGCTAAGTTGACACCTTTAGGTAGCAAAGGTGGGGGGTCTACTTATGGTATTTGCCTGGATTTAACTTTGGAAGAGGCGGTCTTTAGGAACACATAGCAGAGCATATTACGGCAACATTTCTTTAATAAGCAGTTTTTTGTTGATATCACAGTTTTTTTTATTGTTTAAAGCCAAAATCAACATTCTAAATATTGCACAGCTGCACTCTGCTATGCTCTGTCACAGTTCTTGTTCACTCATTCAGCTGAGCTCCACTGTGTTGCATGGGTTGAGGTGCAGTTAAATGTCATGATATTAAAATGACATGACAATATCACATTTTCTACTGGTGTCAAAAAATCTACTAGTATTATCGCAAACAATACCATATTGCACACCTCTACTAGCAACCCATCCAGGGTCTATCCTGCTTCTCACTTGATAGCAGCCAGGGTATGCTCCACCCCCTCCCTTCCTTCGACCCAGATCTGGATTAAGCTGGTACAGAAAATGAATGAATGATGCTCAAATGAGTTGGATAGCAACTCAACACCACTGAATGACACACAAACAATGTTAAAGAATTCTAGTGGGCTGGAATCAAGCTTTACCATAGTGAAGTTAGAACCTGTTACATCAAAAATTAGGAGCATTACGATTGATTGATTGAAACCTCAGCTTTTTAAGTCAAAATTATGATTAAAAGAAATCAGCTTACACAGTGTGGACAGCTCCATTTTCCTTCAGGTGCCTTCTCCAGCTCAGGGTCAAGACAAACCAGGTGGTAAGCTCTAGGACAAGTGTCACACAGGATAATTTCTCCACCCTGCTGGCAAACCTCACAATAGTCCTGATGGTCTGTCTCATAACCATCACCATCCTCCTCTGGAGAGGGTAAGAGAATAAATTAACATAGTGTAGTTCCAACACACAGAAACACATTAATGGTACAGTATTTAGTAGTTCACACATGATATGCACCCCCCCCCCAATTTAAAAAAAAAGAAAAGAAAAAGAAGAAGCTCTTCATTACTCATAATCAAACATTCTGGTTCTGAAGGATTTCAGTGGGATTTTGGAGGGAAAAACAAACAAACCACAGAGCATGGATAGATTAAACTATAAACATACTTTTCCTTTTTTTCCGCCCACGTCGGGACTTTTTCTTGGTGGCAGCCCCCAAGGTATCAGAAAGCACAGAGGCACTGTGGATACTGATGTCATCAAAGTCTGACTCCTCCAGGAAGTCCTCCTCACTCTGGAAAAGCAAACACACAAGCTGAAGAGCTCCAAGCTACACAAAGGATTTGAATTAACTGGCTCCAACAGTCAGCACAGTAAACTGTTTGGTCAACTTCATTTAACTAAAAATAAGGGTCTGAGAAGCTATGAAAATAAATAAGCTGAAGGCAAAGAGTTCTGCAAAATAACAACACATACCGAGGATACTTTCTTTTTCTTCCCACTTTGGCCAGACTTTGTTTTGGTCTTCTTCGGTTTGGGTTTCTTCTTCACTTCTTTCACAGACTTGCTTTTCTTCCTAACTCCTGGTCCTGAGATAAGGTCGGATGTATTAACCACATGATATTTCTGGCTAATATTACTTGAAAAAACATGAGTTCTGTCACAGTTCAGCAGGCCTTACCCTTTCCTTCTTTGGTTTTGGCTTTTTTGATTGGCCCTAGCTGAGAGCCCAGCTGGCTGCTGCTGACAGACGTTGGCTGAGCCACAGTAACCGTTTCCACGGCGGCAGCCACAGCAGCAGCCACAGCAGTGGCAGATGCGCCTTTGAACGGGTTGTTGGCACTGAACTCACGCCACTTGGCCCCTAACACTGTCATCATCTTTGACATGGGAATCTTCGGGTTCTTCTTGGCAATGAGAGGCCTGAGTTAAACCAGTGGAAGGGGAGACAACAGCAGCTTTATTATGTCACACTTCATTCCTGTTTGTGTAATTCATACTTCCCTCGGCACTGGAGGGAACTGGGTCCTGATTTGCTGACACTCCACTGTCCCTTCAGTTTTGTTTTCCTCGCTTTGCTCTGTGTATGTCATGTTTGTGATTTGTCAGGCAGCAGCTTGAGGTTTGGCACACTGGCCTGTGAAAGATAGTGGGTCAGAGCACTGAGTCCCAGAGCCTCCCGGCTGTCACAGGCATCCAGCAAGCAGCTGACTACACACAGGGGGCACTGCAGGAGCTCATGCTCCACTTTGTCAGAGCAGAGGCTTAGCCGATCCAGACAGCCCCAGGTGAGACAGACTCTTTATCCCAACAGCCGAGCTTTCTAGCTCAAACAAAAAGAGCAGTGTTTGCTTGTCACACTACACTCTAGTCTCACTGTGAAGTCTTGCTGGAAGACTCTCAGCTGGGAACTCCAACAGTCCACAGAAATTGAAACACAACAAAGCTGTTTAACATAGAAAGATAATGCAAACAAAATAAGCTGCTTGCCTGAGGAACTGGCTGAAAGCCTTGTAGTTGGTGATGGTTTTATAGTCATCCTCTGTGAAGCCATACTGAACATCCTCAAGACCCCATTCATGCATCAGTTGACTGGATGATTTGGGTTCCTATGGGTGTACAGACAAGAGAGAACAATACCTATATTTTACATGATGATTATAAATAAATATTTTAACATAATTCTGCAGGACCTCTAAATATTAAATTCAATAATGTTGTTGAATATTGTGATGACATTATATGGGAAAAAATACTTCAGTGTATGGTATTAAGCTCAGGTGTACTTCATTCAATGCACCTCTCATTAATACACCTGCCTTTGTCCAGCAAATGTACTTTTACTATTCCAGTATTTTAAGTCAAAATGTCTACCAAGAAACCTCTATAGCCTCCCATTTACAGCAGTTCAAAGAGTCTTCATGCACATTTGTATTGTGATATCAATACCATTTTAATATTGTGCAGTATTCATTTTAAGCATTCACTACTCTAACATTTAAAGGGATGCTTCACCTGAATATTTTGCACTACTGTGTTGTTTGTCAAGTACATATGCTGAACTGGAGTAAAGCTGTAGGTCCTATGAATCAGAAGCAGTCACAAAGCTAAATCAATGCATGTGTTTAACAGAGAGGTCGGCATAGCAGAACAGCAATTCTGAGAAAGAGGCTCTAATTCTGCTACAGCTGCATGTCATCTAAAAACAGTGGAATGCTTTGTGGCTTCTACTGAACTGCAAAATTGATTGGGTAAGAGACAATCAGGTTAAAATGACATGTTTTTGTACACACAGCTTCTTGATCATTCTACAAAACAAGTTTTTGAAGTGCTGACAGCTTGAACAAGTTAGCATCAGCATGTAACAGAGAAGAGAGAATTAGGATACATGTACAAATTTATCAAACATTTGATTGCAAAGACCTAATCTTCCTTACAGTCAAGTGAGTATACGTTTACTGTAAAGAAGCTCAGATTTGTTCATTATTACAGAACTTGGTAAGTTTGATTTAATGCCAGAGAGGGAGGTAAAGGTTGTATTCTTTCAAATTTTTATCTAATTTCAACTTTTTCTCAAGTCTACCAAGTTCTGCTTAAGTTTTTTTTATTTTTTTGTCATTTGATCTTTGTTTAAGTTGTCTTCAGTGTTGTAAAAAGAATAAAACACTTTAAAATTATCTTTACCCACTTAGCTTATAAGTGATGTTACACAATGGAAAATGATACTGAAAAATATTTTATAATCTGATCTTTATTCTGTAGTTTTATGCGCACCTAAAAAAAAAACTCTTAATCTAAATGTAAAATCCAAGAAGACAACAACATAATCAATGTCTTCGTCATGACCACAGACTTACTTTCATGTTTCCATCATCATCGTCATCATCCTCCTCCTCCTCATCTCTCTTTTTTTTTCTGGGCTTTTTTTCTTTCTTCTCCCTGGGTTTCTTTTTCTTCTTTTTGGTGGGCCCGTATGCACTGCTCTCACTCTCAGAACCTATTTCCGGACATTCCTGTTCCTCCTCCACCTCTGATGTCTCCTCCAGGTCACTGTCCACTCTTGCCTGGAGTCCTCCCTTTGATATTTGACAGGGACACATAAAAAAAAAAGGACCCGAAGATTCCCATGTCAAGCAAGTACTTCCAAAAATAAAAACATAAAGAAAAAAAGAACTGTATGATTAAAATATGAAGTAAATAAGCCAAATAAGCAGGAATTTTAGTAAGTGTTGGGGATTAGATATTTTACAGAGGACCAACACAAAAAATCAGGTGCTGTCAGTGGAAAGTACTTTACTTGATGGAATTTACATAAATTAAATAACATCATGACAAAGTGTTAAAGCTTTACCAATATAATCATTTTTCATGTTTTTCATTTCATGTGTTAAATGAATTAATTCCAGTTGACTGTCAGCAGTGAGCTAATGTGGAGTCAGGGTGAATAGATGATGCGCCTTTTAATGTGCTGTCAATAAACGAAAACCAAGAAACAGACTACCTCAGTCAGAGCAGCCAATCACAGATTGAGCTGCATTCTGCCTGTTTAATATGGGACATCTGGAGGATTGTATGGATTTAACAGCTAACAGGTGTTGTTTGTGTGATCAGGAGTGCTACACATTAACAAATTCAGTGGAGGTTGCTTATATTGTGCGTGCGAGTAACATAGAAGTGAAAGCTGTTTCTTTCCTCATCCACCTCACAGCTAATTGCTTGTGCTTTAGTTTCTAGTAGGTGTATGCACATGTGCATGGCATTTTTAATTTGTGGATGTGTTTCTGAATGGGTGTGCAGCTCCCCTTAAAGTTCACTGTTGTAACATTTCATGTGTTCATGTCGGTGCATGTGCCTGTATATGTGTGAATATTCTTTTGTTAATGTTTGTTTTTAATACTCTTTTTGTGTCCTTTTACATGTTTTAAAGTATGTGTATAGTATGTAATTAAGCCCATACATGTGTGTGCACATGCAGTGGGGTGAAGTGAGTGCACAGTGGCTTTGTGCTCAGCTCGCTGCCTGTTGCTCGGAAGGCCTGTGTGGCTGCATGGAGAGACTTGCAGGCGTTTTGCTCTGTAGCGCAGAGGAAAGGCTCACGTTGCCGCAGCGCCCGCCAACCCTACCAGCAGCCTGGCTGTGTTGCCATGGTGACCAAATCTGAGCAGTGTCTGGCTCTCTCTCTGTCTCTCTCTCTCTTTCTCTCTTTCTAGTTTTCATCCCCCCTCCTCATCCTCCTCTCACTTTCTTTCCTTCACATCTCATAGCTCCCCTCCCTCACCCCTCCAACACATTATTTTCTCTCAGTCTATCTCTAAACTTCTCCCACTTTCTTTTTCCTCTCTCACTCTTTCTTTCTATCATGCCACACACACCCCCCCACACACACACACACACACACAACACACACACTCTATCACAGTGGCAACCAATGGAACGGCGCCATCCAATCAGGCACGTTTGCATAACGAGCTTGTTATGCAGAGGCCTGTGGTTGCAGAGTCGGTGCTCCAGCGCCCGTCTAGACAAATCTCATTTATGCATAAGAAGAAGAAGAGAGAGAAAGAGAGTAAATTGAAGATTGTGGAATGGGGGTGGAGATGGAGGAGGGAAAAGCAAAGAAGCAGAACTGCCACAAGGACAAGGTAGAACTGTGCAACAACCTCATGGTGGCCCAGAGTTCAATGTTAAACACATATCATTGAAGAAAAGAGGATACAGCAGCACAGAAGCATAGATGATGCTTGTACTTTCCAGAGGGAAGAAAATCAGATAAGCACTGATCAGGTAATCAAATTAGAGGCTTCCCCATAATGTCTCTGCCTTAGGGAGATTGCAGTGGATGCCACAGAAAATATCAAATGAATGAAGAAGTGGATTTTCAATAAAATGTAGCTCAACGGGGGAAAAAAATGCTACTGTAAAACAGCGGTTCTTTCTTTTTCTCTGAATCAGAAACAGCTCTGTTGACTCACAATCCCAAGGAGAATAGTGAAGTTATAAAAACAAGAAGGAGGCTCATCTTCACCCGACTGTATCTGAGTAAAACGTTAGCACTTTACAGTCAGCTTTCTCTCAGATAGATGAAGGATTTACTGTGGCCAAACTGCAGAATCTTCTTTTTTTTACAAGTAAAATCAACTGTTTTCCCATAAACCTCTATTCTTTAGTAGTAGCTTTCTTTGATGAGAGGAGAAAACGGAAAGAAAATATAATTCAATCTTCCTTGGCTACCAATCTTCCTGCCAGCAGCTTTGACCTCAGACTGGGATGTGCCGCTGACAGTTTCTGACACCAATTGACTTTTGAACCCTGTCTGACAGCAACCTTTGGGGAGCGATTGGAAGTGAATTACAGAAGCAGCTTAGAGCAAAGAAAGAAAGAAAGAAAGAAAGAAAGAAAGAAAGAAAAGAAAAGATCACAGAAAAGATCACAGAAAGTGATGAGATGATGCATGTGAGAGACAAAACAAGAGAAAAGAAAAAGGAGAATACAGAGAGACTGTTTGACGGAGAGGAGAGAAGAGCATCGGAGGGAGTCCCCCCACCTCATTAGCTCAGAGAGACCCAACAGAGCTCAGTGTTTACCACAAGCAGCCGAAGGGCTGGGTGGCAGCCTGACCAGTCAAGCTCCTCGCAGCACTGCTGGCAGCTCCAACCAGCAGTGGGGAACATTCTGGCCATTTCACTGACACAGTTAAAGCCACTGCCAACACAGAAAGAGAAATTGCTGGCAATACACAACATTCCTGTAATTACTAAGCTTGTGTGATGGGAAAATTAAGTTAGATCAAATGCTTTTATGAAAGACTGACTTTTTAAATGATGTTTAATAAAAATACTGCACTCTATCCCCATTAATGACGGGTCACATGCATGCACACAGTGTTCAGTGACAAACAGAGTCTTCAAACAACATTCAAGCTTTAGCACATTCAAAAGTCCTGGAATAAACATTATGTATTAGCAAACACCAAATTCATCTAAATAAAAGAGTACACAGTGAAGAATTACAAATGCGTGAAAAATTTGGGCCTGTTCACGTGGTTGAGGTCTAAAGACAGGAGGTGGATCTCAGGAGAAATGAGTCTCAAAGAGATTATTGACAATAAAGAGGGACATTCCTGCTCAGAAAGCAAGAAATAGCTCATTCCACCATTGTCTGGATTGAGACTCTCAGTGTCTTCGATATGACTAGGAGAAACACAGTGGTCTGGAAGGAGCAAAGGCCTGTATTCAGATAACTTGGTTAAAATCCAGCAGTCACTCTAAAGGAGAGAATTAGAAATTTGTAATTGATTTGGGCAGCCAGTGAAATTTTGCTGGGACACCTGCTAGAAGAGTGAACGAGGTAGGCAATAACCATGGCCTATATTTGTACTGACTGTTTTTTCTTAAGTGTAAAGACTGACAGACAGATAATACTGTCAGAGATTTTTCAGACATTAATTTTGAAGCTTATTTTTGGGAGATGGTTGAAGAGTTTTTTTATGGTGATATTATGTTGGGTGGACTGATTGGCTGGGATGACCAGCAGATCAGTCTGAGAAAGGTTTAACTGAAAGTGGCAATCTTTTATCCAAGTAAATATTCAAGAGAGTTAGGCAGAAATTCATGCAGAAACCATGGAGACAACTAGGAAGAATGACAAGAGCAGCTGATGTTGTCTACTCTGCTTAACAGTAAAACAAGAACCCAGGTCCAAGGAAGTTACATAAAGACAAGTGGTCCCAGCATGAAGCTTTAGGGCACTGCTGTTAAGATGCAATGCATATGCATCCTTGTCACATAACCTGTAACCAGTAAGGTGAGATCCAAACCAATAATGGCCACGGTTACATGATGTTTTTAAATTCGGAATTAATCTTTCAGAATAAAATGACTCGGAATTGAAGTAATCTCCTTTGCATTTACATGGAAATAGTAATTCCCAATTGATGTAGACTTGGAAAACACATTTAATTGCCATTACTCAATTCAACTTAAGATGATTGAAATGATGATTGAGATGATTTTCTGATTGAAAACTCTAGGTCCTGCTTCTTTTCTTTTTGGCTACAACATGGAAGACCACATAATAAGAACCATTTTCACTTTGATTTTGATTATGGTTTTGAAGAAGCAGCTCAACACCAGCATACTACTTCACTTTTGTCAGCTGAGGAGGAGAAGGGAGCTAGAGTACCGTTATTATCGGGGAACGAGCTTACGAAGAAGGACCAGGATTCATCTAAAGCAGAATGAACGTATACATGATAGAGGAATGATTCAATTCAGATGTAAAATCAGAATAAACCAGCCACTTACTTCATATTTAAGTTTAATTCAGAATGGCCATTTCATTCAGAATTAGGTGTTTAAAAGGTCATTTTAAATCTTTTTAACTTTAAAAGTTAAAAGTAAAAACATCAACATGACATTGATGTTACAGCCTAGAGCAAATTTACCTAAAACCAATTTTGAAGACTAAAGACCAGAGAAGTTCTGCTCTGTTCAAACTTCCCACTGTTTGCTTGGCTAAAACACTGTGCCTGTGACCCACAGTCCCTGCCATCAGCACCAGCACCACAGGCACAAATCCACACTCTAAACTGGCATTTGGTGCCCACAGCTTATACTGGCAGTAACAGACACTCCGCTGCCAGCCTCCCTTAGGCCTGAGACAGTCCACTGCTTCTCATTTAGATTACAGAGGCAGTCCAGCAGCCAAAGCACACCTTTGATCCAATTGCAAAGACATCAAAAGAGCAACGGTGTACGAAACAGAGCATGCGGGGTACAGCTTGAGCCAAAATTCCTGCCAGGCTGTAGAATCCCAGGTCATGACAGATGGGTCTGAATATGAATTACAGCTTACCTCTTTTTTCCTCCTTTTAACCTTGGGTATTTTCCCCTCTTTTATCTTTTTGGGCTTCTTTTTCTTTTGCTGTTTGAGGGAATCATCATCAGAGAAGAAGCTGGCGAGTGAAGAGAGGGGAACAGTGTGGCGCTCACCTTCGTCATCCTCATCTGGAGACACAAAAAGAAGCCCTTTATCTGCTTAGGAAAGGAATATACATAGTAATAAACACATGAGTGGAACACACTGAACAAGTAATGATCAAAATTATTAAGAATATTTAGATGAAGGATTTGTAGACTCTATAGACAATATAGGTATACTGAAACACAAATGAAACACACATATGGACATAACTAAAATTTTATTTGATATTTTGATTCTATTTTGTTAAATAATATACACGTTTATTGTAATTGTAACAGCATGTAAAATGAGAGAATTTGCATATTTTGCTGACCTTTGCGTAACTGTTAATTAGCCAGGTTTTATTATTGGTTAAAGAAAACATGCAATGACAACATGTCGTGGGGCTCTGGTAAACGGATATCAGAATCTTTCTTTATGGTTCCGAGGATAATTTTATGTGACTCAACCCTGACATTAGTTAAGAAAGGAAAAGGTTTTTAAGGCTGCTGACAGAGCAAATAGATACAGAACTCATGTATTTGCAAATTGTCCAACATTAAAACCACTGACAGGTAAACACATAACACATCGGACCCTAAACAGATGGGCTAAAGGAGCAGAAGACCACACTGAGTGCCACTTCCATCAGCTAAGAACATGAAACTGAAGCTACAATTCACACAGACTACTCAAAGCTAGACAACAGAAAATTGGAAAAAATATCGCCTGGTCTGATGAGTCTCCAACATGAAGTTGGAGTAAACAACATAAAAGCATGTATCCAGCCTGCCTTTTGTCAACAATTCAGGCTGGTGGTGTAATAGTGTGTGGGATATTTTCTCCGCTCACTTTGGACCCCTTTGTACCAACAGAGCATGCCTATCTAAGTATTATTGCTGAGCATGTCCATCCCTTTATGACCACAGTGTACCATCTTCTGATGGCTACTTCCAGCAGGATAATGTACCGTGTCTCCAAACTCAAATCATCTCAAACTGGATTCTTTAAACATGACAATGGGTTCTGTGTACTCTAATGGCCTGTACAGATCTTAATCCAACAGAAAATCTTTGGGGTGTGGTGGAATGGGAGATTCTCATCGTGGATGTGAAGCAGACAAATCTGCAGCAACTGTGTGATGCTGTCCAGTCAATATGGAGCAAAACGTCTGAGGAATGTTTTCAACACCTTGTTGAATCTATGTCACCAAGGATTAATATAGTTCTGAAGGTAAAAATGGGTCCAAGGTGTACCTACATGTCTGGTGAGTGTATATTCATTAACCTCTACACATGTATATTAGATTCCTAATCATAATTTTGCAGGGTTTTAAGTAGAAAAGTGAGGAATCATGAGTAAAACTGAGGTAGAAAGGGTAAGGAGTGAGGAAAATATTGTGCTCCAATAGTTTGTAGTACATAGAGAAAATGGTTTGGTATTGTGTTTCTAATTAAGCAAAACCTTCCCAGTAAAGTAACTTATTTGTCTGTCAGCATGCTGCTCTAAAATCTTTATAGTTTAGTATTAAAAATGTACACTGACAGATGTGTGAGTAGCATCACATGCTGGCCTTTGAATTGTACATTAATGACATGCCAGATGTTCCCATGTCTCTTTAGCATAAAGGATGAGGAGTCCATGATGTCAAAAATAATTTTAGTTTTTGATTTGTTAGACAATACGACAGTTTTCCACTTCAACTCATCTTATTTTAAATGAGCTCAAGATGCTTGTAGAGGAGCAATGTGCATTTCTGGACCTTATCTGTTTTCTTTGTATGGTAGTTTTAACTTGTGTGGAATCAGCACCAAACTAGCTTCATTCATGAAGGCTTTCAGTGTCCTTGGGCCTATATGCAGCGATTTCTTCTCTAAACCTGCATGTTTTAATACAATGCAGCCAATGCTAGTTTTTAGCCTTGAGGTCATGTGTTTAGAATAGTTCTCAAATTGTTTAATCACTTACTAAAGCAGAATTTCTCCTCATTTTGCAGTCTTTTAGTGTACCCTTCCCCAAATTTACTCCTGAGATATTCAGCATTTAATTATTTTTTTCTTTATTTATACCTTATCATGTTACTGGTTTGTTTTTAATAAATCTAATTAGATTCTAATAAATCTAATGTTAAGTCAGGGTGGGGTTTTTTTGTTGATTGTTTTTAGCATTTCTATAATGACACAATATTTTTGTCTTTTGCTATACCTGTCCAAACATTTTAAAAACATTTAGATCATCAAATTAAAAATTAACCCATGTTTTTTTTTTTGTTGTTTTTTTTTTTTTTTTTAAGAAATTCTTCTTTCCAACATAAATTTTATTCTTACTTTTTTCAATTAAGTGCAGAAGCAAACCACAAAGAAAAAGTGAAAACAATTCATTTAAGTCCTTTATTAAATGAAGAAAATTGTACACTGTGAAAACATGGTGCAGTGAAATGTCAGTTAGCTTGTTTTGGAAATAACCACGAAAAAAAAAATCAATATCAGACCAGCAGGAGCACTTGGTGCAATAAACCACATAATCACACTTCACTGAGTGTGGATCAACTTTAATTGTCAAAACACAAATAAATGAAGTGCCTGTCCTGCCGTTAAATGGCACCTCCCTGGAGGACCACAGAGGTGCATAGTGCATATCTTCTGCCTTTACTGCTTGCTGGGACTAAA
This sequence comes from Melanotaenia boesemani, assembly GCF_017639745.1. Classification (NCBI taxonomy): domain Eukaryota; kingdom Metazoa; phylum Chordata; class Actinopteri; order Atheriniformes; family Melanotaeniidae; genus Melanotaenia; species Melanotaenia boesemani. The sequence continues at coordinate 17,656,788 of NC_055684.1, read as the reverse complement.
GCGACCGGCTGCTGCTTGTCAGCTGTACAGTCTCACAGCTGCTGTGAACAAACGTGCTGACTGCTGAGCGCCACAGACTTTACTGATGCCACAGTGGGTCACAGAGTAGTAAGTAAGGAGGACAGACAGCCCCAAACAACACATCACAGGAGACCCACTGAGTGAGACACATGTGATGTAGCTGGCCCACGAAGGGTAATCTGGTCTCATTTGCACTATGTGTCTTTCTGTCTCTTCCGGTCTCTCTGTTCTCTGTGTCTCATGCTGACAGACAGGAGGACATGAAATATGCAGCACATGTATCAGAGTCAATCAGCCAACACCAGCCCTGCAGTCTACCTCTCCCCTGGGAAGCTGGAGTGAGAGACTGGGGAGGAGGGATTCCTGTAGTAGACACACAAACCTCACCAGCCACTTATCTGCTACTTAGCAGCGCTAGCAGGAGGTACTAAATGCACACACATACAGTACTGTAATTTTAAAGCTTTAATCAGCGGCAGTGTCAAGCTCATTTGTTACCCCTGGCTACTGGATGGAATGTGTCATTACATCTATGGCGCTAACTGGGGATGACTTGTACTTTATGTGACCAATATAGTCTGATTAAAAGTGCTCCTGGACAAAAAAATGGCATTAATTACTTACAGACCTACCTAGTATGTCTAAAACCCTGTATACTCATTCTTTCTTCCTCTGACAGACCCACATGGTTCTATCCACTTATTATTTTTCTCACTCTAAATAAAGCCTGGAGTTTATGTATTCAGTATCTCAAACAAGGAGCTCTTTTATGTCTCAGATGTGTGTTCGCTGCCTGCCAGGCAAGACATGATGGCAACACAGCATGCCTTACATCTTTCTTAGATGCACAGATGATGACATGGCTCAGATGCAGCAAGACGACAGCTTTGGATTACACAGAAAACCCAGTCGATCGCTCTGCAGACCATTTTTGTTTTCTATGAGAGAATGATGAATGACAGGCTGACCACACATCACTGATTAGATACACCAGATGATGCCTGAGTGTGTGTTCCTTGTTCTGCTTCCTGTACAATAAATCACTCATACTTGGCAGTGGTGACGCAGTGTTGCTGGTGTAAGGTTTAAATGTTTCAGTTAAAAGCACCTGATTATTCAGAGCTGATTAGACAAAGTTGTTTTTAAGCACACCAGTGCTGAGGCTCGAAGGATGGTCATTTTGGTTGACTTGTTATTAGTTGTTTAACCTCTACAGTGCAGAATGAAAATATTAAACACCTATTAACTTATTTATTTATTCAACAAAGGACAATACTGCACACAAACACACAAATGTAAATGTGTGACAGTTAGCCTTGCAGCCAATTTGTATCTGATTGTCCCTGGGCAGGTTACAACGATACACAGCAACAAGGTACAGACAATAAAAAACAAAGTGCAAACCAGTTGCAGTAATAATTGTATAAAGTGCATGATTGTGCAAATTTCAAATACATGAGATTATACTAAAAAATACAAGATAAAAAGCTAACTAAATAAACTACAATTAAACTTTGTATATAGATTAATAACCCTAGATGATAAATCCTGCTGAGGATTTCCTGTCTTTTACTTAAGAGCCACAATTTTTCAAGGAATTTATACAACTGGCAGGACAGCTATAGGATTTAATAAGCTATGTGCATTTACAATGCATATAGGGTTACCATGATTAGGAAACTTAGTTTACAACTGATTGTTATACAAGTACACTACTCACATAAAGTTAAGGATATTCAACTTTCAGGTGGAATATACAGAAAATGTAAAAAGTTGATGCTACACTGAAATTTTATCATGAATGTAAAAGATCTAAGTAGAAGTTATTTCTTCTTTTCAGACTATTTATTTAAACAAAAACTAACAACAGTGGTGGATATACCACATCATAAAAATGTCAACATCTCATTGTCGTGTGTTTGGTGTTGTCTTGGTCTGATGATGTCCTAATGCGAACAGGATGATGAAGAGGACTGTTTAGATGAAAGCTGGAATTGAATCAGAACATTTAGTGCTCCATTCATGGTTCAGACACTGTGTAAGTCCAACTGGCAGTGAGAGTTATTTACAATTAACATAAAATATAAATAAAAAAATCACATTTGCTTGCCAAATCTCTTGGTTTTGTCCACTTATTAAGTCAGTTATGCAAATTACATTAATCAGCTCAAATAGTCGCAATTGCATGATTATTATTATTAATTACAGTATGAATAAAGTTGTAAGAATTAGCTGTGCCCTGTGTGTACATGTACTGTAATTTGGTAAAGTATTTAATTTTCTGTAATAATTTTATACAGAATGTAGAAATATTCTGAACAGCTACTGTATTTTCTTCTGTGCTCACTGACAAATGTCGGCACTTGGTATGCTAACACTTAGCTAAGATAGCAAAATAATTGTGAAAGATCTGGTTAAAAGAATTACTATTTCTAGAAGTCACAGAGGTGTAGTTATTTTAAAAAATCTATAGTGAACAAATGCTTTAGGAGCATTTTAAAGCATGCAGTTCATTAGGGCGGAGATAGGTTGGGGGGATATTATGCTTCAACACCTAGATACTTGTATAATATAAACCCTGCTTACAGTAAATGGCCTGTGAAGTCTCAGTAGGGAAAGCCATCTGGGAAGTGATTTCTGCTTGGTGAGTGGACCTGGCTGTGCCAGGTGTTGGAAGGAGGGAAGCTAGCTCAGTCATGTGGCAAAGGGAGGTCTGGCACCAGATGACAAAAGCCCCACTTGGCAAACAAGTCATTTATAATATGTGGTGGGATGACATGCATATTTCTGACCTTCCTGCAGGGGCTTGGCCAACAGACTGACCCATTCGAAGAGAGATTCTCAAGAAATTCCCATGTGAGGAAGCTCAAGTGTACCAGAAAGCACACTGATCCTTTCTCTGTTGGCCCCTGAGTAAAAATGTACACTAAATGTTGTCAACCCTTTCTCTCACAAGAAGCAGGAAAATACTTTCCTTATGAATAAGTGCTGGCTTTAAATACCTTGAGACAGAGACGGCCACAAGATGTTATCAGAAAATTAAATAATCAAAGGGATAAAAGGTCAAGACCAAAGTCGAATAATTAGAATCATGTCTCTTATTGGTTCATGATGGATCTGGTTAAGGCCAGAAAATACATGATCTGGAAATACACACACAAGAAAGCATCGTTGATGCTCAGGCTATGTGCACACGCAGGAGAAAAAAAAATTGTGTCATCTTTCACAGTGAGGGATCCAAAAATAGAACCTTTTCCAATTGGGGATAACATTTGCAGGCACACAAAAGCCCATGATAATCTTTCAATTTTAGGGAAGAACAAAGCAATTAAAACAGAAAACATAACGGAAAATCTGACAGTGTAAGCTTAGGTCACTCCATGTACCATAAAAATCAAAGGCTGTGAAAACACAGCATTCAGGGGTCTGAAGTCCTAGGGGCTGTACTTTCACACTGTTGTGTTTTAACTCCATATAGGGTTCTTGATGCTGGGAAAATTCTGACCTGGATCCTTGATATTGTCTGTAACTTTGCTATTTGTTGATGGAAGTTAACTATCTATTAACAATTTCCAGTACCAGCATTACAATAAGGATATTTCTGACATTATACCATGATCAAATATGTGGTAAGATTGAATAAACATGCTAAAAACCAATTATATGTCTGAATAACATGTCCATATACATACAATGGTGTGAAGCTTCAGTGAGACAAAAAGAAAAAAACAGAACAAACAAAAAAACCAAACACTATTTTTCCATTCGCTTATCCCATATTAGGTCAACATAGATTATAATGTCACTGGTTTTATCTTTAAATTTTTAAGAACTTTCAATGACTAATGAAAATGTTACTCTTTTAAACACCTACCATAAACAATAATATTTCCTTTTGCATGCACAAATAACCAACAACTTGTTATTTGGGACACACATTAGTGACTGCGTTCTCCCTCAGGCTATGCCTGGCAGTCACAGGTGATGCTTCAGCATCCCTCTGTTTCTCCCCTTCTTTCTCTCTGGCTTTTTCCCTCACTAATGTACATCTTCACATACAGGAATTAATCAAATTTATTAATCCTAGCGCTCCATGCAAACATTAGTAAGATTTAGACAGTTAAACCAGTGTTATATATTAGTATAGCCCAACCAAGAAACCCCTTAAGCTAGTAATATTTAACCATTCAACAATAAAAAATAAAAAAAACTTTTCACATTGGGCTCTTACTGTCTCAATCCACAGTGACAGAACTTCTGCACACTGTGATGCTGCATTATTAAAGTCTTGCCCCTGACATCAAACCATCTGATTTTCAGAACAAGCTGCAGGAGTGAGTTCATTGGCTGATCTGTACAAACGATGCCTGGCTGTTCTGCTGCCCAGCAGGATGCAACAACAGGTCACTTCATCACCTTATCCCCTAACACACCATGCCAGAAGAAAGATATTTAGTTGTTTAGTGTTTGGTTGGACAGACAATGATGATTTTGTTGTAATAAGGCTTGTAGCTGCATATAATGCAGATCATGGATAGAAGTAAAATTGGAAAAGGCATTTCCCGAACTAATCAGGAGATTTGTGATCAATACCTACCACAAATATTACAAACATGTAAATCTCAGGAAATCACAAAGGTCAAAATTTAGCTTTCTATATAAGTCTGTTAATTACAAAATATAACTGACTTAATTACATACTGACCCTTTTAAGAAGAGACAATGACATGTAGAACACAGTTGCTTCAGTGCTGCAGTGGCCAATAGTTAGATTTTAGCAGTCACTAATTACCTTACATTTTTGGCTTGCATGTAGCCATCATGTGACTGGAATGAGCTGCGTGTCAAGAATATGGGTTGGATGAAATTTCGGTTAATGCACGACCTAAAGCTGAAAGGATGCTGGTAATTCTAACGACTTTTATTCGTGCGCAAGTGAATAAAACAAAATTCAGTTTTTACTGTAGCCCACACGTGGCTTTCACACCTCTGCGGCCATACAGTGTTGGGAAAAAAAAGATGAAAGTTTGAGAAGATCCTTCATCACAACAACAGCAGGCAAAGCGCATATTTTACTAAATGAACAGAGATGCTGTTCATGTAGCCTGTTTTTTTAAATAAACGCCACAACAATGCATATACTGCTACTGCAACGCAAAACTGCCACAATTATAACATTTCTATTGATAACTTGTGCTTTTTTTCTTTACTTGGCGTAGCCTAAGGCATTTCACTTGTACACGCATTCAGCCTGTGAAAAAAACCAGCCCACAGAAACCATGCGGCAGGGTTTCCATCATGTCCCTAAAGCAGGCTGAATGTGACGAGAGCCGGGGGTAAATCCAAAAACACGTTTCCACCTTTAAGACACCAGGTCGTACAGAGGGAGAAAAAAAATGTCATGACTCTGCTTATTGCACCCCACCCCTCCTCCTCCTCTTCCTCTTTGGTCTCAGGAACGCAGGACAAGCCCTTTTCCCCGCATTCAAGGCGTAGCGGCGCAAAATAATCTGAAGGACACCCCGCCTCCCCCCTCTTTCCCTCACCTGGCATATCGTCTTCAAAATCCATGTCGTCTTGTCCCTCGTCTTCATTACTCAGCGACCCCGGCATCTTTATCTCATAGCCCCCAAACCTCTTTTTAGGCTGGGAATACAGAAAGTTAACCCTCCAGACGCCGCAGCCGAGTCTCTTTCTTCACAAAAAAAAAAAAAAAAAAAAAAAAAAAATTTTGTTCGTCGCTCTGTTCAATTTTTTAATTTTTTTTATTTTTCGCTGTGAATTTGGGGCTTTCATTCCGGTTTTGCTTTGTTTTTTGTTTAGTTTTTTGTTTGTTTTTTAGAAAAATAAATTTAAAAATACTACATTTATAATTGTTCCACTGATCTCTATCCAGGTCTTCCAGTCTGAAAAATAAGAAAGACAAAAATGGAACACACATGCCCAGATTGTGACGTCTGGTCTGTTGCCATGACGATGCATCCCATAATTTCTCCACAACTAGTTAGTCATACTCTCCTAGTTACCACTTTAACTAGTGGTGTTTTAAAAGAAAAAAGAAAAAAAGAGAGTCGCGCGGCATCTCCTCGCGCAGCTAATAGGCGGCTACACTCTCGCGCCTGTCCCCGGCACATTTCTGTTAGGAAGTCGGAAGAATTGAGACAGAAACTTCTTACTTCTGGCACAGCTGCCGCACATTCCATCCACCTTTTCTTCTAAATGGAAAATGTAACCTGAGGGGCGATTCTCCTTAAAGGCAAACACTGACGTAATAAAACATTTGTGGTCTAAATTAGACTTTTAAATGACCAAAACCCCACGTAAAACTAACAGGTCCCAGTAGCTGCAGCTTGAATGCTGCATGTGGTGAGGAGTCCTGACTGTCAGTGATCTGTTGTCAAGGTTACCAAAGCTGTAAGACAGGATGCCCCATAGAGAGCACAAATTTCAGCTTTACTTCAGGTATCAAAATTCACTTATTAGCTGGAGGTGTTTCAAATGTGACTGCTGCAACAGATTTTCACCATTTTCCTTGTCACCTTGTTGGATCTCCTAGAACAAAGTTTTTGTATTTTAATTCTAATAAAGGAGCATGTGAAATATAAAAATCTTTAAAATGATGGATCTAAATAGCAAAAGAAACATTATTTTCTTTAACACATTGCATGAAACTGTACTGTATGAAATGTCCGGCCAACAAAGAACGAAAGGACAACATTTTTGTTTCCTCTTGTGATGTTTTATTAAGATAGGCATAAGGTTTAATCCTCGTCCTCTTCCTCCTCCTCATCCTGGTTGATCTGGAAGTAGCGCAGCTCATAGCTCTCCTTGGTGTTGGCTACGACCCTCAACCAGTCCCTGAGGTTGTTCTTTTTCAGATACTTCTTTGTAAGATATTTCAAATACCTGAAAAAAACAAAGACGAACGAGAGGGAGGGAGACAGTGCACATCAGTTTGGTTTCAGTCTTTCTGATCTTTGAATTGTGAAGATTCACCCAGCATCCAATGAACTCATCATTTATTTTAAATATGCTGGAACAAACATGAGTTGCAAATGCACTTTTCATTTAATTAAATTCAGTTTGAGTGATGATGACATGTAGCTTGCATCATGGCTGGTGACAACATTCAAGTGACTTCTGGAAGAGACTATATTAAGTCTTCTTATTGAAACCTAAAATGATACAGATGCCCCCTGGTGGCAGCATTCTGCTGGTGTTATTTGTTCTTGATGGTTTTAGAAAACTCATGACTAATAAATGCTGCAATAATTTATGTGTAACCACAATATATTGCCTTTCTAATGTGCATGTGTGTGGTTTACTGGAGGAAAGAAGGACCTGTGATAGAGCTCCTTTACACTTCAGGTGAAGGAGTCGGTTGCTGAAGGAGCTCTGCAGTTCTGTGGAGGGGGATGGAAGCTGTTCTTCTACATGGATAACAACTTTGCCATAATTATTTTATCTCCCCTGACCTCAATTCGGTCCAAGAGTCATCCTGGTCCATTTTCTTCCTGTCCACAACTAATACACTGTTGCTCCAGCAAACAGCTTAATAAAATGGCTAATGCCCCCTTAGTGTCATGAAAAGTCTTCAGAAGTGCCTCCTGTATTCCAAGACCCCAGTCTTCTCAGGTAAAGTCTGCTCTGACTTTTCTTGTACACTGATAGTGTTTAGTGTCATCTTCATCTGTGATAAGCTTTTTAAAGCATTACATATCATAAATGGTGCTCTAGCACCTAACAAACAAAGCCAGTACTGGAGTTTCACTTCGGACACAGTTTTTTGTCCATTCAGAGACACCATGGTAAAAACAAACATGGCCGCTGCCATGTATGTGGACCCACAGCAAGTAAATATAAATGGCTCATTCTAAGAGAATAAAGACAACAGTTATTTTAGTCAATCTAATGATGTATACATTTTTTCCACCATGCACCTTTAAGGCTTATTTCTTATTCTTTAACGTACAGGACATAAATTGTAGAAGCTCACAACCCAGGCAAAAATAAATCTTAAAAAAGTGCTTGATGGTTGAATTACTGGATTAATAAAAATACTAGTACTAGCTAAAGAATGGGGAGTTATGAACTTGTACTATGTACTCGTTCACTAGTACGTCACGTGAGTGCTGGATGCAAATAGGGAAATAAGGTTCAAAGAGGTTCTAAATTAACTGATAACTGGGATTGTGTATAGTCCATGTCTGAACAGATACCTGGAATTTGCACTGGTACACAACTGTAGCTTTTTTTTTTTTTTTGGCCTTTACACTCACCATAAAAGCAAGAAGATTATTTCAGTTTTAAATAATGAGTCATTTTCAACAATGTTTTGCTATCTGTCAATTTTAAATTAGTGTCAAACAATCTGTAAAGAACAAATATTGGTATTTTAAACACAGGAAGATGCGAGAAAAAAAGGTAATTTTCCCATGTTAAACTTTTGTGGTCAAGTGGGTGGCGTCTGATGTGTATGAAGAAGTACATTATTCTAACACTACCAGCAGTGATACGGACACACCATCAGTGTTTAAGAGGACGACTTTAGGGCTGCAACACTAATCAGTTATTGATTATACAATTATACAAACCTTATTAAAGAACAATAAGACAAAAACACAGGTCTCTTAACATGAACTACTGATTGGTTTCTTTTCTGGAAGTGCAACAAACTGAAATGTTGACTTGCAGGTACAAAAAAGACAAACAAAAAAAACTTGCCAGTGCAGTGAAGCGTCACATTAAGACAGTTTTTGAAGAAAACTTTCTCTTCAAGGCAACTATCTATCGATAAATAAAGTAACTTAAAATAAAATTACTTCAAGGTATGAATTCAATTTAAAACTTAAGGTATAAATTAAAACAGCCTTTCCTTGTCAAAGAAATAATCCTGATTTTACTATTATCATGATTTTTAAGTGTTAATTTCACAAGACTATATATGTTTAAAATCACATGAATGCTCCTTTTAAGTTTTATTTATTTTTCTTATATTTTGATTCCAACTTAAAGTAATATAGAAACAAAGTAAAGTAACCATAAACTAACCACAAAGTCCACTTCCAACAAAATCATCTCTGCTTTGTAAACAATAAATAAATAACACATATTAACTCTATTTCTCGCAGAGAAAACAGATAAAAAGCCTTTTTTTAATTTATTTTTTTCTATTTAACTTTTATTTATACAGGTAGCTCCGTTGAGAGAGACAGTCTCATTTACAAGAGAGACCTGTTTGGACAAATAAAACAAGGCTACAGGACCTCTACCTGGACCCGGGAGGCTTCTTTCTGTCAACTACATTATAAAAATGTCTTTGAACATTTATATTGAAACTGAGTATTTAAAAACACTAGCTAGCTTTGACCTTCAGTTGTCCTTTAGCAAAATAAGTTTAAATCGTAAATAATACTGCAACAATAAAAATAAATAAACAAGACCATTTATCTCAAACTAAAGGCTGTTTTGTCTACAGCCCACTGGACACTGGCAAAAAAAAGGCATTGACCTCATGCTGAGTTGTGTTTTATCAGAGAAACTTTCTGTAAAAAAACAGAACATTGGCTGAAGGCTGCTGAACTCGTCGAGCTGAATTGTACACCCCTCCCTGTTCATATATAAATACAAAACTGCAAACGACATAATTTATTTTAAGGTTACTTCCTCACGTCTTTGATGAGTATACATAACATCACAGACGTGGGGAAGATGTAATAAGAAACACATTTACTGTTTAACCAAGAGCAAGATATCTGCCCTCTTTCATCTCAGTTACCGGTTTTCTCCATATTGGCAAACTGCTGATTTAACATAGTTTAAAACTTGGTAGTGGTGACAGAGTCTGAGTATACAATTTGAGGTCCAACTAACTGTAAACCACATATTTTCTGCAGCCAGAGAGGATGCAGAAGATTATTCAGACAAACATTTCAGATGGACTACGACCATATTCCACAGGCAGAACTAAAGTGAGACGTATAGAATCTGGTACGTCTGGTAGGAAGAGCTTCATTAGGAGGTTGTTGAGAATCCCTGATGTGCTAGGGACTATCATTAACAATTTTATACAAAATGTCAGTGTTACATTGCAGTACCTCTTGGAGAAGGGAACTTCTGAATTCACCGCTATTTTACTCTTGCTCCTTTCAATGGACACCACACCACCGCCGAGGTTTCCAGCTTTGCCATTCACCTTGATGCGCTCCTGCAGGTACTGCTCCTGCAAGTACAAGACAAAAGGTTAGTACACATAACCCTCACTACAGACTGTGAAATAGAAATGTACGTGTTTCTTGAAAGCACAGGAGACAGGAGATCTGCTGTGTTTTATATATATATATATATATATATATATATATATACGGCTCCAACGAAAAGCACAACAAATCTTTATTGTTTTTTAAACTTCTCAAATGAATGTAACTTCTATAAGTGATTAGACTATGGAATCATCTAATTTGTTTACCAGAAGATAGACTTGCTGTGTAATTTTTTTTATTGTGATAAAGCTCACGAATATCCCTGTTCAAAGGAGGTCCTGGAAATATTCTCTTATGAAATTTTTACAGGGTAAAATATCTCAGATCAGACAGACTCTTTTTGACTCTTATGAAGAGCAATGGAAATGGCAGGTGTTAAAAAAGGAGTTACTTTACGAGTTATAATTTATGTAATGTAAAAAGAACACAGAGGTTTCTGTGTGACCAGTTCAGCGCAGGGGTTCTGCCTCTGCAGGTGGAGGTAGGGTGCTATAAGGTGTCCCAGAAGAGGACAGGTTGTTGAAGATGCATGGCGTTTTTTTTTTTTATCCATTGTCCTTTATATCAAGATGTCAGAACTGTTATGTTTGAGAAAATACAATATAAAAAGCCGGATTTGTTCTGGATGACTGATGAGGATATTTTGAGTTGGTTATTTGAAATATGACATAAAAAGTTTGGCAAAAGTCAAAACTTCCAAAGACTTGGAAACTTAGACAAAGGTCTCTGTATCCTGAACTATAAGGACCTTGATCTCTGTAGTTGTTATTGGGATTAGTTTGTACATGTATGTTGGTCATCTTCTTGTTTTGAAAGTTAACAGTGTCATATAAGCCTATGTGGGCTGGGCAGGCAAGTGTATAACATTTAAATAAAATATTCATTCATTTCATATAAAATGGGACTGATCATCATAAGGGGACCGCACTGATTCAAAAGCAGCAAATAGCTGCTGCAGGCAGTATGCCATTTGAAGTGATCAACTCACAAAGTTGGCAGCATCCATGATGCCATCTTCTACAGGGTGAGTACAATCCAAGGTGAACTTCAGGAGCTGCTTCTTCTTCTTCCCTCCAGGTTTCCTGAACACCTGCTTCTTCTAAGACACAAGTAAAGAAGGCTGCTCAAACGTGTGCAAATAATCATAACTGTTCATGTAACTAAAAGAGCAAAGAAAGTACTGATTTGCCAACAATGTCAAACTATTCTAAGTAGGTTATGTGTCCCTGACTGTATGTACCACTGCTTAAAGGGACTAACAATATATTAGCTAAGAAACGTCCCCACCACTCTTAGCTCAGATTAGCACCACCTATTAGCCCAACGTGGGTTTTTGCCGATACAGTAACTGGGGCTAATAAAAACAATAAAACATGAGTGATCCCACTATTTCTGTGTCCCACTTATATATACAGCCGTGGGTAGAAACAGACAAGCAAAGATGTGTAGTGAAAATGCACTTTATTTGATCGTTCCACTACTTACAATCGGGGCCATGGCTGACACATTCAACAAAAAGGAAGAGGCAAAGCCTGCGCAGGAAGTCAAATACCCGCCAGCTAAATCGATCGAATCGAGCTATCTGATGTTGATTAAGCAGGCTGACCTAATATTTACATGCGCCTAAATTATTAGTAGTTGTTTAACTGGTTTTCTCGTCTGTGCTCAAAAAGGGAAAGTATGAGGTCTGTAAAACGAGTTCAAACACATTATACATTACCCCCCCCCCCCCGAAATGAACAATGATTATTACTTTTTATAAACATGCCAAATTTATGTCAATGAGCTTCTTAGTGTTTTGGCTAGGAATATCCCCTTTATAAGAATAAGATAACTCAGAGATATACAGTGGGCTGCTTGTCGATTTCTTATACCAGATATACACTCTAGTAAATCTTTATATAAATTACAATAAAACAAATATTATAAAAAGCTAGTTAATATTTTCACATAGAGCATAAATAAAAATAAAAGTTTTCCTATTTCTCCTGTTGCAGATCCAGTGGTGGGAACAGCTATAATTTCCAGCTAATTTAATATTCTCTTCTGTAGAGTCCAAGGTCTAATGACAGCATGACATTAGAGATAGGACAACAGTATTTCTAGTCTGTTTGCAGCAGCAATATTAAATGTCCCATTTGAACTCTGGCAACACTTGGGGGCTGGCATGAAGTGTGTGCTGTCAGCTGCCTGGTGGACAGAACCCATCGGCCTAGTATTGAAGAGTTTCTGCATTGCTGTCATTCCTGCTGGGGGTAGCTGATAGCACCACCGAAAGGTAAGGCAGTGGCTTCCTGTCCTTTCTGCAGACTGGCCTACTACATTTAAAGTAAGTTTAGTTTAGCAAGATGTAATGTGAAAGCGTTGACAGTGAAGTTGATGTTGTGTATTGTGATCTGTGGACTGTGTGTGGTAACTGAATCTACAGGTTCTTATTTAATACCTGACAAGGTAAGATAAGAAAATCTTCTGTTTATTTAAATCAATATCTCACACTTTTAATATAAGTGCTTCTTCTCTGCCGGCTTAGCCTCTCTTAAAATGGCTGGAATATTTGGACTGTAATTCAACACCACAACTCATTCTTCTTTTTTGTCAAGTGATGTGATGATGTGGGCTTTAGAAACTATCAGCAGTACATTCACAATTTGTCATCATTCACACTGTCTGTTCTCAGATGGCAGGAGGAATCTTCTCCAATTTGGGTAATCTGTGTGATGTGGATTGTGCTAATGTCCACCCCCTGGTGTGTCACCTGTGCCACGAGCAGTACAAATCTCCATGTTTATTGGACTGCTACCACATCTTCTGTGCCCGCTGCCTGCGAGGTCGGACCAATGACAGCCGTCTCAGCTGCCCCCTCTGTGGGTAAGACATAGCATTTTGTGGCTAGTCAAACTCATTTAAGGATAAGCTCACATAGGTTATGTGTTTTTCTACAGCACTCTTTAGCGGGATTTGTTGAAGCTAATTTCTAGATTTATATAGTTTGGACATCAGATTTTATAAAAACCCCATCAGGCTCTTCAGTTGTTGTTTTAGTGGTAACAAGGTGTGGGTGGGGCAGGTCTGAGTGACTAGAGCAGCTGCAGGGTCCTCCCACTCTTTTATTTAATATTTGGCATCAACACGGAAAGAGGGCTGCAAGTTCCATTAAGCCCAGTCATATAGCAAACAAAGCATACTGGTATTTGGTAGCAGTGCCAGCAGCTTAGGGTAATCAAAAGCAGTCACATAATACCAATCCATTTCATCCCTTGTTAAGGAAGAACTTGAGATCCACAGTCACCTTCAGGTCTACAATATCAACTTTCCATCATTCAAGCCAGGATGTATAGAAGAGGTTAGCTTACCTTCCATAACCCTCTTTAAAGTTCCACATGATGAAGCACTTTAAAACCCACATCATTCTGACTGCTATATCAGAGCTATAATAACTGCATACACTGATGAGCCAAAACATTAAAACCACCTTGTTGAGCAGGTCTTTATTACATTTGAACTATTAGGACTAGGTCCTCTGGTATACCCTGTGGGGTCTAGTATCTGGCAGTGATGGTTTGGAAGATCTAAGGATTGGGTTTGTGCTGACCTTGGGCTCTTTGTGTTCCTCTACTCTGCTTGTGCAGTTTTTGCACTTGATGTGAGGTTGCAAATGTCATCTGAATAGCTGTTAGGTCTGCCAGTGTAACAACATATACAGTGCCCCTGCAGAACATCACATTCTAACAAGAAAATATGTTTTTTACTTTAACTGACATGTTTTAAAGTTGTGGTGAATCTTTATATAAAAAAATGGCTGAACTTTAAACAGTTTCAATTTATATCTGATTCACAGATATTTGATATTTACCTGGTTTGTGGTAAGTTGTGTTTAAAAGCCAGCAGTATATGTCAAAGTCATAGCAATGCAGGGTTGTTATCCAAACAATATGGTACTGGAACAATTCAGAAAAACCTAGAAAATATCATTTTATGGAAATAACACCAGAGGCACTGAGTTTCTGTGCTTTATTGTATGGGTTCAGAATAGTGGAAGCCACTGCCTGATACTGTAACTTCTATTTTCATCTGCATCTTGCTAACAGCTGCTCACTCAACAGCTATTTAATCTAGGAATTCACTACTCGGCTATTAGTAGAACACAGTAGAATCCAGCTGCTATGAATACTAAATAATACATCTAGTGCTGCTGGAGAGACCATCCCAGCAACTCAAATCAAAATGAGGTCTGTTATGGAATATTTTAATCTACCGCAGCAGAGTTTAGCAGATACATGCTTGTGTAGTCATTTTCAACACTTTTTAATTGAATCAACAAAATTAAGTTCAGAATACAGTAAATGCTTGTTATCAGAAACAAATTAAGACAATTATATAAAACCAGAGCTGACAAATTTAGATAAGAGCTATACTGTCAATAAAGGCAACACTATTTTGATACTATAAGCTTAATATTTTCAGTGTGGTCTTCTCTAACCAGTGATAACAGCGCCATCTTCTGGAAACCACAAAAAATGCAATTAATTTAGTTTAATTTATTTTTATTTAACACAGAATCCACATTAATACACAAATTAAGCTACTTTTATTCAATGCTTATTTTCACTATGCGTTTAGACAACTTAGAATTCCTCTCACTGCTATAGATGTGAGGCCCTTTGGAAGTAAAAAAATTACCCAGTTTTTAACTTAAAAACAAACTCTAAAAATGGCACAAAATATGGAGCATTGCAACTATACTGGGTTTATGCCAAGATATTTTTCATTTTGAACTCATATAGTCATTTTAGTTGCTTTGTTCTGTTCAGTTTTCCTCTTGGTATCCTTCAGTCTTCATATCATTCAGACCAAGCTCGTCATTCTGTTCAAATGAGCGAGTGTACTTCTCCACAGTCATCTCAGGATCTGGTTCAGGGGCATATACATTTTGCAAGTAACTGTTTCCTGCTGGATCATCCAGAATGACGTGGACACTCATCCCTGCAGAGATAATCTTGTCTATCTTTTCACCAAACTCGTTCAGCTTCTGCACCCGGTCTGTGTCGCTGCTGTCACCGCAGACAAAGGGATTTTTAGAGACGGTCAGGTCTTTAATGTCTTTCAGCAGGCCCTCCAAGGTAGTGAACTTCCCACCCAGAGCTGCCATCCCCAGCTCAAACTCCAGCTCAGGGATGATGACAGAACACGTCTCAGACTTGAGCAAGTCTCGAGTCATGTCCGAAGGGTCTGTGACATGCAGGGTGATTTTGGTGCCGAGCTCCTCGGTGGCTCCACCTGATTTCACCTCATTGGTCCGGTGGCCACAGCTGTCACAATTAGTGGCCATGATGACGACCTCCTTAAAGTGGGGGATCTGGACAAGTTTCATGTTGGTGGAAGCTGGCGCGTTGCATTCGGGGCAGTTTGTGTTGAAGACCAAAACCTCATTTCTCATGGTCTCCAAGTCATTACCTGCCGATTCTTCATTCAGGTCATCATCAGCTCGTAAACCAAGCTGCATATCCTGCTGGATCGTCCTCTTGAACTGGGACACGGTGAGAGCCTCATCCTTTTGAGGGGCCACTGGATTTTCCACAAAACTGTTTCCAGATGGATCGTCAATCACCAGTGTGAATTCATTCTCAACTTCTTTTAGCTTCTTCAGCTTCAAGATGAATTCATCTATTTTGTCAGCCACCTCAGGGTCTGCTGCTCGCCTAACAGCCTGGTCCTGCTCCAGTCCTGAAACTGCCCGGTCTAAAAGACCCTCGATGGTAGAAAGTGACCCTTTCTGAGTAAAAGGAGGGATTTCAAAATCCAGCTCAGGGATTCTGGTGGTCGCACTGTCTGCTTTCACAACCTCTCGGTTCAAGTCCTGTTTAGATTTGACTTTCAGGGTGTAGCAAACACCCTGATCTTGAATCCGGCCCGCGGACTGGATTTCAGTATTTGACCAGCCGCAGTTAGCGCAACTGAAAGAGCTGACGATTATCTCTTTGAAGAATGGTATCTTGGTCAGTAACATACGTGTCGTACCGTTTTGGTAGCAGTTCATACACAGGCTCTCGATCTCACTGGGCTGCCAGTCTTCATCGTCGGCACTAATATCCTTGAAAACGTTGCCTCCCCGAACATTTTCCTCAGAAATAACGGACATTTTTTGCGAATAATATTACTCTTGAAATGAGGAAAAAGTCAGCTTACATGCCCTGTTTAATGAGAAGATATAGCACTTCCGAGAACTTTCTAGATAACAGACTGCCAAGCTCTACCGACACCACACGCTTGTTTCACCGTGTCTGACAGACGCTTCCGGGTCTTCTTCTTCTTCGATGAAGGCGGTATTAAGATCTCTGCTGCCCCCGTCAGGTTTGTAGCAACACTACACCAAAATTATTTAGCATTTTTGGTTCTGAAATATCTGATGAGAAACATTTTTTAATTTTTACGTTTTCCCATTTTTTAAAAATTCTTTTAATATAATATTTTTAAATAAAAAATACTGTCAAATATGTTACCCTTTTTAATACTGTGATCTTCAAATTATTTTCTTTTTATTTTCTTTGCACCCAAATCATAGTTCAGAAAAATTTTGGAATTCACTTTTAGTTTTTGTTTTCATTACTCATTTTACCAGTGAAATATTCATTTTCAAAGCTACTGGATCACAGACCTGTTTATCTTTTTTATTTTTAATTATATTTATTAGTGGTATATATTGTATATAATTGCTGTTAGGTTTACAAAGTTATACATTTTTTTTCTACATTGTTCTCTGATTTTATCTTTCTATTTTTTTTAACCCTATATCGATCTTGCAGTCTGTTATGATTTTTAATGTGACTTCATCTTTTATTCAGTGAAACAGGCCCATACATAACAATAAACTAAAATCTCTCAGATCCCTTCTGACCACATTTCTCTACAAGAAAAGGAACTAAAAGAAACAAAAAGTAAAAAAAAAAAAAAAATCAAACTACAAAATTTTATATTTTTTATTTATCTTCAAAATTAAGATATTAGTCGGTTTAATTTCCTATACACTTGTGTAATTTACATGTCATCTTATTCTTTAAACTGTTTGTGCTCGTGGTAAGTTATGCACATGTGCAAATCATAATCTCAATTTTAGAACAAAAAACACAAAACTTGTCTTCTGTGGGAGTTTAAAGGTAAAATAAACATTAGTGCAAAACTCAGTACATAATTTGCAAATATAAAAGGTGTGGAACTAGAGAAAGGACATTTGTACAGAACAAAGGTTTTTTAGGTCACTTTCGTTTATAAATTCATACAGTTTAAATTATTACTCAGAGCTTTCAGACTTAGAATGAGCATATTAAGATAAGATATTTGCTAGTTAAACTACCTTTTTATAATGTATTTGATGGTTTCGCTAAACCTATTCAGTGTTTCATTGTCTTTCTTTGTCATAGTTACCATTCAGTAGTAAAAGGAAATCACACCCTCCCACCTGAGGATCGTCTGCTGAAGTTCCTTGTTGACAATAATGCAGATGCTGAGGAGAAAGTGCAATGTGCGAACTGTGACCAGGAAGGTAACAAAAAGGTACAAATTAACAGGCATTAAATTTCAATTGTTGCTGAAGAGGACATCCAGAAATTTATTTGGCAATTTCAACAACTTCTGTCAAATAATATATATTAAATCTTAGCTGGAAGTCTTGATGACAACAGATTCCCAATAAGGAGGAAGGGAAAGCAAACTACTGCCCCATAAAATAAGTCCTGTGCTGCTGTGTGGGGCATAAAAGAGAAATAAAGGGTTAAACAGGGGAGCTATTTTTGTGAACCATTAAATATTTCTGAAAGGGAGGGTTTATGAACCTCAGAATCTGTCTAGTCCAATGAGTTGGTTAATGGAAATGAGTGTAATTAGGTGACAATTCATCTGATACTGAGCACAAATTTAATCTGTCTAATGAACCCTTTAAAGCTCGACCCAAGAAAAAAGAGGGGAAAACAAGTACATTTTTAATGTCTGAAATCTTTATTTGGGACTTTAAAAAAAATGTAAAAAATAACTAACAAATATTTACATGACTGTCATTTAGCAGACATTTTTTTCAAAAGTGGTTAGACAGTACTGCTAAGGGCATAAGGACCCAGCTAGAAGGTGTTTATATCCGTCCCCTGCGGGACTCAAACTCTGGTCTCCCGCGTGGGAGACAGATGCTTTGCCAAGTGAGCTGTCCAGCCATTTTTTGAATATTTAACCTTTGTGAGATGTTAAAATTATTGTAGTACATTATTGTATCCACCAGGGGGCAGAAGTCAAGTATAAGATTTCGTACAACAGGGTTTTGAGTCAAGTTTTTACCATAAAATGATGCAAAACTTGTCTGAAACTGTGTATATGATACATACAGCATTATAGGGTTAAGTCATCCCAGTGAAAATGAAGAATTTTAATTTAATCTTCTCAATCCACATTGATGAAAGTGTCAGTTTTTAAATGATCAAAGTCCAAATTTTTAAATTCATCACAGACATGTAATATTTGAATTAAATACAGTTTTTTGTATGTTTTAAGCATACAAAAGCATCAACTTTCTTTTTATCTGCTTGTGTTCAGGACACAGGGGTGATGTACTACTGTAACACTTGCAGCCAACCACTCTGTGCCACCTGCAGAGAGCTGACACACAAGGCCAGAATGTTTTCCCACCATGAGATCGTATCGCTGGCCAAACGCACCAAAGCCAAACACAGGAAATGCTGTGAGCACCACCTGCAATTTACTCCAGAAGAATGATATGCTAACAAGGATGGTTCTTATGAGAAGTTCTTGTTCCTCCTCCTCCTCTACTAAAATTTTCTTTGCTTTATCTTAAACATATTTACAAAGTGACTGGTATTTTTTGAAAATAGTCAGACATAGTGTAGTTTTTAAACTTTTGTCTGAGAGAAAGCTCCCAGTTTTATCTTCCCACCTGTGTTCCCACTTGTCTGGAGCTTTTTATTTGTCTCAAGCATGCTAATTGGAATAACAGGGTGCTTTAACCCTGACACATCTGTGGGCTGAAGTTAAAAAGCATCTTTATCTCCACAGCTCTTCACGAGGAGCCCTACATTCTTTTCTCAACGGAGAATAAGTCTATGCTGTGCATCAAATGTTTCAGAGACATGAAAGTGTAAGCAACATAAAATATGATTGTCAGATTATCCTTCTTCCTCTGTAATAAATACGTTTTTTTTTTTTTTTTTCCTTCCACAGAGAGAGTCGGGCTCATTGCATTGATATTGAAACAGCTTACGCACAAGGGTGTGAGATGTTGGATCAGGCTGTGCTGGTAAGACACTCTTGTCTGTTTATCTCTATTTTTATGACATACAAGGCAAAAATGGTGCACAGTACTGAAAATGTACCAGTGACACAATCTAGGTGAGCTTTACTGGGTTTATTTGTACAGTTATATGCAAGTAGCTTCAGCTAAGATTACATATAACTGTAACTAGCAATAAGCCTCTGTGCTGTAGGTGGTGAAGGAGCTACAGACATCAACTGGAGAAGCAATCCATCTGCTGAGGGCAATGATCGGAGAAGTGGGTCTCAATGTGGAGGAAGAAGAGACTGCGATTTGTAGTCTGTTCAACAGTTTGCAGGTTATATGGGTATTCTTTTTCCATAATCATGGGCCGAAATATATTCTGCAATAAATGCAATTTAATCTTAAGTAGTCAAGACACATCTGCAGACATACCAACAAGCTAATATTCACGTTTTCTCTACTTCTTAGGATGTTAGTCTTTGGTCTAATAATCTGGGGTAACTTAAATGTTTTCTGCTCCAAACCTGTTTTAGATTAAGTTAAAACATTTTCCATGAGTGTTTAATCGGAATGGCACATCTCACTCGTCTAACCAAACAAAGTAAGATTTGAATGTTCCCAGTTCTCAGCCATGCACACAGTTGCTGTGCCCTCTATCTGGCACCATTAGCGCTGTTCGGCCACTGGATGTCTCTGTTAATCTAATTGTGAGAAAAGAGTGCGTTTCCTTGGCACAATAAACAAGAGAGCAGAAGACACCCCACTTTTTCACAATCTTGAAAACTCATCAGGCATTAGAAGAGCTCAAGGCCATCTTTACAAAAGCGTGAGAAATAAAACGGGGTGCTTTCTTTTTTTTATTCAACAGGAAAAACTAGCAGAGAGGAAGAAGATTCTGCTGAAAGCAGCTCAGAGGTAAAATGAAATCCATTAGGATTGACAGTTACTAGATGACAATATACTTTTTTTTTCCTTTTTTTTGTAACAATGTTTGGGTCACAGAGGTATTATTCTGCTGTCACCATTTGACTTGAAACCTTTTTTCATTGTACCATATTGTGTTGTAGTCTGTTCAGAGGTGATGAATAGTGCTGAATAGTGCCCTGTTCACTGTGGAACAATCTCTATCTGCACTGAACACATTAAGGATTTTTATTTTTTACCAAGTGTTGTGCTGGATCAAAAAAAAAAAAAAAAAAAAAAAAAAGAAAAGAACTCCACTCAAAAGAAGGATTACAGTTTCCAAACCAATGTTTTCCAGCATGTGCAAGGATCAATTAAAGCTAATTGAAATGTGCTGCTGTGTATCATATGCAAGTTATAGAGTTACTCAACCGCATCTGTTGGACGGAAACGTAAAAGCTTTATGTAGCCATGAAATGTTTTTCAAACAGTACACAGCCTTGAGAATACAATTCCTTCTTCATAGCAACCTTGCAAAATCTCACCTAATCAGTAGAGGTTTGCTCTTGCAGAGATACGGCGATATAGTGTTTAGCATTTAAAAGTTACCTGGCAAACCAGGTTGCAAAAGCATCCAGTAAGTAGCCAGCCACTGGTGCAATAAAATAATCTAAAGATAATTAAGACAATTATACTTTCCTCATTCATTGTCTGCTTTATGCATGCCTGTGTGCAACTGAATGAGAGCAATTTTGTGTGGTTGAGATCTTTATGCGATTTTTTGTGACCAGTGTCCTCCATCTCTGTCTGCCTGTCTCTTCATTGCCTGGAAGGCATCCAGTGGCTGGGTTCCCAGAAGGATGTTAAAGGCTATTTATGTCATGCTTTGTGTGTCTGTCCCTCCAGTCTCTGTCTGTGTGTTTGTTACAAGAGAAGACAGATAGATTAGCTCCTGGAAATACTGAGTATCTTTATGGTTGCACTTCCTGAGCTGAATCCTCTGTGTATTATGGAATGAATGTGTTGTCTTACCTATTTGTTTGTGTGTGTGTGTGTGTGTGTGTGTGTGTGTGTGTGTGTGTGTGTGTGTGTGTGTGTGTGTGTGTGTGTGTGTGTGTGTGTGTGTGTGTGTGTGTGTGTGTGTGTGTGTGTGTGTGTGTGTGTGTGTGTGTGTGTGTGCAGTCAACATGAGGAGAAGGAGAAAGCGCTAAAGGAACAATTGTCACACCTTACCGCCCTCCTACCAACACTCCAGGTAAAAGCAGATAACAGATAAAACACACCATTTATAATACCACATTTGCTGCGGATATATCATGAACTGTTTTATCATGAGAGACAGGGCTCAGCCTTAAGTTAAAGTATAGATACAGCAATGTAAATACATCACAGTTTAATAAAAAGTATTACAATACTGATTAAACAGATGTGAAAAAGTGTGGGTATATAGCTTGTTGGAAAATAGAAACCACACTCGCTCCAACTTTTTAGTTTACCTCCCTTATGCACTCTACATTTGAGCTAAGATAACACATTATTGTTTGACATATCAAGACTAGACTTAATTTATAAATGGTTCACCCTCAGATATTCATTAGCTTTTGGATTCATAAAAAGCATTTAGATTTCCCAGAACTAATGTATCTGAGTTCATCACAAAGAGCTCTTTTGATGACTAATGTATTATTTCCTCACCTCCAGTCACTGAGGATCTTTCTGAAACTGGCCAGTTTGCTGTTTCATGGGGATCTTTGAACGTCAGCTGACTTTATTAAAACAAAAGACAAGATTAATTATTGTAGCTGCAAACACTTTTTATAAATTCAGCTGCACATGGTGATTCTGAATGGCCCTCAATACAAGGCATTGGGTAGCATTCACAGCTGCAGCTGGTGATGCTAAAACATCAAACAGCAAGAAAAAAACAGGGGAAGACTTAGTTTATAATTGCCTCTTCTCTTTCAGTTTCATATCCAGCTCAGTTTATTTTAATTAAGCAGACTAAACACTGCATTGCCTTTTAGATTGATAAATAGTGTGGTCACAACATTTTTGTTTATCTGGGTGGTTTTTAAAGTCCTGTGTCATGTCCTGGATGTAAGTGGTTCTATCCTTTGGAACAGGAAAGAATTGCTGAATGTACCACAGTTTTTTCTGTTCTAGAGAAAGGGTTTTTGCAGCCTATAGAGAATAAAAAAATAAATAAATAAAGAAAACAAAATGGTGGTAAGTCATGTTTATCTAAGTGTATTTCTACTGTAAAAGTGGGCATTTAAACATGCAAAGTAGTTGCACTTTTTGCACTTCAGTGATGCCTTCATTTGTTTATTTTTAGCCCAGGAGGTTTACATTAAACGTCTGAACTCTAACATTTAACCTGATGTTTTTAGGTCCACCTGGTCACTTGTTCAGCCTTCCTGAGCTCTGCCAACAAGTATGAGTTTTTGGATATGGGCTATGTAAGTACAGCGACATAAAGCATAAATGATATCTTTATGACAGAGGTGCCCAAACCCGGTCCTCGAGGGCCACTGTCCTGCAGATTTTCCAGTGTTTCCTGCTTCAACACACCTGACTCAAATGAAATAGATCCAACAGCCTATTAAGTTTTGCACAATGTCTCATCACTTTGAGTCAGGTGGTTTTGGAGCAGGGACACATTGAAAACCTGCAGGATTGTGGCCCATGAGGACCAGAGCTGGCCACCCCTGCTTTATGATATACTAAAGTGTAGGAACATGGCAGTGCTAGTTAGGAGTAAATGAATGGGTAAGGAGAAATATGAATGAACAGAATAGACCCAAAAAACCAGTGATTAGCTGGACAAACAAGAATGAATGGATTGAGCAGAAGATGACATACCATGAGATATCATGATGTATACACACTTTGATTCTTTTCCAAACAACCATGAGTACACAGAGAGCTCTTTGTTTTCTGGGGAAGTTTTTCCTTGCTGAAAGAAAAGTTACTGTTGTTTGCTGAAGTGAATTGGTTTCTAAATGGAAGCTGTCCATCATGTCTCACTGAGGTCACTAAATCACACCCGGATGTTCTTGCTTACACAGCAACTCATGGAGAGGCTGAAGAGGATTGTAAAGCTCCCTCATCGACTGCGGCCAGTGCAGAGCAGCAAAGTGAGCAGAGCAGCGTTCATGCAGAGCTGAACAAGAACCCATTCAATGCAGTTTCATTCACTTCCTTTCTCTGTATAAAAACACAGGATCCATATTAAACTAAAGATTACAGGATACATCAAACATAGTTTGAATTATATAGCCCTTTTCTATATATAATATAAAAAGACAGACATGATGCTTTTTAACAGAGGTAAGCGAATAAAAAGACAGCTAAGGAAGGTAATAATGATGTATTTGCATGTTGTAATATAAGCTTATTGTAACCTATAATAAACTATTCAAAATGCTCCATGAAATTCTGAAACTGACCCTTTAGTGAAAGCACTGTGATGATTTTGCAGCAACAACAAATGACTCAAAATCTCTTGTCTTGTCAGCAGGCCTAATGTTAGGATAACCTTAGTGTTTTTGAGAAGAAAAAATAAATTCCTAGCAGCCAACAGAACAAATAGTAGTCTTGAAATTAAATTTTCTTGTAGGCTAATGTTCTTAACTTGTAAATTTCAGTTACGGTAATCAAATGCTCTTGGCAACACTGTCACCACATATGAATATGAATTCATATACATATGAATGAGAGAAACGTGGAGTTAGATGATAAATGGAGTATAAATCATAACATATCATGGCTAAACTGTCAACCACATGCCACCAGGACAGCTTTGGGGCTTCTTGACATGGAGTCTTCAAATTCTTCAAGCTCTACCAAAAGATATTTACACATTTGCTGTGTGATGGTTTTGATCTGTCATTTTGCACCAGAATTCTCCATGATCATTTGGCTTGAGATATAGGGATTAAAGAGTTTTCTGTCACTCTAACCTAGACCTTTTAAAACTTTGTGCATCTCCATGGTTATAACTTGATCTTAGTGTATTTTGCAATTTGCATCTGCACCAGAAGCCCTGCACCAAGCAGTATTCAAACATTAGAAATTCACATTACTTTATGTAATTTTTCAGTATTTTCTTTGTCCTTTTTACTTTTAATGATGAGATATTCATTGTGATTTGGTGTACGACTAAAATGACTTTATCTCTGTTAGATCAACACAGAGTATAGAAGCGAGTTTGCTCGCTGTCTAGAGCCTCTGCTGCAGATAGGACCGCGGCGCCCTCCTTCTGTCACTGGTTCCACAAATGTCGTAACAAGGTAAGATCATTTACCTTTGCATCCCTGCCCCTGCTGCAAATGAGTGCAGTCAATAAGTGATTTCTTCCACCAGAGTTTTGTTTTCCAATGCACGTTTTGCTGCCTGAATATGTCAGCGGCATCTTTTGGATTTATTACAGAAAGCCAAAAGTCTGGACAGAAAATGTCACACTTGTTAAGCATCCAAACATAAAATCCCCAAATGGTTTGCGAGTACAGATGGAGAGGAAAGGAGGCGCCATGCTGAATCCCACTATGTCAGTTATTTGGTCTGTCTGGAGCTTTGTACTCTGATATGTTTACGTAATTCACCTTGTTGCAGGGGGTGTGAAGAGGGGGGATGCAGGCCATCCCGATTTAGAAAGCCCTGGTGCTGGTGTAGCCAGATAACGTTTAAGTGATAAATGGATGAGTTCTTCCATGTGGCCACATTTTCTGTATTATTTTCAGTTTTATTTAATGTGTCGCATTAGCAGAAATAGTTTCAGGATATACTGTTAGTCTCTTGAGTTAAATTTGATCAAATCTATAGTAAATACATGCTGTTTAGTAAAACATTGCACTACCCTTGTTTTAGTTCTCAACAAACTGCCCAGACTAATGTTTTTCCACATTTTTTCTTTAAGCCTGAAAACTAATGCCAGTGTACTGACAACTCTTCTTTCCAACATGTTTAACACCCTGTCAGTGCAAGATGCAAAGGGGGCCGCCTGGCACTATTTTTATCGTAATTTCATAGAACTCTCCAGGATTCAGCTGTAAGTTGGCACATGGGAGTGGTTGGGCTGTTTTGTTCCTGGCCACTGATGTCACTGCGTTAGCAGGGGTAAAGTCTTTAATTGGCATCACTGCTGTCAGGACAGACGCTAGTTGTGCGGAGGATGACGCATATGATGGAGTGAGAAGGATATATGTTTTAGATGGGTCTACTGTTGTGTCAACTCTGGACAGAAAGGCAGGAGGAGCAAAAGTCTATCAGATCTGAGGTAAATTTATGTTTATTTCATTACTATTGTTTGGATAACTGCAATTTTGTTGATTAGGAGCAGCAGAAATGTGTTTTATAACCTCAGAATAAAGAATAAGGTAAAAAAGTAACCTAAAATTCCATTCATCACATCCAGCTAGATGAAAACTGAGTTGTTTAACAGCGTTTTGTGGACTGAATTGGATCAGAGACAGTGTTATCCTGGCTTTCAACTCCATTTCCTTAAATTTCTATTAAATCATCAAACATTGTGAGATGACAGTGGTAAACATGTGTTTGACTCTACAATTGTTCCTACTTAGTTCACAAATGAAAAAAGGAAATGGTTTGTCATTAGTGCTTGATAGTTAGGAGTACCACCCTGCAGCTTATTGCTTTCCTCTGATGCTTCCTCAGTGGGTGTCTGAAAGCATTGTCCCTGCAGGCATTAATGTAGGATGCAAATCAGGCTAAGATCAGTGGACAGCCAGCTGCCTTGTCCTGTTCTTATCATGATTTAACAAAAGAGAAGATAAGTGAGGAGCTACAGACATGTTTTTTTTAGGCATGGTAAGTTTATTTGAGTAGCACGTCTCAAGTACAAGACAATTCAAAAAGCTTTACATAAAACATAAAAAGCATTTTTGCAAAGGTGCAGAAGAAAGATTAAAAATTGCATTAAAAACAAAAATAAATAAAAAAAATAAATGAAAAGAAATTAAATATGGACAAAAAAGCTAAAATAGAATCAGATAAAACACAAGTGTGAGGGATGAACATTTGTTTTGATAAAAAGCAGCAAATAGAAGTTTTTAACCCTGATTTAAAACTGATGAGAGTTTCAGCAGACCTGCAGTTTCTAGGAGTTTGTTCCACATGTGAGGAGCATAAAAACTGAACAGTGCCTCTCCATGTTTAGTTCAGACTCTGGGAACAGAAAATAGACTTTACCCTGATGAGGATCTGGTTGGTCTATAACGAACCAGAAGATCCTGAATGTATTTTGGCCCTAACCCATTCAGTGTTCTGTAAATTAGCAGGATGATTTTGGCATGAAGTCAATTCTTTGAAAAACAGGAAGCCAGCGTCAAACTTTTAGGACTGGAGTTGTATTGTCTCTAGTATAAATGAGGCCGCTTTAGCACCGTCAATGTCTTTAGCTTGCTGTGTTGGGATACAGTGTGGATGCTCAGTGGATGTTTGTATGGAAACGTGAGATGGATGCAGCACACCTCAGCCACTAAATAACAGCTTTCTGCAAGTTATAAACTGCTGTGTAAGGCGTGAAGCCAAGACTACATTCCTACTTAAATCCAAATTTGATCTGTTACTTGTTGAACTGATTCAGAAACTCTCTGAAGTGATGTTAGAATTCTTAATGATAGCAAGAAGTCATGATGATTATCAGCTTATTTCACGTCTGCTTTTTGACTTGACATTATTTTCCAATATATGAACTATATATATCATATATGCTAGTACAGTACATACAGCTGTACTAGCATACGTGTGTATATATATATATATATTTATCCCATTGTGGTATTTTATCAGCATCACAAAATGTGGCTTGAATTACATTATTTATCATAATTAACACAAATTACTTTTTTTGTACCCAGCTTAAAAGCAAGCTTCTACGGAAGCTAAGAGCGGCCATTATCGGCTATTCTTTATTTATTTGTTTAATCTCGAGATAATGAGTCAATTTACTGAGTTTCTCGAGATAACAAGAAAATTGAAGTGTGCTCAAAAGTGTGAGACAACAGATCAAAACAAACCCCATGACAGCTGATGGGAGGGGCTACAGTCATGGTGTAGATGTTTAATTGTGTAAATGAGTGATTGGTAAAATTTAACAGTCAGACAAGAGGCAATTTCAGCCTTTGTAGGACTTGATAGAAGTAAAATCTGATGTACTGATCAGTGATGGATGTTGCTCAATCTGACGTCAGCTTGCCTCCATTGATGTACTGAGGCATCCCAGTACAGAACAGCTCTGAACTGGGATACCCTTTTGATCCACCAGTTGAGGTATTGGGAGAGAAGAAAATAATGGCTAAGCTCTCTCTCTCATCCCCACCTTTCTCGAGATGACGAGATAAACTGCGAGCCCGGTCACTCTTGGCTTAAGCATGCTTCCTTTTTCGTTTCAGAAAAAGAAAATAAAAATGGAACTGGTTCGTGTTATCTGTAGGAAGTAATGTATCTAAAGCAAACACAAAGCAGAAAGGGAGGAGCATGTAAATGTTCAAAGTGATGTCTAAGTGAGAGGAGAGATAAAGTCATAAATATTGTCCCTTCTGTTCAGGCTCCAATCCCCTCTGTCTGTAACTTGCCGCTCCCCTTGTCTCAGTGAGATGCCACTGGGTTCAGCATTTGGGCGAAGGCCCACGTCTCACCGTAACATCTGCACCAAGGTCCTTTTGGCTGAAGGCAAGGAGACACCATTCACTGAGCACTGCCGTAACTATGAGAACACCTACAGGGTGAGTGAAGGGTGTAACCCAAAACCACAATAAAAAAAATAGAAAATTTTCCCAATAAATAAAGGAGCAAGTCTAATTTTAATTTTCTTTATCTGTGAGATGGAAAATAATGTGAACCTGTAAGATCAGAAGACAGAACTACAGCTTATTTTAGTTTAGTAAGATATTCTTTATTGCAGCAGCTTCTTGTCTTGGGGCTAACAGAGAGTTTTATATCATGATGACGTACAAAAAGGTCAGAACTATAAGACAGATGCAGAGCAACCAAACAACAAAACAATCATACTTAATAAAGTCTACTAACTTATTTTGTGTGAAAGTATTAATCACTGTCATCTAAGCTTATTTAGACTTTTACTAATCTCCTTGCAGATGTTGTCAGCAACATTTTCTTTTCCTTTTAAGTTACAGGAGTTGAAAACCTCCTCCTGCTTCCCATGTCTTGACTAGACCATTTAAATTTAAAACAGCAGTGTTAGCATTTTAGTATTTTTTTTACTTCTATTTAAAATTCCTGTTCAACAAACCAATAAGAACAAAGAAATGTTAAAGATTATGACTGTTAAGTCTGTTAAAGGGAGGGATTGTCATCTATTGGGATACACTTTGCATAATTATGGAAGTATTTTCTAAATGTTTTACTATTTATAAACTTGAATTTGGCTGCGCGTTGGTTAAACAGCAGCAGCTGCTTCTTTTCATGTGATCTGCTGCAGTAGATAAATAGTAAAGCAGTAAAAATGCAGCAACAGAAATTCCTCCAGGAGCTCACTTTTAACCTATCGAGAGAAGCAAGTTTTTTGGTGCTCTGATGCATTTCACCAGGCATCTGCCGACCCATCATCTTAAAGGAAATGTCTTTTTGTGTGTGTGTGTGTGTGTGTTTACAGAGTCTCCAGACAGAGATTCAGAATCTGAAAGACCAGGTCCAGGAGCTGCACAGAGATCTGACCAAACACCATTCCATCATCAACACAGACAAGATGGGAGAGATCTTGGACAGATCGCTGCACATTGACAGTCAGATAGCCACTCAGTACTCCACTGTGGAAACAATGAGAGTCATGTTTGAGGAGGTGTGTCAGCTGGTGCCTGACCTTTACTTTGAACCTTAGAACAAAATATTATGTCATTTATATTGGATTTACTGATATCTCTAATGAGCCAGTTTAGACTGGATACAAACAGAGAAAAGGACAACAAAAAGTGGAAAAATGTCCTCAGTAAACCGATTTGTAGGTTTGCTTCATCAGCTCACTTTATAAATTTCCTTCACAGATCTGGGATGAAACTTTTCAGAGAGTCACTAATGAGCAGGAAATCTATGAAGGTTTGTTTTCAACGCTAACAGCACAAATTCACATTCGCTTCTCATGTTTTTGTGTAACATAATTGTCTTTGCTCACTGACTCCAGCCCAGCTTCATGACCTGATGCAGCTGAAGCAGGAGAACTCGTATCTAACTACTATCACCAGACAGATCAGTCCCTACATCCTGTCCATTGCCAAAGTCAAAGAGAGGCTTGAACCCAGGTGCGGTATTCTCAAACTCCATAACCACCATCCAGTCCATCTTCAGCTCTATTTGTTGATTCTAAAGTTTCATGAAGCATAGGGTAGGGTGTGTATATTGTATATTGTGGTGTTCATTATCATGACTGTTGACACAGTAAATGTCTTTATTTTACTTTACACCTGCCTACACTTTCCTTTTGCAGTTCATATTCAACAGACCAGCTTAACATAAAACTAAAATAAAAATACTCCCTGAATAGCATGACTTGTCACTTTTATTCAAAAATATAACATCACTACTGCATTGGTAAATGAGTAAGCTCACTCAGTCATGGCACAGAAACTAGTCATGACAGACAGAGTTCACAGTGACTTTCTTTGAAATAATGCAAGGAGCCAAACAAGGTAAATAATAAGACAGATCAGCCATATACAGGAAATGTATTTCAACATTATCCTTCATTTTACATTTATATAGGAAGTTCACATACTCCACTTAAGGGATTAACAACCTCTCACAACAACACGAGGCTACTTTAACCTGTCATCCTGTTATCATTCCCGGTCTGGATACAAACTGTCACTTCTTGCTGGAAGGCAGAGTGCAGCTTTATTTTTCCTAAAATATAAAGGTTCCGACTGTATAGAAATGTGCATTGATAACCTATGTAAAAAAGAAGAGAGGAAAAAAAAATGCTTTTATGATGATTGATAATCCTTTTAGGTTTCAGGAGCCGAAAGAGCATCTAGATGACCGCACAGAAATAATGCTGAAAATCTACGAAGACAGCACAATAACAAAGGAGAATGGAGACAGGTATTATTGTGTGCTCTTTTCGAGTGACATGTTACTTTAAGGAACCACCACAGGACAAAAAAACTTTGTTTTTCTACTTTATTTGATTTAGTAAGCATGAAGAAGTAATTTATGCAAATTAACAATAATATGATAATATATAATGGTCCATTATAATAAGTATAATAAAAACCAACCAGTGAACATTTCTTTATATTTACCCTAATTGTTGGATGTACAAAATGGTCAAGATTTTTTAGTTTTAAGCATGAAAATGGCGATGTTCTTTAGATGTTTGTTTGCGTTGGGCTTTGGAGTGAAGCTCCCCATTTATTTTCATTGACAGCAACAACCAGGGTTGTATCAAAGACCAAGACAGAGACAAGAACAGTCGCCCACTGATGCTGGAGTCCAGGGAGAGTTCTGTCAAGAATAATCGTGCAGGCAGGCAGAGGGGCCCTGTGGAGATGGCCAACAATAATGAAATTGCTTCATAAACACCACATCATTTGATTTCTGACCACTCCCCCACTCTCTGCTGCAGTGGAACATTGTGCCTTAATTCAGCCATAACAATCCCAGTGTGGAATGTGACTTCCCCGGCTGTCCTCATACAATACAACACATGACATTTTCTCATCAGCTGGGAGCTGTCAACAGCTCCAAGGTGAGCCCTTGGATTGACACTAACTGGATGTACATGAAGGCCAAAGACTCACAGCTGTCAAAGCATGACGCTGACAACCTCCTTGTTTAATGGGGGCTAGGATAACAGAATCATGGCAAATTATTTTGGTGTTATTGAAGAACCAAGGATGGTCTTAATGAAAGAGTAGGGTGAAGACTATGACCTCACTGGATTGTTTCTTTATTTTCTTTTTTGTGTTAATATGACTACATTGCTTAGTGTGAATTATCATTCTTTCTTTTTTAAGTGTGCATAGAATTACTTTTTGCACATTCTATTCTTTGCATAAAACATTTGTGGATGCTGGGGGTGGATGATGGATGATGGCCCATGTTTGATTCCCCAGAAGATTGTTGAACCGGTGTGACAGCACGTATGAAACACTCAAATGCAATGATGTGTGTGTCTTTCTTGGTGTCAGCAGAAATTGCATGTTGATACCTGTTATGTGTATCATTTCATGCATCAGTGTCCTTTTTAAATAAGGCAGTGGGGTGTCTGTGGTCAGTTTTCCCTGCAGTTTCTACATCTACATGTAGAAGGTAGGATTGCAGATGTGTGTAAAAGCCTGAACACACCCAGCTGCTTTAACCTGGAGCTCCTGCTAGTACATTTTAGACATAATTCTCATCCTTCCTGCTGTACAAGGCGCCATGTCCTGCAGTGTGAAATATATAGCTCTTGGTCTAGCTCTCTGTTTTCTCATACTGAAGTTTTAGATGCCTTCTTTAGTCTTCTTTTGGGTGTTTGCACTGTTAGAAAGTGGTAGGAAACTTACTTTCACTCTCCCCTTTCCCTGGTTTCCTTCCTATGCATCTTAGTTAAACGGTAGTCATTTAAACAGTTTTTGTTTTTTTAACCCGACAGGAGGTGGCACATAAAGGTCTTTACTTTTTACCACAAAGGTGTGTAAAACAATATCAGGAAAACATAGAATTTTAAATCATTAGAGTAAGTGCTTGCTGAGTGAAAATAATTTTTAAAGGACTTCTTCTTCTGCAGGGAAAAACTGCATGTCTGTGCAACACAACTTTGTACAGAACAGTGAATCAAGGTGAAGCCTCCCCACCTGCTACCAGGGCAGAAACGAGGGTGGCCCCTATTCTTGGCACAAGTACGAATAATAATGAAGAGGTAGACTGATGGCCTCGGCAAACAGAAGGAGGAGGTTATTTACATTGCACAACCAGAGTTAAAGTGGGTTTCTTCAGAGCCGCCACTTCACAGGAAATATTGGGGTCACAGTGGCCTTAAGGAACATTCTGACTCTGCAGAGGAGTCAGAGGTGTAGATTCATTAAAAATACATTTGTGACAGCAGAGTAACAAATAGCTGTGCCTGTGCTCTGGGTCCTGTATCCCCTCCCCATGGTCATTCATCATCTGCGCTCATCGAACTACTGCTTGGTGTTCATTATTCTCTTTTTTTCTGACTATCTGCTGTGTTTCCTCACCCACTGTGTGCAGGAGGGGGTATAAAAACAGTAAAAGCTATATCTCTTCTTGAAAAAATTTATTTTAAGCGTTAATGACACACGGTTCCCATTTCTTTAACAGTCAGAAACACCTTTGCTCCATCCATTTTCCAGCAGGTAGCAGGCGAGACACTTGATAGGCTGCAAGAGGAACAAAGCCTAATTGTCATGCAACTGAAAAAAGAAAAGAAAAAAAAGCTGGAAAAGAAAGACAAAGATACAACTGAATGAAAGTTTAATGATCTAATAGAAAAATTAGGCCACTTGAGAAAAATATGGCATTAGGATAAATGCAATTAAAGCAAATAAGAGCACATTAATGATGAAACTGCAAAGGAATATATAATAAGACTAGAAATGCACTTAAGTCTTAATTATGCTGCATACTAAACTACACTTTTATAGCAAAAGAAATTCAATTCGCTTTGAAGATTGACTGGCTAAAGATGCATTACCAGGTTAATCATGTTAAACTAAATGTTCTAAATAGCTAATATTTAATAATAAAAGTCGGCTATAAAATCATAGGAGAACATTCTTATTCCACAAAGAATTTAACAATTAAACTCAATATATTGAAGCAAAATGCAAGAATGACTTTGCTTCTGAATCTGTTTAGTAACTGATGCACTTGTCATAGTAGGTTGATTTGATTACAGTGACTTGTTCCAGGACAAATTGAAAATTATACTATGGCTTGTGAACACACATATTTATTCACAATGCTACCATGATCACAAGAAGACCCTATATGTTTTGCTCTATAATATGAGAAGACAGTTTGTAAATTTCTGACTTTTTCTGCATGCTTAAGGAGACCACATCCCCACAGAGTCAAAGCCCTTCCTAATAACCTTTTTTTGGGTGGTTGTTGTGCCAGATAAGCAGATAAAACCTGTCATTGAGGTGGTGCTACATCACAGTATGATAGCAACCATGAAGTGGTACTAATCTTTCATTATTATTCCCGATTATTATCTGTTCTCTGTTTTGTTTATTTTGTTTTTATTTATTTAAGTTAATTTTTGTTTCAATGGACTTTTTAGTTTTTTTTTTTTTCTTTTGTTTGTTCTTTGGTTTTTGGTCTTGGCTTGAAAATTGCACCCATAATGAAGTAAGTATATCTCTGCAACCACAAGGCCTATTTGAATACTTTTGGAGTCATGGTAAAGATTTGTGAGTTTAATTAAGATGTATAAATATCAGCATACAGTATGTGTTACTGGTGAAGACGTAATGAAGGTAGTACAAAGCTTAAATGAAAAAAGTCCACCTAAAAGGAAAAACACTTTCAGGATGAATGTGAATTCCCGTTTGGAATGATGCAGCTGTTGCTCTGACTCTGTAAAGTGAAGCAAACCTCAATTAGAGAGATATCAGTACAAACATTTCAGATAAGGTCTCCACCTTATTTTCTGGACCTCATATTTTATAATTTACATTTTATCTTTCTCTTGTGGCTGTTTGACATCAGAATTTCACAGCATTTAATTATGTCACGCCATTTCCTTTCAGCTGTTATTTGTAATTATTTAAGTTATTTTCTTTGGTTTTCGGAATCAGCTCTTTCGTTAACAACAAGGTCTCTGAACTCAAATCACACAAATGTTTCCTAATTATCATAATCAAACTAATATAGCTTTGCAGAATGAATGTGACTGTGAGGCCCAGTCTATCTTTGCTTTGACTCTTTCAAGAGAACACTCAAGAGACAAGAAATCTACTTTTTTTAAAATGGTGTTTTACTTTGTTTGATATTTTTCCATCAGATAAAACCAGTCCTTCCCAAAGAGCAGGAGGTTTGTTGACCTGATCTCTGCTGGTCAATGCAGACTTGAGGGCAGTTGGAATCAATTTTGATGCCATTATCGCTGGTGACAGATGCATGAGGCCTCAGTATGAAAAGGTCAAGCATTGAGAGCGTCCTCCCTAGGGACTCAAGATGCTTGAGGCATAAAAATGTTGTTCCTAAATCAATTTCTTACATAAACACTATTCTAATCTCTGTTTCTAAGCACATCTGCTTCCTGTAGTTTCCCCAGTGTTTGTCACTAAGTGTTAATAAAGTTGTTCAGAATAAAGTGAGTGTCAATTCATCACTTTCGTGTCCAAGATCTTGAGGTCAGAGCCATAGATGATTCTCCAGGTGCATTCAGACACATATAATCTGAAAAATGTCAATATTCTGTCTCACCCACGCCGCAAAGCTTATAATTGACCCTGGAGTCGCTCTGAAGGTCACGTTTTTACCCTCATCCTCTCTGGTATTTGGAAATAAGTAAAAAAAAGAAAGCATTCTATTTGCATTTTTCTTAATAATCATTAATTCATAGTATTTAAATATGCAAAGATATCTTGGGGGCATGTTTTATGTGAAAGTTGGTTGTGTTTTTTTTTTTACTGAGCTGTTTCTCTTTGAAAATCAAGAAAGACAACATAGAAGACTGTGGAAGAGGGAGTGGGGACCATAAATTGTGAATTAAGGCTGTGGGACTGTGATTCTTGTTCTGATCATTTTGAAGTTTGACAAGATAAAGAGATAGGGTACTACAAGAAACTTGCAGCAGGCTGTAGGTCTTGATGCTATTTGAACAATTATTCATTGTGAGCACCACAGCCAAGTCTTTCAGTGCACAGCAGATTTTCTGTATAAAAATGATAAAGGACTAAAGACTTTTCTATTTGGTCGACAACATTACTCACTGAAGGAAAAATAAATTTAATTCCAGATTTATTGGTAAGCTTTACGCTGAAAATAAGACATTTCTTATTGTGTTTGGAAGCACGCACATCTGAAGCCCACGCATTTATTCTCTCAGACCTCTCTGGGGGTTGTCACTAATGCAATAACAGAGCTGACAAATTGAGTTCCTTTTACTGCATCGAGCCACAGTGGCAGCCAGTAAGCGTGTCCTTGACTCAGAGGAATCACAGGTGTGAGCCTGAGGATGTGTCAAAGCTGCATGCATGCAAGACTCCAGAGAGGCAGCCCAGCAGCTCCTTATTAATCAACAGCTTGTTGAGCTGCTGGCCATGCCCTCCTCCCCCAACTCCTTCTGTGCAGCTCACCTTCATCCCCCCATCTTCCTCCTCCATCCCTTTATTTTTTTTTTAGAGCCACAGTATCCATCTCTGAGCAGCAGCTCAGCATAAATAAATTATTAACACAGGTTACCTTTTAATTAAATGTCGCACTAGCTATGCTCAGTACTGGTTAAAAGATAATACAATGATTATTGTTAATATTTTGACAGGTGATTGTTCTCATTTGCTTTTGGCTGGGTTAGAATAAACACATTGCAACATATGAACCATGCCATCAGATATACAACCTGCTGTTTTCTGACATCCTTGTGGTTGGCACACAGTACGTAGGCTAGCAATCTGTGGATGATATGACATCAGTTCAATTTTACTATGCCGTCATCTTTGTTTGTTTGGGAGTTTGACTCCTTTATTGTCATGGACTGGATGCAGGAGACAAGGTAGAAGGACTCAGAGACTTTACAAATGTTGCAAAATAAAACCTGAAACCAGACAGAATTAAAAAATGACAAACGACCAGAAAACTAAATGAATAGACAACAACAGAACAAGAACAAAAACTCACAGATCATGACTTTTATAGAAATCTGATTCCTTTGTTTCTTTAAAAATGATAAACAATGATGTAGCTAGCTTAGCTGTCCTATATTATGAATCCAAAGACATTTTCATGCATCTTCAGAGTACATGTTTATAAAACGATTCATGCAGGAGAGTATTTAAATTCAGGGAGCAGTTTCCTGGATAGGATTCAGGTTTTAGAATGGAAATGGAAAGTTCTTTGATTTAATTCAAAGAGTCCAAGGAGACATTTTGCCACATTTAAGTGTTGCATAAATAATACATAAATATAAGTAATATGAAAAAAAATGTGCATGAATCTGCACATTTCTGAAATGGTTCTGTGAATGGGTTGAGAAGATTTTGCCATGCAGAAATAAATCTTCTTAAATATATTTATTGTTTTTTTTTTTTTTTTTATCTAAGTCAGATGATTGCATTCATAATGTAAGTGTAGAGTGTAGAAAGATAGTGTGCATGCATAAATTTAGAAAAATATTGAACATAATGAAAAGCGAAAAGGCAGCTAGATGGTGAGAAACATAAAATGTACAAATCTTTACATCGATACACTGTTAACAGAAACAGTCCCTTCTACTTAATATTATCATATGTGTTTCGTTTACAGAACAGAATGAAAAAGCTGTATTTATTTATGTTTTATGTTATAATTGTTAACATCCAAGTCACTGCAACTTAACATGTATAATCTTCCTTTTTCATTATTATTTTCAGTCCTTATCCATTAAAAGCGATTTATGAATAGATTGCAAGCATTATTATAATGACTTTTATAACATTAAATTAAAATGTTTCAAATCACTACTTGCACACTTTAAAGCAGCTTTTGAGAGAACGTGGAAACACTTTTGCTTTCAGACAGTTCACCAGAGATCCTGTCATAACCTCTCACCAGCATTTGTAGTGACATTATTCTGTATGTTTTTCAGCTGCTGACAGTTAAAAAAAAAAAAACATTGACTGTAAATATCAAAGTAACTAAACATGAGCTGTAGTCTCAATGTACTGTTGAAAATGTGGCTGTGATGAGATCATTAGTGTGTGTGTGTGTGATGCATATAAAAGTGTAGAAGACTGCGGCTGCAGTAACAGAACTTCCACTGATGCTTTCTCAAGAGGACTACAAGGCAGCACAACTTAGAAATGGATGACAAGGCTCTTATCTCAAACACAAACCAGAGTTACAAGATCTCATGATAATAAAAGCCACTGAGGGGAAAAAAATAAATAAATAAAACAACCTTGAATGCAAATATGCAATCTGTGTTCTAAATCATGCAATCTACTGAGGAACTCTTGCTTCCCCTAAAGGTGTGGATAAATATGAAAACACATTACTCTTGTTATATTTCCAACAGGACAAGGAGTAGAAAATATATTTTTTATTCTCATAAATAATTTTAATACTTCTACATTTTTGGGGTAACTGTATATAGAGGCTGAGCTGAGCTTCAACCTAGCTTGGTGATAGAAGGTAGGTTTGAAACTGAAAGTACTATGGCTCTGGAAGAATGCACAATAGAGATATATAATGTTTAGTGTCTTGCAAGGAAAGCAAGGGGATAAGTACATTGTTTGGCAGTAAAAAAAAAGCCTGATGCGATCAAAATATTTGAGGAGCAAGGAGTAAACAGGGGTATGTGATGGAGATTTTGAATTACATGAGAGAAGAATCAGTCCGGTTCTACCAGAAAATGTATATACATTTGACCACATGTCCAATACCATGGTAATGTAATGACAGCATTCATGTGACATGACATACATTTCAACATGCCCATGATCAGAGTTTAAACTGTAACCATGCACAATTTTGTAATGGTATAACCATGCATTTTCTAACATGAAGACCTTACCGTAACTGTAACCTACACTTTTACCACATAGCACTGTTCTCTTACACTTCCATATAAGCCTTTGAGGCCAACTCTAGCAAGACAAGGGAAGTGGATGTAAACTAAGAAAGGCAGGCTGCTTCATGCATGGGCCAAACACTAAGTAGCTAATTTTCTGCAAAGTCAATGGCTGAAACTGTCTGGAAACTGTCTGACATTAAATGGGAGAAGAAATTCTAAGAGGATGCATGTGTAGCACGTTAACAAGCCAACAAACTGTGACTTAAGCTGCATTTGTATTGGAAACAGAATAAGGAAAATTTATTATTTTTACAACTTTTTAGACTTTATTCCAAAACTGCAACGATTATTACTGTGTACCAATGTACTGTAGCTATTTCATGTTATATCACAAGACTAAAAGGATGTAAATAAATATCGAAACACTTGTATGAATAGGACTGCGGTTTGAAAATGGTTAATTTTACTGTTTACAGATGTAAATCACACAATAAATGCAAATACAAAGCTTAATCCTACGATATTATAATTTTATTTTTAGAAAAAAAAGAAAAACTTTAATGGAAACTCAACAGCAAACATTCTCATGTTGGACAACCAAAAACAAAATGTAGCAAATACAGTTTTATCAGTCTTTAGGGGACCATCTGGAAAAATTTGGACCAAAGTTAGTGTAGAATTTTGACCTCAAATGAAGAATTACACATTACACTAAGCATGTGAGAGGCCTCAAAGTTAGTTTTTAAGTCACGTTTCTACAGCAGGGATAATTACACTTACTCATAATGTGACCCAGCAGTTATTTACATCATCATCGTGATTTCAAAACAGGAACTTCAGACTTCTTACTGTTGTGCAACCTGCACACTAAAACTGAGTGCTATTCCTCATCCCAACCACACACACATAAAACAAACAAACAAATAAAAAAACACAAGAAAGATAAGTATGGTAACCATCTTCAAAGTTATTTTGGGTAAACTCAATTTAGGGTATCAGCCATTATGTAGACTGAAGTTAGTTAAATTTAGGATATAATTCAGTTCTACTCATGGATTTAAGTAAAAATAATGTATGCTTAAAATGGTTTTAATTAAATATAATTAGGGAAAAAAAAGATCTTTAATGTTTATTTAGAGGTTCCTGGAAATTCATCATAAATAACAGATTTAAACCTCTTCGCTTGTGTTTCAAGAGAAGCAACACAAACTTGTGTGTGTAGAACATAATGTATTATAATCCTGTACAATTTGATGGTCTGGTCTCTGAAAAATTTGTATGTGTATACATAAAACTATATAAGTTGGCATAGTGATACTACTGTTTTTGCAACAAAAGATCAGTGATTTGATTTCCAGTCTTGGCAACATGAACATTTATGATTTAAAAAAACTAATAGATGAATTTGTGCTGACCCAGCCAACTCATTAATAAAATACTTTTACTGGAATCCACGAGTAAATCTAAATAGACTGAAAAATTTTATGTTTGACAAACGTAAGATTACACATTGACTAACCATCTAAATGTCAGCTAACACAATACACAGACCATCAGTTGAAATGACTCATAACAAAACAAAACAAAGCCTTGGAGCAACTTGATTTACTTTAAAAGTTTTTTTCAGCTTTTCTTTTTAAAGAGTACACAAAATGCTCTTACAGTCAAGCATGATTTTACACATTTTCACTGAGCGAATACTACAAGTTTTATAACATCTTATTTATTATTTGTGACGTGACAAGCATTTTTCATTTGAATGGGTTTCACATATGAGAGTCTTCACTTCAAATATGATAACAGCAAAATTCCTGAAGGTAAATTTGGTTTTGTGACTTATGTGGGGTGGACTGAGCAAAAGGTATCATTATAGTGTAGTGTGTCTACACAGGCTCTGTGGCAGCAGCATTAGCTTCTGAAAAACTTTTGCTTTTTCAGCTAAAAAAGAAAAAGTAACTTCTGAGGCTCAGCATTAACAGTCATTTCAGTTTTCTTGTGTTCCAGTCAATCAAATGTTTTCTAAACTGTTGTGCTGTAACACAAAGAAAATGTGAAAATACTATGTATGTATAAAATATTGTAGAAAGAGACCATAATTTAGAAAAAAGGGAAAAGTCAACTCTTATTATATGTAAGTGCCACATTTAAGAAAAAATTACCCAACATAATGGCTCCATTCAACACCTTTCAACTAAACATAGCAGGTGGTTACAAAATCCACACAGCATGAGAGTGGGCTGAAAGATTTTCCTCTGGTTATACGCAGCAGTGTCACAAAACATCATCTCTGAACACACACACAAAAAAAAAAAAATTTAAAAAGGGCTTCAATTTGGCCCCATCTCTCTAAAACATAAACAAATTGTTTAGCAGAGAAAAATCCAGCACAGTAATGAAGTAAATGTAAAATGAGAGTGTAACATTTGTCTGCAGCATAAAGTCAGAGGAACTGTTTAACCCCTTCTTCTCTCAGTATGTACGGACTCCTGGTTTGCTGTCTTGGGCTTGACTGAAGGGATTTGCTGGGCTGGAAGACTCATCCTGCTGGTCGATGGACTGGTAGGCATCTCTGTTTCGTGAAACAGACGGAAAACCTGTAGAAACATGTCAAAACAATGTAAAACCAACACCCACCATGCATTTGTAAAAATTTTTAATCACTTCTAATCATGTCCCTTTGAGGCTTAGGTTTGTGTTGGTCTTCTTATTAAAGCTGTTTGCTCAGAGCTTTCCATAGCTTTTCACACTCATTTCTCCCTTAAACAGATTCCTCACACTTTGCACTGATACTTTCTCTTGACTCAGGCCTCTTGCTGCCTCTGGATAAAACAGATTAAACTGTTGGAGACTGTCTTTGCCAACATGTAGAGCACAGCCTGTCTCTGATGAACACTAAACCAAATAATTTTATTCAGAATCCTTCTTTGAGTGGTGCAGAAATTCCTTCCCTTTCATCATCAGAGATTTTTACTTCCACTTCTGTCTGATTAACTCCTTGTACTGTGGCTATTTTAAGAGTGGCCACTGGAACTAGCAAATGTCTGAGATTTGGCATGAAAAATCTTCAGCAGCCTGTCTCTGAGCAGTCAGACACATAACCCAGTTTCCAGTGTGAGCAAGTTTCTGGGTGCTTTTGTACTAGATGTAAACATGATTTACAATACATTCTAGGAAGGTGAGGATTTTGTGTAATGCTCAGCAACATACACTGACTCTTTCATGCTCAGGAAACCAATAACATGCTTTTTGAAGATCAAATCTTAGCACACTCTTACCCCAACATGATCCACAGTTCTCCTACTGTGACACAAATGTAGATATAAATACCAAACTAGCAAAGCAGTTGCTTTCATCGCAAAGGGTTTTCCAAACAGAAATATCTCTATGATTTAACAAATGCAACTGTGAGAACATTACATTCAAATAACCAAATGATAGCACCACCTTATGCTAAACAAACTAAAAGTGCGTCCATGCAACCTCATATTCAATTATGAGTCAACATTATGTTAGATTTTATTAGGCCAATTTTTAGAATCTGCACCCTCATGCAGCTTAGCTTTAAATACATGAAAAATAGAGTGCACAAAAACAAATGAGGTGTCTGGAGACAGAATCTGAATAAAATATACAGCATAGGCAAACTTGCTAAGACATATGAACACAAATAATACACTAGCCACGAAAACACATTGTGCAGACAAACAGGAATACAGGCAAGAATGGGAAGGTAATGAGGACTGCTGAAGATGGGAAAAAATAGGCTGGCCCCATAGAAATGTGTTAAATAAACATGGCTTCTTTGCACCACATTCAAATCATTGTTTAACCAACACTGACTGTAAGTGACAATGAGAGTTACAGTATGTACCTAAAATGAATCCAACTATCTGCAAACAAATGTGGGAATATATTAAGTAAAGGCAGAAATGGTTTCTCCCTCCACCAAGAGAAAGCTAATTATTATCTTTTCATTGGCAATTTTTCCTGATGCTAGCATGCCCTCTAGCACGATTATAGTATTACTGTAAAGTGGTTTTATTTATTCTCATTTTTATGTGGGATCAGGTTGGAAAGCACAAAAAATAAGCGTGATTAAGATCTAAAGGATGGAAGATGACATTGACACAATAATATAAGAAGGAAAAATCAATTTATTTGCTATGACCTGCAATCTGATTAGTAATCTTACTTCCTGGGTGGAAGTGGATGGAAGAGGATGATTGGGGAAGAGAAATGGTAAAAAGGAAGAAGCCAGGAATCAATAGCGGCGCCCAAAAAAGGCACTGTCAGCACTGTCCGTAGTGCAGCGACTGTCCACAGATGTCTCTAAGTCTGA
This sequence comes from Melanotaenia boesemani, assembly GCF_017639745.1. Taxonomy (NCBI): domain Eukaryota; kingdom Metazoa; phylum Chordata; class Actinopteri; order Atheriniformes; family Melanotaeniidae; genus Melanotaenia; species Melanotaenia boesemani. The sequence goes on along the minus strand of NC_055684.1, from coordinate 17,614,285 downwards.
AAGTTTAAAGATCAGCATTGAGAAAAGAAGAGAAGAGAAGAGAAGTGAAGAGAAGAGAAGAGAAGAGGAGAAAATGATCAAAACATGACAGAAATGACAGACAACACAGGTTTCAAAAAGAAGAAAGTTGACAGAGACACGAGACGAAGAACTGACAAAATGCAAGAACAAAGCAAAGAAATTCTGCTCATTTACATTTAGACTTGTGCATAATAAAGTGCATCTCCACATGTTGATTAGCTGACAACAATTAGCTATTTTCTAAGCCCTGTCTGATAACTAACTGTTAAAGTGCATAATGATTGCTGTGGCAGATTTTTATCACTGAAAACAAACAAACAAACTCAACAGAAAAAAGAGGGTATTTTAAGCAGCTGAAATAAGCTAGCTTGCTAAAGTTAATTCCATAAGCTAGTAATAAGTAAGCCAGCTTCAGGCAAACTTCAACATCTAAAGCTAACATCTTTTCATACTAAAAACTTTAATTATTTTGATTACTTTAATTAATCAGAAAGACCTAAAAAGCTTTTAGATCAGGGCAGTATAGGATCTAAGTGGTAAAATAAACTGGTTTATAAAGCCCCTTTCTTGCCTTTTTGAGCACTTAAAGCGTTTTTACACTTCAAACTACATTCACAATTCACACAAAGACTTTCACACCACTGTGTCTATAGCAGCCATGATTTTAACAAAGGATGCAGTGTTTTTTTTTTTTTTAACATATACATACATGCATTCATACACAGATGAATGAAGTGGAAATAATATGGCATTCAGCTTCTCGTCCAAGGACACTTCACCATGTGATTTTTGGAACATGTGGATTTCATGGAATGATAAGTACTATATGATGAGGAAACACTTGAAAACACTATTTTGATATAATACGGCTTTGCTATCATAGTATATGACATGATTTAAAATAAACAAAATGCAAATTAAAACAACATATATTAATTTGCAAGCTATTTAAGCCCATTAAAATGCACATTTATTGATGCCAGCAACACACTGAACAAAAAGTTAAGTATGGCGGAACACAATAATGTTAATCGTTAAAACACTATACAAATAAACAGATGCCAAATGAATGATCTATCAAATAAGGCTGGTAACAGACTGCTGCTGGTTAAAAAAAGAGATCATCTCAGAAAGACTTCCAAATAATTGATGGGAAGCATTCATCTCTTTCTCAAAAATATAGCGATAAACTTTCATCCAGGCAGAATTGCACATTTTCAAAATGCATGTAAACAGGTTCCTGAAATGCTCCTGGAATTTCCAGGTTGGCTCATTTCTCGTGTTTTAATGTTCTGAGATTAAGTCAAAAACTGTCCTTTAATCTAATGTATCCAAAATGGAGATTCATTTTGAAAAAGATGGATGGAATATCCATTAGGTGGAAGAGATCATCCAGCTTCTTTTGTCAGGTCTTAGTTCAAGAGTCACGATCTATGATAAAGTAGCTGCATTAGCACATCTGTAACTTGCCCAAATATGACAGGATCACTAATAATCAATGAAATATACAAGTTTCAAGCATCATATTCTACTATCTGTGATTAGAAAAATACCCAAACACAGGACACTATAAAGTGCTTTCAGACAAAACACTTTCAATGGGAATTTAATGATGTTGATGGTCAGGTTGGAATCTCTTAGTTGTTTATAGACTTATTCAACTCTAGGTCCACTGTTGGATGGTTCATTTGTATAAGACTGCATGCACTAGGATCATTCTCCATTTCTGAGGTGCACACCAAGACACAAGGCATTTCCATCAATAGTTATATCAACTATGAAAAGATTTCTGATGTAGAATGAGCTTAACCACTCACCAGGCACTCAACCACTCAAAAATCCACAACACGCAAACAAGCCATTAACGCTAAGCAGGGAGCAGCAGTAGGCAAAAATTAAATACAGTCTAAAATGATAAAAAATTACTAGGAAACAACCAAAAAGCATAAAAATCTAATCAAAATATTAATACAATAAGAAACCTTAACACCACAAAGACTATGTGGCCACTCAAGGCTGATACTGACTGAGTAATACAGGTGTGAGGAAAGCAGGCAGGAAATTTAAACAAAGCCAAGGAGCAAAACAGCAATGCCACCATCCAAGGTAACATCACAAACGAAGACCTTCAGCAGGAAATTAAAAACTAGCCTAGAGAAAGTATGAATATATAAGAGCATGGCTCTAAAATATTATACTGTAACTTAAATCACTATGTGACAGCCAATCAAAATTGAGGGAGTGCTTAATATATGAATCAACAGTTCAGTAGTGTGTACCTGATTGCCTGCTTCCCAGAGTGCTCAGTGGGGCCAGCAACGCAATCAGACTGCAATTAAAATACAAACAGCCTGAAAGTCACATTAGCTCCTTTCATCAGTCTAATGGGTGTTCCTATTGTGCAACGTAAAACCATAAAGAGAGTGGATTCATCAATATTCAATTATCCTCCACTCACAGGATACAGTTTGTCAGCTGCAGTTTTAGCTTATAATACAATACAATACAATTTCATTATTTCTTAGAGTGAGTAGGATAAATTACAATTTTGGCTGGTGATATTACACTAGGTTTAGTGGTGTAAGAAAACAACTTCACATGCCCAACTTCTTGGTTTAGTCTTGTATTTCTTCTTCATTCTTCTTTTCATAAAGGCAAACACCAAGCAGGTCAAAGAAAAAAAAACTCAATGTCATTCAATGAAATTATTCTCACCATCAAATCTTACACACAAAACAAGATTAATACAACAACGTATGGTTGAATCCATTAAGATTAAGCCATGTTTAAGGGTTTGAGAGCCCAGCAGGCATCACCGCTCAGTGGGATTTTCGAACAGAAAAACTGTTAGCTGAACAAGCTTGAGTCCGCAAGAATGGCCAAACATGGTTGATTGGAAGTCAAGATCTTGAGTGTGTCCTGCATGCAGTAATCAGTTGTTTGTTCATAAAAAGAAAGCTAGAGACTCAATAATAAATAATGACAAACATTTTTTTCCTGTGTTCTTCAGCAGTAGCTTCTTCTCTGCTTTTTTCCCCCACATATTTCCTGTGCTATTTTTACTTCTTCAAAGCTATTTTTGCTTTTTCAAAGCAGATTATTTTTACAGTCTGCATGGCTTTAACATGTTCCTCCATGCAGTATAATCTGGTCACTAGGATATCTTACAAACGGTATGAACAGACTCGTGGAAGAAAAAAGGTTTCTTTGCTTAGCCAAACTGCAGCTCAAACATTCAACTGCATAAAAATCTTGTGACTGAAACTAATTAGTGAGACGGTGGAATCATCTGCCAGTAGTTTAGTACAGATTCTACCCAGTTAGTGCTTCATTTGGTAAGTTTTTCATGCCAAATGCATTAATACAATTAATAAGGGAGCTAGGGTTCATTTATGCTTAATGTTAATATATAAAAATAATATGTCTGCATACGAGCATAGCATTCTGTCCATCTTCTCCTCATTCTGTCCTCCTCTCCACTCTGCACCTCTGCACTTTGTACATATTTCAGTAGGTTTCGGACAGCTTGTAGATACTTAGCCAAACAAAGCAAATGGAGTAGTCCCAAAAAAGAAGAAGAAGAAGTTGCAATGTATTTCATGGCCCCACAACCATCATTGTCTACTGTGCGGCTTCTTTGTATGTCTTTTGTGCCTTATCACGTTCTCCTCCACCATTGTCATGTTTGCTGTTGTTTATTGCTATTGAAACAGACATCAGAACTTGGAAAGAACTCTGAACTCTGCACTTCTCTCTTCCGGATGCATTGTCTAATGACAGTGGACAGTGATGTTTGACAATATTTGAAATGGATGTACTGACTTATGTATGTGAAGTGAGTGTAAAACTATTTCTGAAGATACTGCTCTATTTGTGTTTGGCTATGCATCTGCAATCTCTCTGTAAATACACAGATATGCACAAAAGTGAATGCATAGAAGTCAAAAAAGGCTCTTCTCATTTATGTATGTGTGTATGTCCGTGTGTGTATGTACTGTATGCATATGTAACATAAATGAGCCCTAAGAGTGCTCCTGGACACATGAACCACACTACAGTTGTGCTCACACTGAGGACTGAAGATGATTTCTGCTGGTAATCTCAGATGAGACAGATGCTGATTATTGACGCAAACATGTTTTTTTATAAGCGAATGATGTCATATAATGCCATGTTTCTCTTGGTTAAAATGGGATCAGCCAAACTGGGGTTGAGTTTTGGAAATCCAGTGGAATTAGTATCCTGCAGGAAGAGTGTTTTCTTGATGGATGCATTGAAAACTTGCTTTAATTTATTACATAAACAAAGGTCTGACCACTTCTGTTGTTACTGCATGTCACTCATCCGGAAGCACTTACCAAAGTTGACGTTGTACTCTCCTCCTCGTTCTCGGTACATTTGGTAGACAAAAAAGCAGGACACAGGTTTGAGCAGCAGGTTGAGGATGGCCATTCCTGCACTGAATCGAAACACATCACGTCCCCTTTCTGCTGCAAAGTCACTCAGTGGGTAATAGATCCCGAAATGGATGATGTCAGTCAAAATTGTCAAAACCATCCCCACAAGAAACTACAGAGGCAAAACAGAGTATAGCATGTTAATGGGTGCACACTGTGATAGGCTTTGAGACTGTGGAAAGTATGGAGTGTGGATGAGTATGGAAAGTTTCTCTTTTTTTATGCTGAGATGTGCCAACATACACACCTGTAATAATGCCACGGGGAACGGTTGCTTATATTATACAATATGTGGTTTAAAAAAAGAAAAGAAAAGCATTTCTACGGCTAAGAAGAATGAAAAAAGAGAAATATGGTAAAAACTGTAAATACACACAAATGAAAAATGCACCATGATGAAAAATGCAAATAGCAAGGGAGAAAAATAAACAGAGAAAACACCCAATTAAGAACTTTTTTAATTTGTCTTTTTCAGCTGAGGCAGTCAACATTCATAATTTGAAAAGAGAAATATTTCTCAAAAAGATAAAGTAACAGGGGAATATGATTTAAAAATGTGATTAGTTGGTACTTTAAAACCCACAACTCATTGTAGGTGCTTAAGAAAATGATGCCAGTAGTAAATGCTGCTGAAAACATATAAAGTATCCAGCCAGCCAGCAACGAGCTAGGCAGTTAGTCTTCAATGTCAGCACTTAGTTTGACTTCAGAGAATCAAGTCACGGTCAAGAATCCTGCTTTAGTCACTCTTCAGTGGCTGTGACACCAGATTTGAATGCACACGAGGTAAAACACTCCCCTGTGGTTTTGTCCCAGTGGCTTATCAACTTGCAAAAGTTCAATCCAGGAACCGTCCCTCACTGTCAGAACTGTCACTGGGGAGGAAACTGTACAGTGACAGTTTTTACCCGAGTTGAATTTCTTTTCTTAAAACCCTAAATGCTCCCATAAATAGACTTCAGCTGTAGCTTTGAAAAATCTAAGTTTTAAGACCTCAAGGTTTTATTCAGATTCATACAGTGAAATCTACTTCCTTACTATTTAAAGCAGGATCCTGGATTTTCTTTTCTTTATAGTTTTCTTTTTGAAATATTTTAAATACTGCAAGAAAAATGAGAAATTGCCTACAGTGCTTCTGCCTACTCGCCAATATATTGAGTTTTGTTTGACAAAAGTAAACTACTAATGATATCCTCACTGCCATACATTAAAATCTGATTATTACACTCAACAAATTCTCTTTCCCTGCTCATTGCTGGCTCACTAACAGTATTAGAAAACAACGAATCATGAGTCACATCCTTATTGACATCAGGCAGCAGATGACACTAGTTGTTACAGCAGGAACATGAGTCATGAGGTCAGGGCAATGGTTTGAAAACCTGTCAGACTTAAAGAAAAAAAGAGACTGACAGATTAATTCAAAAGCTAAATTCAAATGGTCTCACACCATTTAAAGCTGGGGTTGGAAAATCAGGTCCTAGTGTTTTAAACTAAGAGTCAAAGCTTCTGAACTCTCGGGAGAGAGTATCTTTATTAAACGGATGCTCATAGATTGGCCTAGATTTAACAGACAATTAGGTTAGCTTGGATATGCAGCGCTGCTCCTGTTAAACTCTGGTATGTGAAACATAGTGTTGAAACTGCTTGAGGAAGAGAATGAAGGCAAAGACTCACCATGAGAACAGCATCTATCGAGTCCCTCTGTGCAATCGCCCACACTCCAACTGCTAAAACACTGAAGTTCCCCCATCCAAAGGACACAGGCAGCCATGCCATGCAACCCCTAAAGGAAAGACAAAAATTACAAAAGACAGATTCTCACTCACTCTACAGGAGTGGGTGTTTGATTTCACAAAGTAGGGTACGTGCAGGTGAAAGAGTAAGCCTGACTCCAGAGTGTGAGTCTGTGTAAGTGTGCCAAAAGACAAGTGAAATTCCTCAGGTTTGTGAAAGAAAAAAACTTCTCACACTCACCATACAGTAAGCAGCCAATGTACCAATACTATGGCCTAAGAGATGAGAAGACAAAGAAGAAATCAATGACATATAAAAAAATCTGTAAAATGGTTCCAGTTTGTTTACAGAAAAAAAAAAAAAATCGCTTAAGTATCTCTTTTTAATCTAATTTCATGTTAAATAATCTGTGGTTTTGGGGGGTGGTCAGACAAACAGTGTCAAATTTAAACTTGGCAATTCCATCATTTCTTAACATTTTATGGAATCTAACTAATATTAATTGGCTATAGAAACCTTCACTAAGGTAATTACTAATGGAAACCATTATAAGATGCAGATTTATATCATTTAGTGTGAGCTAACTAACATCAAACCAGAAACTACATGACTTTAAAGGAAACATGTGATTAGCATTGTCTAGATGCTCTCACAGATACCGTCACTATGACATGTTTCAACTCAAAGCAACAAAAGGAATAATAATAAAAAAGACTGTGAATGCCAGCATCTTACTCAGCACATCAACAAGTTTTTTTTTTTTTTTTTTTTTTTTTTTTTTAATTCTAATCTTTGAAGACTGGCAGTCTTTGTAGACAAAACAAAGGCCGGTATTAAGGTTATGGCATGTGGTTATGGAAGGTAAAGCACAATTATGGTATGTTTCCAGTAGAAATACCACATACCACAATATTTAATAACATTTACTAGCCATATATATATATATATATATATATATATATATATATATATATATATGTATGTATGTATATATACATATACATACATATATATAGTTTATGTTCTGTATGTCCTCAGTCGCTTTCAACTACCCTTACTTAACAAAAATACTTGCTCACTGTTATCTATCTCTCAATCAGAGGAAGGAAGGTGCAACACAACGGAACAACCAGTGAGAATACAAAGAACTACAGTGACATTAACATGTAATTTTAATGTCAGTTTGTGTTATACCTCGTACAAACACCATAAACACAACATTAAGAATAAGCTGCAACCCTACCTTTAAGTTTATGGCAGGGATTTCCATAATAGGTTGTTTGATGAGAGCAGCTCCTCCTTGATCCAATTCAGTGTTTCAACTTGTTGAAGGCCCACATGAAAAAAATGCCGCAGTTGTTCCTCTTACACAAACTTCTGTGCACAACCCCTGCAAACACAAGCCATGTGACAGCAGCCTGACTACTTCCCATGTGACTCCCTCCCTCTCCTCCCCTCACTGCTCGCACTACAATCCTAAGGAGGCTCAGCACCAGTCACAGCTTGACTTGCTGTCCCTCTCAGAGGTTTACCATGCAAGATCAGGAATGTAGCGCTTCTGTTTGAAAAATGTCTGCCCTGTTTCTCAGTTAAGCTGGTAAATAGAAAATATAAGTTATATTTGGTATTTGCATAATTTAGTTAAGTGTTTTTTGGTCAGCTGAATTAAAAAGAATAACACACAACACGTGCCAGCATCTGTAACAGGTGGAAAAGATGTTGGTGGACTTTTTAAAAAAAATCAGTTCTTCTGTTGTTAGACAGCTTCACAACAACAATGCTAACAGTCAGATATGTTGCACTTATATTTATTATTTTTATTATTATTTATTTAACATTCAGTAGGTGTTGAGACATTTTCATGAACACCATGATGCTATTGAATAAAACCCAGAGAGGACATATCATGAGAATCCACAACTGGAGCAACAGAATAAGAGTCTACGAATTTAATATTTTAATAAACAAAAAGACAACTCTGAACCCCTGAGCCCAGAAATAAAGAGATAAGGTTCCTTTGATATGATTTGGTTTAAATTCACCTGTAACCTTTGAAGGATGGGACACTACAAGTCAGTACATAGCTCTTCACTGGTATGATGAAACATTTCAGATGGTACCAGTTGCTGACTTTGAACTTCAAGTTCAAAGTCAAAGGTATTTGAGAAAAATGGATCACAAATTTGAAGAAGGTTGTCAGACAATAAGCATATTTCCCATGTTTACATGAAGTTCAAAGTCAGACGTTATTTGAGAAAACGAAAGCATCTGACATGTCTTCACTACAACTAGTCAAACTTCTTTGCTGATAAGGATGATCAGATGGAAGATGTCGATATTTGTAGTTGCTTAAAATGAATTTATGTGACTATCATTGCTGTGATCTGGAACTAAAAAGTTGCACATTGTTATGCTAATAATAAACATGCATTTCATTCTTTGAGGTCTCACCTTTCTAAATAACTAAAATCCTGAAACATTTGTTCCCTCAGTATTCTATCACTAATGCTTATCTTTCCCAGCTGATTGTTGGAAATGGCCAACCTTTAACCCTGGACATAAATCATATGGACGAGTACAGCAGTCAAACCTTTAAAATGCTAATGTAACGTCCACTTATGTCTGTCTCAATCCTCAGTGCCTGGCCCATTTTCCTTTGGACAGAGATGACCCATTGTATGCCTCAAGCATGGCAGATGGCCACTTCACTATCCACAGTGTGACCCTGAGCCCTAAACCACATCTGACCTTCTGACTGTGAAAACCCATGACTCAAGATTTTCCTCTCTGACTGCAGTGTTCATGCTAACAACTAAATTTAGCTATCTTAAAAGGTTGTGCTGGACATGTAATGTGAAAACTAATGCGACGGTATTGAAACAAATGGAGGACATGTTATTTAATTTTGAGTTGTAATGTCTTTCATCTCAACAAACAAAGCAATTGCAAGAGAATTTTTTTTGGATATCTCTTTCTAAATTCTGACCTGCTGTGACAGACAAGTAACAGAGCCTAAATTCAAGAAACTGGTGGAAAAAACTGCAACAAACCTTTTTTGCTTTTCATATGTTCCCAAAAAATTATTTATTTATGCTCTTTTGTTTATTTGAACAAGTTCTTGACACCGTTTTACCCATGTGCACTTTTTAGAGCACCCTGAATAGAAAGAAAAAACTGGCCAAAGATAGCAGTGGCTTGGTAATTAATTTCTTTAAGAAAGCCTTAAGAAAGGTATAAGTGTTGCGGCTGCAGCCTTGCCAGGATGTAGTTGTGTGTAATCTATCACTTTGCTGGCTGTTGGCCAGGTTTCATCAGGGTGCTCCAACTCTGCTCTGTTCAGCTCTGTCAGGGGTAAATATTAAAAATATATCAGCACTGCTTTTATTCTGTGGCTGTAAATCTAAATGGCACAGTCTTAGTTTGACTATGCTGCTGCTGCTTAGGAGAGAAAAAATGAGTCTTAGTTTCTCTGTCTAATCAAATATTCATATAGATTGATTTTCAGAGGCCTTGTGTGTTCAGGCCAGAGATGTGCTGAATGTTATTGCTTGCACTTTCTGTAATGTGTTGTAAGCTTTGTGTTAAAACGTTTTGACAGTTCAGGGTAGTTAGAGGATCATTATGAAGATAGATGGCAGTTCACTTAATATTGCTTCAAACATCATTATTTTTTAGCCTGAGCCCTGTGCTTATTTAGGCCTTTGTTTAAAAAATTGCATATGCATAATGAAATATCTCAGCAACCACAAGGTCTACGTGAATACTTTTGTTATCAAAGGGAATATTTGTGAGAAATAAAGTTTCTTGGAGTGACACTTTTGTATCGATCTATAGTATTACTGTATCTGAGTTCTGATGTGGAAGACTGGGAGCAACAAACAAAAGCAACCTGAAACCATTATATGTACTACATAAGAAAGCATTCAGAACAGAATACAAAGTGGGTCCTGGAGAGCACACAAACTGAGGATTTTTAAAAGACTTTCAAAGCAAAAAGCAATTTACTACCAAGAAACATTAAAAAATGTTTAAAGACAGGCAAGGGGGTTATGATTCTGAGAGGTCAGCTAAAATTTAATAAAACATTGTGTTCGTAACACATATAAGAGTGTGTGTTTATCAATTTGTGGGGTGGATTCATAGAATGGATTGGATGAAGAATTAAAGCAAAGCACAAATAAATTGACAAAGCAATACAAAAAAGAAAAGTTTTGAAAATACTGGTGGAGAACTAATTGTTTGGGTACACATGGAATGGTAACCGTTGGGTGGCAGAGAGGTGTGTGTCTAGTAACCCAGAAGGTGAGAGGTCATGAAGTGCTTTTGCAACAGATGGTACAATCAGAATTGTAAATAAGAATGTAGTAAAGAGAGGTCATAGTTGATTGTAATTGTTTAAAAGAGGAAGGGAAAATTTGTTTCTTTACTTCCACCCAGAGGACATGTCTGCTAACAGGCATACCAGGCAAAGGGCCCCCAATCCAGAAGGGTGCTCCTGAGGGCTGACCAAGTTTGAACTCCTACAGAGCAGTGACAATGTGAAGAGTTTGAAATGACAGTAGTCGATGGGCACAGAACTCTGCGAAGGGTATCTGAATGTCGTGAGACTGAAAATAAAACCAGCTAACTTGGTGCATGTCAAATGATAGCTGTGTTCAGTTAAGCTTAACTGTCAAGCTAATAATGTTTAGTTATAGAATTTATATGCAAGAAATTTGATAACGCACTACTAAGGTGCATGGATGGAAGTTACTGTGCATTATGTACAAGTTGTGTTTATATTTTCTTTTCTATTTGTATCCAGTACTATATGCTTGTAAAAACTGTATTTATTTGTTTTTTATATATTTATTTGTTTGTTGTATTATGATGTAAATTTAATCCTAAAAAGTCATGATGTAGGCTTCAGCACATAGTTTTTTCTTCTGTATTAGACCCATGCTAAATTGTATTGTTTAATTAAATGACAATAGTAACTAATGAAGTATATCTAAGTAGATTAATAGTGAAAGCTATGCCAAAGAATGTCCACAAGTTGCATATGAGGAAGTTAATGCTATAACAACAAGGCATTTAAAGATAATATTAACATGTTTTCTAACTGTTATAAGTATACAATACCATTATAAAAGGGCAAAGAATGCTGGTTGTAGGGCCCCTTGTGAAATTTTGCCTGCGGCCCTAAGAGACCCTAGAATCATTTCTGCTTCCAACTCCTTCTTGTCCAGTGTCTTGTCCCTTTTGTTTTGTTTTATGTCTGTTTTAAGTTGTATTCGAAATAAATTAATAAAGCAAAGAAAGAAATTTTTGAAGGTGTGTAAATATTAGTATTTGTTACTAAGAAAGAAACCAAGAATGAAATTATCAATTTAAACCACTATAAAATCATAATACAATATTGGAACATTATATCTGCAAAGGTCAACTCTGATAAAACAAACATAACAAAATTAGTTAGGTTTTGGTACAGACTGTTCAGTCGAGGTCTGCAAAATGGCCATTTTGGCACAGTTTGGCACCATCTGTTCTTAAAGTTACCCAATTGGGGACCTTCAGGTTTTAAAAGACTTTTAAGAGAAGATTCAATAATATTAATGGATTAGATATTTATAGCCCTTTTCAATGCCCTCAAAGCACTTCACATTGAATTCATTATTTATTCACATCACGTTGATGTGCTACATTGATACTTGGTGATGGTTAGCTACATAGCCACAGCTGCTCTGGGGCAGACTGACGGAAACGTAGCAGCCAATGTGTGTCAATGGCCCCTCCGACCACCACCAAGCATAATTTTTTGTTGGTTTGTTTATGTTCTCTTTAAATAACTCTTTCACCGAAATAAGCTGACAATGAAGATCAGACAAGCCATAAACCCTTTTCCCACCATTTAAAACAACAACTCTCTTTCAGTCTCCACACATGTCGTGTTTGTGCACTTTGAGGTCATTGTACCTTCTCTCTTTTTGTACCACGCTATAATAAATAAATTTTTCAATTTAGTGTTTCTTCTTAGGCCTGGTCCATAGCTGGTGTCACATTTCAGATTTTTACTGTGTAAGTTAAATCACTGTATGACATGCTGTTAATTTATATGCCCATGGTATTTTATATGATGCCTATGCATTGTATAGAATATTGAATGTTTTTAGAGCTGGTATGAAACATGTGAGGTGTCCCATACTTTTCCTAGGTATTGCATAAATAATTATGAAGAATAACAAGTGTGATTTAGGCAAAGTGTGAAATGTACTCATTGGACAAGTCTTTAGAACACAAATGTTGGGAGATGTTTTTTCATTTGGGTGAAAATCCTTACCTTTGTCAACCCAAACAAATTAATGAAATAATGAGGTCATCTGTAAATAATTTTTGGTTCAGCAATCATTGTTTTTTTTTTTTTCAATTCATATTTTAACAAGCAATAACACATTACAAATAATTCACGCTTGTACTGAGTCTGGCTACATCTGGTTTGATGGCTTAACACTAAAGTTAATGTTCAAGAATTCATGCAAATATCTGAAAATACAAATAACGTTATTGAAAATGAAAGAAGAAATACTAAATAAAAGAACTGGGTATTCTCACTGGGAGAACAGGAAAATCAGAACTGTCATAACTTACCTGTTGCACAATATGGGACAGTCTCTGTTGTGACACAGCAATCACACTTGCTTTGACAAAGGAGAAACTTGACCCACACCCAGACACCATTGGTAAGTGTATTCTATACACTGTTTGTTTGCCTTTTGGCATCTTATAGAATACCTACGAAGTGTAAAAAATGTCAAAGTATATCAAAGTATTTTTTCATTTCATTGTTGATGATGTCATGATAACTAATCAGTTTTGAAAGGCCTAACTAGTTGACTTCAAAAATCACACAAAGTTCCCATCCGTATTACACACACACACACACATATATATATATATACACATATATACACACACATACATATCTATCTATATATATATATATATATATATATATGTACACACACACACGCACACACACACATATATATATATATACATGTGTGTGTATGTGTGTGTGTCCACAAACAGGAACTCCTATTACAGTTAGAGACTGAAGAGATGGAACAAGCTAATGTTACGGTATGGGGGAGCCATTATGATTGGTCAGAAGGGGGAGTTAACATCAACTCCCTCCCAGAGATTGGGTACCCAGCCCCAATGATGATGAATAAGATGAATTAGAGAGCAACTGACCTGAGGGATAAGATCATGGCTAAGATAAGAGCATGTCAACCCTGACACTGACAAGCAAGAATGAGTGAAGTACCACCAGAAAGTCTTCTAGCTGATGTGAACACAGCACTAAGAACAGTCCCTACAGCGACAATCACTGAAACCAGTGAGTTGATATACAGCATGGCAGCAGTGATCCTGGAGTTGCTTGGCCAACATAACATCAATATTAAGGGCAAGAAAGAGGCACCATGGAGGAGGAGGTTGGAAGCCAAAATCAATGCAACTCGGACGGAAATTAGTCAACTGTCAGAACTCTAGAACAGTCCAACCACAAAAGGGGTATCCAAGAGGTAAAGCCAGACGCCCATACCTGAGGCTCTGGAAACTGCCAAGCAAAGACTCAAGCATTGGCTGCACAACTGAGGAAATACACATGAGAAATAGATGCCAGGAAAGCAAAATGGCTGCTCTCCACTAACCCAGCTAAAGTGGCAGGGTAATACCACACAAGCTAACCCACTATGGCTGGAGACTGAACAATACTGGAAAAAACATATGGGAGAAGGAGGCATCACATAACAGTTAAGTAGAGTGGTTAAAACAACTAATAGTGGAAACAGCACCTTCCCTGATCAAAGTCCAGTAACCATCACGGTGGCAGATATCCAACAAAGACTCTCAGGTGTGAAGAACTGGTCAGCACCTGGCCCAGACATGATCCACACCTACTGGTTAAAGATGCTAACTTCACTCCATAAGCACCTTGTGGCACAAAAGAACCAACTACCTAACCCTAACCCACCCTGAATGACTGACGAAGGGAGGTCATGTTGTCTCTCCACAATATGGTAGCTCATGTTGTGTATCATAGCAGCTAAGATAAGTGGGCACATGGATCAATACATGACAGAGACACAGAAAGGCATTGGTAAAGGTACCAGAGGAGCAAAACACCAGCTGCTGGCTGATAGATAGTCGCCTGGACCTGCAAAACCTGTGCACTGCCTGGATTGATTACCAGAAAGCTTATGACTCAATGCCACATACATGGATCCTGGAATGCCTGAAGCCATACAAGATCAACAACACTGGCTATAACTACCGACTCAGGCCCACCATCATTCACCTCCTCTACATGATGACATCAAGCTGTATGCTAAGAGTGAGCAAGACATTGACTCACTGATCCACACCACCAGGATCTACAGCAGGGACATCGGAATGTCATTCAGACTGGAGAAATGTGGCCAAATGGTAACAAAGAGAGGGAAGGTAGTCCATACAGATGGCATTGCACTCTCAGAGGGCAGATGTTGAGGATAACACAAGCAAATGGCAACCACAAAGAAGCCACAAGGAAGGCTACCACAGCCAAATATCTGCAACGAGTGTGACAAGTCCTGAGAAGTCAGACTCAATGGCAAGAACAAAATCTAGGCAATTAACAGCTATAACCTGCCAGTGATCCGATACCCTGCTGGGATAATAAGCTGGCCAAAAAAGGGAGCTCAGACCACAAATGTTAAAACATGGAAGCTGTTCACCATGCATGAAGGGTTCCACACCAAATCCAGTGTCCAGAGACTATACACTAAATGCAAAGATGGTGGCCGAGGACTAGTAAGCATCAAGGCCACTAGCCAAGATGAAACATCCTCCAGGAATACATCAGGAAGATGGTCCCAAGGGATGAAGCACTAAATGAGTGTCTTAGGCAATTGAACCTGGAGGAGAATGAAATAAAGGAACCATCATGGGAGGACAAGCCCCTGCATGGAATGTACCACAGACAGATAGCTGAAGTGGCGGATATGAACAAGTCCTACCAATAGCAAGAGAGGGCTGGATGAAGGACAGCACAGAGGTGCTAATCATGGCAGCACAGGAGCAAGCCTTGAGTACCAGGACAATTGAGGTTTCGATGTAGGCATCCCCAACAAAAGGAACAGTAGAAACTGGAGAAATACCAAGGACTCAAGGACGAGCTGGAGAAAGCCTGGAAGGTAAAGACAACAGTAGTACCCTTGGTCATGAAGAGTACTGGGTGTCATTTCCCCCATGCTATATATATATATATATATATATATATAGCACATTGCAAATCTTAATATTTAGAACTAAGAGTAAAGAGTGGAAGCCTTTGGTGTGAGTAAGTTGACACCACACAGAGTTTATTTAAGTAAGTTTTTAATCAGGAAAAACAGAAAAGGCAGAAAAAACACAATGAACAGAAACATACTTGAATACAGAATAAATAAAACATATATTAGGATATGTAAGATGAAAGGCCAACAGACATTATTGTTTTTCATACTATTATCTGAAAAACAGCATCAATCAAAAAATGTTGTAGGTATTTGATAGAAACTCATGTTTACAGTGCAGATCAGCAGATGGATGCATTTAGAAATAAGTTTAATCAGTTGGAGAACCAGCTCAGCACAGAGGCCATAAACTTGATGTGACAGTATATTGACATAATCCAGTGAAAGCCTATGAAAGCCAACTTTACCAGCTTTGAAGCGGTAAGAGACACTTATCTGGGACTCCAAAAATAAAGAAAACATTAGAAATTATTTTATCAGTAACAAGGATCAGTTAATGGTAAAAATATCATAATAGTAGAGACTCTGAGGTAGGGCTGGAGCTAAAGCAATGTCAAAATTAGATTGCGATTTAATTTACATCTACTTGGCAATGAGCACAAGACATTTTCAGTTGATCTACAGAGCCAGCTGCATGTCCTTCAGCACACCCCACTCCACTAATTGGCACTAATGTGCCTCTATGCTGGCTGCAATCTTCCAAGCAAACAAAAAGGGGAAAAAGAAGAAGAAGAAGAAAAAAAAAAAAAAAAAACGATAAAAGAACTAAAATAAATACAGTGACCTACCAACTGAGGAAGGCAATTGAGCAGAGACATAGGAGGGAATGAATTCAGGCAAAAAGGGAAACAAAAGAGGGGGTGAGAGCGAAACTCAACTCAACTTAACTCAGATTAACTTAACTCTTTCCAAACTGCCAAAGTAGTTGATACAAAACTCAGTTTATCAGTATTTGTATGCTTTTTGAAATTGATGGTATTAACAGAATCAAAATAAAAAATAATACTGTGATATTTTTTTTACCACAGCCCTACTGTGGGGCAATGAAATATTATAAAAAGAAAAGCTTTTTCTTAAAATTAAACTACACTATCAGTATCCATATTTGTGATACTAATTAACACCCAATCTGTGTGATATCTACAAATTTAACTCAGTGACAAGTCAACTGCTAAGCAAATCTGCTCAAACAATGATGTATGATAACACAGTTTTTAAGAACTGGTGGGTTGGTACAAGTTTGGAAAGCCCATCTTCATGTAGAGACACTTTGAAGAACAAAACTGATTTAAAACACACAGATTCTGCAGTATTTAACAGTTAAATTAAGTGCTTAAAGATGACGATTTGATGGATTAGGATGTATGGCTCAAACCTTAATGAAACATCCAAACACAATTTTAAGTTTATGCTCGGGACATTTTGGGTTAAATGACCAGATGTTCACCTTTAAGTGATTAATATTGTGGGAATGATTAAAAGGGAAAACAAAAGTACGGCACCACCTTTAAGCACTTAGTCTGTTAGCAGTGTTATGGCTATCCAGTCATGAGTGATCATGTGCTCATTCTTCATGTTTTTGTTCTTCCTCCTCAATTTTATATAGTAATGAAGCCTCCTTGGTCACTGCTGACTGACTCTGGTACCACGCAGCGGCCCCTCCTCCTGGTTACGCGGCGCTTTCGGTGGAATTTAGCATAACAACGAAACCCTAAAAGATCGTTGGAATAAGTATGTTGTCAGGAAAGTTGAATAAACCAAATGACTGCAGGTTTGTAAAAGTAAACTGAACCATTAATCTTATTTTAGTTTAGTAAAAACACAGCATTAAATTTTCTATTTGTTTTGTAAGATAGTCATTTTGTAAGATAGAGGTAATATGGAGGGTCAGCCTTAATGTGTCTGTGGCGTTACCCACAAATTGATGTATGTGTAGCAAAGCTGCAATAATTCCTCTAATTCTATTATGCCAGCATGTGATTTAAAAGTACACACCAACACATAATCAATTAATCTTCTTCTTGATCACCATGAAAAATAATCGGAGGCACAGCAGAGGAGTGCATAACAAGAATGTCATGGTTTTTGTGTGAAGAGGCTTAAGACTAGTGAGGAGAGGTCTATATCAGTAAATAATAAGCTGACAGCAGGATAAATTAGAAGGCAGCCCAGGGGCAACTCATGTGTCTAACCCAGTGACCTGTCGAATTACGCTAGAGTATTACCATTTTTATGCATTTACCATAGAAGTCTAAATATGAAGTCACACCAAATGTAAGAGTTGATGGTTTGATTAGAAAGATACAAAAATCTACAAACATTTATTCACATTATCTGCTGGATTGTCAGCCTCATTATGCAAATAACCAGATGAGTCAGTAGCTGATCCAATTGCTAAGCTCAGGCTACAAATGCCCAGCTGGGACAGCACCTTATCTAATGTCAAACCATCTACTGGAGGCTTTGGGAAGGATTTAGCTCCCAGCCTCTCAGTTGTCCTAATTTTGTTCCTTTTGCTGTACAACATCAATCCATACTGTCAAAGTTTGTGTTCTCCAATCTGTTGTTTATATTTTGGAAAGCTCTTCTTTTTATGGCTTCTACTGTAGCTTATGTACACTACCAGTCAAAAGTCTGGACACACTTACACATTATATTTAATCGGAAAGTGTGTCTAAACTTTTGACTGGTACTGTAAATAATTAAACAATCTATAACGTAAGCATTTTTGAGGCTAAAACAGTTTCATGAAAACATGAAAATTCAAATATTTAAAAACCAAATGTATCATTTGAAAGTTTCTGAGACCTCTGACCACCCACATAATCAAAACATTTCTTAGAAACCAATAAATCTCGTTGACACCTCCTCTACTCCCTAGTGGATTTATTAGTTTTCTTTTCTTTTATTTTTTATCTAACCGTTATTTATACAGGTGATCCCATTGACACCCAATGTCTCATTTACAGGAAAGACTTATTTCAAATAGTCTGGCTGCTTCTAATGGCTAAATAAAGCTTATCCATAATAAAGAGAAAAGTAAAAATGTTGAATTTTAATTAAAGATCTAATAAAAAAAATTGAAATAAATACTTTTAAAATGTATAAATCAGTTCCTCTCTATTATTCAAATGATCAAGCTTGACAGTGTTCGACACCTTCTGCTCACTTCTTTTTTTACCAGTTTTAGATAAGGAGACGTTAATAGAAATCCATCACTGCTATCCGTAAGATAAGGACTTACGGATTTGAACTATTGCAACAAGTAAAGAAATGGTATAGTTTGTATTCTTCTTACTCACCTTCCTCACACATGCAGTCGTCGTAGCATTTGTTATTGAGCCCTCTGTTGTGAGGTTTGCACTCATGTTGTCTCAGGTCACAACAAGATCCTTGTGCAGAAGAAAAACACTGGTTTTAAAGACTAGGTGGTACATGCAATCCACATGCAGGCATGTGAAAAAAGTGTGCTATTTGAATTCTGAGGTTATACATAATAGAAAAAAAAGTCTGATAAAAAACAAGTGGGATATTAAATTCTTTAACATGACTAAGTCAAACTGCAAATTCACTTGAGCAACTAATCGTCAGCAAGTGTTAGGACTTGTATAAAAGCAGATTTTTTTTATTTTATCTAGGCTGGAGCATTCAGATCAGTGTTAATACTATGCCTAAAAAAATATATCAGCAATCATTTTTTAAAATTATTATTATTATGTCCTGACATGTCAATCCTTACAGCTAAAAGAAAATATACTTCCTTTTTCACGACTGTGCACAGTTTGCATTTCCTGTAATCAATGTTGATGATGTGAAAGAGCTGGAATTACACGTGGCTTGCATTATTAACTTTTGATAAATATGAAGGTCTTTAATTTATGCCAACCTGGGAGACAGTCAAGGTGGTGGTCACACGGTTCAATTGCATCGATATCTGCCGTTACGTTTCCACTGCTGAGGTTCTTACTTCGCCTTTTGTCTGCAGCAAGAAAATGAATTCAGCACAATAGTTTGATACCAGGGACCTCTGATCAATACACAACAACAACAATGCATTATCATAATTTGCTGGAGGTTTTCAAGACATCTTTAGGGTAAACTGAAATGATGATGAAGCACCAGCTGATGTTTTTGTGGTATTGCTTGCACACTATAAAAAAATTGGTAAATTTATGGTAAATGTAAAACATTATCTATATTTTTAAATTGTAAACTGCAGTCAAAACACATGTAAATTAACACTCAGGGCTGTTGCTACTGTCAAACCATTGACTGTCAAATGAGTAACTGTATCAAAACACACACCCACACAGACATGAAACTCACTCTCATACATCTTTCTTTCATTTTTCTACATTGCTTAGTCCAATTCAGGGGCGCGGGGAAGCTGGAGCCTATTCCAGGAATTAGCAGGCGAGAGGCAGGGTGCACCCTGGACAGGTCGCCAGTCCATCACAGCACTATACACCTTGAATGCAGTTAGTAGCTCAGTTAATGAAGATCCCTATCTCTATGTTACCTGAGTTGACCCAGACATTCACAATTCTGATAAGCGGTACTACGGAGCTGGTTATTAACCCGGTAATTCAACCCAGGGTTTTCCAATCTTGATCACAGCGCTCCCACAAAAAAACGGGTGGTGTTGGCAGCATCTGATGAATCACAGACATGGACGAAACCCTGCAGAGGAGCCTACTTTACCATGAAAGACAATTATTTATCCTCCAATTATTCTTCAGACAACATATTCTTAAAAAATATAAAGAATTCAAACACATCATTCAGGCTACAAACAACACTGTTGCCGCAGTAGGAATGCTGGCAGGAAATTGCTGACTCTGTTAATGTAACCCTAGTCTAAATGGACTTTGGAACAAGTCAAGAACAAGTAAAAAACTTCATTGACAAGGCTTTATTTATTCACACTGTCTCTGTTGTATCGATGAAATTAATTGAATTTTTTAAATATTGTTTGTAGCCCATCAGTTGACAAATAGCGCAGCCCGCCTGATGAAAATCTGTACCTTTCATGTAGGATGTCATCAGGGTAATCAAAAGGGTTGCATCTATCCTTAAAATCTGTCTCTCCTAAGCGCGCCTCTCACGATCCGCACACCACCATTGACAGGATGTTCTACAAATTGGGCAGGCTATTTTCCAAGAGATCTGATTGGTGAGGAGGTGGTGCTTCTATACTTGTTGATTTCTTATCCAGGACATAACCTACTTCAGAGCAGGTTAGCCATTCAGCGTAAGTCACCATGGTTACACACCCTGGTAAGAAATTAATCAGAGTTAACCAGCATTGTAGAAAGGAAAACTGCAGGTTAACCCCAAAGTTACCTCGATAAGAGAAAATCCAGCTCAGTAGTACAGGCCTGAGGTCAGTGGTCAGATCTGTCGTGCTACTGCTGTATTTAACTGATGCTCTACACACTTCTGTCTAATTTCTAAGATCTAAGCAGGACATCAATGGCTTGCAGACTTTGATCACTTGGCACACTGCTGGTGGGGTAATGGTGCAGACCATCTTTGACAACAACACAATTATCATGTTTTAACTTTATAGGATCTGCAGCAAAATCTTCATCAGCTGGATTGTAAGAGAAGAATCAGGCAATCAACTGGTTTATGGTGCAACTGGTACATCTTTAACATGACAAGTATGTTCCTGTTTATATTTCTTAGTATTTACAACCTTACAATATACAAGAATAACTAATAAAAATTCATAATTATAATAATAATTAAAGCCGCAAGCGGCATCCATCGGGTCCGAGCGGCCTGGACCCCGCCACCCGATGTTGCCATGACAACAGGTGGTGTAACGCGTTAAGGACCCAACAAGTATGAATACTGTCAAGTTTGGTGCAGTTCCCATGTATTCCTATGGAGATATTAGCAAACCGTGTTTCATGGCGAGGTCATTTTCCGTCGGTTGCCACTGTAACACGCTTTCTGCTATTAGAAAGATTTGAATAGCGTTTGGTCCCCAACTTGTCAGGAAGCTTCCCACCAAGTTTGGAGTCAGTCGCAGGAATACCCTCAGACTAGTTCGTTCAAATGGCAATGAGATCCAAGATGGTGGGCACCCCGTTGCCATGGCAACAGGTGTTCGATTGACTTCTTTGCTGGACTTGGGGTGTGACACGTATGAATACTGTCAAGTTTGGTGGAGATCCCATGTATTTCTGTGGAGATATGAGCAAACCGTGTTTCATGGCGAGAAGGCGTTGTTCCGTCTGTTGCCACGGTAACACGCTTTCTGCTATTAGAAAGATTTGAGGAGCGTTTGGTCCCCAACTTCTCAGTAAGCTTCCCACCAAGTTTGGAGTCAGTCGCACGAATCCCCTCAGACTAGTTCGTTCAAATACGATGTGTGTAAAGTGCAAAAAATGGGAAAAAAATGGCCGCACACGCCAAGATGGCGGGCGCCCCGTTGCCATGGCGACAGGTGTTACATTGAGTTTTTTGGTCATCTCGGGGTGGTGCACGTGTGTGGCGAGTTTCGTCTTCCTACGTTGAAGTAGACTTCCGGGGCCCCATTCATGTGGTGATTTTTGGTGACTGTAGGTGGCGCTGTTGAGCCGTTTTTGCATTGAAGTGTATGCGGACCTTATCATATCCGAGTTACGCCGAGCTTGACGTGTGTGCCAAGTTTCACAACTTTTCATGGGTGTTTAGGGGGTCATATTTGGGGTCGAAGAGCTTAGAAGAAGAACGGAGGAGAATAAACATTTCAACCACAATAGGGCCTTGCCATACTTCGTATGGCTCGGACCCTGATAAACATTTCAACTACAATAGGGCCCCGCCATACTTCGTATGGCTCGGACCCTAATTATTATTTTAGAGAGTTTTCAATTAGTGAAATTATATCTATATTATTTGTTGATATTATTTTTTTCCCATTATATTTACATCTGAAGACTCATTCTGGCATTTGTATCAAAATATTTATGAGCTTAAAACAATACTACATACGTTTCCAACATTAAAACTCATGCTTCTGACTCTTTTTGATGACCTGCTGACATTGATTAAGCCCACTCCTGGAGCAGCACCCTGGGCTAAATTTTTTTCTTTGCAACACATGACATGTCACATGACAGCTGTGTTTTCCATTATGCCAACATGCCACACGTCAGCAACTGGATATCAACACACTGGCACCCTATTCTTTTATTTACATATTTACTGCTTTTACGTATTGTTTTAAAATACTATTTGTATTAAAAAAAAACAAAAAAAAAAAAACAATTTCTTGGCTGCATGGTCGTGTGGTGGGGGAGGTTCAAACAGTGGCCTTTCTTTGTGGAGTTTGTATGTTTGTATGTGGCTTCCTCCCACCGTCCAAAGACATACATGTTAGTTTAATTTGTGACTTTAAATTCTCCCTAGGAGTGAATGTGTGTGCGAATGGTTGTTTATCGCTCTGTGTTGGCCCTGTGATGGACTGGCGACCTGTCCAGGGTGTACCAAGTACATTGTCACTACTGACTCCTATATGCAGCTCTTGGCTGTCGTTATTGTTTTTTGGGTTTATTTATTCTTTCTACTTTTACTCTCCAGTGTTTCCCTCATGGGAATCCTCCACACTGAGAGCTATGCCTGCTTGGTCTGCAGGGTTGCTGTTTGTGTGTGTGTGTGTGTGTGTGTGTGTGTGTATGTTTTTATATGTAATGTTTATGTTGTAAACCAGTATCTTAAGTCTAAATAGACTGAAACCTCTGCCTCATTTTGCTTCATATTTGCAACTTTCTTTCTGGCAAAAGTGAAGTAGAAGCACTCAGAGAGCGCAGACCTCTGCCAAGCCATCGGATTTTCTTTTTGCCAATGATTGTGGGCATTACTTTTGCGTTACAAGCTATAATAGCAAAATTATCCTTCCCTCCTCATAGAATGCTCTTTTTTTATGTTTTCTGTGATCATTTTTGTGTAACCTAAATAACAGAAAGATGTGGTCAGATGGTAATTAAATTAAATTTAATAAAAAAGTGAAATAAGAAATACTTTTTTTTTTTTTTACAACAGAGGGAAATTACTAATCATTGCACTGTTTAAGGTGAAAATTGCAGGATTTTAAGGGGTTAACATAACTCTTCTGACTGTAAACTGCTCAGTTTTAGTTCAATTTAATCTATACAGCACATTTAAAAACAATTGCTCTTGGCCAAAATGCTGTACAGCAATAGTAGCCACATAACAAGAACAGAAGTAACATTAGTGAAACCAGCCTTGACCTTGGGAGACTACACAAATAGTGCAGTCATGGGAAAAATAAATGCAGAATGCTTTTACTCTAGATGGCTGCATACTCTGTCCTAATTGGGAAAAACTGTAAAAGAAGCAACAAAATACTGAGTTTTAGAAAAATGTCCTGGTGAGTTGCCTCCAGTTGCACCTCAGAAATGTTTCATGGGGCTGTATGCTCCTAGGTCTTATTTCAATTCTAAAATTATCTAACAAAATTCAACAAAATCTTAGCTTAGTTTTTACTACCGGCATAAAATCAGTTTATTTAAAATCAAAGCAAAGTAGTCATGCTAGCCTACTAACCCTTCTTCCTGGAGGACGGCCAGGTGTCCACAGGTTTCATATCTTCGTAGTCTGTCCAGTCAAAGAGCGCCATGTCCAACGTTGGCATCACCTCCCCTTGTCCTTGTCCTCGTCCAGACCTCTGAAAATGAAACTTAAATTAACCTTAATTGTAGCTTACATCTCAAATCCACATGAAACAGTTAAAAAATGCTGATATGTATGTTACTTTATTTCATCTTCAGTTAGTGTCCACATATTTTCTACTGTATTCGTGGATTCAAAGAGAATCATGTGATGAAGATTTGAGGAAATAAAATCTGTAACTCCTTTTTTGTCTTTTCTAATAATATTCTGGAACTCTGGTTAAATTGCAGTAGCAACATGGTCTGATTTGGTCATTGTCATTTGCAATAAAAGATATTTAGGGTGTATTTAATGAAGCACATTGTGTTGTGACCAGCAGCAGCAATGCTTCATTGGTTCATAAAATGTCCTCACAGAGACAGCACAGACAACAGAAAGCTTTAAAATGAAATAAATTGTTTCCAAAGAAAATGGCTTCCCTCAGACCAGCATACAAATAAACTTCCATCTGTGTTGTTGATGTTTTCACAGTTTACAGATTGAAACTTACAGTTCATTAACCACAACCACATGCTTTATTTCTCATCACCGAGGACAGCAGGAAAACATGCTGCCTGCAGGTGATTAACAGTCTAAAATGGACGTTGTATCATTCGTGTGCCAAATGTGTGGTTCACTGTGATTTAGTTTCATAAGATTACAAATCAACTATAAAAATTTTCCTTTTTTCGCTTGTGAAATTAAGAGTTAAGAATGAAACACAGTTCATCCAACTGCTACCCTTCTTTTAAGGTAAGTTGGAAATGTCTGTGAGATTTTGGATTTACTGCATTCATGTCACCAGTGTGGGGCTGTTTATGCTGTTTAATGTCATCATAATCAGGATTTTTAGTCTAAGACAAAATATGCTTGAATGAATCATTTCTTAAACAGCTCAAATGTTTTTTTTGTACATTTTCCAAGACAACACTTCAGTTGAGGCAGGAAGGAGTATATAAAATTAAATTCAACATTGCAAACAGCTATCACCCATTTGACCTCAATTTCTTCAAAATATAAAGCTGAAGAATCAAAAAAGCTTTTAGAAAAAATGGACACAATTTGAACAATATAGACACACGTTCCAAAATACATGTTTTTTTCTATTATGTAAAAAATTGCAAGAAAACTGTTTAGTTTTGTTGATGCAGTGCATTTTTATATCACATAAGAAGAAATATTCTCATCTCTAACTGTATATTTTAGTGTTTTTAATGAATCTATAGAATCATAGGGCAGCTTCTGCTGCAATGGCAATGAATGAACAAAACTCAAAACAGAAGTTAAAATCATCAGAATTTTGCTCTTTCACACAATTGTATAATAAAATATGATTTAATGAAAATGCTGTTTGGGGGCAGTTTTTTTTTAAGGCAAAATAACCTTAACAGGTTTATAGCGATAGAGCAGCTGCAGGTTCTTTGTAGCCTGGTGAAAATGCTTTAGATAGAGGCTGTATTCTGGTGAAAAAATAATACCAGATAGAAAATATATTGTACATTCCACAGTGGACTGAGTTATCAAATATAGAAAAGGATAGAATATTTACGCACATTTCACACAACTCCTCTGGCTTTTTTTTTTTTTTTTTTTTTTTGCTGCTGGGATTTTTGAGTAGTAAAGCTCTATATGGTCTCAGCCGCTAACTCAAATAGTCATGTATTATAATTCCATCCAGCATATAAATACCCCACCAGAAGCATAAAAGAAAGAGAAAACAAAACAACAACAAAAAAAAAAAAAAAACACTTCATATAAGCATTTTGACATCATAGCAGATGTTAAGTATATAGGTTATATGTTAGACACTTTTTGACTACTTGTTTTTTAAATACAAGACTTTCATAAATTTAAAAAGTCTACCTTTATGAAATGCTTCTATTCAGATAAGTGTCACTACAGCAAACCAAAAACTCCAAGGAAATTTCTCCAACCATCACTATAACATATACAACATAGTAATTATTCGTTAATTAATTCAGCAGGATTTTAAAATTTGTCGGGGAAATACTTCATCCAAAAAATAAAATATATATATATATATATATATATATATATATATATATATATATATATATATATATATATATATATATACATAAAATAAATAAAAAAAAAACAACTAATGGAGGTTTTTCCATACTGATTCCCCCCTCAGGAAATAATCCATGGGAAATATCAATTAGATTAATTGCAAGGGGCTACCTGTTTCTGCTCAGCTGCTCATTAAACCATCAACAGAAAATTGAACATTGATTAAGAAGCCTTGCAGCCTACTCATTCCTCTGAATACAGGCTAGTAGAAGCCTATCAGCTTATGTCGATGTAGCAACAGTGAAAGCAATGCTTCTGTTGAAAATCAAGGTCCATCTGAGAGGTAGGGTTACTCATGTCCCAATGGGCATGAAAAGAACAATATGATGGGATACAATATGGTCCCCACATTTTTTCAAATACTCAAGGAAGTACTGATGCATCAGGTTTAACATGCAGCAAAGTCCACCTGTGAATGACGAAGATATTTGGGGTGGAGCTGAACACTTGACTGCTGAGTATAAAAGGATAAATCTGACCAAGTTATGGATGTTTTAAAGTAACTTTTGGGTTTACATGTTGTAGTTTCACTGCTTTCATTGTGCATTTATGTACTGTGCTGTTGCTGTTTTACACATGTCAAGGGGATATTTTGAAAAGTGGTAAAGCTAAGGGAAAATAATGGTTTGTGTTTTAAAAAAAATTACTGTAATAATACAGTCTATCAAAAAAAAAATCTTTTTCAACATTACCAGATACTGAGTCCCATCTCTTCTGTTAAAAAAAGAACAAAAAAAGAAAACATGTTTAGCTGAAATACATCTTTCCAGGTCAAGTTAAATGCAGAAATTTAAAAAAAGTAAGATTTTTGTATTTTGACCAAGTTTTTTTTTGTCTCTTTCATGTTTATCTTTGATACCAGTCTATTTTCACACATCTCCCTTTCAAATAATGGCTAATAAAATTCATTTAATCAAATAGTTTCCACAATTATAACAGAACTATTCATGCAAACAATGAGGTAGTTGACACATCAATCCAACCCTTCCTCCCCCTCCAACTCTTCAAACTTCTAACAACTCTATGAAAATGACTGTAGTTGCTAAAGGGGTTGTTTTGGAGCATTTGCTAAATTGATCATTAATATCTCATTTGACTGAGATCCCTTAACAATCAACCATAACAATAAATAGTAATAAACTACTTATACAAATGACCAGCAAGAGGCCAGTATCACATAATCCCAAAACAGTAAAGAAGATAAAAATTTAAATACTGTTATAGTTGGGTTGATTTGTGGATTATTAAACACATTTGAGGGGGAAGTATATGAAATGGATTGTTTGCAACATCAATAAGCAGGAAGTGTTCTGCAGGCTTGCAGCACAAATACTCACATTACCTTGCATGTTTTTGCCCTACATATAGTTTGTTTTATTTATTTAGTTTTACAGATGCCATATAAGTGTCATTTTGGGTAGAAAGCTGGGCAGTGGTGCCTTAAGTACCCCCGCCGATTTTCCAAAGCATGCACCGGCAACTGAAAAAAAAGAAGGTATTCTTTGCTAACACATTTTGCCCCAGCATGGTAAAAGGAAGGTGGTTACAGAAATTATGCTGCTGGACTCAGAAACCTGAAGGTGTAGTTTTATAAAGAACACAGTCATATCAATTAAACATACTGTGACCAAGAACCTGTCAAGTTGGACTGCTGGAGGACATTTTTTACAAGTAGTGCTTTCAGGTTCTCACTGTAGAGAGTGCCATTTCTGAGATGAGCTTAGAGGTTTGAAGCAGCATAACAGCAGTAATGGGGCCTATTTTCCCTCTGCTTTCCCCCTACACTGGCATCACTCTGAGGCACGACACAGACAGCCTTTAATAAGCTCTCCAGTTTCATTGGGGTTACCTGGGGTTTGGTGGAGGCTGGGGGCACCGTTGGGGGATGCTCATTCGTCACCGTGGTAACCATGGAGGAGCCAGATCCAAAGACACTAATGATGGGGGAGGGGGGATCACTGGGTGGGGTCAGGCCAAAGGAGGGGGAGGTGGATGATGAGGACAAGGAGGGGGGAGGATCCTCGAATTGGTCGCTGTCCTTGGATACAGAGCTCAACTCAGGCTCTGGAGGAAACCCTGGACACATACAGAGTTAAAAGAATTTTTTACAACACAAAATCTTAACTAGCACTATATACATAAAATTTTTTACTTTGTGCTTCCCTTTCGTCCACACCTATGTTCAGCTGATCCTTCTTTACTCTCTGGTTCTCTTTGTTTCTTGATGGATCATTTTTTTAATTAACAGTCCAGCTTTTTTTTTTTTTCTTGCTATCTGTCATAGTCTCTGAACTTAACAAATGTCTGCATTTAGTCATTTTTGAATGGCATAAGAATTTATTTCAGACTCTATAGTGTTTGGTCAAAGCCAGGTAGATGGCAGCAAGAGAAACTGTATTTTGTAATCTTGTGGAAAAGACCTCTAATTAAAATTTTGCTTTAGCCTTTCTCTGTCCCACACTAAACTATAGGAATGAAATAGACAACTGTGGCACATTTGTCACAGACTGGAAACCACTGCAGTCAAGTGTAATCTCTTATCAGGGAATCTGTTGTTTGTGCATGCACCTAATCAAAGCTCACCTTTTCTGTGGCGCCCCTTGTCACGTCGGTTTGCTTGCCTTCTTTGCTCAAAGTGGTGCCCATGCCTGCTCTCATGTCCCCTTCCTTTACGTGTCCCCAGAAGCTGATTTTCCCGACTTTCAAATGGACTCTTCAAACCCATTCGAGCTCTGTCCCTCTCCCTGCTGGGGCCCATCTCCACTCTCACAGGGCTCAAACCCTCCAGGCCAGTCCCATCATCCTCCGGCCGGGCCAGGGGATGCAGAGCTCGATGAGAGAGAAGCACAGCTCCAACTTTAGCGGGGCGGGCCCTCTGGCTGCCTTGCCCTCCGAGGTCTCTGCTATAACCGTGACGCTGCAGAGCTTGTGGAGGGTATTGTAGGGCATTGCTGCCACCCCCTGAGGACTGTCCTTTTCTCCTCTTGCCTTGAGGAGCTCCAGGCTCAGAGCTGTGTGACAATGCCAGGATGGCAAACAAGAGGACCATCAGCAGAGTCCAGGAGAAAGTCATTATCTGTCCAGTACAACGCTCCACCTGCTGGAAAGGGAAAAAAATATCTCAGTACTGCACGTTTAGTGACAAATGACACAAAAACTTTATTTGTTTAAGCACTGGATATTAATCAAGAATAAATCTGGATACTTTATGATTCATATAGCTTTCAAATTAATATATAAATAATATACGTATATAATATATATATAGTAAATCAAATAGAATATATAATTAATATATGTTTTCAAATTAATTACAATTACAGTACGTGGATGTGGGTCTATCGCTTTATATTGGGACAGACTTAGATATTTATTGTACCGAGTTTACCAGTCACCTGAATCAACAGTGCAGAAGTAGCGGTGAGTTTTTTGCTGTTAGTATCCATTCTTTCCAAAGTTATACTAGACTGTGCTGCCCCTGATAGAAATTATATTATTTTTTTGTGTTTTGTGTTTTGTGTGTGTGTGTGTGTGTGTGTGTGTGTGTGTGTGTGTGTGTGTGTGTGTGTGTGTGTGTGTGTGTGTGTGTGTGTGTGTGTTTAGTTTTTTTATATTTTTTTGGAAAATCATCAGGAAAAATGTACATCAGATTAAAACACATCCATTCATTAGTTATGTTTTAATAATCTTAAAGATAAATATTTTTAAAAGAATATCCCTATAATCTTAAAAACGCTTTTTTTTCTTTTTATCTTTGTTTTTACCAAAAAAAAAGAAAGTAAAGTCTAAATCTAATAGGATAAGTATAAAAGTGGTGCATTTGACTTGATTTTAATGTACTTCATTATAGCTTTAAGGACGACAAACACAGTAAATTGTTAATATTTTACATTTCTAAATGCCACAGATACTTTAAACCAAATTGCTTCTGGTCAAAAGAGTCTCACCCATCTCATGATGCTCTTTAAGGGACTTGCATTATTTTTTAAAACCTGTGTTTTTAACACACTTGGTAAAGCTATCACAACATGTAAACCACTGACTTGCAAACCAGGGCATGACTTTCTCCTGCTTTTTCTTGCACACAGACAAAAAAATAAATGAATAAAAAAATAAATAAAAAAAGAATGATTCATTTTGTAGCAGCGTCTCTAAGCATCTTGCCATACTTTGATGAAAAAAAAATCACTAGTTTATAAATAGTCTATATTATAAGCTAGAGGTGTAGTGGTGTTAAATGACTGTTAATTATGAAAATCAAAGTTAATTTCCTGTTCAACTCTATAAAGTTTGATCCACTCTCAATTCCTCCCCTTGGTTTTACCCTAATGTTTTTTTTTTTGTTTGTGTGTTTGTTTGTTTTTTACACTTGCTATAAGGGTAAGTACACATTTTTATTTGGGAAACGAGGGTGTATCTGTAATTTACGCATTTAAAATTGGCCCCAAACACTCCTGTTGGGAGTCTCTTTGTGTCTACACAAATGAGTACGTCTAACCCTTACAACAACAGGGATAGGGAAAACAAGTTATTTGGATCAGGCCTTTAGTTTAACTTCCCATTTGTTTACTGTTGCTTTCATTAGGTTAGATTTAGCTATTACAATGGCTTCTTTAGGACAAGGAAAACATCATTGTTCACTTTCAAATGGATATTCTCTCAAGTTAACCACATATTATTCTTGCACCTCATGAAATACAGAATTAAGAAAGCAGGAAAGACAACTTCCACTTATATATAATACACTGTAAATGTCACATAAAAGTCCAATTTATCTTTTTTGTGTCTAAACAAATCTAAACAGTATGCCTAATCAACCATTACCAGGGTATCATTATGTTTTCTCCCAACACTCTGATACCACCATGGTCTTACAAGATGACATAAAACACAGCATCACAGAAGTCTGGTAGCTAATTCCACCACCGGGTTGTTTTATGAGCACTTACACATTACCTACAACTAACATATCTGTGGGTTCAAAATAAAAAGATCATTCCAGCGTCATCTAAGATTCGTATGTAATATTTTTAAATGTATGCCTTGAATTAGGATGTATTGTTTGTTTCCTTCAGTATCAACTGTAACTTTTTGTGATTCCATGATGATCATAAAAGGCCCTTTAACTGTTTAAGATTTTGAGTTGTTTGTGAAATTTCAAATAAAACTTAATATTTTGCCTTTGAAAAAGTGGATCTGATCTTGATCAAATATACAACAGAAAAGATGCAAGATCAAAAAAATATTCTTGTCTTACAGTCATACTATAAACAAATAAATTACAATTTCTATAGATAAATATAAGCAATACCCTCAAAGTATACATCTCTACTTTAGCCCTGACTATCATATTTTTTATGGAAAGACCAAAATTTAAAACCACTTGAACACACCTTCTAATCTCATTCATCATCATCCTAATTCATCGAAGATGGCTCAAAGATGTGATAAATAGATGGGCAGAGACTTTTTACAAATGCCTTTCAAGCCTTCATCCCTGTGTCTTCATGCCTTAAATGAGACACCAAACCTCCCACATCCTTTACCGTTGCATATTCAGTGATCTGAGGAGCCCTCCAACAGTACTGCTCACGATAAAAGTCAAAATATCTCTGGGGTGTGACTCAACTGAACTATGAGGTTTTCTATATCTGCATTACAGGCACAGAACCTCAGCCAATTGTGAATGAAATTGTGTGCACCCATCAAAGCACTGGAGCGGAAACATGTTTCTATTTTTTTTATTAAGGCCAATAGCCTTCAGATAGGATACAGATAGGCTCAATTCAAATTCTGATTTATTGTAGGTGAAGATTTATTTGTATTCATGATGGTATTTTTCAGTGATTACATCTCTAATATTTGAGAAAGCAGTATGCAGAGTGTGAAAGTAATAGCAGTGTCAGAATACATTAAAATGAACTGTTGGAACCATTTAAAAGACTAAAATTTATGCTTAATGCAGTAAACAAATATCTCTATGCATACTAAAGAGCAACTTTCTTTACGTTGTCCATTCTAACCTGCTGCTATTTAGATTTTCAAAAGTACAAGCAAAATATTAATATTTTTGTGTGTGTAATGAGCAAGTATAGGAAGATAATATGAATATATGAATATTATTATGAATATATTCAAACTCAATTCATAAAGTCTGTTATTAATTAATGGAATTAAAAAGGATACATGTTTGTTTCCCTAAGACTATGCCACCAGATATTTTTGTCTATTTACTCATAGTCATATGATAGACTACACTCAAAAAAATAATTCATTGGAAGAACTCATTTTAATTGAGGGCAGTTTTTCCATCCAATAAATATATGTAGGGTGAACTCAAACAATCTACATTCATACAATGTAATAAATTTGAGTTAGTCCAACAAATTTTCTTTTAATTGCTTTGAATTGAAATAATTATATATAATAGATGTGAGTGATTTAGGTTAGTTCAACTCAAAATAATGTAATTTAATGGAATTAAATTATTTTCACTTCTTTAGTATAAGTGGTTTATGTTCAACCAACTCAATTAAAATAAATTCAATGGAGGATAAATTATATCAATAATGACATTAAAAACATTTTGGTTTGGTGAACTCAACTTTATTAAAACTTTAATAAAGATGGAAAATGCATTCTTACGTCTCAAAACATTATGCTTTGAATACGTACAATTCAACTGTGAAGTAAGCTATAAAAGTTAAAGTGAGAAAACATCAATGACTATATAAAACTAATGAATTATTCAAAATTTGAAAAAAACAAAAACAAAAAAGAAAACAAAAAAAACACACCATAATTAAATATGTAAATAAATAAAATATGAAAGCAAAATGGAGTATAAAACTCAAAATACATAAAAATGCACATCCTGACAGTTTTAACTTCAATTTGTAACATATAAACCATTTTTCGATAAAATACAGTGCTTAACACTAAAACCAGTTTCACAATACAAGGTTTTAAGCATCTTTTCACATGTCAAAGAAAGGGTCAAGATTTGAAATAAAGTGGACAAAATTAACTGAAAAAACACCAAAGATGTTTTGTAAGACTCCAATAGACTTCACAGTCAATGACCAAACTGTGGTTTGTTTGGTAGGGAAAGAGTTATTAAAATAAATATAACTGAGCTGCCTTCAATGAGTTCAATATCCAGAAACGTATACAAAAATGGAGCGAGAGAAAAAAGCCTAGGACTCAGCAAACCTTTCCTTGCAGACAAGGGCAGAAAAATTCCAAAATTCTCAGAGCTGGTGTGCAGTTTCAACAATAACAAATCAGAAAATCTTATAACCAGACCTTGGCTTTAGTGGTCAATACAATTATAGACATTATTAAAATGTTGTACTATTTCCTAAGAAAAAACTGCTCTATTAAAACCTTTAACAATTTAGGTTGCTATACATGTTCTTTATACTTCTAATTTTTGCCATCTGTCCAAAGCAAATTTCAAGGCACTCCCCAGAAGACAGTATGTACTAAAACGATTACTCCTTTAAAATGGAACATTTGTACCATACAAAAACATATTTGAGTGTTCTGGAGGCTTTTTCTGTAAAAATAAGTCTTGCCAAAAAAGCCACAAAGAAAATTATGGCCAACTTTTAAAACTAATTTTGATTCGAACCAATTCAGATTTCCAAGTGGTGGTACTGAAATACAGAACAAGGAACAGTTTTGCAATCACAAGGAGATAGACTCAGATGTACCATTGAAACCGCTGACACAAATGGTTGGCATCAAAGACATGAGCTTTTAAAGAGATAAAATGAAAATGGAAAAACAAAGTCTCTTAGACCAGACAAATTACAAATCAATAGAACTCAATCATTACAAATTCAATGTGAAAAAAATGTTTGCACTTTTTTGTGTGTTGCATCATTTTTGGGTCCATTACAGTCCTTGCATCACCAGGTGGCAGGGGCAAAGTAGCTTTAGTTGGGACTAAAAGCAAATGATGGCTACAGTTAAGTGTCACAGTGACTAGTGAGGATGCATAGTTTAAATTTGTCCAAATCTATTGAATCCATTCCACTCTTAAAGTCTGTTCATCCTGCACAAAGATTTAGTTAAGTGCTTTTAAAATGAGAAGAGAAGGCATCCATGAACTGTCTTCAAATAGTGAGATCACTCAGGCAGCAAGTTTAAATTGGAACATGAACACCATTAACCCCAAAGAGTTCTTTTTGTGTGGGATTTGGGTAGGGGGATTAAAATGTTTTTCAGTCCGATATCCATTTCCTCAAGCACAAAGGCCTAAGCAAACAGCTTGATCTTCAGCTGCTGTATTTTTACATTCAGTTTGTGTCCATCCAAGTTCATTATGAGCTTCTGACAAAACTCAAAGGTGTACTTGAGGTCATCTGGAAAACTCAGATCAAGGGCATAAATCAATCCAAACAGTAAGATGAATGCCTTGATGACACTACTGAGGTTGGTCAGGACCTTAACACCTTCGATAACAACACCAACATCCTCTGGCTCCTGAATCCCGTCTCTTCTGATAGTGTAAATACCCATGACTGTGGCTGCAATGCTCCTTGAAATGTCATCCTCAGTGGAAGAGATCTGAAAAACAACAAACTGTAATAAGAAAACAAATCAGGGTTTCCCCCTGAAACCTCGTGCAGGTGGTGCTGGGGCAACTGATTACCGGCCCACCATGTTTTTGTAAAATAAATAAACAAGTTTAAGTTGACAGAATGTGATGTTGTAAGTCATTATTAACAAAATATTTAAACAACTTCTGTTTAACATTTTGGTGGGATCTATAATTGGCCCTCTTTTCCATCTAAAAAAAAAAAAGGTACCATGATACATGCCATTACTTTATAGAAGTGTTTAGAAAACTTTGTCACCACTACAAAATATACATTTTAATAATTTAACTCTGAACTCTGGAGAACTAGTTACAGACAGTTTCTGCAAGATCAAGCAAGGTTACATGTATGGAGGGTTATTTCATATTTTCCAGCCACTAAAGGCATTTAAACCCACCAGTTATTGCATTGTGCTGCACGTTAATACTGGCTCAAAGGTTTCAGTGATTAATAGTCTAGAACATGAAAAACATTAGAGAAGAAACATTTATTGATTGGTTTATTAATTTTAGTCAGTGTAATGAATATAATTGACCATTTAATTTTTGCTTTTGTGTGCTGCATCTCAATGCCTGTGCTATGGTGCAGAGTGCCAATCAGTACGTTGAGTAACCATGCTTCAATGAAGACCCTGGTTGAGGCTCCTTGTGTTTCTCGCTGGCGTTGATTGCGCACAGCTTTTCGTTTTTCTTCTGAGTTTATTGCAGTAAGAACTCTTATTTTCAGTGTGTTCTAGACATTTACAACTGATGCGCACCTCTACAGAAGGAGATTCCTTCTCATGGCTTGATGTGAAAATAAGCAGAAATTAAACATTTTCGTTGCTGTCGTGCGGCATTTCAGGATTCCACACGGGCTACACCAGTTTTCTTTTTCCTTTCCTGCACAGTGCAACTTTCACAGAATGCACTCTAGTCGCTTTTCCACTTTTTCCACAGCTGAAACCACCTCTGAACCGTGCCACTTTGATGTTTATTGTCGTAGCTCCAGGAAGCTGCTCTAATGACGCGCTAAAGTCCTGTAGCTGAAGCTGGCTAAGCCTCATTTAGCCATGGCCCGGTTAACGTTCACGAGGTTGGCTAATGGCAGCTCTGCTCCTCCAACTAAAAAAAAAAAAAAAAAAAGGAGTCCAAGACCCTTTCTCTGTCGCATGTTGCTATTTGGCATAGGTTTTACCAGGAAAAGAGGTGGAGACAGGCAGCAACACCTGACATCATGACCCCCTGCGTGTTGTCGTATTGACTACAAGGTGCCGCTATTGTGCTTCAACCAATCTGACCAGAGATGCTGAATAAACCTTTGCTATCACTACTGGTGTAGAAAAGAAAAGCATTTATAAACACATAAACAAATGACGCCTCCACCAGGCTTATAATACACTGGGGGAAACCCAGCTAATACATCTATGAGTTATCTTTTTATCTAACCAAGTTGTCTTTTCCGAAGTAAACCACAATTTATGTCCATCAAAGCCTGATCATTTTAAAGTGACCTCCAGTGTCGGGTATTTAGTACTTTTGAGGTTCTAGACATACTGTGTTCTCATCTAATCAAATATTTTGGTGTGGGATGGGCTCTCTGAAGCTGTAAAATAAACTTACCAAATATTCCTTGAAGAAAGAGTCTGGATCTTCGTTTAAGTAGATCATCAAGCTTTTGAGAATTCTCTCCCTCCTTATGTCAATGTCGTCGCACTAATGCAAGGATGATAGAAACATTTATTCTAAGGCGAGTATGATGACATTTGTATGAGGAATTTTTTTGCATTTAAACATGGCTACTTAAGTAAACTAGAGAGGAAATCAATGGAAGTGCGTAAGGTTGTGTGGATTAACACACCTTTAAAAACAGGTCCTCAGAAACAATTAGTTAACATGCTCAACAAGAGATACTTCCAAGACATTCAATGTACCAAAAAAAAAAAATTAAATAAAAAAAAAAACATTTACATTATGCATCTATTATTTATACTAACCAAATCATTGATTGCCATTGTATTCTTTATCCTTTGCCCTTTCAATCCTCCTTTGGACGTGAAAATCTGTGTCAGCTTGTCTGAAAAGTTATCCAGCTGAGACAGAAATTTTGCTTGGAGTGGCTTGGTAGTGATCCGCATGAACTCTGCATTCACCTGACAAATACATTTTTAAAAAATTAGCCGAGTTAAGTCTATTTATTTTAAGTACATTTCAAAAAACAAATATCTGACAACTTGATTCTAATTTGTAGCTAATTAATTACATAAAAATCCCATTTTCAATAAGTATAGTTTTGTGAGGAATAACATTCAGAACTGTACATTAACATCAATAATATCAAAACACTAAGAATACTAAGAACGGCAAATTCACTTGCTTCATTTTCTTGGAACAGAGCAGGCCACCTGCTCTTGAACTCCTCGATCATGAGCATCAAATGTGGCCCAGTAGTTTTGACAGTTTTACATGACATAAGGGATTACTGGCGCAAAATCGGTACTTAAATCTGACATACATTTAATGAAAGCAACAGCTGCTAAAAGTGAAAGATCGATACAGAGAGGTCCAGCCTTCATCCAGCATGTGGGATGGGAACCAAAAATAACAATTTGACTTGATGTGGTGCACATCTAAAGTTATTAAGAAATGGATTAACTCTGGTACCCTGAAAACACATCAGTGTGCACCATGTACATTAGCAATCACTTCATTGTAGACACTCATTCTGAATAAGGGAGAAAATAATTGCGAGGTTGCTAAATGGCGAGACAATTCACAACGCTCAGCGGTGTGGTCTCTCTGCACTTTACTGAGGCAGCCGAAGCCGCCTGTACATCCCCCGCAGATACCTTCACATATTGCCAATAACGAGCTGTTAAACACACCACTGATAAAATAGAAGAGAACCGAGCCCCCGGATTTCAAACAGGCCGAGTTCACGTGTTTGGTACGCCATACCGAGACTGCAAATGAGCGCTCATATTCAAACTACTATTTGGTCCTCAGCCGTTTTTAACTGGTGCACTGAGCCATTACAGTTCACCTGGATTTCGCTACAACACGCGACGGTGCTTTTATTACAGTTTCTTACAGTAGAGAATGAGGAGCCAAATTGCTCGATTTATAAAATTTTCCTGACTTTGTAAAGTAATCTTTATGTTGCTTGAAAGATGCTAACAATCAGCAACGGGCGGATATTTGCGAGCTAGTCCGCCTTTATTCAAACAGGAAAAATGAAATGCAAGTCACGTTTTTTCCACAATTACGGTAGTAATACAAAGCTACTGTGAACTCACATATTGTGTTTTGCTGATACCATAGTACAAACATTAATTCGGCACAACTTAAAGTTATACACTTACCAGAAACTGATGTATATTTTCAAATGTGGCGGTCCAAAACACTGCTTCAGGTAGAGGCGGAAAAAAACGGAAGAGGAAATGGTTCACGCGAGAGCACTTATACATGCGCATGCGCACGGGGGCGGGCACAAGAACATTTTAAATAATTTTGAGTTAATGAATCTGAGACTGTTTGCTATGAAATCATTTTACTTTACACCAATTAAGTATAAATATAGTAACATTTAACTGTTAAATATAGGTAAATTGGATTAAATCTGAATGTGTCACCTTAAAGAGGGGCTTGAACCAGTTTTTTGAGTGTATATAAAACACTATTTTATTCATTTTCATCACAAAAATTTAATTTTTCCAGTCATAATAAGCAATAGATTTCCCAATATCTTTTCTGTTAGTATCAAAATATTTTAAGGACATTCTAATGCTTTTGTTTAAATTTTAAAAAGATAGAAAAAGATGAAAAAGAAATCACAACACTGATTATCAGACACGGAGCATCAATAGTCTGGAACATGCATTGCCCAGATAAGGTAACTGTTTTAACCAGCAAAATTCTCTTGTAGAAATTCTGATATTAGAGTCCTATACTCCTAAATACTCAGAAACATGTTTGAAATATCGGTGATACTTTACCTTTAATCGTGTCATGTGTCAAGTCTGTAGTTAAACTATTTTATTTAATAAAAGACAACAATTGTTAATATACTGACACATTAAAAACAAGCAATATTGATTTCACTGAGTGATTTTATTTATTTGCTTTTATGCTATCGATGTATTGATTGTTCATTTATTGTTGCAGACTCATAAATCCATCTACCTACAGTATCTTGATGTTTAAATACAGACAGGCTTTATTATGGGTATTATTATTATTATTATTAATATTTCTAGAGAGACGGTGATAATCTTGTTCTTGTCCATTCTCTTAGTCACTATAAATGTGTGATAAAAATATTAACGCAATCTGATAAGTATCCAGATAAAGGTGAGATTGTAATATTTAAAACTGGCAGAACTTGCTTTCTCAGTAAGTAAATAACCAGCATTCAGTTTTTGTGATCTTTTAAAAACTGTAAAACATCGAATAATGTAGCAAACAAAACAAGATTATTGAGGGTCTGAAAGTTTGGGACACAAACTATTTTATAAATGTTAGGATATAAAGAGCAGAAAATAAAATAACTATTTTAAAGAAATACCTTAGCCTGCATACAAT
Organism: Melanotaenia boesemani; assembly: GCF_017639745.1. Lineage (NCBI taxonomy): Eukaryota > Metazoa > Chordata > Actinopteri > Atheriniformes > Melanotaeniidae > Melanotaenia > Melanotaenia boesemani. The sequence continues at coordinate 17,574,827 of NC_055684.1, read as the reverse complement.
ATACTCAGACTTTATTGTTCATTTCATTCTTGAAATGGAAATTTGCCTTTGGCTCTGGAAAAAAGACAACTGTACAAAACACACAAAAATATAATATTTTTTAGTTTCTTTGAGTATTTTTGACCCAGTGCCTATCCTTCAGCCCGGGAAATCCATGCCGTCCATATCTGTTCTGTGTGCATCTCCGACCACTTCCTCATTACTGATACTGACCCCCCCCCCCCCCCCCCCCCTTTTTTTTAGACTAAAATGTAACTAGTGTTTTCTTTACATTCATGCGCCCACAAAAAGAACTGACAAAATTTAGTGTCCTGAGTTATAGAAGATATGTGAGAAATAACACCTAAAAGAAGTCTAGCAAAATTTTATTTAAACATTTGACTTTTTTTATTACTCAAATCCTTGGACAAACACTTTCTATGATCCACAATCTGCTCCGTGTGTAATTAAAAGAATAATGGAAAAAAAGCTCGTTGTTGTTGTTTGCACATATCCCTGGCAATATTTAAGAAATAAGGAATGGCTCGAGACCTATTTTTTTAAAAAATATGTAAGAGTTCATTTTGTCTTTTACTCATTGATTGAAACATTCTTCACCACAGACATACACAGTGTTGTTGTGGTGCTGTGGTGGGCAAGTCCTTTGTGTTAAAAGACAAACAGCAGTGGATGGCATACAGAAAATCAATGAACAAGAAGTATTGAGTTGTGGGTGATGGTGGGTGGGTGTTCAGTCTCTGCCTAAAAGGTGGAGCTGGGGCTTCATAAAGTCTTTGCTCTTTCATCATAGTAAGTTGGACAAAAAAAAAAAAAAAAAAAACGTGGGATATTTAGGGGGTTTCTAGAGACAGGACTTAGATAGCTTGTTGTGTGTGTGCAGGGAAAAGAGGATGTTGGTGATGTCTGGGGATATTTGCAGTGCTAGTGCAGGCATCACCCAGGGGAATTTAGAGGCAGACCTTGTCGGCTGGCCTCTGGGAGTTTAACCAGCTGTGCAGTTTGCAAGCAAGAGTGTGAGGCTGGCTGATGAGGTGAGATCTTTGTCTCCAAATAGCCTGTTGGAGTGTGGAAAGGGAGGGTAATGGTTGTGTCACAGAGACGTAAACTTAGCTGGGACTGCAATTTGTCTGTTTGACACATGAAGTGATGCTGGTGTGGAGTGCTGGACCCTGATTTAAAAGAGGAAACAAACAAAACCTTTAAACTTAATTGTGTGATTTTCTAAGGGGCCACATCTCATGAGTACTTGTGTATTTATTAAATGGATGCCGCTGACACTTGACATTTTGGGTTGAGTTTCACCAGTTAACATCTTATTTAGAAGATGGGGAAACTATAAGAGCAGTAAAGCCAGTGTACTCCATGACTGATGTTTGTCTAGTTTCTTTTTGCGTTCTTTCTTATTTTTTGCACTGTATGATATGAGAATTTATTTTGTTTTGTTACAAAACGTTTGCCACATAAATAAAGATAAATAACTTATCTGTCTTTAAACCATATATATATATATATATATATATATTGAATTTTGATGTTTCTGGCCCTCTGAAATATGTGTCTTTTGGTGACTGTGGTTTCAGTTATACTGCTAAGTTTTAAATGAAAATCCTTATAAAGAGGTTGGAGGGGTGGAAGTGGAACTTTCATCCTGGGGATACAGGTTCAAGCCTGAAATAAACCATTTTGTGTCAGTGTTTTAACATAAGCTATGTTCAAACAGGCATTGCAGCCCAGAAATGTTCTGTTTTATTTAACTTAATATCAAGAGTAGTTTATTTAAATTAAATAAGATAGAAGGCAGTGCAACTAATATCTGATGTAGGACTGTAGTGTAAACTAGCGACTGCACCTTTGACTCTACTTCTGCTGAATTTCCTTCGTCCTGCACGAGACTAAACTGCACCAGTTTTGCATTTACTTTACAGAGTAAAAAAATGTTAACAAGGAAGCTTTAGGCGTATTAAAGATTGAAATGTTTTGGAGCGTGCTTGATTTCTCTTTTTCAGGTGACAGAAATCAAAGGACAAAGCTATTACTTGCAGAAAAAGGCTCAGAGCACAATCACCTGCTCTGGAGATAAAAAGCAGAAACTGAGCAACAATATGACCCTGCAAAAAATGAATTTTCCCAATACAAAAGAAAGATGTGACACCTCCATGGAAACAGACCCCCCTATCAAATCTGAGGCTTGAATAGACCTGTCAAGAGAAAGGGAGGGCGACTGAGTATCTCAGCACAGCGGCACCCCGTTTTCCTCTCTTAGACTGTCATGTGTTGCTAACAGGTGGCCTTTTGAGAAGACGTAGGGTAAAGATGATAATGGAGCACTCTGGGTGGTATTCTGGGTTTTAAGCAAAGTCTCTTGTGTGTGATAAACAACCACAGTGTCCTAGCAGCTTTCTACTATTACACAACGCTGTGTGTTCTAGGTAGAGCACAGCAGGACCAGCATCTACTCTGAGGTGATGGGAGACCAAGCGGGCGACCTGACAGGTTTCATTCTCAGGAGATAATCTAACACTCGAGTAGGAACACTTGAGCATCGACTGAGGATACAAGAGAAAAAGAAACAAATTATGCTTAGAATTAGGATTCAATGACATTAACAGCTTTATGGCAAATGGTCTTGAAAAGCCAAACTCTTCACTGCACTCCTTTAAATCTGAGCCAGTAAAAGTTTATTTCACAGTTTCTATCTGTTCTTCTTTTTTTATATGCACTCATTGGTGGAACAAGTTTAGAAATATTAAAGAAAGATTCATAGTTACATCTACATAATCCTGAAGAAAATGGTAGCTGACTTTGGATTAAAGTCATGATTAATTATATTCTTAGATCAAAAACTAAGTGTAAGGGTGCCAAATTTAATTTTAAACAACCAAATGTTTGTACAAAAAATAAGTGTAATGAATTTTCTTATTTATAATCTAAATCCTGCATCAGTCACATCTTTTTCACTTCTTTTTTTTTTTTTTCTTTTCTTCTTTTGTCTTTGTTGGTGCGTAGCTACCATGTATCACAGCACCTGCATGTTCCTGCTCCAAAGTTCTGAAAAAAATTACAGGATGCATTTGCCTCTTAAATAATCCAGAAACCTTTTCAAAGGATTTAAATGCATTCAGTGAGCTCTCCTTTCATGGCATTTATTCATTGCAGTTTCACTACACAATGTGTAATATCTACATGTTGTTCTATTGTGAAAAACGTCATGGTTTCACATTGAAAGCTTAAAAACTAATTAAAAATCAGCAAGGCTCCAAAAGTGCAACACTCATGTTTGCCTTTTAAAATTATGATATGCCTATACCTTACCAAAGCTGTCAGAAAATTCATGTTTGCTACTTATAAAACCCATAAAAGCACTTAAGTGGCAAGAGGACATGGCTGATGTGATGAACCAAATTTCATGAACAGACCTGGATTTGAGGCCCTTCTTTAACTTAAAACTTAACTGGGCCTCAAAATTTCAAAATTTTAGTTTCTGAAATTATAGAAAAGGAGAAACAGTGTTGTTTTAGTTTATATATATATATATATATATATATAGCCTGTGTTTTTTTCTGTTTTTTGGGAGCTTAACTTGTAAACTTTTTAAATCTTTTTAAGCGTAACTCAGCAATAAAAAAAAAAGAAGATGCTTTATTCAAACTTTTTGAAATTATAATGAAGAGACCTGATTAAATAAACTTACGTCAGGTATGGTGTGAATCAGGATGTCCTCTGTGAAGGCTGGAGGATTTTCATTATGTCCATATTATCACAGGAAATGTTTAGCTTCAGGATTAGAATCCTTAAAAAAAATTGCATTAACTATATTTTACAGCTTCAGATTTCTTTTCTTAGCTCAGTTTGAATTGTTGATCTGAATCTCAGTTCCTGAGACTCTAACATTGAATTTATGCCTGAGTATTGAAGGAAATTGTATTCTGCAATATAAAAAGTGATAAAAGCTTAAAAATCAATTCTGTTTCTAGGAAGCCAGAGAAGAGAGGCTGAAATTGTGCTGCAATTGTTTACATTGGTAGACAACCCGGTATGTATGTATTTATGTGTGTGTGTGTGTGTGGTAGGAGCTTTTTATAAGCACAGTGGACGGTGTGAGACAGCCGCCAGGGAGACATGAATCAGAGTGCAGTGTGTAAGTGTAAAATGATTGGTAATCTTGCAAGAAATCGCAAAGGGGGCACTATTGGAGTGCTGGATGATTAAGTTCTGATGAGATCAGAGACCTCTCTCCAGTCAATGAATAACTGGACAGTCCCTTAAGTGATGCGGCGCTTCAGTGACACACTCGTTATAAAAATATACTTATAGAGTCTGCACCCAGATCTGTGGCTGAGATGAGGAAGGTTAGAGAGGAAAACCAACAAGACGGAACAGGAGGCCACCCTGGTATCAAACTGCTGCATGTGTGCATCTTTCAGCTTCACCTGCTGTGACACCAAACCTCCAGGAGCCATCTGCTCCTGTTGTTTTATCTCTCATAGCAACCAGCAAGGCCATAAGGATCCGGCAAACAAAGACTCCAGAAACAAGCTGCTGAAGCAAAGCTGTCATGTCAGACAGGCCACCTTCAAGACTTTTTTTTCCCCCCCATTTCCTGTCCACATGTAGAAATACAAAAATATTCTCCTGGTGATTATTTCCAGAAATACTCAGTCGATCTTTTTAGTTTTTTATTACAGGCTGTCAAAATGAGACCTCAAATGTACTCTCAAACGTAAGTCGCTTTGGATAAAAGCGTCTGCTAAATGACTGTAGAATAGAACTGTAGAACCTCAGGTCACTTTTGGAGTGTGTGGCTACACTAGAACAAAATATCTCTTTTGTGCTTCATGATTCACAAAACAACAGCTCAACCAGATACTTTAAAAAGACTTGAATAAAAAGGAAAATACATGATTAAATGTATTAATCACAAAGAAAAATAAATGAATATCTGTTGTATCACGAAGTAATTTCTCTGTGCTGTAGAATAATTTTGCAGAATGCTTCATGTATAGACACTTATAAAGAGCTGGAGCCACAAAATGCTCATAAATATAATCATAATAGCAACCACCTAAATTACAGTCTTTGTTAATGCCTCTGCACAACAAACATGTCTGCCAAGCTGCAGTTAAGGCCATAAAACTACATTTCCTCAGGGGCCAATACCACTGACGTCAGCAATATAAAAGTGCTTTGTCTCCTAAATCCTTTACAAACAACATAGGTGGGATTCACACATTGATTGGGGAGATTTTTGCAGCTTTTAGGTGTGTGTTGGAGGCTGCACAGAGTGATAAAAGGAAGAAGAAAAAAACAGACAAGAGGCCATAAGGAAGATCCATCTGTCAGCAAGTAAGCCAGAGCAAAGAGCTCGGAGGATGGGGTAGTAATTTGGTCACAGGTACAACAGATGCAGAACAAGACCAGAACATTGTGTCTGAAGCAGAGAGACATCAGCAGCTTCCTGCATATCTGATCATCGTGACCCGTTGGAGTAAAATGACACTTCTGCTCTGTTACAAGCAGTGCATGCACACAAATGCACATTCGCAGCAGGGAGACCTCCTTCAGACACCCACATAGAGGCATGTTCCAAAAATGCTGTGAGACACAAGCAGCACCATGAAGCACAGCGAGAGGCATCCCACTGAGAGGAGCGAGAAGGAGAGAGACAAAAGGGAGGAGGAGGGAGGGAGAAACTAGGAGAAAAAGGAGAAAATAAAATGCAGCGAGAGAAGCGAGAAAGAAAAGAAAGAGGGGTGGAGGATTTATTCCCTCTCAATTAGACCAAAGTGTTGGTGGAATCTTTCATGGCAGATAAGAGCATCAGTAGATCATCATCAAAAACAGACAAAGCTTTGGCGTCTGCGACCAGCAACAAAACTTGCTCTTTGCTAACCTCCCAAAATGTGGACACCTGGGTCCATCTGAGGACGTTCCACATGGGAACAGTTTGACCCGTCAGCAGGAGGGAAATGCTCCTGTTTAGAGATGATTAAGTGAAGCATGCAAACTAATTATATGAACCCAAAGTTCCTCCTCTTCCCCCACCTCCTCCTCTTCTTCCTTTTGTGGCACTGAGAAGCTCTGACTGCTGCCAGAGAGTTCTGATCAAACAGATGCAGCCACGGTTGACAGCATTTATCAGAAGACTCACACCATGGTGGAGGAAAAAGGATGGATGTTAGGGGGTAATTTCATTTGGGATAAAAGAAATGAACAGATTTGGCTCTTCTGTGACAGGAAAAAAAGATCAAATCTGAAGTAATCTGAGTCTTTTAAATGTAGTTTTGCATCCTTAATTAAACTTGTAAATTGGATATCAGTTTAATTTATCATCCTCTGAGAAACTCAATTTTCATCTAAGCTTTAGCAAAGGTTACAATGTAATGCAAACCTCAATCCTCTACATATGTCTGCATGGCATTTAAAGAAAAATACAGTTTGATTTAAAACACTTTGTAAACTTAAGCATTTCTCTGCTCTTATTATTCTCAGCTCACTTAGTGAATCAGTTTTGTTTTAGCCTAAGGTTGACACACTGGGGTCCCTCCACTCCTTCCAATCATGCCTGACGCCCCCCTGATGATAGACGTGCCATTAATTAACATTAACTCATAATTGAAGTCGAGAAAATTGCACCTTTCTAGCATATTTCACTTTTAATTGCATGGTGTCACAGTGACTGTGCTCTCTCTCCCATACACTGGCATGCACTTTCACATTACCCTTTAGTGCAGCGACCAACAATGAGCTGTCAAGAAGAGATAATCTCCCATCATTTCTGATTCTCTTCACCATTCATCCAAGAAATTCCTTTGTGATGCTGCTCTGAGTTTTTACAAGCGTGACAGCAAGTGACAAAGCCATCACCAAACTTACACTGATCATCGAGTCGAATCTGCTTTTCCGGTATCAAACCAAATCTAATTTCATGTTTGCAAACACTCGCTTTCTCCCGGCCGTTGGAGTTTGATTATGAGCCAAATTGCCTTATATTTTATCAGTGAAACTGATAAAGAACCATTTGCATTAATAAAGTTAATAACTTGTGATATTAAAAATCGACACTGATGCGTTTTTACGCACGGACGGTGATTAAATTGTCTAATGGGGACTGTCGACTGTTTGGAACAAAAGCAAGAAACCCTCCTGAGTATAGCCGCACAACTCTAATCTAATCTACGGAGGCCAATAAAATCCAATAAATCGCAAAATAAAAGTGCCAGAAATGTTGCCTGTTCATCACTCAAACGTCACAAAGCATATTTAAGAAGCCATACTAGTTTATATAAAATCAGATTTGCTACAGCAGAACTCCAGTATGAGGAAAATTTCTTACTTGATTATTTGTCGTTGTTTTCCTTTGATTTTGTTTGGGGTTTGGGCAGCACGTCGGTCATATGGCTTCACACAGGACACAAACACAGCGCAGCAACAGCAGCACCTCTGTGGTTCGCTCCTCTGGATGTGCCGAGCATCCGGATTCTCCTCCGCTTCTTATCACGCCAGCTTCCAATGCGCGCTCCCAAGTGCGCGTCAGCGACAAGACAGGATACGATACGTCTCGGACGAACGAGGCTCGCGCCTGCAGGTAAAAGACACGGGGTCAGTGGGAGGAAGAGACTCACCAGCGCTGGACGGAATCTTATATGGACAGACGGTCTACATAGAATTTCGGCAAATCTGGCGATTACAGTTTTGAAATATATTAACAAATACTTGAAACAAACACTTGATTGCCTCTGCTTGGCTTTATATTAAACATATTTATATTTAGTTTGCTTCCATTTAATCACCATTTAGTGACTGAATGGCTTTTTTTAAATCATTTACAATTTAGCAATTAAACTAAAATATGTTTGATCATCATCGTTTAACAAATAATAAAGTTTATAACTCCAGCATATCTGCATTTCAAATAAATTGAAGGTTAAGATGAATATTTAAAGTGCTTATTTTGATTTGCAAGAGAAATATTCAAGAGAAAAACTTCTTTTTTTCTTTCTTTTTTTTTTTTTTTTTTTTTTTTTGCTAATTTTGCAGAAAATAAATGAATGGTTCTGTATGCTGTGACATAAGAGAAAATACACTTGTAGATTTTTATCAGTGCTCTGAACCAAATCACAGTTTATGCCAGTTTTTCTTTGGCATTGTTGACTGTATAACGTTGCACTTCATCACATCTGGTGGTTTTATGACTTTTAAATCCTCTTCATAGAATCTAAATAGTTTTGACAGACAAATATTATGTCCCAAGTAGGCAGCTGGTAAGAAAATGATGAGTAAATTCTGCATTGTTGATGTAGAATATCATACAGATCAGCATTAATACATTACATTCTGCATTAAGTTGCACATCTGAAGTTTTCCCAGGTAAAAGTTAATTGACAATAAAAACAACATTTACAATACTCTGCAGACACTTGACATAACCTCATTTATGCTGTGCTATAGCCAGGACTTTAGTCATTAGCGTAGTCCAAACCACATTTCACTCACTTATTGAGTTCCATTTACACTGTTTATGTTTTGGTGTGTAAATGTGCCCCTCCACAGTTTTAAGGCCCATAAATTCTCAGAGTACGTGCCTCAGTGGCCAGGCTTCATCACGTTTAGAATGAAAAGCGAGCCAGTTTCTGTCAAGCATAGTTAGTGGTCAACCTCACTGATGCTGTGATAGCTGAGATGGAGCAAATCTCAGCAGAGGAAACAGTTATTCCAGCAGATACATGTTCATGGCTTTTGAAAGGGAATGTACCATTTCAAATTCCAAACGATCTAAAATGGCTTTTTGTTACTTGTGTATGTCAAAATTAATAACCATAATCAGCATTAAATTGATGTTTTTTAAGTTAACAACCCAGGAGAGCTCCAACAACAGTCTTAATACTAAGCAGTGACTATGGGTTTGTGGTAATGGATAATCTGCAGTAAAAGCCAACGACTGAATCTTTCTAGCTTCTAAAGTCTGCGGAGCATCCTTCCAGGGCCATTGTAAAGCTACATTATAAGCCTGTTGTGTGTCGGCGGATTTAATACAGTGTTTTTACTGAACAGTTGTATATAAATCGCTTCAGGGAATTGGTTGACATTTGAAAATATAGTTTGTTATTTTGTCTTGTGTGTCCACGATGAAAAATGTGCTTGTTGGTTCTACTGAAAGCAGTCAGGAAGCTTTGTGCTCATTTGGTGGAGATACAAACAATGATGACAAGGAAACTGAGCGTGGCACAGAGTCTGCTTAAAGAAGATAACAGGCAAATATTCCAAAAGCCCTCTGATATTAATATTGAATGCTTAAACATCTTCCACTGAGAGGGATCCAGTTCTGACTCTGACAGGAGAACCTTACAGAGAATAAAACGTGGATTTATTTGTACTTACAAAAATAATTGAAAGCTGTTTTTTCTTATTCAGACACATACTTAAGTAGGTTAGTTTGCATGCCATCATACAATGACGTGCTTTAAATGTTTTGTTGTTTAAGCTTTAAGTTGAGACTTCCATGTTTTGCTTCTTGCCTGCAGTGTATCAAGCACAATTGAACACAGTTTGAGCATCAGCAGCTCTGTAAGGTATGAAGGCCATTTGAAGTGAAGCCCTGCAGTTTCTCAGTGACTGCAATGAAAACAAATAAATGCCTTTTTATAGCTCATTTTATGAGCTAGTGACATGTACAGGAATCAGAACCAGCATGTTGTCACATGTCTGGATTTAGCTGCAGCATTCAAGTCCTGAAAAGAAGCTGCATGCAAAGTTTTCTCCAATGCAAAAGCAGATGATGCTGTTCACTGTAGTAATGTAAAAGCTTCCCTTCCAGGGATACTTGAGCCATTGTCACACGATACTTAGAAAGAATTGCACTACATTTGTAGAAACATACAAACTAAGGAAGTTGCTAATTGACATGATATTGGTTATTTAACTAATGTTTTTGTCGAAAGAACCAAATTATCAGCAGCTGTAGCTTTTCTTAATGTTCAGGGCATGCCTCCCATCCTCCCCTAGTTATGCCATAAGCTGGGTCTAACAGTGCAAAGTAACAACATATTCACGGAAATACACCACTAAAAGATGCAGTGCTGGACATTCATTAATCCAAATGAATTAAAGAAAATAACACAATACAGGACCATTAATTACAAGAAAACTTATTTTTACATGAGTTCTACTGTCTAAAATAGATACTGCTTTTCCATTTTATTACATATACTTGATATTTCAATGAACTTGTGAATGAACTAAACTTCACCATTTGGTGTATTAAATAGAACAAATCATTGTTGGATCATCTTTGACTAAAAAAAAAAATTACAAAACATATTACAAATAGCAGAGTTGATACAAATCAGACTTAATGTATTCACATAAACACTGCTGATACACACAGGATTGCATTGTGTTTAAGGCCACCTGATCAATTAAAACTGATGTTATTGTTAGTCAAAGTGACAAAAGGTTCAGCTACAGTGTGCTGAAATCAAAGCTAAAAGAAAATGTCTTTTGAAATCGTTGTTTACGGTAACTACTGTAATTAATGTTGTGCAAACAGTTATAGTCAATGCTGCATTGTTTTCTCAGGGCCTGTGGCATCACTGTGTTAGGAGCCCTGTCTATAATTAAACAGTGAAAAACATGCAGAGAAGGGTTTGTGCCACTGCAGCTGCAGAAAGAAGTCTATTTAAAATAGTCTTTGTGACTTGGCACAAGTGTTCAGAGCATTCAGCATAATGTTGACTGCAGCTGAAGGACAAATGATGTGCCTGACAGAGAAACATAAATGGTAATGTAACATTTTGCCTTGGCATATATTAATATTTTACTTATTTTTCCAGCAGTGGTTTGAGATAAAAGATAATGGTTTAAGGGAAAATCAGGATATTTACATGGAGTTTATTAACAGATAAAACTTGGAAAAAGCCTCCAACTTTCAATAAGTTATACATTTCTGAAATGTGATTTTTATATTTTTAAGCATTGACAACTGGCAATAAAACTGAAATAAACTAGATTTTAGTCAGAAAACTAGTTCTTTATTAGATCTATAGATGGATACCCCACTTGTCACAATCTTTGAGGCAGTTTCTGACATTTTGAAGTAGAAATATCCAATGAACGATGAATAAATGGGAATTTTTTTACACATTTCCCAGCTATATTCAATTTGGATGATCAAACCGTTTTGGAATCAGTGGGGCTCCTGACCCAGAGCCTGTGCTTGATATAACATTTAGCAATTCTGGTCCAAAAGCCAGCTTAGTTTGAAATAGGGGGTTGTCCTGACTGTGATGTGGTCCTCCTGATCTGTTTATGTAGTGAACCAAGCTGCAGGGAACACGGAGGCTACAGTAGCATTTGCTTAAAATATCATACAAACAATGAAAATAAAAAGTGCTACAAGAAGTGAAAACTAGAAGGAAATTTGGTATTACATTAAACTCAAGGTCAGAATGATTATTACTAGTTTTGAAAAGGAGCAAATGTATAACCATGTAAAAGAGATCTGTGACCATTTAAGAGGCAAATACATTATTAATCAGCTCCTTCTAAATGCATCTTAATTACCAGGAAATAGACTGCAAAACATGAAACATTCCTTTTCAATATTCAGCTAATTACTTATTCACATGAATGATTAAACATGTCAGTTTTCAGTAGAAATGTTCATCATGTGAGGCCGTCACCTGCACACAGAAGCAACACAGTGAATTTTGCTGCATTAAGAGTGCAATCCAACTGGTAACGGACCAGTTTGTTGGCCTTATTCACATCCGCACACACCAAGGGTTAAAGCAAGGCACAAATCAGTTGTAAAGTCCTAATTTCCTTAGTTAACCAAGTAACAAGTAAAGATTTCCTTTAATTTTGGACAGTGAAGTTACAAAACCAGTGCAGGCTGTTTGTAAGCAGATGTCACCAAGACCAAAGGGGCATGTTTCAGAACTGGTGTGGTGTGTTTTGGCAGTCAGAGAGATGAGAAAGGAAAAGCAGGAGGCCCTCCTGCTGGGTCCTCCTCATGCATTATCAGCTCGCAGCTCCCCAGCAGGCGTCCACCACCACATACCAGGGTGTCGAGCTTTGATACCGCCAGGGGCAAGTTTGCTTTTTAATGTGGGGCAGCTCTTCTCATTTCTCTACAGGACCGAAAACTCTCCAGACAAGTCCATACGGAGAAATGAACGCAGACAGGGAAGGATGAAGTAAAGGTTTTTATCATTTAATTCAAACTGATTGTCAAGAGAATAATACACAAATTGTGCTTGGTGTGCATAACTATAGAGATGCAGCTGAATTTAACATATATATATGTGTATACATATATTTACACTTTTATATCACATATGTACAAATGAGAAATACAGTATTTCAATATGAATCCACTTGTCAAGGAGCAATATCTTGGAGCCATTTCCACATTGAGGTTTTTCTCATTTAATTCTGATTTAGTCAGATATTTTTATGAAGTTATACAGTCAGAAATTTCATCATCACACAGTGTTGTTTGGTACAACTAGGTGTTGCAGTATTATTGCCCTCAAACAAATGTTTTTCATTGAAGGATGGATTATAATGTGCATTTATACATGCCAATTAACTAGAGTGAATACATGGATGTGTATCACTACAGAGCTTACAAAACATTTAACCTGAAGTATGCAGTGTTTATTTTGACACCAAGCACCTTAGGAAAGATTTCATTAAAATCTATATAACAGTAGAACGCTGCCACCTTGTGGAGGGAAGCAAACATACTTGATGCAGCGCCCCTTGTCCCTCTGATCGAAAACTTCCCCAATTCCACTTTAAACAGACACACAAGTGACAGCGACAATAAATCTTCTCATTTTCTCAAGTCCTCGGCTGGCAGTGATGAAAAACAGAATTTTTCTTGTGATAAGATAATGCTATAAAAAAAGCAGATGTTTATGTGTTAAGTGTAGCTTTAAAAGCTATTCCAGTGAATGGTGCTTATATCACATCAGGCTTAAGGCACATTAATCACACTTTAATGAATGTATAAAGTCCGCTAGAAGCTGTCATTTCTCACACACTTTCTCATATGTGAACACAGGTGTGCTGGCAGCAAGTTTCTGATCAATGTTCAACTCCTGTAAAAGTTCCCTGACGACTTCCCAGGCGGTGAATGAGATCAGCAGGCAGTGATGACAGTAATTAGCTAAGTGACTGAACACAGCATTATAGTAAGACTTGCAACAAAGTCATTTCATGTGCATGAGACAAACAGTAAAATCAGTTATGTGAAAAAATAAACAATGTAAAATCCTACTGATGATAATCCTTAAAAGCCTGCTTCAATTTTTACAGTCTACAATCATACATTCACTCAACTGCAATGTACAATCACAGTCCTTACATTCGAAGCTCCAAATAAACCGGTGTGGTTGCTCATGAGGGCGTCACAGCAGCAGAGTTCGGACTGGGTTTTCCAGCCGGCACTTCGTACTTGAAGACCACGCTGAAAAGCTTTCCTCCCAGTCGGTCAGCCAGCCACGAGTTTTTGATGACGGCCATCTTGAGGCTCTCGCAGCTGAGCATGGCGTAGTAGTTGGTGTGAATGGCTCGGCCCATTCCCTCAATGATCACCAGGTCGGTTTTTCGCTCTCGTACTACCATCGCCAGCACTTTGTCCAGGCGACTGAAGACAAAGAAGAATACACTTTAGAGACTTGTGTAGTGTTGAAAGTTTTATTTTTCATCAGGGCTTTAATGAAGATAATGAGCAACACTGCCCTGCTTCCATGAATGCATGCCTATGCAGGATCAAAGCACATTGCATTAGCAAAGAAAATCATTTCTCAGTGTGATAACAAAAAAGCCAAGAAGAAAAAAAAAGAAGAAAAAACAACTTATATAAGTCTGTTATAAATCTTGGAAGTCTACTATTTAAAATCTAAAATAACAACAATTTGCTGCATGAAATACCCCAAATAAGCCACCTGATGTATAAATAAAAGTTAAACAGAAGTCCGGTATTCCACCATTTCTCTTCATACATCAAGTTAAGATGTCTCATTGAAGGCTCAAAGAGAAGCGGATGTTTTGTAGCCTTCTCATCGTAGCCTACACATGAGCCCCTTTCACAGATCAGTTCCACCATCTAGCCACAATGAGCCCAGTACTTAAAGTAAAAAATCCTCAGCCTGAACTTGCTCCAAGTGCTCCAAGACCTGATTAAACTGCATAAGAAATGGATAGAAAACAGTTTACTTCAGAAACTGAGAACTGCTAAACTGAAGCCTCCAGAGCAATCACCACAACTCATTGACATGTTTTTTTTTCCTGTTCTATTTCTTCTTTTTTGGTTGGGCTTCGACTCTTCTCCTCTCTTTTTTAACATGGATCAGTCACCGGGGCCGCTACGTCAGCTGTGGCTGTTGCTCTCGGTGTTGTGCCCTAAAGTGAATGTCTGCCAAAAATTGTTTATACGGCCGCGCTGCCTGTTAGCGTCGTTTCGCTCAGCTTCCCTCTGTTGTCTGCGGCTCTTCCTCTCGGTGTAAAACCGACATAGTACGCGACTGCAAGTGACAATATGTCTAAATTAACATAGAAAGTATGATTTTGCAAGTGCTTTAACGGATTTATTAACACTGCAGATGAAGACGTGCTGTAATCAGAAACGATATCCAGGCATGTTGCTGCTTTACTGTTTAGGTTTCATGCGTTTGTCTCACGCTTGTAAAGTCCAGTAAGGATATGATTTGTGTGTTGATTTACAAAGTTTAATTTCCACTGATCTTCATAACTTATTTTATTTATTAGAGTACATTTCTTGTTAAGAAAATGCAGAATCTACATTAAAGTGGTCTGATATCAATCAACCAAGAGTTATACTGTGCACATTACTGACCAAGTAGTACCTTACACCCACCTCTTATTCTGTTCTTTTAGTCTTTTTAACATCTCAATAGCTGATCATGGGCCCTGTAACTGTCAATAAAACAAAAAATGTTGCTTGAAATGGCTACAGTTTGTTCAGGTGAGACATATTTTACAGATGAATGGCCATCTACTTCCTTGCATCCACTCCACAACCCTTTAAGACAAAATCATACTTTCTTAGTTAATTTAGACATATTGTCACTTGCATTGGCATATTATGTCAGTTTTACAACGAGAGGAAGAGCCGCAGACATCAGAGAGAAGCTGAGCGAAACGAAGCTAACCGGCAGCGTGCGCTCCCGCGGCCGTATAATCAATTTTTGGGAGACATTCACTTTAGGGCACAACACCTGGCAAACGACTTGTATGCACTTCACAACATGGTTTCCCCATCCTGGAGCATTTTAGTTTTAGTTATGCACCATGGCTGAAACAAGAGGACATTATTGGAGAAAGTGAGGAAAAGGAGAGAAAGTGACAGAGCAAGAGAAAAGACAAGAGCCAGCATTGGACTAGTTTTTACTGGCAGGAGAGAGCTCAGAGAAGAGACCAGATGCAAGAAGAATGCTGAAAGGACCATCGTTAGGGAGCACCACAGTGCGAAAATCAGCCAAACTTCAGTAGTTGGGCTTTAATTCTTTCAGCTTCAGGACGCGGTGCTTTAAAAACAGACATTTAATGAAAACAACCAACCTCAGATCCAAACAGGGGGAACTGGAACCACTCTGGACCAATATCAGCCTGTCCTCTCTTAGGCCAGCCCTACACACCAACAAGACGACCACAGTTAACTGCTTTCATTATTTACAATAACTCACATCTCAGCACCAACTCTATCACAGAATATGTGTGTGAAAGACATAAAAAAACAATTAATTATATCCCTCATATGCACTCACTGAATCACAGGATCCATAGCAGCAATTCTTTCAGTCAGAATCAGAAGTTCACCATTTGTTACATCATTTAAAGCTGGACCAGAGTTGCTGGCCAACACAACCTGTAATGTTGGTGCACAGTCAGATTTAAGACACTCTTACCTCAATGCTGTGTTTTTGTGGTAATATCTTAAAGGATCTCACCTCTGTTCCTCGAGACAGAAGCTCTCTGACAAAGGGTATCACCCCAAGAATGATGTCCACTCCACTATTATCTACGAAAAACAAGGCACACCTATGAGGAGGACCCTGCAAGAGAAAATCAGGATGGATTGTATTAAAGCGTTTTCATCAAGAATACAAAGCACAGAATCACTTTGTCCAAAAGCAGTCTGACGTGTGTTTGCTTCCCAGTGGGTATAACTCAGCTGTACTCTGTTTCTGAGAGTCTGACCTTTAGTCTCTCAAGCCACTGGTCATAGGAATCAACAAGCCATGGCCGCTCTGAGAAGAAACAAAATTATGGTCAATAACAGTTCTAATCTTTTTTTGCTTTGAAGATATTGGCTAGAAAATAAAGTTTTGATAAACAGAAGCAGATCTAATCTGTGATCTAATCGGCCAGTGGGCACACAGTCGAGAAAACATTCCTTGTTAAATTATTAAGCAGTTCACACAGGCAGTGTTTAGGGGTTTAACAAGAACATAAATACAACCCAAGGTGTAATTTAATGCTTTAAGTCTCCTAATTTGTTTTTTAAAGATCTAATTATCTACAGGGCTCAAAGATGGAGCTGTAAAGCTGTTCACAATAATCCAGTGTTAAAAAAAACACTTACATACCTTCCAACTGTCGTTTGGCTTGCTCAAACCCAAACTCAGGGTCAGACTCCAGCACACTGCATACACCAAGACAAAACATGAAAAAGTAGGATTAGTTCAAACAAGAAATCCCCACATGGGTCACAGTGTTCCAAAAGTCTTCTAACAAACTGAGACAAAAGCAGCTTTATTGGCCACGCATGTTCACACACACATGGAATTTGTCGGCAGTTGTCAGTCACGTCTTGTACTCGCAAATCACAGGACAGAGAATGAGGACAGCTGGACTGCAGAGTACATAAATACAGTTATGCTGTAGATAAATGTACAGGTGGTGTTAAATATGTGTAAAATGATAGTGGAGCAGTGCAAGAGTACGTAATGTAATTAATGTTAAGGTAACAACTGGGAAATCCAGTGATTTCAAATAGTTATTATACAAATTACACCAACTTCTAAAGCCAATTTCTAAAAAACTAGAAGAAGTCAGAGAGCGCAGACCAAGGCCCAACATCCCACACCAGTACCCAAATATTTTGAACCTTCTGGATTACAAGATCCAAAATATCAACATGATCTGGATCAAACAATGTTGGATTACACATCTACCATGATCTTATCATCTTGTATTTATTTATGTATTTATTTATTTTTTGGTCAGTGATTCTGGGCATTATATGATGAGTTAGAAACTGTAATGGTAATATTATTTCCCTATATAAAAAATGTAATCACTTGTTCCTTTATTCTATTTCTGTCATTTCCCTGAAAATTTAATCAAAATCCATCCATAACTTTTTGAATTATGTTACTGACAGACAGACAGACAAACTAACATTGGAAACATAATTTAAAAAAGTACAGAAGCAGAAGAATGAATGCAGACGAAGATTTGGCTATGCTTCATCAAATGAATGAGGAAGAGTCAGATGGGGGAGAAATGGGGGAGATGTTAGGAGTAGACACAGCAGACAGGATGACGAGGCAGTATTCATCTGGAGCTGCAACTAGAAAATGGCTATTATTATTATATGTCTTATCAACGTTTTGGACATTACATGATGATTTATGTCAAAATTCCCCCCCTCAAATAATTGATAAAAAATATAAATACATTTTAAATGTTATTTAATTCTGTTATATGTTGATGAGTGAATATTGTAAGTTAGTATTTGATATTTTCTATTTGAAATACAAGCCCAAAGTAATCCCACCTGCTAATCAATTAACTATTTATTTATTGAGGCTTTTCTACTTCTGAATGGCTTAAAAAAAGATTCAAAGGGGAAAAATGGCTTCTGTAAATGCAACTTCATAATTGTTATGCTGCATCAGCATGATGTCAAAATGACCCCCTCTGGCGGTTCTAGTGGTTTTGGAATCTTGTCGGTTCTAGTATTAAAAAAAGATTCCTGGATCCAGGTGGTGATCCGGGTCACCCTCAAAATCTAATCAGTTGTTCCTTATTCAATATCAGAGATTTCCTGAAAATTTCATCAAAATTCATCCATTTCTTTTTGAGTTTTTGACAGACAGACAGACATACATACAGACAGATGCATACCCATCCCAAAGCATAGCCACCACTAGGTGTTAAGCATTTTTTTTTTTTTTTGGACCAATTACTGCATTAAAAATAAACAACCGATTCTCTAGACCCACAGTCATCGACAACAATCAACCAGCTTGTTTCTAGATTGGGAATGTCCACTTACTCTGATACAGCCTTGGCTCCCCAGTCAAAAACATTCCCAGCCAGGACGCCCCTGACCAGTGCAAACTGTCTGTCCTCCCAGCTCAGCTCTTCCAAGGACTTCACTGCCTTCTGGTAGTACTTGAGAGCCATGTCATTCTCCCTCTGTTTAATCTGAAACACAACAAAAAAAAACCCCACTGCTCATTCAAACTGAATCCATTACAGACTGTTTAGTGATATTTAGAAATATAAGAGTTGGTTTATAATACAAACAAAACAACAACAATAACAATAACAATGTTTTGCCTAAATTTAACAAGTGGAAAACAATGTGTTTTTCATTGTGACTGTAAAAGAACAACTGAGTCATGAAATGGATCAGTGAAGGAACCAGTGTAGCACAGGAAGAGGACACAAAAAAGAAAACAACAGATTTAATAGAGTTCACTCAGACCTTAGAGTAGGGATCAGGAAAGTTGAACTCGTTTAAACAGTGTTCCCTCGTGTCTAACAGACTTCTGACAGTGAGGGATCCATAAGCACTAGGTGAGAAAAGAAGCACTCTACATTAGCCAGAGAGAAACGTACACACAACACACACACAACACACACAGACTTGGGCGCGCACACATACTCAACAGGGCTAGGGCAGTGAAATGCAAAAGCACTTCTTAAACTGACATTTCCTAATCACTCTGGACTTAGATGAAAATGCTTTTTGAAAGTTTGACATTTGGAGACTTTTTTAAAAAAAAATTAATACATATAAAAGACAGTGTACACATTTATTCTTTTGATCTACGTGCATATTTCTGCTAAAATCTCTAACACAACTGATACACTCACAAGGTGCAACGTCCCAATAAATGAAACGACAGACAGAATTAACATAAGAAATCTCTCTTATTCATTCACGCACACAGGCCCTAACAGCAGGTAAGAAGACATGAAACTAATGCAGACAATGAAGAGAAGAGTTTTAGTATGGACTAAAAAGCAACAGACACAGGCCCAGACAAAAACAATTCTTACAATGGTTGATGCCGGAGGGTCTGAAGCTTGTGTCTGTATTTCTGACGGAACTTTTCAGCCCTCGCGGATGCCTCCGGCATGTCAGGCTGGCTCGCTACAGCTCTTTTAACCACCTGCTCCAGGAAAGAAGAACAGCAATCAACCCTGTTCACAATCTGAACTCTGTCTTTTGTAGGATTACAGTATTTTGTTGTCACAAAGGATCCAGATCAGCTTCAACCTATAAGCCTTGGTAGAGGAATATGATTTTAAAGTTTGATTAAAATATTGTGTTTTACTATTTATACCATGGTGTGAATTTATTGTAGGTCATGCCATCCTACCCCATCCAAGGCTTCTTCGAAGCAGTAGAGCCAGTATTCCCGGGCTGGGGCATCCTCTGTGAGGTCAACAGTGTCAGGGATGTAAGAGGAAGGGTCTTGCAGCAGAGGCAGGTTCACCAGCTGCCTCTCCAGACGGTCCATCTCCAACATGTCAAACTACATGTTGCAAAGAGAAATTACACATTTAGAAGCCTCTTCCAGCTCCTTTCACAATCACTTACGATCTTGCAAGCTTGTTTTAAGATAAATTTTACAGTGCATATCTCTTTTTCATTAGAAAAATAACAGTTTCCACTCATGTTCATAGGTTTTATTGAGGGAGAAAACAAAAAAAGCAGAGCTGCAGGAAAGAGGAAAGAAGGTTAAAGTAGGATTTAGTCCTAGAAGCCACTAACAGAACACAATCAATAATCCATTAGAAGAGGTTGTCTTCTTTTAAAAAGCATACTACATCTATGTGAGATCTTTATGTAGCAAGAAAAGGAAAGACGAGCTTTTAATCATTTGCAGTTTTTTGCCTGATGCTGCTAGTCGGCACTAAATGAATGCAGGTGAGCCCCAGAGCAGACAACGGTGGAGGCAAACAGCTCCTAATGAACTACGGTGGCCTACATGCTCAAACCATCACATCAAGGAATAAATAAACACAAAGAGTCTGTTATTGAACATCAAAAACATCAAATATTAGTCATTTCAGCTCATTTGATTAATTAGTAAAAAGCAAAACAGCAGCAAACGACTGTCCAAATTAACATGGAAGTTAAAGGCTGAGTGTTTATTGACCTGCAGAAGAAGGCAGAACACAAAGAAAGCAGGTGGAGGTACTTACGGGAAACTGAGGGAGAGAGTTAGGCAGAGAGAAGAATGTGTGGAGAGGAAATGAAAAGAATGATTATCAGACTGGGAAGACTGATGAGATGAATGACCACATGAATTTGGTGAAGACAGTAATGGTTATATTTTACAAAAAAATAAACAAAAATGGTGAAAAAAATTGAAGCCAATGAACCCTCAGGAGACAATAAACAGGTGATATATCTCATTGTGTGGCCCTTAAGAAAGCAGAACTTACTGTTCCACTGCGAGCACGTTGCATTGGGTTCATATCTGGAGAAACGCTCATCAGGCCTGAGCTCCCAGCATAATTCTCCCCCCAACTGTACTGGTTGGGATCTAAACGAGAAAAAATATAAATACTGGAACATTTATGACATTGGTACATTTTCCCTCAAGCCAGTAGATATTTCCATTAATAACATTTACAATTTTCAATGAAGTTCATATGAATTTTGTATTACTTCGAAAGCAAACTGCAGACTCTTTCTGTATCAAGCTTGGAAGTATCAAGAAATTGAAAAAAAAAATGACTGGGTTTTTACCAGCATGTCAATCCCACTGCACCTTTACTGGATCACTGCAACAATTTGATTTCTTTTACAGTCATTCAGCCGAAGATTTCCTGATGTGTTTGTGATGACAGTCTTGTTGCATAATGAAGTTTTGGCTGAATCTTCGCTGCGTACTGGGTTATGCATTGACTTTTTTTTCTGAATTAACAGGATAGTTCATTTGCTAAAGTTTACTCTGGAGGGAAGAGCTTGTTCTCCCGTCTCAGCTGCACTCCACAGAGATCCAGTAGCCTATTTTCAGCAATCTCCTGAATGTCTCCTGTGTCGCTACGTTGCTATGCAGTGACCAACTGGTTCTGGAGAAACATGGCTACATCCAGCAGACCCAGCTGGGCTTTCTACATTAGCAACCATATAGTCCTTAGGTGTTTGCGCAAAGTTGACAAACATTTACATAACTTTGAGATGAGAGAATCTCCCAATGTGTCAAACTGAATGAAACTCAACAACTTGGAGGAACATCAGCTTCGTTTGGAAGTAACCTGTTAATAATGCTGACAAGCAGAGCTCAATACCTCACAAAAATAGGACCTTTTTTTATTTATCTTATTTCAGAAACTCTTTTTTTTTAGAATTTTGTTTTTTAGAAAATAAACTTAATTCAGAATGACAAAGTGTTTTTGTTTTTTAAGGAAATATAAAACGTTTCCGTAGATTTGACTCTTGAATCCTGCGGTAGACATGTGTCATAAACCCATCTGTTACATGCACAGTTGAGTTAAAGTTACAGCTTGGCTAGCTGGTTTACTGTCCTTTGTATGATAATATATGCAGGTTAGGGAAACATGATCAACCTAATTTTGTCCAGCCCTCTTGACATACCTACCAACTTCCTCTGTGGCAGATCATCCTGCTTGTAAGTAC
Organism: Melanotaenia boesemani; assembly: GCF_017639745.1. Classification (NCBI taxonomy): domain Eukaryota; kingdom Metazoa; phylum Chordata; class Actinopteri; order Atheriniformes; family Melanotaeniidae; genus Melanotaenia; species Melanotaenia boesemani. The sequence goes on along the minus strand of NC_055684.1, from coordinate 17,552,908 downwards.
GGCCAAATTCCATGTAAAACATGCAACTTCACAGTCATTTATTCTTCTTCTTTAATTTCATGCTCATCTATTTTACTATTACTTTTATCTATGCTTGGCTTGCTAAACAATGTACTTATTACTTATTCTAAACACAGCCTATTTAGTTTTCTTTTTTCTGGTTATACTGTTTTGTTTTATAAACTCTTACATATACCTTTTGTGAAAGAAATTTTGCTGCATATGGTCACTCATGTATACTCATATAATAATCACATGTATTTTCAGTTTGCTTTATTCATTTATTATTGTTAATCCATTCACTATTACGTTTTCATATTGTGTGTTCTCATTTTATAGAATACTGAAGTTACAGTTTTCATTGTGTATACGTGTGTGAGGTCAGACTGACCACTTTCTTCCCAGAGCTCTGATAGCTCCTGTCAGAGCCTCCTACACCTGTTCCCCGGTCCAGGCCGGCGCTACAGTGTCCGACGCCACAGCAACGGTCAGTACCGGCTCTACAGCGTCCGGCGCGACCGCCACAGTCAGCTCTGGTCCTGCAGCCTCCCATGCCTGCCCCCCAGTCTGTCCTACTCTGCAGCTTCATACGCCTGCTCCCCGGTCTTCTCCAACTTTACAACGTCCAACACCGATGCAACAGTCTACTCCAGCTCGGTCTCCGACGCCAAAGCAAGGGTCTGTTCCGGCTCTGCAGCCTCCTACGCCTGCTCCCCGGGCCTACCAGGCTCTCCCACATCCGACACCGATGCCATGGACTGCTCCAGCTCGGCCTCCGATGCCTGCTTCCTGGTCCTACCCGGCTCCACAACGTCCGAAGCCGATGCCACGGTCTGTTCCAGCTCGGCCTCCGACACCAGTGGTTCCTGTGTCCGAGGAGGTCAATGGTCACGGCGCTCCTCTCCAGCCAGAGGCTCCAGTCTCCGAGGGGGTTCCGAGTGGGATGCTCCTCTTCAGCCTCTGGTTCTTTCTTGTCTGTTGGTTCCTGTCTCCGAGGAGGTCAATGGTCACGACGCTCCTCTCCAGTTCCCGGTCGCCCCCCCAGAGAATCTGCTCCTGTCTGTGCGACCTCCCGGTCACCCGCCTAAGACTTTGCTCCTGTCTGCAAGACCTCCCGGTCGACCGCCAGAATTAATGAATTGTGCCTGTCTCCTAGTGCTTCAGCTCCACTCAGTGCACCTCCCTGTGCTTGAGCTCCAGTCAGCACGCCTCCTGGTGCTCCAGTCAGCATGCCTCCCTGCGCTCCAGCTCCAGTCAGAGCACCTCCTGGTGCTCTAGTCAGCGAGCCTCCCAGTGGCTCTAGGCCTCATACAGCGACCGCCTAGTTGCCTGCCGGACATCATATTAACATCTGTGTATTTTCCAGAGTCAGTCAGTCTTCCTCCAGTCAGTGCTCCCATGGGTGCGCATCCCTGAGTTCCAGCTCCAGTCAGCGCGCCTTCCAGAGATCCAGCTCCAGTCAGCGCGCCTTCCAGATATCCAGCTCCTGTCAGCGCGCCACCCAATGTTCCTACTCCACTCTGCGCGCCTGCCAGTGGCTCAGCTCCACTCTGCGCAGCCCTCTGGCTGTCCGGCAGAGATTCAGTCTGCTTGGTTGCCGGAGATCCAGCAGCTCCACTCTGCGCGCCTGCCTGAGATCCAGCAGCTCCACTCTGCGCGCCTGCCTGAGATCCAGCAGCTCCACTCTGCGCGCCTGCCTGAGCTCCAGCTCCAGCCTGGGCAGCCCTCGGGCCATCGCCAGAGAATCTGGCTTCTCGGCTGCCGGAGATCCAGCCTGCTCGTCGTCCGGGTTTGCCTCCAGAGTTCTGGTCCATGCCTGCCTGTCCGCCTGAGAGCTGGTCCTGGTCTGTTCATCCTCCGGGTAGTCCTTCTGGAGTCCAGTCCAGGTCTGCCCGTCCTCCGGGTCGCCCTCCAGAGATTCCAGCTGTTCTGTCTGTTCCCTGATCCCATTTGCTACCCCTGAGTCCTGCTGCTATGCTTGTATGATGTGCATTTTACTTCTTTGAGTTTTCTTGGTATGAATATGCTGTTTCACACACACCTTCTCGGGGTTCTGGCTGTCCCACAGGTGTTATGTAGGTTTGTGGTCACCGTTCTTGCCTGTCTCTTCCTTTCAGGTAACTGGTGTAGTATTTCTTACTTAGCCTTCCTTATTCCTTATGCTTGTGTGGCCTCTAATTTAACTATTGCTCTATTCCTGCAGGCGTCACTCTGGCCTCCATAAGAGGGAGAGGTCAGCTCCAGGGTCAAAGTTTCTAGGTGGTATAATCACTCTTATGGTACTGGTCGTAATGCTTTTCACATAGATCAGTTGGCTATTGAACCTGAGAATCTCTCTGTACCAGTTTCATATGGTTTCGAGTCCTTGACCCCTGAGCTTAAGGCTCCATGTGTCGTCCCTGGAGAACGGGATGGCTCTGGATTCCTGCTGGCTGACCTGGGCGGAGCCTGTCAGGTAATAGGTGCTGAGTGTTGTATTTGGATTCCTGATGCTTTTAACTACATTTCAGCTGTTTTATATCATTTATGGGACCTCATACAGGTGATGACTTGTACTGATGATGATATTGGTTTACTGGTTTTAACAGTGATGATAATGATTTCTGAACCTCAGTGTAATGTTATGGTGTGTCAGTGTGTGTTTTCTAAACTTCTGCTTTTAGTAGAACCTAGGGGTGTCTATGCTCATGTAGGATCAGCAGCTCTTATCCTTCCTTCATTTCCCACTTGTGTTGATTATGAGTTTTTTTTTTATTAATCTGGGTGCATTTTGACCCTGATGTGATTATAACAGTGGCATTCTGTTGTGTGAAGGTGTTATGGTAAATTTATTTGCGTTTTGTGTGATTAATAGTCTAACAAGGTTTTACTTTAATCAAAAGAGGGGAATTGTGAAAGAAATTTAGCTGCATATGGTAATCACTTATATATACTCATAATAATAATAGTTTTCTTTATTAATTATTATTGTTAATCCATTCACTATTACATTTTCATATTGTGTGTTCTCATTTTATAGAATACTGAAGTTACACTTTCCATTGTGTATGCGTGTGTGAGGTCAGACTGACCACTTTCTTCCCAGAGCTCTGATATGGCAGAGTTGAGACTGGTTTTCGACCTGCTAGATAGCAATAGTTGTTTGGGATATCAGCTTGTTGTGGTATGTGGGCTTTGTCTGAAAACTGGAAGAAAGTGGCGCCACTCAGTCTTCTATGCCTCATTTATTATTTTGCTGTTTGACTTTCAGCTGGGGACCAGCTGAATAAAACTGTTTTTCTCTGATGAATCCCCAGAGTCTCTCACGATTTCACGCAGGTCGGGACGACCACTCTCATTACTTGCAAGTAATTCTTTATTCAATACTTCTCCTGTAAATAAACCTTATATACTTTTACTCATTCCAGACTCTTGGTAATTTTTCTACAACACTTTATACCTGCTACTCCTATTTATTTAGTATTCTTTCCCTCTTAATTATTTTTATTATTCTCATTGTTTTTGGGTTTATTTAATCCTTTTTACTTTCCTTTTTATTTAAACCCCAATGTTTTCTTATAGGGATCCTCCACAGCTTCCAGTGTGGACAGTTCCCCAAGATATCGCTTCCTCACAGCAGCATCAAGCCTAAAATTAAGGATTGGAGTTTGTCTGTGGAAAATGGGACTGGTGGGTGAGTCGGGGCTTTTGTGTGTTGGTTAGGTGTATACTTGGGTAAGTGAAGGCTCATAATTAATTTTTTGATGTGATGTTGAAATTATTTTAATTTGGTATTAAATTATTGCTGTTATGTAAAGCACTTTGTGCTGCTTTTCTGTATGAAAAGTGCTGTAGAAATCAAACTTGATTGAATGACTGATGTCTGGGGGTGTTAGTCCAGGTTTGAGGAGTTTGTTTAAATGCGGTTTTGGGACTCACACTGGCTGATGATTAATTAAGTGCTTTGATTAAGCAGCACCTCAGTGTTACTTATTTCCTCAGTTCCTATGGAAACAATGAAGGTGTTTTTAGTTTGTTTATATGATGCTAATGCATTTAACCTAGTTTTTGTTAAATAACAGAGTGATGTATAGCATTGTTCATCTGAAGCTATGTTTTAAAAAAATGAAGACCTAGTAAACGAGTTTTATTTTCATTATGTCCTGATACATTAAGTCTTATGAAAGAAAGGGGAAGTGGTTTTTCTGCTTTGGCAGTTCATTAAACCTGTTTTAAATCAACACCAGACTGAAAGTCAAGTTTCTGCAGTTTTACAACTAACGTCTGGGATTTGAAGAACATTTGCTCTTTGTGAAAAGTTAGAAGAATCTGTTTCCTGTGTTATCACAGTTCCCATTATGTTTTTGGGGGTTGTATCCATAAAGCATTTCCAATTTGATTTTTATTTTCTCTTACTGTCTTCCTCTGCTCCTTTAAGAAATGCCCCAATGGCCCCGAGATAGCCCTCATGTCGGAGAAACAAGGCCTGAACTTCACCCTACAGAAACAAGAAGCATGAATCTGGGCTGCAGGTAAAACATGATCAAGTTCAAAATGATTAAATTCACAACAACACAGAAAAAAAATGAAAAAGACAATACAGGGACTCTTGTAGAGGAGTGTTCTGGCTTGCCTTGGTGAAGAAGTTGATGCTGTAGGTGATTGTGTGCATGGTAACAGGGTGCCCTCTGATGAAGAAGCCTCCAAAGTACACCCTGGACAAGTTGTGGAGCTTTGCATACAGACAGGCCAGCTGTCCGATGTCATTGCTGATCATGTGGAGTAAACTCTTTGCCATGTCTTCTTTGGAAAACTCTACAAGAGCAGAGTTACTTGAGGGTAAAGGCCTAGCAAGTGGTAATACTGGTAAGACTACAAATGAATAATAGAACAGGTTTCTATAGCCCACACAGTCATGTCATATAAAAAAAATCCCACACTGAAACTGTAGAAACATAAAAGTTGCTCAACTGAAGCTGTGACACAGTAATAATTTAGAAAAGCTGGTTATATTTGTGGAATAATGACATTCATTTCCTAACAGTTACAAAACCAGCACTGGGTGAATGGTCATCAGTTTATATTAAAGATTTCAAAGTTTCTATCCTGCTCTATTTACAGCGTTACAGATCTTCTGTATGTAGCATAATTCAAGTGTACATATGTTTAAGGCACCAATTAATCCTTCGATAGTAAGGATGTCATTATGCTCCAGTCATTATTTCGTCAGACTTCCAACAGTGAGATTAAAAAAGGGGTGGAGTAGTTATGTATTGTGAAACAGTTTTACTAAAATACATCAGAAAACTGGCAGAAATCTGAATGTGTGCTACTTCACATCCTAAAGTCACAATCTGAATACATCTGAACTTCCTAAATCCATACCACTCGTAGCTGCTGCCCCTCAGACAGGAACTCAGTGAGGCAGTTATTTATATTTTCAGCCACATTTCAAGTCCATATAAGCGGAGACTAAGATAATTGTTTGGTCATATTAACAGATAATGTGGCCTAAAAAAGACATCAGGATGCATGCTTAAATCAACGCATGAAATCAATGTGCACGAGCCTCACCTTTGTTAGCAGTTGCAGATTTCCCAAAACTGCTCGCAATAAGATCACCAGTCAAGCCCAAATACCCGTAAGATCCTCCGTAAATGTCTTTGACAAGCATATCGACACTTGTGTGCTGCCCTTTTGAGGCCAACTGTAGCAGCTCATCAAATCTCTGCAGGAGGTAAAAAGGATATTGTTCAATTTGTTGATGGGAACACAGTGGTGAATCAATAGCGTATCTTAATGAGTGAATTTAAAGCAGCAATCAAACAGGTCGAGGGCAAAAGTAGACCACTTCGTTTAAGATACCTTTGTTTTAGTGAGCAAAGCTCCAAGGCCCCAGAACGTCCCTCCACCTATTGAGCTTCCTCCTATTCGCTCAAATTTGTCCTCTGATTCAACCTGTTGAAGATGGAAAGAATGTAAAATTGTGTGTAAATTACTTAATCAATGTGGTTTAATAGCATCCATATCATATTGATAGTTTAAGATATCACCTATGAGCTAGGTTTGCATCTACCACCTTGTCCACAACTAGAAAGACTTTACTAAAACATAGATAAAGCCTTGTGAGATCAAATCAACTCATGGGAAAGAATAATAGAGGCATCAGTGACTGATGAAGTACCTTAAAATGCAGACATCAGCTGAGGGAAAAACAATGCAATGTGAAATGATGCTACACACTTTAGTCTAACAAGCAATTCCTTTACAACGCACTTTTATATCATTTTAAGAAAATTGTTTCTCCTTCTAAGATCACTCTCTCTACATAAAAGCCTCATAAGGGAAGCGGTAATAAGCATTTCCTGCTTGTAAATTAGTGTCCAATTGATAAAATGATGCAGACTGGATAATGTTAAAAATGTCCCAGTATGTGTGCTTGTGCAGCAAGAGATAATGTTCTCCATGAATGGCAGCCATTTCAGCAAAGTTTGGTGTCCGAATCAACCTCTTAACTAACCCAATCAATATAGAAAAATGATCCATTCTGAAAGACTAGCTAACTTTCAGTTTACACACTTAGGATTCTGATGACATTCAAATTCAATTCAAATGAATGACTACATCTTGTTTGACAGAGAGAGCTACCTCTCAGTTCAACACATAACTTGGTAAGTTGGTTATTACCTTAACTATGGAAACCCCAGAGCCAATGTTTACAAGCAGGTAGGGGAAGATGTCTGGATTGGTCGTCTGAAAGCGGAACTCTGAGTCAGCATGCTTGGCATATACAAACGCCTCATGAGGTATGTTCTTCAGCACAAAATTGCAGCCCTTGATGAGGCAGGTCATCTCATCCTCTTTGTCCACTCTGCAACACATGAATAAAGACTTAGCTTGAGCCAGTCTCAAACATGATCTAGCATCACATTGGTTGTTTGCTGTCTATCTGGTCAATTATTATAAACAAGAGTATGCATTCTACTATTTCACTACATTCCTAGAAATATACTCTTCAACTGACAGACTAGTTGGCTGCAGTCAATTATGTTAAGAGCTTTCCAGGCAAATTATAACTACAAACAATACTATCTGGTCTTACATATTGCTTCCTCTTAATCTGAGCTGAATTACCATGGTAACAATCATGTGTGAAAATTGTGAAAGTGTCATGTGTTGTAACCGAAACATGTTTGGATATTTATTCTCAAAAATTCAGTTAGCCAGCAAAGTCAAACTCGAAACAGGTAAGGTAGTAAGTCTAACAGATTTTCACGAAGTCTTCATAAAGTATCCCAAACCTCTCACAAAAAAAATAAAGAAATTCAGCCTATTAAGAGGACAGGATATTGCTTTGAGTGTCTATTATAGTGAGTACTATTGTTTATTTTAACTCTGCCATCTAGAATATGCCAGAAATTCCATATCCCTTTCTCTTTGTACATGCAGCCTCTGCAGCTATGACAAAAAGCTGAGTAACAGAACAGAGCTAAAAAGCTTTCTGGCTGTGAGTATGCTTGGTTCAACTACTCACTTAAGTCCCAGTTTTCTTTCTATCAGCTCTTTGAACTTGTGTGCCCCTCCACCTGTGGCTTTGATAACTTTGGTTTCAGTGTTGACCAGGTGGTCTTTGATGAAGTCCAAGCATGTCTCAATGTAAGCATTTTCAAACTTGATGAAGTGCAGGCGTGCAGTGACCTCTTCCTGAACCGATATTTCATACAGTTTATCACTATCAGCTTCCTGCAAAACACAGAAGACAAACTGTGATGAATGTCATGTAGTACAGCGTTTGACAGCAGAGCACAGCTTGCATATTTCTATCCTTACCTTTGCGGTGTGGTCGAAAGATCGTACTTTGGCCACTTTGTGCTGTACGGTTGAATAGTAGGCAAGCTTAGTCAGAGATCCACCTGTTTCAGAAAAATAAATAAATAAATGATAAAACTCCGGTAAGTAACCCGTTTTCCGGTATAAACAAACTGCAGACTGTCGACCAGGGAAGTGACAACAGTGGACTTATAAACGGAAAAACTATAATAATATAAGGTAGCTAGCTGCTAGCGTTGTTGGACTTATTAAAGTTGAACAGACTGTTAGGCACGTGTGCGCTTCAAGAAAATAATCCAAAAAGCTCACAAGTCTTTGCGGCAATCAAACTGAAACGAATTGACATTAAACGTTTATTTAAGCAGCTAACACTGCACGTCTACTTAAGAAGCTAACATTAGCTTTGTCTTGTTTACTTTCAAAGTCATATGTTATTGTAAGTGTACCAAGCTGCGGTAGCGTTGCCCCACAGTTACGAAGATTAGCCACGTTCGTACAAAAGTGACAGAAGAATGAAAGAAAACGTTTAAGTTCTCAGTTACCTATGTCTATAGCGAACCGCTTTGCGTTTTCCAAATTACGAAATATTTCGTCGGGCGGAAGAATAATGCTTTTATCCATGGTATGAGTACTCGTGTTGCTGTCAACTCGACCACATTCCGCCATGGTCGACTATGATCTACGCTGTATGCGTGCCGTGTCTACGCGCCTCCCAACGTCCAATCACAATTCACGCACATTGCGGAGGGAGTGGGCATCGTGAGCAGAGCGCCTGCCTTTTTTTTTTTTTTTTTTCAATGAGTAAATCCGAGAGGATGCTGGTCATTGTTTTGTAAACCGTAGCAGCAGTTGTTAGATCTTTGGATCACTATCTGAAAGATTTATTGCTAAAATGCTGCATAAAGTTTTAGTTAGATTTGAGTCCTAAACACCCATAAATTTATAAAAAGCTGACAATAATAATTTGACCATTGACTTCACTCACAACAAAGAACATGATGAAATGTGTGGGGCTTGTGCCCCAACTAGTCACAGCTTATATATATATATATATATATATATATATGCATGTTAATTGGCTAGAATGACTAGGGAAAGTAAAAACAACATGTATTATTTTAAACTGTTCTAGTTATCCAGCTTGTGTGTATGTTGATGGCAACATAGTTTGTATGTGCTAAACACTGGAGGGTAGGGATCAGCCATGATAGTGTCCTCACATGTACCACAGATAGGGCGGGGATAACTCTACACCACTGGTTCTGTAACTAGTATTATTTATTGCCTCGGCAGTCAGATTAACTTGATTTGTGTCACTGAAAATAAGCAGTTTAAGATTAGTTTTTTCTCTCTTTTATTCTGCAAAAATAAATACTTTACATCACCTCTAGAAACATCAGTGGTGACGATACATCACAAGACAACTTTGTGTTTCAAGCACTGAACTCAAGCAGAATAGGGAGAACAATTTTTGAGTCTCTATTAAATACAAACAAGTGAAAAATAACTAGCATTACTTTATATACAGCAGTGGTTCCCAAACTGGGGGGCCCAGAGTTATGACCGGGCTAGTTAAAACATACTTTTGTACTGCTAGCAAAATATGGACAAATTTGTGAAATGATGAAACAACAACTGACATTTCAACAGGAACAATAACAGAGAGACAATAAACTATGACAATACATATCTTATCCTGGTCATGACCACATAATGGTGAAGTAATGGTAATGGTGGGTAATGAAGAGAGACCGCAGTGTATCATATGTCTCAAAATATGAGCATCTGACACTATCAAACCAAACAAGTTACAACTTCACTTTGGGACGTCCCTAATCCTAACTACCTAATCCTAAACTAATCCTAATTCACCCTAAACACAAAGAAAAACATGTGGATCACTTCAGAAATAAATTACTCAACTGTCATAAACAGCAGAGTTGTTTTACTAAAGCAGAAGTAGCAAGTAGCAGCCAATAAATAACAAATACCAGACTATTTCTCTGCTAAACAATATTATTATTTTATATTTACCAGTGCATATAAAGGTGTATTTCCTATATATGTTTCATTGTAAGGGTTGGGGTCCACACGGTAGTGGTGGTGGGATGATGGGGGTGGGGAGGGGATTGACATTTTGTTGTTGATGAGAAGGGGGCCTCCCTTGAGAAAGAGTTTGGGAACCACTGATCTACTGGTACCGTTTATAAAGCAAAACATTGCAGAACCAAACATTTTTCAATTATCTTTCACAACTGAAACCAATATATAAGAATGCATTGGTCAAACATGTTAACTCCCATCAATGAATGTCTTAATTTATAAATAAGATAATTATTATCAATAGTTGGTCATATTAATGAAATTGCAGTATTAATAGAATACAAAGTACAAAGATGTTTCTGTTAAAATTTAGAAAATCTTTGATGAAAAGTTGTGACCAATGAGGTCTCAGTTTGTCTAATGGTAACTGGAGTAAATCTCTACCACAGCCTCTGGAGGGCGCTGTTGACTGGACTCTTGTTTTTAGTTATGCTGATTTGATCTATGGCGCTCAGAGGAGAGAAGTCAACCTCTCTCAGGTTCTTATTAGAGGAAGACTGCAGCTTGTTGAAGTGGTTCAGCAGTCTTCTCTGGGACTGAGTCTTCACCTCCTCCTTGGACAGGAAGTGCACCACCTCTTGGACACACCTGGAGTAGCCCTGATCAACAGCTGCTGAGTCCACAGCTCGGTGTTGCTGCTGCAGTCGTCTCAGGAAGCAAACTGTCATCTCCAGGATGTCGGCTTTCTCCAGCTTGGAGTCCGGCTGCTGTTTGAGGAACTCTGGACCCAGGAGAGACTTGAGCTGCTCGATGCTGCTGTTGATTTGCATTGCATAACTTCACCAGCTGAAGTGGTTCCCAACCTTGGGTCCCTGGAAACCTAGTGGGGTCCCCCAAAGAGCACAGGGTGTCCCAGAGGCTTTGACTGTTCAAAACCAGTGGATTTAAATTAAGGCCATGTCCACACAGAAAAGAGTCGAGGTGTGTTTGTTTAGATTTGTATCAGTTGTGTGTTTCATTCGAATGGAATCAGTGTTTTGGGAGCTTGAAAATCACTAACTTTGTATTATTTCATTAACAAGATATGTCTGAGAAATGCAGCAGTGCAGATGATTCATCCTTATTTTGAAAAACAAAAAATAAAAGTAAGGCTAGATGTTGATAAGTACCTTAACTTTAGTTTTATCAAAGGAACCAGAAAGTCAACCAGAATGCATCATTTATGGTGAGAAGTATCTAATGAAAGTATAAAATCAAGTATGGATTTAACACAGGGCAGGAAGGGGTCCACAGCTGTTTGGTAGTTGCATGAAGGAGGGTCCTCAGGGAATATAGGTTGGGAACCACAGTTCTAGGGTGTTGTGTTAGTATCAACCAAAAAATTCTCAAATGAGGACTGATTTTCCACAAATCTCTAATTTACCTTGTGGCTCAGGATGAGATGCTGATGAGTATTGGTCATAGCTGCAGTGATTGCAGGAATCATGGGTGGATCTCTGTGCTGAAGAGGTCTTTGCTTGCATCATTCCTCATTTTTATAGCCCCACATCTCCATTTGAATGAGTGGATCTTATTCTGGCTGGAGTTTCTCACAGTTTTAGCCTATCAAAAAACTCTGCTAGATAACAAGGAAGCAATATGCTGCATGCTGTTGTACTGCTTGAGAGCCAATAGTTCGGTCTCAGGGGAACAGGTGGATGACTGATGGGACAGAGAAACATACTCAAAGAGTTCCATGTGAATCTGAGAAAATAGTCAATGAACAAGCAAACTGCTGCCTGATGCTGTTAATGACTTTTTCTGAAAACATGCTCATTGTATCAGCATATGCTGGAGAATAAAGTAAGGCGGAAGTAGTGGCCAGGCATTACTAATAAAGTGGAACTTGATTAACTTACCAGCATAACTGATTGATTCAGCAGAGGTTTTGGCAGTTCGGAGCATTCAGCTGTGTGTTAACACAGCAGCGAGGAATAAATAAGATTCACAATGATCTTAGAGAAGCAGTACTTCTGCTCATCAATCTGACAAAGATTTTAAGTTAATTTACAATTAGTTTGCAGTCTATCATTATACACTGTAAATGATTATTTGTAAGTGGGAAAACATTCAAGACAATAGTAATTTTCCCAGGAGTAGACATCCCAGTTAGTTCAAACTCCAGCACTGAACACAGACCATTTATAGATTAAAATAACTGATAAAAAAAAAACAAACAAACGAGAGCACCACCTCAGATTTAACTGGACTCAGCTGACATGTTAGCTATTAAAGTGCACTTTGGAAAAGACTGAACGGGTACGGCCTGTTAGAATTGTAAAGCTGAATCTGAACAAACCACAAGACATTAACTCATTATCAGCTCCAACATTAATTTTTTAATTTGTATTTTTCAAGAAGCAGAAATGCAACACAAAAACATTACACACAAAAACCAAACAAAAGACTCCTTAAACTCCTCTGCATACCAATGTATTACTGTGTTATCAGTGAAGCTGTCTGTCTGACATCAACAAATCTATAGCAGAGTATCTCAAAAGGAAATAACTGTTATTGCAATGGTCCAATCAAAGTTCAGAGTTCAGTCTGATCGAAATGTTGTGATGGGACCTTAACAGTGGTGTGTATAATCGAGTGCCTACAAACCTTAGTATATTAAAGCATTGTTCTAAATGCTAATGCTGATGTTAATAGACCACACTTACTCAATAATAGTGCAAGAGACTGATAATATTATACAGAAGTTAATTACTTCAAGTTATTGCTGCTGAAGGTGGTTCTACAAATGATTGAATCCTGGATGTACTTATTTTTTCCACACACTGCTTCTGCATTTTGACTTAATTTTTGTGAAATAAATAATATAGGTTCTTATGCTATGCTGTTGTTGATCTGGGGTTGTATTTACTTAACTTTAAGATGTGGTAGGAATCTTCTTTTTTGTTGTTGTTGTTGTTGTTGTTGTTGTTGTTTTAAAGGTCAGTGTGTAACCAGTTTGTAAAGCTTTAATATAATAAAAGTGCATCCTCTCTACATGACTGTATATGATGCAGGTTTACCAATTCTTGGTGTTAAAGTGAAAGGTGGCCATTTTAATGTAAATTTAACATTTGTCTTAAATAGTATAACAATTTAGAATATAATAGAATATATTTACATTTTGTATCTTTAAACTATTGGAAGGCTGTGAAAGCCTTTTTAGCTGACACAAAAAGTGATCATAAGTGCCAGTTTTGCCATTAAAGACATTCGTATTCATCTGACAGTGTGTGCGCTCTATATTTTGGCAGTTTGTTCCAGTTAGTTTTCTGAGCCTTTTAAACTAAAACCTGTGGCTGTGATCAATGAAACACAGCAGGCGCCTAAATAACAACTAGGCCAGTGCTGTTCAGGAGACATGAACTGACAGTACAATCCATCTGGATGGAACAAAGACTACAGACAGAGCCGACAGAACTTCGGAGGAGTTAAAACACTCTCATTACTGGTTTTTACACAGCACCTTTACATTTTCAAAACTGGCAGTAGAGTTTATTTGAATAGAAAATTGGTCATTAGTCGGTAGCCTGACGAAAGACACATTTCAACAACTATATGTTTGCAGGATTTTCTCTGTTGTCAGTTTATTTAGGAGCACAATTAAACATTAAACATATGTCAAAATATTGAGTAAAAGTCTTTAAATACCTTGTTGTAAAGCTGAAATTTCCCTGACACTTTTGGCATCCATCAAAGTAGAAAATAAAAACAGCTTAGAGACAAATAATGACCTATCAGACATAGTAGACATGAAGCTGGCAAAAGTTATTGAGGTGGCACCCAAGAAAGAAGACAGAGAAAGAAATGCAAGAAAAGAAGGAAATAAGTGGTTATAAAAAAAAAAAAAAAAAAACCTACCCCTGAAGTGTGCCAACTCCCCTTGGAGAATAGTCAGGTGCTGGTGGGGCTGAGGATGCTAATCACACTCAACTGTGACTCTCCTTCTCGCAGCTTTCCCACACTCTGCCCATTGACAGAGCTCCCACTCAACAATGGACATGTGCCTTGTTAAATGCTAATTCATCCACACACAAGCAGCTCCCGGCGCTCCCCCAAGGGTAAAGTTTGTTGTATAGACACTCTCTTCAATTGGAGGGAGAGAATAAGAGAGATAAGCATAAATATTTTGACTAGGGTGTATCTGGGGTGTAGTCAATAAAGAACAGTATATTTGAATGAAGGGCTCATAAATTTCTTAATGTAGATCAGAAATTACATTTTATTTTATTATAATGTTAGTTTGCATTTTTTCACGTTTCTTTTTTCTTTTCTATTATAAAAAACTTTTATACAAAGTGGCTCACAGATTAGAAATAGTTCATTTTTATTAGCATCTGGGATAGAAATTTAGATATTTTTAAAAATCTTCATGTGCAATGAGAGTATGTTTTATACTCTTTATTCTTTAATTGATGGTTTTAAAGTAGGTAATTGTGTTTATAAGCTACAATCTCCTAAGTGAAATATTTCTATACATTTTGTTATTAAATTAAATAAAATAATGTTGTTTTGGATATAATGATATTTAAAATGATTAAATAAATTAAATAAAGTAAAAACATAAATCAGATAAAACAATTTAAGTCAATGTTTTCTGATCTTTCTCTTTCTCTCTTTTTTTAAAACTATTTTTCAAATCTTAAAAATCAGAACAAAACTTTATGACCTAAATAAAGCATATTCACAGCCTGACTGAGTAAAATATATAGCCCTTTAGAAACAGTGGTAAAGAATCCCCCCCCCTCTTCGCAGACATCTTTGTCCAGTCTGCATCTATTGTCCCACAGGGGCTCTGTGAGTGAGTTTTCTCTGGTTTCCCACACTCTGTCCATTCACCGCTGTCAAGAACAAAAGAAGTGTGTCTGGTTGCACATCACATTAATTATGGAGTCAGTTTACGAGTTTTGTCTCACTGTGTCTGAATGGAAATTCCTGTCATCAGGCCTCGTCATTACCAGGCTTTTGTAAAATATCTATGAGGAATGCAGACATGCAAAGGATTAATGAACATTCAAAAGCTCCTTTCCCTCCTTTAGATTTAGATTGTTCCTTTGCATTCCTGGCGGTTGATTTTGACAGAAGAATAAAAGAGAAACTGTTCCTGAGTCCATCATATGCTGGACATGGTGCAGGAGAATTATTAATATCAGGTTAAAGCATATTTGGAAAACCTGCAAAAATATTTGATGGACAAGCAGTATGCTGCCAATAAGGAGAAATCTATGCCATGCGGGATAATATATGACAAACACCTTTAAAAACGTTAACGATCTTTTTCTAGTTTTTTCTGTATTAATGGCAGTTGCACATCAGTGCTGAAGATGAAACAATCCTCTATTAAAAACAGGCTTTTTATTTCCAGTTTCTGATGTGCATAAATGGTCGATGAGCGTGTGCTCAATCGAAGTCATTGATCTTAGCATTAGGCACCAGATCTGTTCTCTCTACAGGGTCACCACTTTCCCAGATTCACACAGAGCTCTGTGCATTCTCCCCCCACCGCCCTCCAGTTGTTCCCCTGAGATCTAACCATTATCCTTAAGACAATAATACCATTCAGTGTCTTGCATCCTTTATTATCTTGCAGAGCCCTCTGATTGGTTCAGACTGTGAGAAACTCTAGGCAGACCAAGACCCACACATTCATATGGAGATGTGGGACTATAAATAGGAGGGATGAAACCTGCAGAGATCAGATTTTCTCTACAGAGCCCTCTACTGCACATAGATCCATCTATGGCACCTACAATCACTGCAGCTATGGCCAACACTCAGGAGCATCTGACTCTGAACCATAAGGTAAAACGAAGAATCATGAAGCTATAAGTAATTTATAGATGGCTACATGGTGTTCTTGGTAATTTTCATCTTCAGAATAAGTTTATTAATGACTTTGTTCTTGTTCTGCAGCTCAGAAAACCTGTGGTGGAGAAGCTACGCAGAGAGCGAATCAACAGCAGCATCGAGCAGCTCAAGTCTCTCCTGGGTCCAGAGTTCCTCAAACAGCAGCCGGACTCCAAGCTGGAGAAAGCCGACATCCTGGAGATGACAGTTTGCTTCCTGAGACGACTGCAGCAGCAACACCGAGCTGTGGACTCAGCAGCTGTTGATCAGGGCTACTCCAGGTGTGTCCAAGAGGTGGTGCACTTCCTGTCCAAGGAGGAGGTGAAGACACAGTCCCAGAGAAGACTGCTGAACCACTTCAACAAGCTGCAGTCTTCCTCTGATAAGAACTCTCCTCTCAGCTCCGCAGTCCACACCAGCATCAGTAAAAGCAAGAGTCCAGCTAACAGTGTCCTCTGGAGGCCGTGGTAGACGTGAAAGGACTTGCGTAAAAGGGATGATCTGCAGTACTAAATATGTTTATTAGTACTCGTTATTATGGTTCTCTTATTTCTCAAGAGTCATTGCCTGTATTACAGCATTGTATTTGTCTGTGTTGCCTTTTGTAAAGGTGTGATTTTGTGTTTTTGTGATATTTGCATATAGAACAGATTTGATATGTTGTTTTTGAAAAATAGTGACATATGTCTGATTTAAATTTTTATTCTGTGACATAAACATTACTGGCAGTGTGAGTACCTATATATTGCTGGCAGCATTAGCAATGATTTTGGTATATTTGCTCCATTTAGCAGACAGTTTTTTGTTGTTTTTTTTCTCATATTGAGCATGTTTAAAATTCATGTGGTTTTCACACAGTTTTCTGATTGAAATGAACTTCTTGACTATCTAAACTGTCTGCATTTTTAGCAGATGACATTCGAGACAAATGTGCTGCTTTATAACTCTGTGAGTGACAGCACCTATACCTTTCATGAAGGACTTATATGTAAATTGTCTCTTGTGAATGTATATCTTCAAGCCAAGTGATGCGCAATAAAACAATCAGAAAAAAAAAAAATTGTGTTCTTGCCCCATGTTTATCAGGCTTTATCAACAACAGATCCTAACAAAGATGAAAGATACTTACAAAAATCGGCTGAAATTTACTGAGCCAAATACTGCTACCTTCTTCAAAAAGAAAGACATTTACTCCAGCTCTGTGTGCTATGTGTGATTTTCCATGTACTTCACTATGCTGCATTACAAAGGGTGATATTGTTCTCTCATCAAAACCACACATCTTATCTAAAACTTAAAATAGAAGATTTTACACACACAAGTTTAGATTTATGAAATCCCAGTCAATGTTTTTGGCTTTGAACATCTTCTTAAAAGCAATGTGTTGTTGTGTCACATCTTAGAGATATGAAGTGTTTCCAGCTCAACCAAATACTGAATCTTATCTCACCCTAAACCTAACACAGAGCTTAATACATTTTTAATAATATCCACTGAGAAGAGCTCAAGTTGGCTCCACCTCAAGCAGCTGCAACAAAAACATCTTCACTATAAATTCAATGATATCATACCAACAAATATAGCTCATAAGGACTAAGTTTTTACTTGAATACTTTAACTGCATGTTGATAAAAGTTTGGGAACTTTTAATTAAGCAGTAACTGACATCATATATACAGTGTTTATTCTTTATGCAAAATCAAACAGCGTGTGGTTCCACTGTGTGCGGGTTTGATGAAGATTATTTCTTCATAGCTTCATTTATGTTTTGGAGGGGTTTGCGTGGCCTTGCGTGTTCAACGGAGTCCTCTTGTGGATGTCATTGTTTGTGATTAATATATATTTATAACTGCATTAATACATAAAAGATAATCCTTTGCCCTCAAGAAATCTATATTTGCCATGTTTGTAGGTTTTTCTTTTTAACTTGTCACCTGCTTGTACAGATTTAGTGTCATACTGGTGAATTGCTCTAGTTATGGAGTTTTAACTGTACTTCATTCATCAGTAAAACCATAATAAAAAAATAAATAAAAACACAATATCCCTTAAAGATTTTCAGACTGAGGCTGAACCAGCATAATAATGAGGTGAAGCCATTTAAAAAGATTTATGTTCAGATATTTATTTTCTTGAAATATGCAACAACATAAAAACAAATTAAAAATCCACTTTGGATGAATAAAAACAAAATTGATGAGTTTAACAAAATATGCATACACAGCATACAAAAAATAATAATGAAACCCTTTTCAGAAGAAAGGTTGGTACTTTAGGATATTACACACACAATACCTTGAAACAAGGTGGTAATGATACATAAGCAGTGTGTAATCACACAATGCTATTTAGTATTTTAACAGCAACTGTAGAATTAACACTGATTGCACTGATGTGCAACGTTACAGTTTAATCAAAGGAAACGCTTAAACTTCGGAGGGTGAAATTAAAAAGGATCATCACAAAGACATAAAGACAACTAAATATTGCATAGATAATAGACTGGCACCCTTTTTGTGGTCTTTTAAAAACAGAAATTGCAGCTACTAAAATCTGAAATCTTATAAATAGCAGCACAGTAAATGTTAGCAAGCCTTTAGCACCGTCTTCCACTCCAAATCCAATAATCTCTCGTCGGCAACTGTTGAAACTAAAATATAAAAATATCAAACAGGTGGATCAAGTATTTTATAACCTTAAAAAAATAGATCTTCTGCAAAATGTTTAAAAAGATTTCTTAGTATCTGAGGATCTCCTTGTCATCATGCAAGCAATGCATTTCTCTACAATGAGCAGATTCATTGCACAGATGCAAATGGCGTCAATAAAACCTGCACTGCTCATAAAACTGAAGCAGCATGAATTCAGCTTTTCTGTTGTCCATTTCTGGTTGTTAAAAGCAAAGCGGAACCACATCTTCTTCTGCGTCGGGAAACAAACGTAAAATGTCCCTGGAATATTTGGAGTAGCCGTTGTGTGACAGCAGGGCTTTTCTCAGTGTGAGGAAGGACTTTGTTTTCTCCAGGATGTCTGAAACAGGGAAGCCATTTAGAAGGTGTTCTTCAATGAGAGCCTTTAGTTTCTCCACTCCTGTGCAGCATTTCCTCTCCAGCATGTAAAGTTTACACCTGAGAGAAACAAAATCACAAATTTTATTAATATTTTTGTTCACTTCATGAGCTAAAGACTTCTACTTGCACCTTACTGACACAAAATTCAGAAACTATAAGTGTTGCTCACCTGAAGAGTTCCTCCTTCATGGTATCCTGAAGAGCAAGGTCTGAGTAAAGAGCCATGTCAAAGTCTGTTTCTTCTGGCGGGGAGTTCTGCCGTGGCTTGCAAAGGTTCAGATGATGTCTGTGTTTTCATCTGCGTTCCTGTTCAGCATTTATGCTGCTCGTCTTGCGCCATCTCTCTGCCGCTTGGCCAATCAGGACTCTCAAAGCTCCAGACAATGAACTGAATTTAATGGCTGTCATGGAGAACAGGTGGGATGCTTTATCTGAATGCCACTCCTCAGTGAGGTCAGTGGGAAAATGGTTTCCATGAGGTGGACACGGGAAAATCTAGTTTCCTTTCAGATATTATTAAACCTTGACCCTGACCGTGAGAATATATAGGGAAATAAGTAAAAAATAAAGATGACAGAAAGAAAAGCAACAAACAAGGAAAAATTGTTAGGTCTGGAGTAAATTTCTGATTTATATGACAAAAAAAAAGTGGTCAAACCCTAATCCAGTGAATGAATGTTGCTATATGTAATGCACAACCTTTACCTTTTTTCTTTCAATGAGTTAAAATGATAATCCTAATATATTATATTATGGAATATTTATTAATAATCTCTTTTCTCACTCTGTACAGCTCAGCAGTGAGCTACTGCCAAACCAGATGGTTTATCTGTGAAGTGGCCTTCTGTGCTCTCCCTGCCTGAGAACGGGTCCTGAGGCTTTGTGAGAGCAGACACACTTCCATTGTGTGTGTGGCTGAGCAGGCTGCATACAGAAGTGTGGGAAGCCGTGTGTCACTGTGGCTCCCAGCAGCATAGAAAGAGGAGGGCGTGTGACTGGGGCACGTTCAGCCTTGTGCAGGGAGCCATGGGGACTCAGAGGAGGGGAAATGGGAAATCTGAGCCTCTACACAGACAGCAGATTAACAGACTAACAGATGGAAATGAGATAAGATGGAAGGTAAATCCACCTGAGACTGGTTGCACATCAGTTTCCACCTGTTTAATTTAATATGCTTTGCAGCAGAAAATTAAGTTGAAACAGGCCACGTCAGATATCACAGCTCCTGCTTACAACATATAACTATTTATGTAAACTAACCAACAACATGGCCCTTAATCAGATGTCTCACAATTCTGTTAGCATTGATGATTTCTTAAAAAAATTTAATTTTTCCCCATGATATTGCCTTTTTTTATTAGCTGGTTCAAGCTTATTTTTGAATCTTAGAAACCCACATATACTTGGAGACAAGTATACTGCAATCATCATGTTGGGGGCCTTTTTTGTACTAAACTAGAAGGAAACAATAAATAGAGAAATCGATGGCATGCAGAAAGTCTAGCCTGCTGGGATTTAAACTGAACTCATTTATGGAGCTTGCATCCATGTGGCATGTGCCAACACAGCAATATGATTTTCCAAAATAAACTCCCCTTTTTCTAGTTTTAATTTAATTTAGGTTTGAGAAGTAGGAGTCACACAGATAAACAGTACATTTATACCTGGACAAAAAGAGAACATTTTATAAGTTATTTGAACAGCGGCACCTTTCACAATACCTAATACATAATTTGCATTTAGATTGATACTGTATTTCTGTGAAATGCATGACCTTTAACTTTAGGATTGTTTTAATAGACAGTGTGAGCAAAAGGCATTGACCCCATGCAAAGATTGTTTCCAAGTTCATGTGGTTGTCTGATCATTCATGGTCTTCATACGCCTGTTTAAGCAAAAAATTGCATTTGAACCAATTAAATGTCTACTTTTAGGGGTAAGAATTTACAAAACATCACAACATACAAAATATAGTTTTTCACAAGACCCAAGATTCAGTTTCATTATACTTGACAAAACAATGATTTAAACTTGTCATGAGTTATTTTTTACATTTAGAATTATCTTTTTGTTTTCATTTGTTTTGCTCCACGCTGTAAGAAATTGCTGTAGTTTCTACAATAAAATTAGATTCTTATTTTGACATTTTACTGAGTTTAACTGTATTTTACAATGCATCATGAGTAAAAAAAATATTACAGTAATTCACAGTGTTTATTCACAGCTGCTTCAATTGAATTCACAAGCAAACTGTGATCTGCCAGTGTAAGTCATACTATCCCTTTAAGGCCCGACCCATGAAAAAATGGTAAGAAAAGTCCATTTTTAAATATGAGGTCTTTATTTGACCCTTCAACAAAAGGGGGGGGGGGGGGGGGGGGGGGGTCCTACCATTTATTACCATAGCATATTTTCTGCTTCTGGGTATCTATTAGGGGACATAACACAAATATCAGATTCTGTTCCTGTTAAAGATAATGGCTCTACAGCAGGGGTGCCCAAGTTCGGTCCTCAAGATCTACCATCCTGCAACTTTTAGATGCAACCCTTCTCCACACACTTGAATCAGATGTCATCTGCATGTCATTCAGCTCTGCAGAGGCCTGCTAACGAGCCAGTCATTTGATTCAGGTGTGTTGGAGAAGGGTTGCATCTAAAAGTTGCAGGATGGTAGATCTCGAGGACCGGACTTGGGCACCCCTGCTCTACAGAGACAAGTTTAACATTTAATGTCTATCTTTTGTTCATGATACTATTGCTCATATTATACTGTAATCATATTTACAGTTCTTAGTGTTTTATTATATTTGATTACAGTCACTGGTGTTTTACTTCAAGAATAAATTGGATATAGCACACAGATGTAAAAAGGTGTGTGCATACATTTTTGTGTGTGTGTCAGTATGAGCTTTCATCTCATAGTGACGATGTTGTTAATGCATTCAGATTCTAATTAATGCTTTTCCAAACCATCTCACTTATTCTAGATTCTTCATCCTGTCTGGAAATCTGATCCTATAATCAGGTATTGTAAAAGTAGGGAGGTTTTTTATTAAAAAGATTAGGTTTATGGGATTATTATGTAGTCTCCCACAGTTTATTTATCAGTGAGAAAAAAACTCATTAAGAAGTTAAACAGACAGATTTTTCAGCTTTCAGTGTTTGTTTATTCAGGAATGAGCCACTTAAAGTACAAAAGTTTAAAGAATAATAATTCTACATCTTAAAAATATTAATGATAAAATAACTTCTACCCAAAGCTGCATGGAGATTAACTATCTTCATAAAATACCACGCATACCCAGCAATTCATTTGTATCTACTAAACAAAAGCAGTGACAACAAGTGACAACCTTAAAACAGGTCAGAGGTTTTCATCAGTGTGATCATATTAATTTCCATTTTAACAAACAGTGGCAGTCACTGACCTTTCAGAGAGAAAATAATACACACTTGAGTGTTACAATGCACCACATTCGAAGAATGACTAATAAAAAACGTCCCATGACATCTTATGACATCACACGAAGAATGAAAGTTTCTGACCATTATGGTCAAACTAAAGATCACTGATGTTACCAGAACATTATATTCCATAAATATAACATGTGAAATAACAGTAATTGCTTATGCAATCAGATTTTTTGTCATGCAACATGCATGTTGATGTATTTTCTTTCTTCACTTAAAAGAAAAAGTTATTAATAAAATCTTCTGTACAGAAGAACAAAGACTTTAAACTTTTTAAATAGTGTCCATGAGGTCTACCACGGCCTCCAGAGGGCCTCATTGACTGGATTCTTGTCTTCTGTGATGATGGTGTGGATTGTGGGGCTCAGAGGAAAGAAATCTGCCTCTCTTGGTTTTCTGTCAGAAGAAGCTTGCAGCTTGTTGAAGTGGTTCAGCAGCGTTTTCTGCTGTTCGTTCTGCTGCAGCAGCTGCATCAGGAAGCAAACTGTCATCTCCAGGATGTCGGCTTTCTCCAACTTGGAGTCTGGCTGCTGTTGGATGAACTCTGGACCCAGAAGAGACTTGAGCTGCTCGATGCTGCTGTTGATTCGCTCTCTGCGTAACTTCTCCACCAAAGGTTTTCTGAGCTGTAGGGAAGAGAAAAAACCTAGAGTTAAAACATGCTCCCCACTTAAAATCAACACAAGAGTTAGCATCTATTGCACTGTTTTCAAAGTAATAATTAACTCCATAAATTTCTAGTTTACCTTGTGGTTTAAAGTTAGATGCTCCTGAATGTTTGTCATAGCTGCAGTGATTGCAGGAGCCATGGTTTAATCTTTGTGCTGTGAAGGTCTCTATAGAGAGAATCTGGTCTCTGCTGGCATCATTCCTCACATTTATAGTCCCACATCTCTACTGAATGTATGGGTCTTAGTTTAGCAGGAGTTTCCCACACTACGGTCCAATCCTAGAGCTTTGTGAGACAATAAGCATTGTGGGGCAGTAACATACTGTCATTATTGCTTGGGGGATAATGGTTAGATCTCAGGGGAGCAGATGGAGCAGACACACAAAACGCTGTGTGAATCTGGGAAAGGGGTGACCCCGCAAAAAGAGCTTATCTACTGCTTGATGCTGGGATCAAGCACTCACACTGAGCACACGGCCATAATTACAGAGCACACGTGGGGAAATAATATTTATTATATTGGGTTTGTTTTACATGCAGAAATAGACATAGACAAGAGGAGAATCTTTTTATGTGTGAGTGTATGTGTGTATGTTGTCCTCATGGAGCCTAAATCTAAACATTACAAGTAAGATACATCTACTTTTGCTTGACAAGTTACTTGTATATTCCACTTTTAACATCTTGGTACCTTTTTTCCAAGCAAAAAACACAGAGTAAAAGTATTTTGTAAAAATATCGCTAATAAATGACATAACGCCAGCTTCATTTACAAATCCGGAGTACTCAAATGCTGCTGAGTCTCCTGGCACATGCCCTGTTCTCAGTGTGAGTAGTAAGCTGATCTGTTTCCCACACTGACTCTCCTTGTCACGATCAATAAACCACAAAGAGACTTCTGTGACAGATGTTGGCTGTGAGGTGTGTTAGAGGCAGAGCATTACATCATCAGCCATCTGGAGGGAAAGGATGTCATTGGCTGCATCTGACAGTTTATACAATTTAAATGCATTAAGAAAAAACATATTATATTACATTTATGACTTGAATAATCAGATTTTTGGTTAAGAATCTCTGGTCATAATCCTGACTAATTATATGCCATTAAGTAAGACTGTGTGCTTAGTCCTGTAATAATTTAATACTTCAATGTAGCGACAGTAATGGGAAAATCAATAAATTGAATGACAGCTAAAGATAATGAACGACATCTATTCTACTTTTTAAAGAAACTTGATAATAAAGAAACTTGACTTTTTTTATCATCATGAAGAGGGTTATAACAACATAAGCAAACATGAAAACAATTCAATTTTCAACTTGGAGCTTGTGTTTTTTTTTAACAAACGTAATGAGCCCAATCAGCCATGTGAATTGTTGAAGCTTCAACTGTTGGTTGGTTGTAGATTTCTACAAGAAACAGCAGAAAGACTAAAGCTCGGCATCTTTTAATAGACAAACAATGTCTAATGTTTAAGACCGAACACCGTGACCTTTAGTAAAATCTTTGACACTGAAAAACATCAGATCATTTTTAAAGCCTAGAACTTAAGTCTGAGCACTTTCTTAACATGAGAGTTTACTGTCGCAAACAAACTTTATACAAATGATAGACTGCTAAGAAAAAGTTGCCACCAAATAAAAAAAAACATCCCACACGCTTATATTTCATTGGACCACCTTCAGCTTTGATTACAGCAGCATTCTGTGTGGCATTGTTTCCATAAGTTTTTGCAATGTCACAAGTTATTTTTCCATCTACTGTTGCATTAATTTTTCACCAAGATCTTGTATTGATGATGGGAGAGTCTGGCCACTGAGAAAAGTCTTGCACATCTAAAAAGATTCTCAATGGGTCTCAAGTCTGGACTCTGTGGTGGCCAATCTGTGGTAGTGAAAATGATGTATCATGCTCCCTGAACCACTCTTTCACAGTTTGAGATTGATGAATCCTGGTATTGTTTTCTTAGAATGTGCCCATGCCACCAGAGAAGATAAAATCCATTGATGGAATAACCTGGTCATTCAGTATATTCAGGTAGTCAGCTGACTTCATTCTTTGGGCACATAATGTTGCTGAACTTAGACCTGACCAAAGGCAGCAACCCCAGATCATAGCACTGCCCCCACAGGTTTGTAGAGTAGGCAAAGTAAGCACTAGGTATGGTGGGTGCATCGCTTCATCTGTTCAATACATTACTCTAGAACAGGGTAAATCTGGACTTCTCAGACCACAGTCTTTCATTGCTCCCGAGTCCAATCTTTATGATCCCAAGCAAATTGAAGCCTTTTTCTCTGGTTAGCCTCACTTATTAGTGGTTTACTTAAGGCCACACAGTCGTTCATTCCCAGTCTCTCGAGTTCCCTTCACATTGTTCATATGGAAATGCTCTTACTTTCGCTAATAAACATAACCCTGAGTTCTACTGCTGTTTTTCTTGGATTTGATTTAACCTAACATTTAAGTGATTGCCGATCACAATCATTTAGGTTGTTTTCTGAGCACATTTCTTTCTGGAAGATGATGGTTCTCCACTATCCTTCCAGTTCTGCATTCTCCATAGATGTTTTCTCTGCTTGATGCATGCCAATTGACATCTTTTCCACAACCACAAGATGTGTCTATTGACATGTGTTTTTAAGAACACATTGCATGAGTTGGGGCTAAATGACTGGTTGCCAGTGGAAGATAATTCCCCATGCAAAAATGACCCAAACAAACAATTGTATTTATTTGTTGAAACCCAGGTGGCAAAACTTGTGTATGTTCAGATCTAAAACAAATGCATTTTCATCAGTTGTATAAAGGGAGTTGTGTTTGGGGTGGGGGACAAATTTAGTGACTTTAATATTGATGTCAGATATATGTTTTTCTTTTGGTAGGTCTGAATTGTTAAAGTAGCTGTTTTCAGAGGGCAGTTGTTTGTATTGTAGGTCTGTCATGTTTTAGATGCAGGATAATTTGACGTGGGCCTGTAAGTGTTAGAAATTGTGAATAATAAAGTGTACCAGTGTCAACCGGTAACATGAACTGAAACAAGTTTCAGCGGACAGGCTCCCTTTTAATCTCTGTCCCTTCAGGGCAGATGTCTGGATCTATTGTCCCTCAGCGGCTCTGTGAGTGAGTTTATTCTGGTTTCCCACACTCCATCCTTTCACTGGAGGAACAATGGAAGTGTGCCTTATTGTGACACATTATTAACCCCCTTTAATCAAAAATGGTAATTGAACCATGACATGCTTTGTTTCACACAGAAAATAAATGTTTTTACACATTTACCATGTGCTAAATCGTATAATCATTTAGTCAACATAGTAGCAGTTACTGAAATATCTATTAATGAATTAAAAGAAAAGAAAGTGACTTCATCTTTGGTTAATTACAAAGAAAACTATAAAACATTTTGTTTTAGTTGTCTTTATATATTTTATTCAAAGAAGAACAATGACATGAAATGTTGAAACTCCAACTAGAGGTGATGATACATCACAACAACAACTTGTAGACGGCTACAAGACACAGTGCACTCAAAAAGAGTAAAGGAACAGAGTCTTTATGAAAGACAGATTACACTATCTGAAGACAGAGCTCACTGTCCATTTTCCAAAGTGGTGTAAAAAATTTACACCCAACACAGAAAAGGAAAAGAAAGGATGACATCTGACCTTAAAACAGATCATATCATTCTGAAACACTAAACATAGTTAACTCTAAAAACGTAAAGACTGTCAGAAAACATTTGACAGTTACATTAAAATACTGATTTTGAAAGTTTCAGTAATCACATTAAATGATTATTACAAAATATCCACAAAAGGAAATTGAAGACATTAGATCAAAATGATCAAAAATGATCAAGAGGTAACATTTATCACTGTGTTGAATCCACAATGAAGGATAAAATCAAGCACATTTTAAAACCAAATAAACCTTTTCCAATAAAAAGATAAACACTGATCTTAAAACTGATCCAATTTGAGTAATCAAAGAGCTCATTTGTCCTTAAATTGAACATTTACATATTAGATCAATATGATCAATAGAATTTGATCAGTAGATCAAAAGAATTACCACACTTCAAGTACAGTGAGAAATAATTATTGCTGATGCAATCAGATTTGCTTCATACAACATGCATGACAAGATGTTTTCTTTCTTAAAATGAAAGATATTATAGGTGTCGCTCCTACAGGAAATATTATACTGAAAGAAAAATCAACTCTTCTGTATAATCAAAACAACAAGTCCATAAAATTTCGAAGAATTCAGTCCAGTAATCTTTGACCAATATGGTCTCAGTTTGTCTGCTAGTAACTTCAGTGTGTAGGTTTCCACCACGGCCTCCAGAGGGCGCTGTTGACTGAAAACACATCTTTGGTGAAGCTGATCTGGACTGTGGGGCTCAGAGGAGAGAAGTCTGCATCTCTGAAGCTGCTGTCAGAGCAGGTTTTGGGTGTGTTGAAGTTGTTCAGCAGTGTTTTCTGCTGTTGGTTCTGCTGCAGCAGCTGCATCAGGAAGCAAACTGTCATCTCCAGGATGTCTGCTTTCTCCAGCTTGGAGTCCGGCTGCTGTTTGAGGAACTCTGGACCCAGGAGAGACTTGAGCTGCTCGATGCTGCTGTTGATTCGCTCTCTGCGTAGCTTCTCCACCACAGGTTTTCTCAGCTGCAGAAATAAAAACAAAGTCATTATTAAATTTATTCTGGTGTGTCTTGTTAGTATCAACAAAACCTTCCAGTAAACACTAACTTTTCATGAATCATATATTT
Organism: Melanotaenia boesemani; assembly: GCF_017639745.1. Lineage (NCBI taxonomy): Eukaryota > Metazoa > Chordata > Actinopteri > Atheriniformes > Melanotaeniidae > Melanotaenia > Melanotaenia boesemani. The sequence continues at coordinate 17,525,192 of NC_055684.1, read as the reverse complement.
ACCTTGTGTGTCAGATTCAGATGTTCCTGAGAGAAAGTCATAGCTGCAACTACTGTAGGAGCCATGGTCGGATCTCTGTGCAGTAGAGGTCTCTATGAGAGAACTTCTGCTCTCTCGTGGTTTCATCCCTCCTATTTATAGTCCCACATCTCCATATGAATGTGTGGGTCTTGGTCTGGCTGGAGTTTCTCACAGGTTCAACCAATCAGAGGACATTTTGAGACAATAAGGCATGTGGGGCAGCAGCATGCTTCCATTCATGTTTTGAGGGTAATAGTTAGCTCTCAAGGGAACAGGTGGAGAACTGGGAGAGAGGATAAAGAGACACTCACAGAGCCTTGTATGAATCTGGGAAAGTGGTGACCCTGCAGAGAGAGCAGATTTGCAGCTTGATGCTGGGATCAGTGACTTTGACTAAGCACACGCTCAATATGCCATATTGTCAAAGAATAACATTTATGATGCAGAATATCAGTTCAGTGTAGAAGGAAAAATAAGAATATATATCTTAAGTTTTCTAGTGTGTATATCAAGCCAAAATCCAACATGTAACAGTTTTAATCTGTAGAGGAATCAATGGTTTACTTTAATGTTTACCAAACAATGTGCAAATGCAAGAGAAAGTGTGTTTTGTGTTACTCTAATATACATGACTCCAGACAAAGGTGTTGGTTTCTGGATGCAGACAGGTCTGTTGACACGTGCCTTGCTGTCAGTGTGAGTAGCAGGTTAATCAGGGTTTCCCACACTGACTTCTCGTGCCGTGGTCAATGAGCCACAAAGGGATTTCCGAGGCAGATGCTGGCTGTGTGTTGTTATAGAAACAGCATTACATCATCAGCCATCTGGAGGGAAACGATCCCATTGGCTGATTATAATATTCTGTCAAATTTGAAATTCTGTCATGAAGTACAAACAAAATAATTAGATATATCATGTTTTCAGTATGTAGTCTATATCAGTGATTGTGATGGCCAGTCATTATCTGTGATGACCTTCATTGTTTCTTGGTCAGACAGCAGTTTCATGAAGTGTGCCAGATCCCTGTGGGGGATATCTCGGCTGCTGGTGGAGTGGTTGTTTTCCAACTTTAGAGTTTCTTCACATACCATCTTTTTTTTCATAGAATAACTTGTATTACCAAACTTAATAAACGTAATTTCTGGAGGCTCATTTTGACCAGCTGTGTTGATGGTCTTTTTTCCTAATTCTAATTAAATGTAAATGTTTCTATTTTGTTCATATCTTAAAAATTGTGCTGAACTGTATTGAAACTTCACTTGCAACCTCCCTCGTGGTGTTTGTATTCACTGTAGCTTGTAAATAAGTAGTGAGAACATATATAATAAGATCTTGTGTTCAGCTTTTTGGTTCTTGATATACATAGAAACTGTTAGCTCTCAGTATCTTTCCACATCTGTAAAGGTTTTACCACATGATGCTTTGTATGCATATGAAGTGCAGAACTAGTTTTCTGGTCCATCTGTCTACTGTCAGATGTCCTCTGGTTCTAACTGCACTTGAAAAGCAAAAATTCTTATTGTCATTATATTTCATGTGAAATTAATGATCCATTAGTATATGAGATGCAAAGAGTTTGAACCAAAATGGTTCAACTCTGTTTAAAGTGGTTACATGTTGTTTTCCAGCTTACAGAGTTTGAACTGTTCCTGAATAAATCAAAATGATGCACAAATGTTGTGATAGTTGTCATCTAACATGTTTCAACCGGTAACATGAACTGAAACAAGTTTCAGCGGACAGGCTCCCCTTTAATCTCTGTCCCTTCAGGGCAGATGTCTGGATCTATTGTCCCTCAGCGGCTCTGTGAGTGAGTTTATTCTGGTTTCCCACACTCCATCCTTTCACTGGAGGAACAATGGAAGTGTGCCTTATTGTGACACATTATTAACCTCCTTTAATCAAAAATGGTAATTGAACCATGACATGCTTTGTTTCACACAGAAAATAAATGTTTTTACACATTTACCATGTGCTCAATCGTATAATCATTTAGTTAACATAGTAGCCGTTACTGAAATATCTATTAATGAATTAAAAGAAAAGAAAGTGACTTCATCTTTCATTCATGATTACAAAGAAAGCTATAAAACATTTTGTTTTAGTTGTCTTTAGATATTTTATTCAAAGAAGAACAATGACATGAAATGTTGAAACTCCAACTAGAGGTGATGATACATCACAACAACAACTTGTAGACGGCTACAAGACATAGTGCACTCAAAAAGAGTAAAGGAACAGAGTCTTTATGAAAGACAGATTACACTATCTGAAGACAGAGCTCACTGTCCATTTTCTAAAGTGGTGTAAAAAATTTACACCCAACAAAGAAAAGGAAAAGAAAGGATGACATCTGACCTTAAAACAGATCATATCATTCTGAAACACTGAACATAGTTAACTCTAAAAACGTAAAGACTGTCAGAAAACATTTGACAGTTACATTAAAATACTGATTTTAAAAGAGATCACGTTTCAGTAATCACATTAAATGAATATTACAAAATATCCACAAAAGGAATATGAAGACATTAGATCAAAATGATCAAAAATGATCAAGAGGTAACATTTATCACTGTGTTGAATCCACAGTGAAGGATAAAATCAAGCACATTTTAAAACCAAATAAACCTTTTCCATTGAAAAGATAAACACTGATCTTAAAACTGATCCAATTTGAGTAATCAAAGAGCTCATTTGTCCTTAAATTGAACATTTACATATTAGATCAATATGATCAATAGAATTTGATCAGTAGATCAAAAAAATTACCACACTTCAAGTACAGTGAGAAATAATTATTGCTGATGCAATCAAATTTGCTTCATACAACATGCATGACAAGATGTTTTCTTTCTTAAAATGAAAGATTTTATAGGTGTCGCTCCTACAGGAAATATTATACTGAAAGAAAAATTAAGTCTTCTGTATAATCAAAAGAACAAGTCCATAAAATTTCTAAGAATTCAGTCCAGTAATCTTTGACCAATATGGTCTCAGTTTGTCTGCTAGTAACTTCAGTGTGTAGGTTTCTACCACGGCCTCCAGAGGGCGCTGTTAACTGAAAACACATCTTTGGTGAAGCTGATCTGGACTGTGGGGCTCAGAGGAGAGAAGTCTGCATCTCTGCAGCTGCTGTCAGAGCAGGTTTTGGGTGTGTTGAAGTGGTTCAGCAGCGTTTTCTGCTGTTGGTTCTGCTGCAGCAGCTGCATCAGGAAGCAAACTGTCATCTCCAGGATGTCTGCTTTCTCCAGCTTGGAGTCCGGCTGCTGTTTGAGGAACTCTGGACCCAGGAGAGACTTGAGCTGCTCGATGCTGCTGTTGATTCGCTCTCTGCGTAGCTTCTCCACCACAGGTTTTCTGAGCTGCAGAAATAAGATCAAAGTCATTAATAAATTTATTCTGGAGTATCTTACAAGTGATTACCCAAATTCTTCTGAACAATAACTGACTTTCAAGGAATCTCATATTTACCTTGTGTGTCAGATTCAGATCCTGATGAGGGCCAAATAAAACTTCATTCATTGAAGATGTCATAGCGAGGACTCTGGTCGGATCTCTGTGCAGTAGAGGTCTCTATGAGAGAACTTCTGATCTCTCCTGGTTTCATCCCTCCTATTTATAGTCCCACATCTCCATATGAATGTGTGGGTCTTGGTCTGGCTGGAGTTTCTCACAGTTTCAACCAATCAGAGGACATTTTGAGACAATAAGGCATGTGGGGCAGCAGCATGCTTCCATTCATGTTTTGAGGGTAATAGTTAGCTCTCAAGGGAACAGGTGGAGAACTGGGAGAGAGGATAAAGAGACACTCACAGAGCCTTGTATGAATCTGGGAAAGTGGTGACCCTGCAGAGAGAGCAGATTTGCAGCTTGATGCTGGGATCAGTGACTTTGACTAAGCACACGCTCAATATGCCATATTGTCAAAGAATAACATTTATGATGCAGAATATCAGTTCAGTGTAGAAGGAAAAATAAGAATATATATCTTCAGTTTTCTAGTGTGTATATCAAGCCAAAATCCAACATGTAACAGTTTTAATCTGTAGAGGAATAAATGGTTTACTTTAATGTTTACCAAACAATGTGCAAATGCAAGAGAAAGTGTGTTTTGTGTTACTCTAATATACATGACTCCAGACAAAGGTGTTGGTTTCTGGATGCAGACAGGTCTGTTGACACGTGCCTTGCTGTCAGTGTGAGTAGCAGGTTAATCAGGGTTTCCCACACTGACTTCTCGTGCCGTGGTCAATGAGCCACAAAGGGATTTCCGAGGCAGATGCTGGCTGTGTGTTGTTATAGAAACAGCATTACATCATCAGCCATCTGGAGGGAAACGATCCCATTGGCTGATTATAATATTCTGTCAAATTTGAAATTCTGTCATGAAGTACAAACAAAATAATTAGATATATCATGTTTTCAGTATGTAGTCTATATCAGTGATTGTGATGGCCAGTCATTATCTGTGATGACCTTCATGGTTTCTTGGTCAGACAGCAGTTTCATGAAGTGTGCCAGATCCCTGTGGGGGATATCTCGGCTGCTGGTGGAGTGGTTGTTTTCCAACTTTAGAGTTTCTTCACATACCATCTTTTTTTCATAGAATAACTTGTATTACCAAACTTAATAAACGTAATTTCTGGAGGCTCATTTTGACCAGCTGTGTTGATGGTCTTTTTTCATAATTCTAATTAAATGTAAATGTTTCTATTTTGTTCATATCTTAAAAATTGTGCTGAACTGTATTGAAACTTCACTTGCAACCTCCCCCGTGGTGTTTGTATTCACTGTAGCTTGTAAATAAGTAGTGAGAACATATATAATAAGATCTTGTGTTCAGCTTTTTGGTTCTTGATATACATAGAAACTGTTAGCTCTCAGTATCTTTCCACATCTGTAAAGGTTTTACCACATGATGCTTTGTATGCATATGAAATGCAGAACTAGTTTTCTGGTCCATCTCTCTACTGTCAGATGTCCTCTGGTTCTAATTGCACTTGAAAAGCAAAAATTCTTATTGTCATTATATTTCATGTGAAATTAATGATCCATTAGTTTATGAGATGCAAAGCATTTGAACCAAAATGGTTCAACTCTGTTTAAAGTGGTTACATGTTGTTTTCCAGCTTACAGAGTTTGAACTGTTCCTGAATAAATCAAAATGATGCATAAAGGTTGTGATAGTGGTCACCTACTTATTTATTTATTTATTTAGCACGTGTTAAAAGACATAATGCAAAATTTATTTATATAAAAACAGTACAAGTGCAGAGAGACAGGCAGAAATCCCATAGGGGATTATTTTAAAGCCTCCACCTCAAAGTTACCTTACAGAAGAATTACGTTTTTGTTAATTTACAATTTATGCAATATAAGTTACAGTTCCACAAATTGATGAGATTTAATTAGAACGTTTTTCAAACATTTCTTATAAGTTTTAATAATCTATTACTTTCCGCCAGATGTGAAAATTGTTTCCATAATATGCAGCCTCTGTATCTTAAAGAAAACTGAGCTCTGGATGTGACATATTTAGGTACATGAAAGTGTTGTGATTGACAAGTATTGTACCTGTAAACCTCTGCATTAGTTTTTAAAATATAGTTTAAAATGTTCGGGGATGGTACTTCTAACATGTTTGAACCGGTAACATGAACTGAAACAAGTTTCAGCGGACAGGCTCCCCTTTAATCTCTGTCCCTTCAGGGCAGATGTCTGGATCTATTGTCCCTCAGCGGCTCTGTGAGTGAGTTTATTCTGGTTTCCCACACTCCATCCTTTCACTGGAGGAACAATGGAAGTGTGCCTTATTGTGACACATTATTAACCTCCTTTAATCAAAAATGGTAATTGAACCATGACATGCTTTGTTTCACACAGAAAATAAATGTTTTTACACATTTACCATGTGCTAAATTGTATAATCATTTAGTTAACATAGTAGCCGTTACTGAAATATCTATTAAAGAACTAAAAGAAAGAAAGTGACTTCATCTTTGGTTCATGATTACAAAGAAAGCTATAAAACATTTTGTTTTAGTTGTCTTTATATATTTTATTCAAAGAAGAACAATGACATGAAATGTTGAAACTCCAACTAGAGGTGATGATACATCACAACAACAACTTGTAGACGGCTACAAGACACAGTGCACTCAAAAAGAGTAAAGGAACAGAGTCTTTATGAAAGACAGATTACACTATCTGAAGACAGAGCTCACTGTCCATTTTCCAAAGTGGTGTAAAACATTTACACCTAACAAAGAAAAGGAAAAGAAAGGATGACATCTGACCTTAAAACAGATCATATCATTCTGAAACACTGAACATAGTTAACTCTAAAAACGTAAAGACTGTCAGAAAACATTTGACAGTTACATTAAAATACTGATTTTAAAAGAGATCACGTTTCAGTAATCACATTAAATGAATATTACAAAATATCCACAAAAGGAATATGAAGACATTAGATCAAAATGATCAAAAATGATCAAGAGGTAACATTTATCACTGTGTTGAATCCACAATGAAGGATAAAATCAAGCACATTTTAAAACCAAATAAACCTTTTCCATTGAAAAGATAAACACTGATCTTAAAACTGATCCAATTTGAGTAATCAAAGAGCTCATTTGTCCTTAAATTGAACATTTACATATTAGATCAAAATGATCAATAGAATTTGATCAGTAGATCAAAAAAATTACTACACTTCAAGTACAGTGAGAAATAATTATTGCTGAAGCAATCAAATTTGCTTCATACAACATGCATGACAAGATGTTTTCTTTCTTAAAATGAAAGATATTATAGGTGTCGCTCCTACAGGAAATGTTACACTGAAAGAAAAATTAAGTCTTCTGTATAATCAAAAGAACAAGTCCATATAATTTCTAAGAATTCAGTCCAGTAATCTTTGACCAATATGGTCTCAGTTTGTCTGCTAGTAACTTGAGTGTGTAGGTTTCTACCACGGCCTCCAGAGGGCGCTGTTGACTGAAAACACATCTTTGGTGAAGCTGATCTGGACTGTGGGGCTCAGAGGAGAGAAGTCTGCATCTCTGCAGCTGCTGTCAGAGCAGGTTTTGGGTGTGTTGAAGTTGTTCAGCAGTGTTTTCTGCTGTTGGTTCTGCTGCAGCAGCTGCATCAGGAAGCAAACTGTCATCTCCAGGATGTCTGCTTTCTCCAGCTTGGAGTCTGGCTGCTGTTTGAGGAACTCTGGACCCAGGAGAGACTTGAGCTGCTCGATGCTGCTGTTGATTCGCTCTCTGCGTAGCTTCTCCACCACAGGTTTTCTGAGCTGCAGAAATAAGAACAAAGTCATTAATAAATTTATTCTGGTGTGTCTTGTTAGTATCAACAAAACCTTCCAGTAAACACAAACTTTTCATGAATCATATATTTACCTTGTGTGTCAGATTCAGATGTTCCTGAGAGAAAGTCGTAGCTGCAGCTACTGTAGGAGCCATGGTTGGATCTCTGTGCAGTAGAGGTCTCTATGAGAGAACTTCTGATCTCTGCTGGTTTCATCCCTCCTATTTATAGTCCCACATCTCCATATGAATGTGTGGGTCTTGGTCTTCTTGAAGTTTCCCATACTCTGAGCCAATGACACAGCTTGGCAAGACAATAGGACATGTGGGGCAGCAGCATGCTGCCATTAAAGCCTGGGGGGAATTTTCTCAGATTTCAGGGAAGCAGGTGGGACAGACTCATAAAGCTCTTCTCTAATGTGGGAACATGGTGACACTGACAGAATGTATACTGACTGATTCTGAGATCATTTGCCCTGATTGAGTACACACTGATAATCCTAGCACACGTTCATTTAATGAATATGTGTTTATTAGAAAAACAAAAGTTGGCACTGTGCAGAGTTGCAAGCAAAAGAACGACATCCGATCCAATTGATATTTTGTGTTTAGTTTCTTTTATTAGATATGAAATCAAAAACAAAAAAGATCAATTCAATTGCTTGTGAAATCAGTAAAATGTTTGCTTTTATTCAACTTGATTTTTTTTTCTTAAATTTGATTTTATCAATTAGAAACAAGTTTACCAGCAGCACTGTACAATAGTAGCTAAAATGTATTGCCCACTGATTTTATTTAAGTTACTCAAGATATTAATCATGCTGATGTTCAGATGCAGATGAAGCTTTTGGCACGTGCCTTGTTGCCAGTCTGAACAGCAGCATAATTATTTGACACGTGCCTTGAAGTCACTATGCATAGCAAGTTGATCTCAGTTTCCCACACTGACTCCCCGTGCTGTGATCAGTGGACCACAGACGGACGTCTGTGACAGGTGCTAGCTTTGTGTCGTTACACAGAGTATTGCATCACCAGCCATCTGGAGGGAATAGATCCCATTGGTTGGCAGCATTTTAAAGATGTGATGAGAAACCTTTCCTAAAGTACAATAAAAATAATTTGGCATGCCATATTTTTGGGTTGTAGTCATTTTCCTATAGTACTAACTGCAATTATAACTATGTCTGACTACAGAGCTGAGGCTTCACTTCTGAGTGTCTGGGTTTCCTGTGGGAACAGCCATTTCCTGAACTGAGCCCAGTCCTTAAGGAGAATTATCTGGCAGCTCACTAAGTGGATCTCATTAACAGTCACTTTTGGCATACAGAGTTTCCACACTTATTATCTAATATAGTTACTCAAGTTAACTGCCATCCCCTTAAATAGACCTACCTTTTACAAGTAACAGCAAGCAAGTATTTATTCAACATTTAAAATAAAAATCAAATAACTAAACAAGTACAAATGAAATATTTATGTTTTTGTCTGTGTCAGAGCAGCACAGCAAGACATGGAGGAATGTCTATTCTCCATTTAGGAATGTAAAATATTTTAGTCAAGCAATTTCACCAAAGTGTTCTCAAATTTATATTTATTTAAATACACATGTATTTTACATAAATTCTGTTAAACATTCAGACAAACTGTTTAGTTGGAAATGATTTTTATAAGTTTCCTTGATGTACGATTCATATTACACACACACACACACACACACACATATATATATATACACACATGTCTCATTACATACACATTGATTTTTGAAAGATCCCAATAACCTGATAAAGGTTTTAACATGACTTTTTCTACAGAAACCAGTTAACTGAACCGGGAAGGTTTCAGCAAGGAACAAAGCTTTGCTCAACGTTTTCACTTGACAAGGGAAAGAAGGAGACTGCAGCGACTTTAGAAACTTTTGTCGATCCAGAAAATGTAAAGTCAGAATAATATTTAGCTGTTTAATGTTTTAGATACTACTGTTTTTCAAGGTTAAGTGTGTGAGAATTACTGACATCTAGTGGTAAAGATGGGTACAGAACTGACTTCAAATGCTAAGTACTGTTGTGAATGGATGGTGGCCACCAGTGGCCAAATTTCTTCCAGACAGAGTTTTGTTTCAAGTGGATCCAGTGAGCTCAGGTGCAGTGTTAGGTATTTATATCAGTGTTTGTTGCATGCATGCTATCTTCTTTTATGTGCCTTTTGATGGTCCTACAGCACCTATCAAACAAAGCCGGTCTTGAAGTTTTGAAGCTCACACTTTACACATTGAGCTGTGTGTCCATTCAGAGACACTGTAGTGAAAATGGTGGCAGTATGTGGACCATGGCAAGTAAATATAAAGGCTCATTCTGAGAGAATAGAAGCATTACAGTTATTTAAGTAAATTAACTACATTCCAGTTATGTATTACATTTTTCTGTCACTGAGCTTTCATTTTGTCACACATTGCACTTTCATTGTGTTAGATTCAATAGTAAATAATAATTAGCTGTTAGATTCCTGGAAATTGAGGTGTCTCTAGTTAATATTTATTTTATTTATGATATTCTCTTGTCATGGGATTATTCTGTGTGAAAAAGGCCTTTGTTCAGAAAATTCTTGCAATATTATTTTCCAGGTTCCTGGTGTTGAAAAAGCTATTACATTGGAATTAATCTAACTTGCACAGTGAAGTGAAACTGTTAAAAGAAAACTTCCAGCTTGTTTCTAAGTTGGCAACTGACAACAAAAATACTGCTCTGGATAAGATTTGGTATAGATATTGAGGATAATGTTTAAATAAGCTACACTAATTTGTATAAATGAAAACAAGTTCAGTTTTAGGAGTCAGGCTCCCATTAATTTTCTGTCTCCTCGGGGCAAAGGTCTGCCTCTATTGTCCCGTAGCGGCTATGTGAGTGAACCTTTTCAGTGTTCCCACACTTTATCCTTTCACTGGACAAACAATAGAAGTGTGCCTCATTAGGCATCACATCAGACATGCATGACCTCATGAGGATGTTTGTTACTTTAAATCTTTGTACATTTAAACACCTGAATGCGATGCTGTATTTGAAGGATCTATTTAAAGTTTGGATGATTATATTTATTCATCTAATTAGAAAACCATCTTCATCAGCATAATTTTATACCATTTCCACCAGAAGTAAAACCACATTTAAACATTACTTTGCTCTCTTTAAGTAAATTGTGGATTAAAAACTGTTGTGTTCATTTCAAGTGTCACTTGCCGCCCACACATGCTCAGGATGGAAAACTGAATTGAACATGAAATTCAATTATTTTTCCTTAGCTAGGATATTCTTTTAAAATTTGATTGTTTAAATTGGATCACAGTGTATTAGCTTGAATTTATTATGTCTGTATACTACCTTGACGTGACCTCGTTGTGAAGCTGAACTGAATTGTTTGTGCAAAGTAAGCTATTTTTATTGTAATTTGTAAATCAAATGTATGTTTAATAAAAACATGTCTATTAATTAACTGAAAAGGCAAGAAAATGCAGAGCATCTGAATTACATCGTAACATAGTTCACGCTTGGTAAAACAAATTTTCAGGTGACAGTATTAATTTGTTTAACAAGACAAAATTGGAGTGAAAGAATTACATGGTTATTTAGTGACCAGTCATAATTAATTTAAAGAAAAGGAGAACAAGTTGAGACTTTACTTTATTCAGTTCTTTCTTTAACACTAGGTTATTGTGAAATGGTGAAAATGCTGTGTCATATCAGCTGTGACTGTGTAATATTAATTAAATCTGTGAATAGTGAAGGATTAATATAATGATCTTAGAACAGATCAGTTTTGGTGATCGATGAAGTGAACTAGATTTGAACAGAATGTCCTTAAAAAGGACCACAAAAAATTTGATTAAAAGCGATTCTGGTTGCGCTTTCTGGGCTTGTACGTGAGGTGGTCACCAACTTGGAGAAGTTGTCAGCTCGGCTGGATGGAAATTGACCCAAAATTCGGATCATTGGGAGTCGCCAGTGGGACCACTGAGAGACTTAAGGCAGACGAAACAGCTCTGGCCTGAACCAAAACAAATGCTGTTATCAAATTTGGCTCCCTGTGCTGGCCTTGAATGGCTGGCTGAAAGCTCCCTGGAATGTTTTGTTGATGGACGCTCAGTCCCCCACCCTCCCATCACCCTCTTCACGGGCGATGGACTTCAACCTGGATCAGCCCTCAAGGATGCCCCACTATCATCAGGTGGCAGAGACTGTGAGGGAGAACTGGGGCAAAGTTCATATGCTCTCTTCTACGCACACACATACATGCACCACACTCAAGTACACCACTACAGATACACCTCCCCGTTATTCACTGCCTTGCTGTCCTTCCACCTCCTTCCACTCCCGGGCAGTGGGTGATTGGACGCGCTCTGAGAATGCAGCTGCGTCTGCACTTGCTGCGATGGGAGACCCCCCCCTCCCCTCCCCGCCATGTGTTTCTGATGTTGTGATTGTCTGAGTTATGTCTGTATGTACTGAGGAGTGTTTTTGTATCTCAATAATGGGCCCTTAGGCCCAGTGTGGAGATGCCTTTTTTATCCTCTCTAGCTACATCTTACTCCCCCTAATGTTACCTTTCACCTATATCTAAGACAAGGAGCGCTGTAGAAATGGCTGCTCCGTCAGTATGCCTGTTCTGTTTGTGTCATCATATGTTGTTTTGTCTAGTCTTGGATGGGTTGTACTGAAAACATGAATTTCCCTGCAAAGGGATTAATAAAGTATTTTTCATTTCATTTCATTTCATTTCATTATTTTCCAAAGAGCTGACACAAATATCACCACTGCCATGATGCTTAACAGCAGCGCAAGTTACAAAGGAGTCATTAAAACAAACCTTTAGAAAGGAAAAAAAAAGTAAAGGATAAACATCCCAGTAAAGTAACAGATGAATCTGATTGTTTAAGGATTAAATTGGGATCAAGTGCACTCTGACAGATTGTCAGTAGTTGACAAGTTAGTTAAAAAAATAATCACTGCTGATGATTTCAGATTACATTTCATGCAGTATGCATGACACGATGTTTTCTTTCTTGGAAAAGAACAATGTTGTTATTGTCATCGTCATATTGTCCACAGGAAATGTCATTTTGAACAGTGAAATACGACAATCTGCACACACAGAAGAACAAATTTGTGAAATCTATGTTCTTAATATGTTTCCATTCATTTTAAACCCATGCGGTCTTCATAGCTTGTATGTCTCAAAAAGTTTTCTTTCATAGTTTGAAATGATACTATAGGTAATCTTATTCTATAATTCCCTCAATATAAATGCCATCATTGAAAGAAAATAACCAATATGGCCTTCTCAGTTTGATGGTGACAACTTCAGTCCCATAGTGTCGACCACATCCTCCAAGGCCGCTGCCGACTGGACTCTTTGTCTTTCATGATCTGGTCTTGTCTGTGTAGCTCAGGAGAGAAGTTAACCTTTCTGAGGTTCTTTTTAGAGGATGACTGCAGCTGGTTGAATTGGTTGAACTGTCAAGTATCCTTAAACAGGAAGTGCACCACCTGTTGGACACACCTGGAGTAGCCCTGATCCACAGCTGCTGAGACCACAGCTGGATGCTGCTGCTGCAGTCGTCTCAGGAAGCAAACCATCATCTCCAGGATGTCTGAATTTTCCAGCTTGTGGACTAAATGCTCACATTTCTAATTTCCTTGTGAGATCTGCTGCCTGATGCTGAGATCAAATTACTTTTATTAAACATAAAATGAAGAATCCAGTATACATATAGAGTATTCTGTTTACTAAAACAAATTTTATCCTGTGGTATGAAATTAATAAAGATGCTTTAAAAATATGTCAAACCGTAAAAAAATATCAAACTCTCTGCAGTCATATGTTCATTGCATAAAACAGAAGTTTATGTAAAGTTTTTTTTTATCATTTAATCAGTTATAGAAATTGTGTTTTGCTGAATTATTCAATTACTTTAGTTTAAATTAAGAATTATTTTGTCAGGACTTATCATAATAAGTAACTGATTTACTTGATTTTTTTTATTTAGTAATTTAACCTTGGTTATGTTCTCTTCACATCTAGATGTAGCAGGTTTGTCCTCTACAAGCAGAAAGTTGATCCCAGTTTCCCACACTCCATCTCTGAATGCTGTGGTCGGTGCTGGTCAGCAGATGCTGGTCATGTGCTTTAATCCCCATCTGGAGGGAAACTACATGATTGGCTGTCTGTAATATTTGATCAAAATCTTCACATATTATTAAAACCTCATCACTTGCCAGCAGGAAAACAATATCTGCACTTGTAGCATGTATAAGTTTAGAAAAGGTGAAAATAGATAAACTCATTTCAGTTTATAAATTTAACTGAGAGGTTGAAACAGCCTGCAATGAAAGTGCAAAATACTTCCAGATAGTCTTTAGCTGGAGTGTTTAAAGATACTCTTGATCAAATCTTTTTAAGACTCACTTATTCATAACTTTACCTCATTACCAAAGCAGGAAATGCATTGTTTAAACTATATTATCCTAATTCTTTGTCACTACGAACCTTGTCTGCTCTCATGCACTGCTGCGTTGATTCAGGTTTCTACTATCATTGTCTCTTTTACATCTTATGGCACATGTTGAAATGTTATTTTTAGGTAATCGTATTCCAACGTCTTGCATATTTTAATGATTAATTTTCAGTAGTTTAAAAAAATGTTTATTTGAAATAATAATGCTTCAGCAGAATTAATAGTATTAATGTTAGTAGTGAACAAATTCTTAACTTTGCTCCCACCATGTTTTCTTTTACTCTGCTTCTTCTCAAGACAAGGGTCAACTTCTGTTGACCCACAGGAGCTCTGTGAATGAGTTTCCTCTGCTTTCCCACACTTTGTCCTTTCACTAGCAGAAGTGTGCCTTGTGGTGCAATGTATAAGAGGATGAAAATAGTTGGTTTTTTCTTGTATTCTACCACCTGGAACAAAGTACAGCATAGATAAGTTTTGTTTCTCAAGTTAAGGTGCCACTAAGTATCTGCCACTATATCTTTTATTAGTAATGGCCTAGATTACAATGTTTATCATGTTTCTTCTTTATTTGAAAAAGCTTTATTCTTTTATTTTATTTGGTAACAATCTGAATTTGTATTTATGAAATCATTCATATTTCAGGTGTGAATGTACAGATGTGGACAAAAGTGTTGGTACCCTTTGGTTAATGAAAGAAAAACTTTTTGTCCAGGCCTGTTTCATGAGTTTATTTTTTTTTAAATAAGTCTGTTGAAGCATGGTTGAAAAGCAATGTCTGACTTTCATTGTTTAAATTTGATCAAATTTTTATTTATTACTTTTGGTACCAACAATTTTGTTTATGTCTGTATGTCATTTTTTTACATACAGATGTTGTAACATTGAAGTGAAAGCAGAGGTTTGCAACAAAAGATAATATATCAGATATTTCTTTTGTGTGCATCATTCCTTGTGTCAAAATCATCAACAGAGATTACATAAATAGTATCAGGAGTTTACTGATTGGTTAACTGACTGATTCAGCATTCCTTTTATATATGATACACATATAATAAGAATTATTATCTCTTGTGTCTTATAGTTAATATATTAATCATTTCCACCTCCCTTCTTCCCTCCAAAAAAATCCATATGTCTATAGGAATGTGTGTGTCTTTGTGTGGGGGAAGTTTCTCACATTCGGGGACAATCAGAGTGACAGACAAAAGAGGACTTAGATCTGTCCTGCCACCTGCTCAGTGGTCATAGTAGCAACGGACAAGTTAGAATTCAGAGTAATGGCTGAATGACTTGGGTTATCTCTGCTGTGTGATGCTGAGATTATTCATTCTGACTCAACATATTTATGTCCCATCATTACTATGAAATGATGGACTTTGTACATTTACAGTTAACCCATCTTAACTTCGTGCTCCATGTTTTTCGTTTGATCCTGATCATATTAATGTTTTTACTTTCCAAGGCATTTGTATAATGTTGTTTTCTAAAAATATATGTTAAAAGACTTTAGGTAAAAGTAATTTATTCACAATAAAAGCTAAAGGTTTATTAGTAAGAAACATCAGTTTACACTTTTTTTTTTTTTTTAATGTGCAGTAATGATTAAAACTCATGGTCAAGCTCTTAAAACTGCTGGGCAGGTGTTTTCTTTGTGTTATGGTCTGTAGTTATGAGCAGAAAGTTGCTCTCAGTTTCCCACACTCCATCTCCGAATGATGTGGTCAGTCCACAACAAAAGGGCTTTGAAAGCATGTTTTGTGATGCTCATGTGCTTCAACACAGACAGAGCGTTACGTCACCAAACCATCTGGAGGAAACCTATGTGACTGATTGAGGTTTCATAGATTAAAAGATATAATCCAACAAAATTATTTGTCAACAATCAAAATAATCTCCTTTTCTTCCGTTTGTGGTCACATAATGTTTAAATATTTAGTTAGTATGGATCTAATCAAATTATTAGTTGTCTTTGCCGTAAAGACAGCAGCTGTTTCATGAAGTGTGCCAAAAATATTTAAACAGGAGTGGGCTGCTGGTGTTTAAAAGGATGCAAATGAATGTGAACTTTGACTGTCTTTCACAGAGCTTCCCCACACCCTTCCCATTATTAGTAGTTTGGCGAGAGCTTTCTGAAGTTGGCATGTGTGCTGACCATTACCTCCACTGGTGTTGATCATGCTTAAACAACCTGAACAGGGGTCACATGAGTTTTTAAAATAATTATGTTCATTTCCTGTTGCTGCACATTGCAAATAGGACTGATATTTGTTCAGGGTAGAAGTGGGCCTTCTCAGCTTTCTTGCAATCTATCATTAAGCTGCCTCTTCAAGCTGAAGCATGTGACATTTATGACACATCAACTTTGATTTGGCATGTGGGAAAATGTGAGTAAACCACTTTGTTTCTAAAATAATGACACTAAGACATCCTCAATTGTTTTCATGACCTGTTCAAACACCTTTATATGAGTTATTAATAAGTCACTAGGATTAACGCAATCAGTTATGTAACACAGGATCTCTCCTTTTCCAGCTTTTTAACGATGCAAATTTAGAAAGAAAAGACAAGAACTATCACATCATGAATCTGTCCTTCATCACTACAGTAAAGCTGTGTATTTAAAGAAGAAAAACACAAGCACAAATCAGCTGACTAGATTATGTTGTTGTTTATTTCAAACAATCTCAATCAAAACAAGAAAAACTCCAACAGGAGTTACAGATATGTGATGGTGCATCACAACAATAACTTAGTAAAATTAAGACTGTTTACTCAAAGGGGAGTGGAGGTACAAACATTTAGTGATAAATCATCATTCACTATAAATTGATGTGAGCAAGTTCACAAATAAACTCAAAACATTTTCTTTAAAATGAAAAATTCACTGTTTTTACAGTTAAACAGAAGCACACTGTTAAGCTCCCCTTTTAGATAAAAGGATTAAAGAAATATTTCAGACCTGAGAATAGATCAATACTAAATCATGTATTTTATCAAAAAATAATAATAAAAAAAAGTAAATTTCTTTCTTCAAACATCGCTGCAGAGTGGAAAATAACAGCAAATGCTCTTGTTATATAGTTTGGAGCTCAATTATGCAATTATGCTTTCGCTTTAAATAAAATAAGATGCCACCTTTGCCACAATTTCATTATTTTACATGAAGCTGTGATGAACACACAACTAGTTAAAGAACTTTCTGTACATACAGAAAAAAATAATCTTTAAATTTCATAGAATTTAGTTCCAGTCATTTTGACCAACATGGTCTTCACATCTTGTCGTTCTCATAACAAGATGTTTTCTTTCTTAACATGAAAGATATTGTTGACATTTCCTCAGGAAACTTTATGTTGTGAAAAAAAAATCACAGGGTAAAAACTTCTGTAAACAGAAGAACAAGTCCATAAAATTACCAAGAATTCAGTCCAGGAATCTTTGACCAATATGGTCTCTGTTTGTCTGCTAGTAACTTCAGTGTGTAAGTGTCTGCCACGGCCTCCAGAGGGCGCTGTTAGCTGGACTCTTGTCTTTGGTGATGCTGATCTGGACTGTGGAGCTGAGAGGAGAGAAGTCAGCCTCTCTCAGGTTCTTATCAGAGGAAGACTGCAGCTTGTTGAAGTGGTTCAGCAGTCTTCTCTGGGACTGAGTCTTCACCTCCTCCTTGGACAGGAAGTGCACCACCTCTTGGACACACCTGGAGTAGCCCTGATCAACAGCTGCTGAGTCCACAGCTCGGTGTTGCTGCTGCAGTCGTCTCAGGAAGCAAACTGTCATCTCCAGGATGTCTGCTTTCTCCAGCTTGGAGTCCAGCTGCTGTTTTAGGAACTCTGGACCCAGGAGAGACTTGAGCTGCTCGATGCTGCTGTTGATTTGCTCTCTGCGTAGCTTCTCCACCAGAGGCTTTCTGAGCTGCAGAACAAGAGCAAAGTCATTAATAAACTTATTCTGGAGTATGATCAATGATCTAAACAAAAACAAACTTTAATGATTGATAAATAACATTTCATAACTCTCAAATTTACCCTGTTGTGCAGAGTCAGAAGCTACTGAGAGTTGGTCATAGCTGCAGTGATGGTTGGATCGCGGTGCTGTTGAGGTCTCTGTAAAGAAAACCTGATCTCTGCTGGTTTCATCCTTTCCCTTTATAGTCCCACATCTCCATATAAATGTGTGGGTCTTGCTCTGGTTGCAGTTTCTCACAGTTTCCACCAATGAAAGAGCCTGTACGATGAAAAAGACAACCTGGCCTGCCACATGCTCTGGGGTGATATCAATCAGAGACAATAGTTAGATCTCAAGGGAACAGCTGGAGGAGTTCTTTGAGAATCTGAGAAAGTGGTGACCTCGTAGATAGAGCAAATCAGTGTTTATGCTCATCAGCACATCACTGAATCACTGAACATCACTGAAGATCTTTAACTATTTGTATCAGTTAAGGTTATCGTGAAAAGTTTTATAATAATTTGCTGAGTCCACTTGAATTTTTTCTTTGTCAGTGACATGATAACATCTTAACTTAAATTTCTGACTTTGTTATTGCATTAAAAGCTGGATAAAAGTTTCATTTCTATCGAGAAGATAGGCAGGCAGCAGCTGCTGTTTGACATGTTCCAAACCCTCTTGGAGAGCGGTCGACCGCTGGTGGGCTTCATGATGCTAATCATGCTAAGCTCCGCTCTCCAGAGCTTTCCCACACTCTGTCCATTAAATTACATTTAGACATGTCTAAATGGACTGTTTTAAGATTCTCATTTCAAGCTGTTCATATTTATTTATTTATTTCCAATTCACAGCCTATGAACTTTTAACTTCACGAATCAAAATAAATAAAATATTAAATAAAACTGTATAACTTAGATAATTAAAAATCTTTGCCAAATACTCTCTATCGTGTGAGGTCCACAAGTGATACCAGGTCGTGGTCACTTCCTTTAAAAAGAACACAACGTGCATCATATCATTACTAAGCAGTTTGTTTATTCTTCAGTTTTCAGATGTTTTCACTGTAATCCTAAAATATCATATCTTCAGAAAGTTGTATTACAATTCCACTTAAAATGGATATTTAGATTTTATAGTAACTATTTTATTTGTACAGTACCTTTTGCATAGAAGTTATAAAGTATTTTAAAACAACAATTAACAGTAAGATAAATTAAAGTAAGATAACCGTAGAATAAAACAATATACTTTCATATAACAAATAAGAAAACAATAGCAGTGGTAATCATTTAAACTTGAGCCATTTATGAAGTGAGCGTAGCTCTGTTAAACAAAAAAACTGTATTAAAAGAAATAAAGAGCATATATGAGAAGTGTAAAGAACTTAAGCAAACAAAAAAGAAAAAGACCAAAGTTTATTTTTACCATCTTAAAGGAAAATCTTAAAACTGAGATTTTGAAACACGTCAGCAAGCTCCTGCTTTGATGCTCAGACTTCTGGTTAGGCTGCATCTCTTGGGGGCAAAGGTCAGGCTCTTTTGTCCCACAGCGCCTCTGAGACTGAGATTCCTCTGTTTTCCCACACTTTGCCCTTTCACTGCTGGGACAATAGAAGTGTGTCTCATCATACATCACATTAGACACACCGTCAGGACTCTTTAAAATTATCTGAAGTATTCCTTTTAGTTTATATTCCAACACATGAAACAAACCTGTGTCTCAACCAACGTTATTTATTTATTTTTCTAAACCTGGCTGATCAACTGCAAATGTCGGAACTTAGACTAAAAAACAAACTCTAATTCTACTTTATTAATACACTGATTGAAGTGGTTTAGATGTTTGTGCTTCAACAAGCTATCAGTGCAGTTTATGTCTTTGTTAAAATCATTAATATTTGTAATTTGGTGTGAATGCTGATTTAAATTAGTGGAAATAAGGGAAAACTATTCTGTTTTTATTAACAAAATTTAACGTGACACAAAAGTTGTTTTCATAAGGCATCATTTGTTTATTTAACAAGGCACAAAGCACCATCAGGTATGACGGCTGGAAGAAGGTGATGACACATCACAACATATTGTATTCAACAAAAGTGAACAAGTAGGAACAGCTGTCTTTATAAAAGACAAAGGATTTACAGTATCCAAGGACAAAACTCATTGTCCTTTGACATCCCTTTAAAATGAGAAGATAAAAGATCTTATAACAGATCACATTATGGCTGTAAATTACAACAAAACTTTTACTGTAAAAATGAACAATTTTAATCTTAAAACAGATTTTTTTCCATTTTTACCCAAAGTGAGGTAAATCTGATTCATGC
Source organism: Melanotaenia boesemani (assembly GCF_017639745.1). Lineage (NCBI taxonomy): Eukaryota > Metazoa > Chordata > Actinopteri > Atheriniformes > Melanotaeniidae > Melanotaenia > Melanotaenia boesemani. The sequence goes on along the minus strand of NC_055684.1, from coordinate 17,505,073 downwards.
AAAACATCCAAGAATTGAACAATAAAGATATTACTGTGTTGCACTGTAACAATGCACAATGAAGAATTAGTATATCAGACAAAAAGTGAAAATTCTGTCTGAGTTAGTTACTAAACCTTTTGATGAACAAAAGAAAATACAAAATTTGATCTGAAAACAGATCCTTCCTTCTCAGTGATTATTCACAAATAACAGATAACAAATGTTACCATATAATCATCAATACTTAACGTATAGAGACCAATAATAAGAAAAATGACTGATTCAGTTATATAAAAATTTCAGGACAAGTTTCTTTGTCATGAAATCTAGAAAAACACGTCTATTAAAAATTACCAACATGGTCTTCACATCTTGTCGGTCTCACAACAAGATGTTTTCTTTCTTAATATGAAAGATATTGTTGACATTTCCTCAGGAAACTTTACGTTGTGAAAAAAAATCACAGGGTAAAAACTTCTGTAAACAGAAGAACAAGTCCATAAAATTACCAAGAATTCAGTCCAGGAATCTTTGACCAATATGGTCTCTGTTTGTCTGCTAGTAACTTCAGTGTGTAAGTGTCTACCACGGCCTCCAGAGGGCGCTGTTAGCTGGACTCTTGTCTTTGGTGATGCTGATCTGGACTGTGGAGCTGAGAGGAGAGAAGTCAGCCTCTCTCAGGTTCTTATTAGAGGAAGACTGCAGCTTGTTGAAGTGGTTCAGCAGTCTTCTCTGGGACTGTGTCTTCACCTCCTCCTTGGACAGGAAGTGCACCACCTCTTGGACACACCTGGAGTAGCCCTGATCAACAGCTGCTGAGTCCACAGCTCGGTGTTGCTGCTGCAGTCGTCTCAGGAAGCAAACTGTCATCTCCAGGATGTCTGCTTTCTCCAGCTTGGAGTCCGGCTGCTGTTTGAGGAACTCTGGACCCAGGAGAGACTTGAGCTGCTCGATGCTGCTGTTGATTCGCTCTCTGCGTAGCTTCTCCACCAGAGGCTTTCTGAGCTGCAGAACAAGAACAAAGTCATTAATAAACTTATTCTTAAGTGCAAAGTTTGTGCTAAAAAATAGTTTCTAAAACGCTAAATAATTAATTTTCTCCAATTTACCTTGAGGTTCAGATTCAGATGCTCCTGAGATGTGGTCCTATCTGGAGTAATTGTAGGAGCCATGGTTGGATCTCTGTGCTGTAGGTCTCTTTGGAGAGAATCTGATCTCTGCTGGTTTCATCCCTCCTATTTATAGTCCCACATCTCCATATGAATGTGTGGGTCTTGGTCTGGTTGCAGTTTCTCACAGTCTAAACCAATCAGAGTGCAGAGAAAGACAGAATGAAAGTCCTGCCTGCCACATGCTCAGTGATCATATTAGTTGGGGTCAATTGTTAGATCTCAAGGGAACAGGTGGCATAGTAGGGGGGGGAGCAACACAGTTATCTACTAATCTAGAAAAGAAAAGATTCTGTAAACAGAGCAGGTCTGCTGTCTAATGCTAAAACCAGTGACTTAATGATCACATGCCCATCGTTCCACAAGTGAATCCAGATATTTGTCTGTAAATGTGTGTTACTTTAATGTAGAACATCAACATCTGAGTAAAAAAAGTCTTGTCTTATATTGTCTACACGTAAACGTATTTGATACATTGTGTTCTGATATATATAATACTGTCTCTATTTATCTATTTATTCATTTAACATTTAAACAATTTACTGGAGAGGTTATGCATGATTACTTGAAAACTGCAATGTCCTCTGGTCCAGATGTAGCAGGTGTGCCATCAGAAAGTTGCCCTGAGTTTCCCACACTCTGTTTCTGAATGATGTGGTCGGTGTGCTACAAAAAGGGCTTTGAAAAGGAGCCTGTGTGACAGATGCTGGTCGTGTGCTCCAACAGAGGCAGAGCCTCACGTCACAAAACCATCTGGAGGGAAAGTACATGATTGGCTGTCGCTGGGGTTTGATTCAAACCTATTTCTGTAGAAAAGTTTTTAGATTGACACCATCAACTTGATCAACATTAAAGCTGCGTAAAACTGTTGAGACAGCTGGCTGCAAAGTGTGCTGAGCTTTAGTAGACAACAATCAGCTGCTGAAGTGTCTAAACACTCACATCAATCTCAGTTGTTCAGAGTTTTCACACACAGTCAGTAGTGAGGGTAGAAGTATGTTACTTTTTTATCCCCAAACACATGATGAAATGAGTAACTTGGCAAACATTTCTTCACTATCTACAATGATTACAGGGCATTGCCTGATATTTATTTTAAACAATCTTTTAGTTCCTTTGACCACTAGTTTATTCAATTTAATCCAACCATATTTTAATAAAGCTTGCATTTTCATTCTACTGTTGACTAAAATGAGTTTTATAGAGAACAAACTTCAGCAGCAAGCAGGCTTAAATTTGATCCTGTCACAGAGACAGAGGTCAGCACTTATTGTCCTGCTGGGGCTCTGTGAGTGAGTTTCCTCTGGTTTCCCACACGCTGATCTTTCATTGCTTTCACTGAAAGAACAATAGAAGTGTGTCTCCATTCCCAGCACATTATACCAGAACAGTTCGCTTGAAGGTTGTTGTACTTGACCACATGAAATGGAGGACAGCTCCAGTATGGAGATGCTATGAAAGAATCTCTACCTCTAACTTTGTTTATTCCTTTAAAATCAGTAGTTAGAAACTATGTATTTATCCACTTAAAAAAAACAGTAAATGTTTCTATTTGTTCTCATGAGCCAGAATAAAAATAACACTTTAATCAAGCATAAAAACATTTTTTCTGAAATCAAGAATGTTTTTCATTGTAATTTTGCCAACCCAGATAGCTTTTTAATTGCACATAAAAAAGAGAAGAATGACAATCAAATGATGACTTTTAATCACATGTATTCATCAATCCTTTATTTCAGGGAATTATTCTACTTTGACAGATCAGTGTACCTTAAAAGAAGAAATTACATGTGAGTGCAAATATTTCCTTTTACATAGACTCAGACTGATAAAAACAAGATTCTTTATTTGGTAAAAAAAATTAATCTTCACACACAATTCAAGGATCAGGAGGTGGAAAAGTAATACAACAACTTGAAAAAGTTTTAAATTGCTATGAAATTTTAAAAAAAATTAACCAGACACAATTTTTTCAGCGTTTATACAAGAGGGTTTAGGCCGATGCTTTTTGACACGTGTTAAATCCCTTTGGAGAAAGGAGGACTGCTCGTGGGGTTGATGGTAATCATGCTCTGTCATGCTCTCCAGGGGTTTGCTATACCCCAGCCAATAAATCACATGAAGCCATGGGCATAAATTAAGATTTTTTTTTAGGATTTTTTTTAGTAATTCTAATTTGAACAAATTCTCATTGTTTGCTTTTTTTTTGCATACTGCAGATTCGCAGATTTTAATTTCAAGAACAGAAAAGATACTGAGTGCAGCAGAAACAGAAAATCCAAATTTTAATTTTTAAAATCCAAACATTTATTAATACTGTCTAACCTCTAAATGAGGTCAACATGTGACACCAGGTTAGAGACATATTTTTCAGCAGAACACTGACCTGCAACTTGCTGTACTTTAAAAATCTTGTAATCCTGAAAATTTCATTGAAAATAACCAAATCAAATGTGATTAATTAAAATTTGGAAATGTTAAGTGTACATTTTTATATTGAACCCTACTGACAGAAACCCTTATCATAATAATATGATTGCGATTTAAATTTTTTAGACATTAGAAAATTGCCAAAATTAAAAGACACATACATGTATTAACAAAACAGAGAATAAAAGGAATATATATGTGATCATAAAGTGATATTAATTACTAAAATGATCATTAGGACACACACCGCAAATCAAATTTTATTTAAACAAATACATGATCAAAAGAGTTCTATCATACCAGTATAGCTATGATAATAAGGATAATAATAAGGAAGTTTCTATTTCGGATGCCAGGATCCTTTTTGGCCTTGTGGGCAAAGGTCTGGATCTATTGTCCCACAGCGGCTCTGAGAGTGAGTTCCCTCTGCTTTCCCACACTTCGTCCTTTCACTGGTGGAACAATAGAAGTGTGCCACATTATACATCACATTAGATACGCTGTCAGACCTCCATAAAGAGGGACACTGGGTGGGGCAGCATATATTTCTATTAGGTGTGACTTTTAATCATAAAGGTTTATTATATTTGTCTAGTTTGATGTGTTGTTATCAGGGGGTTTATATTGCTAGTTTATACAGTATATCTTCATCATCATGTCATATTCAAAAGTCCTCCAGGTCATTTGAAAACATAATGATGTGGACTTGTAACCTGAAATTAAGGGTATATTTAAATTTATTTGTCAATTATGTAGTTTTATATCTTTTTCTTTTCTTTTCTTTTCTTTTCTTTTCTTTTCTTTTCTTTTCTTTCCTTTTCTTTTCTTTTCTTTTCTTTTCTTTTCTTTTCTTTTCTTTTACCTCTGTGTGTTCAGGACAGAGAACTACATCTCCTGTTCCACCCAAGGCATGAAAAGGAGTTTTCTTTGTGAGTGTGTGTGTGTGTGTGTGTGTTGGTGCATCCTACTCTACTTCACATTTACAGCTGTTTGTCATCTTAAAGTTTCCATGTTCAAACACATTAAAAAGGAAGTTGTTTTTGCAAAGACCAGGAAAAGTGTCGCACATAAATATCTACTGTATTTAAAAAAAGGATTTAGATTATAGGAAATAATGGACTGATAACTACACCTAAAGTGGTCATCTAATGTAAAAAGTTAAGCCATTTTTTTTAATGCAACAGCCTAATCTTGTTTTAATTAATATTTTAATCAGCATGATCCATCATTTTATGGCTTTAATCACAGCTGCACAAACCCTCATATTTGACGGAAAATGAGAAAATATTTACTACGAGCCAAATCACAGGTGTTATCAGCGTTTCTTCAGCTTTTTTGGCTGTTTGACTTTGCACATACTTCTTAGTTTTTCTAATCGTGACTTCAGTCTGTAGGTGTCATCCATGGCCTTCAGAGGGCGCTGTTTGCTGGCTGTCACATCTGATAGTTGTATGATTTTTACATCCTCTTCATAAAATATAAAACAATTTGGACCAACAGATATCACCACCCATTTAAGCTGTTGGTGAAATGAGCTTGTTTGAATTAACATTTACCAGAATAATCATAACGGAAATTGGGGCATGCAACCATCTAAACGTTTGGACTTTTTATGACTTTCTGCATTTAAAAGTAAAATGAGAACTTTTCCAGTTAAATAATTCTATTCATGAGTCCACAAGATCACCAGCATTGTGTTCAAATAGAATAGTACTAAACAAAGAGCACCACCTCAGTATAAGATAGGACAAAAATGAGCATTTAGAGAACCTGTCATTCATGAGGTATAAATACGCATTAGGAAGAAAATGCAAAGAAAAAGCAGCTGACTGTATTTTGTTTATTTTAAACAGTCTCAATCAAAACCATTAAAACTCCAAAACGAGTTACAGACACGTAATGATGCATCACAACAATAACTTGGTAAAATCGCCAAGACTATTTACTCAAAGAGAGGGAAGGAACAATTGTCTTTACAAAAGACTCCAGCATGAAGTCATAAATCATCCTTCTGCTGGTAAATAAAACACATTTCCAAATGAGAAAAGTCTGCACTTTAGAATAAATAAAAAGAAGAACTGATCCTGAAACATCATGTTAAAATCATCACTAAGTGATGGGAGCAGGTTCATGACAAGTGACTCAACACATTCTCTCTGAAAGGAAAACATGATTGCTGCTTTCACAGCTCAGACAGAAAGAAGCTGATAAGCTCTCCTTTTAGACAAAGGGATAAAAGAAACAATTCAGATCTGATAACAGATCAATACTGAATCATCACAGAGATCTTGTTTGTTTAGAAAACAGGACTTTTGTCAAAATTATTAACGCTCAAGACACAGCTTTGTTTCTTTCAACAAAAACCAGCCTAGAGTGAAAATAATATCAATTACACATTTTCTTTAGTTTTGGGCTCAATTATACATATAAAATAGATATTTTTCCCTTAAAACCATTGTTAATGGTTTCCATAATTTCAATATTTTACATGAAGCTGTGATGAACACACAACTAGTTAAAGAACTTTCTGAACATACAGAAAAAAATAATCTTAAATTTCATAGAATTCAGTTCCAGTCATTTTGACCAACATGGTCTTCACATCTTGTCGTTCTCACGACAAGATGTTTTCTTTCTTAACATGAAAGATATTGTTGACATTTCCTCAGGAAACTTTATGTTGTGAAAAAAAATCACAGGGTAAAAACTTCTGTAAACAGAAGAACAAGTCCATAAAATTACCAAGAATTCAGTCCAGGAATCTTTGACCAATATGGTCTCTGTTTGTCTGCTAGTAACTTCAGTCTGTAAGTGTCTACCACGGCCTCCAGAGGGCGCTGTTAGCTGGACTCTTGTCTTTGGTGATGCTGATCTGGACTGTGGGGCTGAGAGGAGAGAAGTCAGCCTCTCTCAGGTTCTTATCAGAGGAAGACTGCAGCTTGTTGAAGTGGTTCAGCAGTCTTCTCTGGGACTGAGTCTTCACCTCCTCCTTGGACAGGAAGTGCACCACCTCTTGGACACACCTGGAGTAGCCCTGATCAACAGCTGCTGAGTCCACAGCTCGGTGTTGCTGCTGCAGTCGTCTCAGGAAGCAAACTGTCATCTCCAGGATGTCTGCTTTCTCCAGCTTGGAGTCCGGCTGCTGTTTGAGGAACTCTGGACCCAGGAGAGACTTGAGCTGCTCGATGCTGCTGTTGATTCGCTCTCTGCGTAGCTTCTCCACCAGAGGCTTTCTGAGCTGCAGAACAAGAGCAAAGTCATTAAAAACTTATTCTTAAGTGCAAAGTTTGTGCTAAAAAATACAGTTTCTAAAAAGCTAAATAATTAATTTTCTCCAATTTACCTTGAGGTTCAGATTCAGATGCTCCTGAAAGTTGGTCCTATCTGGAGTAATTGTAGGAGCCATGGTTGGATCTCTGTGCTGTAGGTCTCTTTGGAGAGAATCTGATCTCTGCTGGTTTCATCCCTCCTATTTATAGTCCCACATCTCCATATGAATGTGTGGGTCTTGGTCTGGTTGCAGTTTCTCACAGTTTTGACCAATCCCAGTGCAGGACAGGAAAGAATAGAAGTCTGTCTCACCACATGTTCAGCGGTCATATTAGTTAGGCACAATAGTTAGATCTCAGGGGAACAGGTGGAGGACTCAAGGGACATGGAGAGAGACTTGTGGAGCTGTGTGTGAGTTTGGGAAAGTTCAGAAAGCTACTCAACATGATCTCTTGACAAAAGAAAGTAAAGGTGGTACCTCTGTATGGAGAGGAGATATGATGCTGAGATCAATGAATGTGAATGAGCACATGTTCACCATTTGATCACATATCTAAAACCATGATGTAGAAATAGAAAATAAAGAGGATTTAAATTATTTAGGTGGAGTTAATGATAAAAAAGAAGTTTTGGATCCATTTTTAAAATGGTCACAAATTTTTACAGATTTGTGAAAAGGAAATTTGCTTTCTTTCAGCAGCAGGTTTTTGAACAACGATCTAGCATGTTTGTTCCTTTTCAGTTTTTACTTTTTCTTCTTCTTTTTTTTTTCTTTTTAGATATGAATGTATGATCAAGCTTTTCAAAGTTTTTCTGGTGTCCAGATGTAGCAGGTGTGTTCTCTGTCTTGTGATAAATAAGTTTGGTGTGAACAGAGCGTTGCTCTCAGTTTCCCACACTCCATCTCTGAATGATGTGGGCAGTGCACTACAAAAAGAGCTTTGAAAGCAGCTTCTGTGACAGATGCTGGTCGTGTGCTCCAACAGAGACAAAGTCCGACGTCACAAACCATCTGGAGGGAAAGAACATGATTGGCTGCCTTACAGTTTCAGATCCTAAATCTTAGTCAAAAGAGCACAACTTGTCAGCTTATGCAATTCCATCTTCCAGTTATTCAGTTATGATTTGCAGAAGGTTTCAAGCTGCTTGATAAAACTTTTCCTTTATTAGGCATCTCTATACGCTTTTAAGGAAGTAGGGAAAGTTAAGCAGCTTCTTTATGTGGTGTCGCAGGTCCTCTTGGACAATTGTTGGTGTTGTTTTGGATGTAAATTTAGTTCAGCTATAAATCTCCTTTTCAGAACTTTCCCACATTTCAGTTCATAACGTCCTGTATGTTATGGGAAACCAGAAAAATCGGCATCATTAGGAATCATCACAAATATGGTGACAAAGAAAGAAACTTTTTATAACACTGTTTTGACATATTTACATTATGGGTGACACAATCATGAAATTTTAGCAGATAATGGTGTTTCATTGCACTTTTTTATGTTTCATGTAAAGCACTGTGTTTTGTTTTTGATTTTCCTGATGGCGTCTATTTCCAGTTTGGTCTATATGCTATTACAACTTCTACTGGGGAACAAAAAGGGAAGATGAGGAACACATGAAAGCTGTGTTGAGCTGTCCTTTCATGCATCCATGATCCAGAGCTTTTGCTTTTGTTTGTGATTTTAACATTTCCACTTAAGCATGGTGAAACTAATGAATTGCTTTAGTGTGGTAGTGATTTGCTGGAAGTGGTGATAAGTATGATTTAAATCATTTTACAGAACCAAGACTCAGGGTGAAAACCCCATTTTGATATAAGACAGGGAATTCTGGGTTTCTCTTCAGACTTTTCAGATGGGGAGCAAAAACAGTGAAATGTGCTGATAAAGCAGAAGAAGGCCCAGTCAGGAAGAGCTGTGGTCATCACTGGAAGATCAGACTGAGTGAAATGTTTGCTGAGGTGGGCAGATCTTGTTTTGTTTTTAGTTAATTTCTCTCTTTGTAATTCTCCAATTATTAATGTTTCTTTTGCACTTTTCTGTAATGCTTGTAATATTTTATGTTCAGCACTTTGAGCTGTCATGTTCATGAAATGTACTTTACATATAGCCAATCTTGCCTTGACTTACCATGCGAATAACTTCAGTGTATGTTTTTCTTTTTTGATTTTAATGCCACAGTAAGCCAACTGATCATTTTACAGTCGTTAGTTATTTACTGGAAACAACTATATGAACATGGATAAATAAACTAAATGCTTATTTGGCTTTAAGGCTTTCCAAACAAAAATCATTGTGGAAAATATGATGGGGGAAGAAAGGACATCAGCTCATGGAGAACAGGTAGATGTAACATTTTTGCCAGATTCACCCAACTGTGTTCAAACTGGAGATGATGACACTACAAACATGGTCACAACTGTCTCCAATAACTGCAATAACATGATTAACCACTCATTTGGACAATCCTGAATTTCATAGATTGTTTTCCAAATAATGCTATTTTACCTACAATGTCTATCCCTTCATATTTCTCTACTTTAAAAAAAAACCAACTTCTTATTATAAATGTTTACTGAAGTATAAACACATTTCTTATCCTCTGAAGCCTTCAATATGCTCCCCTCAACTTTTGAATTTGACAACTAGAACTTAGTAAAGTTTTAATAATATTCATAAACTCCAAAATTGAGTCTGACTTATTGTCACATTCTGCATAGATAGGATAAATAAAAAGACATGTTTTAGTTAAAATTTGATATCAGTCCATGTAAACAATCAACAGTGGATGTTGTGCAAAGATAATGAGACAACACATTAGTATCAGAGAGAAAAACGAATTATTATAAAGTGAATCTGTCTTTCAGCACAAAGACAAGCTGTGTATTATAAGAAGAACACATGAAAAGGCAGTTGATTAAATTATTTGTTGTTTATTTGAAACAATAAAGACTCCAACAAGGGTCCCAGACATGTGATGATGCATCACAACAAAAACTTGGTAAAATTTCCAAGACACTTTACTCAAAAAGAGTGAAGGATCAGACGTCTTTACAAAAGACTCAAACACAAAGTGATAAATTATTTTTCTGTTTTACATAAAACAGATTTTCAAATGAGCTAAAGCTGCACTTCATAATAAATGCAAAGTAAAGAAATGATCCAGCAAACAGATCACATTTAAACCATCACAAAGTATGGGGAGCAGTTTTGTAGTCAATAAGTCAACTCAATGCATTTTCTTTGAAATGAACAATTCACTGTCTTTACAGACAGAATCATGATAAACTCTCCTTTTAGACAGAAGAATAAACAAAAGCAAACTTTTTGATCAAATAACAGATCAATACTGAATCACTAAATAGATTAAAATCTAGTTTGATTTGACAACATGTCCCACCAAAGGACAATTAGATCTATTTTATCAAAATGATAAAATACTCTTTTCTTCAAATATCACCCTGGAGTGAAAATAACAGAAAATGTTAATTTTCTTTAGATTTTAGCTCAATATATCAAGGATAAAAAAGTATAACTACAACCAGTTAAAGAACTTTCTGTACATACAGAAATAAATAATCTTTAAATTTCATAGAATTCAGTTCCAGTCATTTTGACCAACATGGTCTTCACATCTTGTCGGTCTCATAACAAGATGTTTTCTTTCTTAACATGAAAGATATTGTTGACATTTCCTCAGGAAACTTTACGTTGTGAAAAAAAATCACAGGGTAAAAACTTCTGTAAACAGAAGAACAAGTCCATAAAATTACCAAGAATTCAGTCCAGGAATCTTTGACCAATATGGTCTCTGTTTGTCTGCTAGTAACTTCAGTCTGTAAGTGTCTACCACGGCCTCCAGAGGGCGCTGTTAGCTGGACTCTTGTCTTTGGTGATGCTGATCTGGACTGTGGAGCTGAGAGGAGAGAAGTCAGCCTCTCTCAGGTTCTTATCAGAGGAAGACTGCAGCTTGTTGAAGTGGTTCAGCAGTCTTCTCTGGGACTGAGTCTTCACCTCCTCCTTGGACAGGAAGTGCACCACCTCTTGGACACACCTGGAGTAGCCCTGATCAACAGCTGCTGAGTCCACAGCTCGGTGTTGCTGCTGCAGTCGTCTCAGGAAGCAAACTGTCATCTCCAGGATGTCGGCTTTCTCCAGCTTGGAGTCCGGCTGCTGTTTGAGGAACTCTGGACCCAGGAGAGACTTGAGCTGCTCGATGCTGCTGTTGATTCGCTCTCTGCGTAGCTTCTCCACCAGAGGCTTTCTGATCTGCAGAACAAGAGCAAAGTCATTAATAAACTTATTCTGGAGGTTAATGTGATTATCATGAAAAATAATCTCAAATAAGCATGTGTTGCTTCTCATGAATCTAAGATTTACCTTGTGGTTCAGATTCAGATGCTCCTGAGATGTGGTCCTATCTGGAGTAATTGTAGGAGCCATGGTTGGATCTCTGTGCTGTAGGTGTCTTTGGAGAGAATCTGATCTCTGCTGGTTTCATCCCTCCTATTTATAGTCCCACATCTCCATATGAATGTGTGGGTCTTGGTCTGGTTAGAGTTTCCCACAGTTTTAACCAATCACAGTGCAGGACAGGGAAGAATAGAAGTCTGGCCTGCCACATGTTCAGTGGTCATATTAGTAGGAGACAATAGTTAGATCTCAGGGGAACAGGTGGAGGTCTTTGAGGGTTGGTGGGAGTGGGGGGTAAAAAAAGATTGAGTGGTGGGATCAATACATTTTACTGATCTCATGCCATTCCATCATAAACGTGGGACTACTGGACCTCTGACTAAATATAGTCAGCTATATACATGCAGGATTTACCAAATAGTGTGGATTTTCTTTGTCTTTTGAATCACAAACCAGTTTAAACTAGTCGTTGTAGTCTGTGTCATCCTTGTTTGATTTGATGTAATATTTCACAAAATATAAAAGCTTTGAGTCTGAACCACATAAACTGATTAGATCATTTTTATTCAGAAGTCAATTATGTTGGTACTTTTTGACAATTGAATCCAAACTTTCTCCTAAACAGGAGCTGAATATAAATTTCTGCTGAACGTGAAGGAGCTGCTGTGTTACACGTGCCAAATCCCTGTGGAGATAAGAGGATTGCCAGGGGGACTGATGAGACTAATCATGCTAAACGCTGCTCTCAAGTGTTCCCACACTCCCTCCATTAGATGATATAAAGGCATGTGCCTTTATCCAAATGGTGATTGTGAGAGCTCTTCAAAGCAAAATGACCAATAAAACAATTTGCTTTAATTTTGCACCTAACAGATGATCAAAAAACAATACAAAGCAATAACTGTCAGAGGAATATTTGAGGAAAAAGTGGTGAAATTAGTGTTTAATAGGGAACCATAGGCTGATGTCGGCTTACAATCATACTATTGGAACTTTAGGCATGAGATATAATTTTTTAATGGTTGATTTTGTCTTTTTTATTGTTTTGTGTTCAGTTTCAGAAAATAATGCCAGTAATTGTTAAATATCAGTCATATAAACCAACTTAAATGTAACCTCATGAGTAATATATAAACCTTTCTGAAACTAACTTGAATATTGAGTATGTGTCTTCTACTTTTACTGATAATAAAATAAAACACTATAACATGTGAAAGATTATTTTAAATCCATGATTTGAAACCAGTTTATCCGTTTTTCTTTGTGAACTTTAGGCTTCCTGTTAGGCTGCATCTCTTCGGGCAAAGGTCTGCATCTATTGTCCCCCAGCGGCTCTGAGAGTGAGTTTCCTCTGCTTTCCCACACTCTGTCCTTTCACTGCTTTCACTGAAGGAACAATAGAAGTGTGCCTCATTATACATCACGCTGTCATGTCTCTTTATAGTGGGAGATGGTTTAAGTCTCGGATTTTATTGTCAAACACCCACAACTGAGGTTGCAGATGAAACCGTGTGGCAGCAAAAGTTTAAAACTGAGTTTTCTGCATTTTATTGATTGACATGCAGTTAATAAAATCAATTCATACAGAGGAATGTCTTTCACTTATTTATTAATATTAGTCACTTTTTAACACAGATTTAATGAGTTTAAGTAATCTGAGTCTGAGCTTAATGATTGAGACTCAGCTGGTGCTCTGTTATTTAAAAAATGTAAAATCGTAGGTCACAGAGAAAAACTCCTATTTTTCATAATATTCTGTTTTGTTTACACGGCTCTCGTGTAAGAAATTTCCCTCATTTCTCATTTCAAAATCACCTTTTTTTTAATATATAATTGGCACTTTTTACTGAATGAATTCAAATTTCCATCTTATACTTGATATACTTTATTAAAACATGACAAAGCCTTCTTGACCAGATGTAGGTGTCTTCGCTGTCTTATGTTTTATAGTTGGTGTGAGCAAAAGTTACTCTTGGTTTCCCACACTCCTCTGAATAATGTGGTCAGTGCACTACAAAGGGACTTTGAAAGGAGCTTTTGTAATGGGTGCTGGTCGTGTGCTCTAACAGAGACAAACGCTGACGCCTCTAAACCATCTGGAGGGAAAATACTTGATTGGCTGCTTGAAAGGTTTGATGAAATCTAGAAATTCTCTTTAAAATAATATCAAATGTGAACAGTTATAAATGTACTTTTTTTAATCAAGCTTGTGGTTCTGGACAAGAATCAAATTTACATCATCAGCTTGTTCAACATTATGGCATCATGATGGGGTTTGGACAGCTGTTTGTGAAGTGTGCCGAATCCCACCGGACCGCAGTCTGCTGCTGTACGGCTTCAGGATGCTAATAACACTCAACTACATTTTTAAGCGCTTTCAAACACTTTGCTTATCCATAAAAATGATTAGTGTGTGCCACTTTACAGTAAAAACAAGATTGTCTTTTACCAAACAGTAGTCTTTTTTTAAATTATTCCACTTTTTTCTCAACATATAAAGATTACTGCATATTTGAAAATTATTCTTAAAAGGACATTGTGTTAGAATTACTTCGGAATCATGTATAGCATTTTTACGTGGATAGATAGATAGATAGATAGATAGATAGATAGATAGATAGATAGATAGATAGATAGATAGATAGATAGATAGATAGATAGATAGATAGATAGATAGATAGATAGATAGATAGATAGATAGATAGATAGATAGATAGATAGATAGATAGATAGATAGATAAACTTTAAGAACTGTGAATATTGAATGATATTTTCCTAACAGTGTGAACTTTGCAAGCAAGCAGGGCTTCATGTGACTCCCACCACACTTGCCTCCTACTCTGTGTCTCTTCAGGACAGAGGTCAGCAGCTATTGTCCTGCTGAAGCTCTGTGAGGGAGTTTCCTCCGCTTTCCCACACTCTTTCCTTTCACTGGAGGTTCAATACAAGCGTGCCTCATTATGCATAACAGTGGCGGCGGAGAGTTTTGGCATTCCATTACATGAAACTGAGAACTGACCAGAGAGGCTTTAGTGGACTAACAAAAGAATATATATGCATTTATATATATATATATATATATATATATATATATATATATATATATATGGACCAACTTTGCACATTGAAAAAAAATATCAGTTCCTCACATTTTCTCAATAATCCTTTTTAAAATGCAGTATTTAGCGGTTTTTACCTACAATTACCATAGAAGTGTATTTGTGGGGAGACATATAGTTTCAAGTTTGATTGCTGATGTTTTCAATGAATTATGCAGAGATTTTGCAACTCCCAGTAATATATGTAAGAAATGTTCTCATACACACATTAAAACATTTTAATGTTTTCCTGGCGTCCAGATGTAGCAGGTGTGTTCCTTGAACAGCGTCTCTGAGTTGTGAGGAGAAAGTTTCTCAGTTTCCCACATTCCACCTCTGAATAATGTTGTCCGTTCACTACAAAAGGGCTTTGAAAGGAGCTTTTGTGACAGATACTGGTCGTGTGCGCTAAAGGAAACAAAGCCTGGCATCACCAATCCATCTGGAGGGAAACTGCATGACTGGCTGCCTTAAAAAAATGTCATATTGAACTTATTTCGCTATAATTATATTAAACCTTTTTCACTTTCAGTTTGCAGATGCATAGTATTTAAAAAATTCAGTCAGTGTTATTCTTTCCTTTTCTTTGGTGGCTCAAAATTTTATGTCTTTACACGCAGGGGCTTTTAGGGCAGCTATTTCCTGAAGTGTGCCAAAGACATCTACAATATTCAGCTGCTGGTGTTGTTAATGATGCAAATTAACATGAACTTTGACTTTTGGTTTAAAAGCAGCCCCACAGTATTTGGCATTAGCTCCCACAAGTTTGTTCATTACTTTGATTTGACTTTTCTTTCCATGCTTTAAAATCCATTATGACACAAACATTTCATGTTAATCAGTCGGGTTATTAGAAAGATAATTATCCTCAAAAAGTCTAAATCAGAGTAAAATTGGATTTAAAGGCTACAGACTGAAGATAGCCATGATTGTTGGCAATATTAACCCTTTTTTTGTAATTTGCTTTTAAGTAATGAACACATGTATTGGATAGATTTTGGATACATATAAATAACAGTATTATACCTTTTAAATCTGTTTTGCTTCACACAGGACTGCATCTGTTACTCTGATGGTGCTTTGGAATGAAATTTCTCTGGTTTCCCACAATCTTTCATTTCACTGCTTTTACTACAGGATCGGTAAACATGTGTCTCACATTACTCAATATCCAATGTGCATCCCTTTTAAGGTGCACGTTCAAGCTGAGAGGCAATGATGCAACTGAAGCATTTGAAGTATGCAAAGACTTACAAGAGAAGGTATTATCCAGTGTTAAATGGTGCAGTAACAACTGAATGTCAAATCAGCATCAGAGAGGAGACTTACACAGTGTTAATCTCTCATGTGCATTATAAAGAGAAACAAACAAACAAAAGTGCAGTTGATTCAATTTTTGTTTATTTCGAACAAACTCAATCAAAACTATGAAAAAACTCCAGTTGTAGCCACACATATGTGATGATACATCACAACAATAACTTGGTGAAATTTCCAAGACACTTTACTCAAAGAGAGCGAAAGAAAGTCGTCTTTACAAAAGACTCGAACATCAAGAGATGACTCATCCTTCTGTTTTAAATAAAACATTTTTCCAAATGAGCAGAATCTGCACTTCATAACAAAGGCATAGAAAAGAACTGATCCTGGAACAGATCAAGGATATGATGTGAGCAGGTTCAAAACAAGTTAACTAAAAAAAAACAGAAAATTCTTACAGTTCAGACAGAAACATGCTGAGAAATCCTCCTTTAAGACAAAAGGAACAAAAAATATTTTAGATCTGATAACAGATCAATAGTGAATCACCCAAAAGGTTTAAATTTAGTTTGTTTTGAAAACATGTCCAACCAAAGGACTAAATATTTTATCAAAATGATAAAAGTAAATTCCTTTCTTCAAATTTCACCACAGAGTAAAAAAAGAGTTTGATCTTAATTAAACATCGAGAGTTTTTTTAGTGTCATCTTTTTCACACCTCCCTTATTTTACATGAAGCTGTGATGAACACACAACTAGTTAAAGAACTTTCTGTACATACAGAAAAAAATAATCTTTAAATTTCATAGAATTCAGTTCCAGTCATTTTGACCAACATGGTCTTCACATCTTGTCGGTCTCACAACAAGATGTTTTCTTTCTTAACATGAAAGATATTGTTGACATTTCCTCAGGAAACTTTACGTTGTGAAAAAAAATCACAGGGTAAAAACTTCTGTAAACAGAAGAACAAGTCCATAAAATTCCCAAGAATTCAGTCCAGTAATCTTTGACCAATATGGTCTCAGTTTGTCTGCTAGTAACTTCAGTGTGTAAGTGTCTACCACGGCCTCCAGAGGGCGCTGTTAGCTGGACTCTTGTCTTTGGTGATGCTGATCTGGACTGTGGAGCTGAGAGGAGAGAAGTCAGCCTCTCTCAGGTTCTTATCAGAGGAAGACTGCAGCTTGTTGAAGTGGTTCAGCAGTCTTCTCTGGGACTGAGTCTTTACCTCCTCCTTGGACAGGAAGTGCACCACCTCTTGGACACACCTGGAGTAGCCCTGATCAACAGCTGCTGAGTCCACAGCTCGGTGTTGCTGCTGCAGTCGTCTCAGGAAGCAAACTGTCATCTCCAGGATGTCTGCTTTCTCCAGCTTGGAGTCCGGCTGCTGTTTGAGGAACTCTGGACCCAGGAGAGACTTGAGCTGCTCGATGCTGCTGTTGATTCGCTCTCTGCGTAGCTTCTCCACCAGAGGCTTTCTGATCTGCAGAACAAGAGCAAAGTCATTAATAAACTTATTCTGGAGGTTAATGTGATTATCATGAAAAATAATCTCAAATAAGCATGTGTTGCTTCTCATGAATCTAAGATTTACCTTGTGGTTCAGATTCAGATGCTCCTGAGATGTGGTCCTATCTGGAGTAATTGTAGGAGCCATGGTTGGATCTCTGTGCTGTAGGTGTCTTTGGAGAGAATCTGATCTCTGCTGGTTTCATCCCTCCTATTTATAGCCCCACATCTCCATATGAATGTGTGGGTCTTGGTCTGGTTAGAGTTTCCCACAGTTTTGACCAATCACAGTGCACGACAGGAAAGAATAGAAGTCTGTCTCACCACATGTTCAGTGGTCATATTAGTTGGCAGGTTGCTCTCACAAATGATTTATATGATTTTATACTAAATGTACTCGTACATATCCTACGAAATTCTGACCAGGCTTTGACGTTTGGATGACATTTGCTCTGTAGCCGTTTCCTTTATTTTCAGTGGAAAGTGCTATATTTAAAACTACACCCATGCATTATTAATTCATTTGTATTTTCTGCAAATGTATATATATCAAATAAATTAAATAAATAATAAATTAATGAATTAAAGTCCTAAACCGACCAATGAGAACAGTGAATAGTTGACCAGGATTCTTTCTTTGTTTTTCTTTTTTTTTTTTCTTTTTTTTTTTGAACATGAGAACTTCTGGCTTTGCTAAAGTTAAGTGGATAATCAAAGCTAATGTTCACAAAGAAGTAGCATGTGGCAATTTGGCTTTCAAGGTTTTACATCTGATGTCCTCAAATATCTGCTTTTGTTAGGTAATTGGACAATCTGTGTGACCACGAGATCCAATGAAATTCCAAAAAAACACATGGTAGATTGTTACTTTGAATCTCGTGTAGTTTGTGTTTGCACTTGAAAAGCGTGGAGGGCTGAAGTTTTGGGTGATTTGGCTTCATGGTAGTGCTATCCAAATAACATTTCTATTTATAAAAAAAAAAAACACAATTTTTCTTACTCTAAAGTCGTTCTTTTTATTCTTAAAACATTTTTTTAAAGATAGAAAATCTATAAATGTGACCTAAATTTATAACATGTTTAAGCCAAAATGTTTGCATTGTCAAAAGACACATTTGGAATTTAAAACATTTCAACAACTAACATCAGTAGGTCCTTTTTGCTTCATCCATTTTGATGAGGAAGATAATTTGTTTGCAGATTCACAAGATCCCATGTCCCATGATCCCATGTTTTTAAAAAAATTATTACTTTACCAACTTTCTCCATTAATTTGTTCATTTAAATACATATATATATATATATATATATATATATATATATATATATACATGTCAACATAAAATAAGACAGAGTGAACTGTTGATATGAGTGGAGAGTTGGTTTTAGTTTCCCACACTCAGTCTTTGAATGATGCTGTCAATGCACTACAAAAGGACTTTGAAAGGGAGACTGCTGACAGATTTTGGTCATGTGCTTTAACAGAGACATCTGGAGGGAAACTACATGATAGGCTGCCTAAAAGATCAGACCATATTTTCAAAATTAAAAATGTGTCAACAATATTGCTAAAACTGGACCTCTTTATTAAATTTATTGAGAAGTTACATCACAGCTTCAGCCAGCTGGCTGTGTAGCGTGCCAAATCCCAGCTAATTATACTCACTCTATCGTTGGTCGTGTTTTTTCCTCCTTTTTATTTATTTTTTTAATTAACTTTCATTTGCTTAATTTTTTTAAAGATTTTAACAGATAATTCATGAACCGAGATCAACAACAACAACAAAAAAATTCTATATTATTTAGAATATTAACAAAACATCACATCTAATTACCACAATTCAAAAAGACTCATTTAAAACTGGCCTAACTTCCATCAGTCATGCTCTAAAATGCTCTGATTTAGCACAACAGTATGTTTCATATCATAAATTCAAAACTCTGGATGTGTAATGATATCTTTCTAACTGAGTGCTAAATTTTCCAGCAAACAGGATGTCATTTTTATCCTACTTTATTGCCCTGCACCTTGCATCTCTGTTCAGGACAGAGGTCAGCATCTTTTGTCCTAGCAGAGCTCTGTGAGTGAGTGTCCTGGACTTTCCCACACTCTGTCTTTTCACTGTTTTCTCAAAAGGATCAATACAAGTGTGCCTCAATATACATCACATTAGGAGACAATAGTTTTATATAAAAGTTTGGCATTCCAGCACCAGTGACTAATGCTCTTTTAAGCTTAGATACAAATTCTACAAAAATACCTCCACCATTTTGTATAGCATATGAATCTTTAGGGACCTTGACAACAACAGCTGAAGATGTTTTCTTTTTAAGTCTGTTTGAAAATATATTCTTATTTGAATTAAAACAAAAGAAGCCATGTTCATGAAAACATATTTACTTCTTTTCAAGCTCCTGATACAATATAATGTGGTGACAATGCCCTTGAGAAACTTAACCTAAACTGAGTTGAAGTTTTGTCTTGACAAATATTATGAAATCAATCAAAAATTGAAATGAAACATTATGACCCAAATGCAGGACTGAGAAGGAGGAGGAAAGACTGGAAAAGGTATGTGGGTATTTATTAAATTTAATTTAATTTTATTTATTTATTTGGCAATGGATAGATAGATAGATAGATAGATAGATAGATAGATAGATAGATAGATAGATAGATAGATAGATAGATAGATAGATAGATAGATAGATAGATAGATAGATAGATCCAGTTCAAGTAGTTGGTTGGATTTCCTTCCTGCCTCCAGAGGGCGCTATTGACTGTTGGTGAAGCAAGTCTGAACTGTGAAGTATAAAAACACAGCCTCCTTGGGTTCCTATCAGGGAGAGACTGCAGCTTATTGAAGTCATGCTGGGTAACATTTCCACCTGAGGCTTTCTGTACTGTGGATCTGCGACATCTATAAACTCAATCTTTCATCAGTTTACCTTGCTAAATCAGATGCTTCTGAGACTCTGTACAGAGGGTTGGCTGCAGGGACTGTAAATGGAAAGGCTTGATATTTGTGGTGACGAGGTCTAAATCTAATCACATTACTCTGAATTGGTGCCTTTGGAGTTTTTGGCTAGCTGTGGAGTTTGGCAGAAACTCCTCTTGGATGATGTTGGGAAGTCTCATAGGAACTGGTGGAGGCTTCCTGTTTTTAACTGGGCACACTTGTGACAAAACTGACTTGTCTGAAGCAATTCAAATCCTTTTTAAGCCACTTTATAAGTAAATCATGTTTTACTACCATCAAACCAGTCCTGGCCAAAAATACTTAACTCAGTGTAACTGAAACAAAAACAAACCTGATGTTACATTGATGTTTTCATTCAGACTGTGGGCAATAATCTACTAGAAATGCACTTTAATGTTATATCTAATCTGAGTGTGACTGATTGCTTCTTATCTGTCCAGGTTTGACTAAAATCTTGATATATAATATATATTTTCTGTGGGATTGGTAAGTGACTTTTCTCTAGCCCACGAGTCATCTCATTACCACTAATGTGGCTTTTTTTTTTTTTTTTTTTTAGATTATTAGACTCACTCAGAAAGCTGATGCTCAGATTGCATCAATCTAATCAAAAACTTCACATTTTAGATGATATTAGTGATTAAATTTGACACTTTCTGGAAGAGTTACAACTGTGAAAATAAAAGATACCTTGCAGTCCGTATAAAAAAATGTGAAAAGAACCAAGATGCAGTCCTGTTTGAACACACTAAAAAAAGCATGGATGTATGTACAATAGAAAACAAACTATGATAATTATCATAGACACAGGAATAATAATATGATGGTTTTAAGACAGCAAATAGTAAAAAGGCAGTAACTAAAGTAATAATACAAAACAATTACAAATCTTCTTAAATGATGAAAAAATGAGGACATTTTTAGGATGAATTTCACAGCCTAACTGCTATTTTTATTTTCACTTTTTAAAAAATATATAATGGATTATTTTTCCTACACTACAACAAATAGTAGTAGCTTTAGCTTTAATTTAAGCTGTGTGATGATGTTTAATGTCTCTGTAAAGCACTTTGAATCACCCTGTCGCTGAATTTTGCTATACCAATAAACTTGCCTAAAATTGTAGCCTTTTGTGTCATTAGTAGACAAAAAAAGCTTACTATTAAAAACAATGACAGACTGATATCCTTTTTTCTGCTCTTTTTGGCTTAAATCTTTCAATCAACCTAAGTCCTAATCAAAACATGCAAATATCATTTTAACTCTTTAAATGCCAGTTTGATGACGTCGCTGTTTCATGAAAAAAAAGAGAGAAATGTTGTTTTTTTTCATATAATAGATTTAGGGTAGATAGGATTTTTTTTTATTAATTAATAATTATTCTAAAAATTAGTAACAAATTAATTTTGAACCATTGTCAGATTTTTTTTCTTTCCTTTTTTTATAGTGTTACATTAGCAAGCAACCCTCTCAGCCAGTAAAGTCTTTATCCTAATCAATTTTATCCTAATCAACTTTATCCTAATCAATTTTATCCTAATCAATTTTATCCTAATCAAAACAATGATTCCAATTCTTTTAACTCTTTAAATGCCAGTTTCATGACATGATGTCAGTGTTTTAATGAAAAGAAAAACATTAAAATTTTGTTATTTTCCATACAATAGATTATAATTTAAATAATTACACATTAAGTAATTTTGATTAGGATTGAAGTTGGTTTAGTAATTCAGCCATAATAATCTCTTATGGGGTATTACAACCAAAATGATGGCCAAAAACTGAGGGAAAAAATTCTTGGAAGGACAAAAAAAAAGTCCATAATTATCTACAGAGGCTACTATTTAATTGAGAACTAAAACAAATTACAAAGTAAATAATTATGGTTAAAGTGGTGATCTTATAGAACTATTCAGCACATATTCTAAGTATTTAACACTTGCTTAGCTAAGTAAAGGTTTTCCAGATATTAGTTCAGTTTGAAAAAATATCTGACTGGCAAAAGCTAAAACTCGTCGCTTCCTTTGAGCCTTAAAAACCCTTCTGCAGAATCTACCTCACAAAGAAGAACTTTTTTATTTTAGAAGAAAAATGGAGGTGAATAAAAACTGCAAATTCACGACAAAAATAATAACCTTGTTCCTTTTTAAGTGTTTATATTATAAGATGAACTTCTCTGTAATAAAAGTATTAAATGATGACTCTTGATCTTTTCAGCTTTTTAAAATAGACATTATTTGATTAAATTTTGATTACATTATATGATCATTTTGTTCAGCTGCACCTTCTGGTTTCCAGTTGATGGAGTTTGTGTGTGTGTGTGTGTGTGTCCATCTTGTGTCTAATTTGTTTATTTTCAACTGCTGCAATTGTGAAGATGCATACATACATACTGTAAATCAAACAGATGGTAACAACTTTTTAAGGTTTATCCTGTTTTCTAGGAAAGATGACAGTCAATATGGACTGAAACCAAGAATCTGTTCCCTATTTCAGCAACAGAAGATAAAATCAGGTCATGTGATGTGTTCAGAAATGAATGGTCGTTAAATTGTGCATGTTAATGATGTACGATCCCGGACTATACTGAAGAATTGACTAAGAACTGAATGTCCGTTTAAAAATATCTTCATTCATCTCTTCACTTCTTAATGAGGTTTGCTGCTCATATCAGACCATCAGCAATACACTGTAAAAAAAAACAAAAGGTCCTGATGTCATAGCTAATTAAAATCTCTTTATTACAATCACATGTACATCGTCATATTTCAAAAAGCTTGTTGTAGTGAAAAGTACCCTTGCACAAACAGATGGAGGTGGTGTTGCAGGCTGGATGGAGGGATTGTCAGATGGAGTGGAACAAGTGTTGAGTTCCCCAGTAGCAAATATCTCCGCTCCAGTGTGCTTTTAATTTCACATCACATGAGAACAGCAGCGCTATTTTCAGCCCTCCTTGTCCTTGTATAACGTAAGCAAAGAGGGTGAAGAGGGGTGGGTGGGAAGGAAAATTTCTCTCTTCGTCATCCATTATTCAGACCGTTTGAGTCACAGCTGAGAGAGAGAGAGATGGAAAACATGGAAATAAACAGGGTGGAGGTTTTATTCAAAGTCTTTTCTCATTGAGTGTTTTACACAAACAAACTGACATTTTGTTCATCGACTTCTTTGTCTTCTTTAGGTCAGATTAAAACATGGATATCAGTTAAATGTTAAGACATCTCATAGAGAAATACTTTGCACAAAGGCTAGAAGCAGTGGAAAAAGAAAGAAAAAAAAATCAGTTAATGAAAAGTAGTTTTATTCCCTAACTAAACACTGAAACATCATAAGCTGTTTCAGCATCTGAGTTGCAGCTTTGATTAGTCCGGTGATGTACTGGTAGCTGTCTGTTGTTGGGCTGAAAGATGACTATTTTACCAAAGACCATAAAAGGAACATGTTGGCCAGCCTGAATAAATAACAAACATGCAGATTGTTGGAAGTCAAATTCAAGAATAATAAATGCACCAGTGAAGATAATAACAGTTATGTCCTGCTGATGCATCTGCACAGAATAAAAATGATGCTGTCATTGCTGACGGTTACAGTTTGGACCATCTTTACCATAAATAATTTACTTGTGCTATAAAACTAACATTCATGAGAATATAAATTTTAAAAAATATATATAAGATTTCTTACATTTTTTTTCTTTCTTTTTTTTTAAATTTTTGTGAATGCCAACAATGTGAATTTCCTTCCACCTTGTTGGTATTCATAGCTTTATTTGCTTCCAGTCTTGATGCCAAACTAGCTTAAAGAGGTCTTACATGCACAGTATCTCTGAACCAGCCACCACAAAACATAAAACTGGTATTAATCTGTAACACTAGGAAGACAAGAAATATTAACAAAAATGCCATGGTGTTACTTTTAAGCATTTTAGTGTCAGTGATCCTGCTTATAATTCACGGATGCTACTGTAAACATTCAGAACAAACCAAACCACTATCCATGAATGCTAATGTGAGTTTTAAATGTCCTACAATACTCATCTCTGTGCTGTATATACAGCCTCCAAAACACAGTTGTAAACCTACAGAATCACATGATAAACCACTGGAGGCGTCTGATGGCATTACGTCCTTAACTCCACCTTCAGTCGTACCGTGTGTCAAAATCAATATGTACATGTTATAATGGCACAAAACAACAGTGAATTCAATTTTAAAATTCCATTTAAAGAGACAGTAATATTCACATTTTCTGTTCAATCTCTGAGAAAAAGGAAGTCAAAGATCCACTGGCTTTTAACTAAATGAAGTAGCTCTGAAAGATTCAAAGATAAAAAAAAAAAAAAACTGTTCACATTGGTTTTCAAACCATCACAAGAAAAATTTTGAAATATGTCCAACACAATCACGATAAACTAATATTTTCCTCCATAAATCACTATGATAGTTTATAAATAAAACATCAACACACACTATCGTTCTATCTACAGTTGTTCCACTGGCCTCGGTCCCTGGTACAGAAAGGTAGGGAAAACTTTTTTATATAAAACTGATGTGCAAAAAGTTGTCTTCTTAGGTCCCTCTCATGGAAAAACAATATATATCTACATAACCTTTGCTGCTCTCTTTGTAAATTCCAACTGTGCACTTAAGGTGTCTTTTCACTTGTGCATCCGTTTGATTTTAAACAAGTTACTGCATTCGCTAAAATCCTAACACCATCAATGTTTTATTAAAACTAACTTGAGGTATTATTGCACATGTTCCTGAACTGCGGACTTGAAATCCATAGATTTCAGAGTTGCTCACTCTGTACCGGCTTTATGTGGAATGTCACTGATACTGTTTCAAGCTCTGACTGTCCGGCCAAATGGATGCTGTAGCAGTCTGCAGAACATACTGTAAAGTTTTCTGGAGTTGTATCATCATAAAAATTGTCTCACCACAGTCAATATGTCACTGCAAATTTTGGTAAACATGCATAAACAGTTTTATGCGTAGAAAGAACTGTAAACATCCTGCTAACAGTAAATATACCAGCAGGAACACAGAGAGCCATGAGCAATGAGGGAACAAATATCATATGCTGCATTCATATTCCCTGTAGGACAGTTGTTGTGTTTGCAATATTAACACATAAAAATGCCACTCAGCAGTATAGGTGGCCATCAGCAGTTACTTCCAGTCAAGGTCATGTTTTCTTTTTACTTTAATCTCTTCAAACAAAGCAGCCCACAGCTGGAAATAGTGAGAATAATAACAGACATTATGATATAATAAGAGCTTAAGATATTTAGAGGGTAAAGCCTCTAACTGTCTGATTCATTTGCATTAATATTACAAATAGATTTTAACTTTATCCAATTATAAACTGTGAGGGCTTTGCAGCTATTTTACCACTGATTTACTTGCATTTCTTTGATTCTATTCAGCATGTGGGACAACTTTTCCAGTCTTCTGGACATATTCTAATTATAGCATGAACAATGTGACATGAATGCAGCACAAAATCCAGACCAAACACTGCACTGCACAATCTGGTTTTACAGATTATAGTTGTGAATAAAATCCTCTGCAAACCTGCATGGCAAATTGTTCCCTCCCATCATTGACCAACACAGCTTCTCTTGTGTTGCACAAACTCTAGAAATTGTAAATGTAAACAGTTACCATTAAAAAAGATTTGGTATCAAATCTTAGTTGTCATCATCTGCATTGCTACAGTTGACTTTGTCATTTTTCCTGTGGCGCTGATGTAAAAGCAGTTATTTGTCATTAGTGCACAGACACAGAACAGTATTGCTCCCCGAAAATCTCATGGTCACTTTGAGACTTTTGACTCCAAACACAATGTTTTAACAAAAGAATTGTTTAAAAGTTTTTTGTGAGAGAAATCTAGCATAAGATAACACATGAAATACATGGTGCAAACACACATTCTTGCACTCATCTGACCTTGCTTGACTGTTTATCATTACAAGCATCATGCACTGACTCACACATTTTGTCCAGAGTGCTGTATAGTGGCCACACACCCACACATAAAGCTATCAGTTGAGGTGAAGTACAGCAGTGACAGTGAGGTTCCCTCTTTCACTTGTATGTTAAAGGAACAATGCAGTATTTGAAATAATCTTCTTGCTCCTTGTCTTCTAGAGAGACATGAAAAGATGGATATCGGTTTCATTTTTGAGCTCCAGGTGTATCAATTAAGAAGACTCTCCTCTTTGATTGATGATAACTATGGTCCCCATAGCACTCCAGAAATGACACACAGCAGAAAAAGCAGATGGCATAAATGTTATTCATTGTCATTACTTGTGGTGCAACATGGCATAAAAACCCACAGAGGTATCCAGATGCAAAGTGCAGACTTCAAGCATGAGCACACTATAACACACAATATAATAAATGCTTGTCATATTTTTTGAAACTGCCAGAATTCCCTGGCAATAATATATAAAACAGAACAGCTGTGAAAGTGTCTGGTTCCTCTGAGTCACTGCAATATGCAGGAATCCACTTTTCCTCCTTAGTGGAAAAAACAGTCCACAGGAGCCTTTATGCCAATTCCTCTCAGGGTTATTAAGTTCAGCTATAATAATGAAATATTGGTAGGTGTTGCTTATGGAGGCTGTTCTTTGTACACACAAAAAAATGTAGATTTTTCTGTTTGTTTGTCTTATAACTAATCAGGAGATAAATTAGGAGATAATGTCGGTTTTCATTTGCAACAATCTATGAAGGACAGGGTACAGCCCATGCTAAGCATAGCTTATCACAAGAGCTGAGAGCTGGGAAAAACAGATTATCTAGCTTCCTTTTAAAAGTGAATTATCTTTCTCATGACAAAACCAGAGCCTACTGATCCAAATGTTGCAAAAACTTAAGGTGAGTTTGAATTTATTGTTTTGCTGCTAAATGTATTTTCCTAAGAGATTTGTGAAGTTATTTTAAAAAGGCAGCCCTCATTTGCTGTATTTGGTAGATTTTCTTTTTAACTTTACAAAATGTTAGGATTTGTTTTCTTGTATCCAGTTTTGTCCAAAGCTTTCTCTGTACTTGATGTGTACCAGCTGATATCCATTTTCTCATCTTACTCTAAGAAAGACAGAACAGGTGGATTTGCAAATTTTGCATTATTAGTTTAAGTTCAAACATTCTCACACAGAGTTACAGTTTTATACGGTGACCATGCAGTCAGACAGTGGTAACTGTTAACAGGGAGCTGGGACACAGTATGTCCTCCTCATTTTCCATCCTGGTCCCATGAGTCAGCAACTCCTCTACTGTCGTCCAGTCATCCAACAGCTTTCTGTTCCTCAGACGACTTAGCTTCCTTTGACTGAGTTCCAAGACTGTGTTGCATCGTCCTTCTGCAAAAGGTCCGACTCCTCTGTTTTCCAGTGCACCCCCATCTCCAATGGAGGCTCCTCCCCTGCTAATGGCATCTCGCACAGTCACTCCTCTGGCCTGCAGCTGCTGCTGCCTTTGCTCACGAGCCAGCAGGAAATGTTCCCTTCTCTCTGTTCGACTCCAGTACCGACCCAGCAGCATGTCAGTGTTGGTCTCCTCATCGGTGCTCATCCCACTGCGTTCGTCGGCCAGCTGAGATGCTCGGTCTCTTAGCAGCTGGTTTCTCGTGATCCGTGAATTTGGGTTGGGTTTGGAGCTTGGATAAAATTTAGGCTGTAGACCAGAACCTGGATTAGGGCTTGAACTCATATTTATTTGTCCCTTCTTTGCATCCCATCCAGCAGCAGTTCCAACCCCTGTGTGGCCTTCTAGGGTGCTGTAAAGGCCTCTGCCTCCCCCAGCTCCGTGGGACTGACGGCTGGCTGGTTTCGGCCAGGTGTCATTTACATCTCCAGCTTGAGGTGGGTGATCCAGGAGATGCTGATGCTCTCTGGCTCGATTCCTCTCCAGCTCCTGTTGCCTCTCTCTTTCCTTCTCCTCCTGAATCTTTGTCTCCCTCTCCAGCTCTTTCTCCTTTTGCATTTGCCTTTTCTGTTCCAGTTCTCTTTCTATCTCTCGGTCCCTTTCTGTCATCATTGGTTCTGGCATCAAGCCTCTTTCTTGCGAGTGCCACCAGTCATGGTGAGTTATCTGGCTGTTAGGGTTGTTGTCATAGCATCGCTCATGGTTTTTGGCACCTCTGATGTTTCCCAGAGGGGCTGGGTGTTGTTGAGGTGAGAAGACAATGCTGGCTGGGTGGGGAGCCATCATACCTGTCACTATCTCACCTTCCTCTGGGAGGCCTGGTGGAATGGCGCTACGTGGCGAGACACCTCCACAGTGGTGCAGGGTTGCTGCACAATAGGAAGGAGATGCTGGGTGGCTAGCCCGGCGGCGGTACTCTTGGGGAGGAGGGCGATGGTGCAGTGTTCGGCTTCTCCTTAGCATCCCCACAGAGCTTGACCCCTGGTGAAGGTGCTGCTGCTGCATGGGTACTTGTGGTCTCCGATGGCTGGATGGGGTGCTGCAGGTGGAGAGGACCGGGCCAGTCATTCTTGGGATTGCAGGATGGGCATGAGAGGGGTTGAAGAGGGCCCCACTGCTGGAACTGTGGCGGTTCAGGCAGGGCCGGTCGGCTTTATGGAACTGAACTGAGGAAACCCTGGAAAAATATACATTTTAGTAAACAGTGACAGAAACATCAGTAATGACACAAACTTTCCAAAGTCAAGTGTTGCTTTTATAAAGACAGGCTTTGGTCTTTTATACTGATTATGTTTAGAGAGCTATAGAAAGTAATTAAATTCTTGACTAATAAGGTATGTTTCTCAATAAATGGACACATTTTGAAGTCCTATTATGCTATATAAATGTAAAGCACAATGAAATGCATTGCTCTGTGTAGCTAATATCCTTTAATTGCAATGTGATTTATTAAAATTTGCAATCTTTTAGCCAAATTAAAAATCTTTAAATGCAAAAATCCATAGAAGTGTACTATTACGCTACTGGCCAAGCCTTCCCCTTCAAACAGATGACATTGTGGATTTTGGGACGTTGTTTACAGCTGAGGATTGCATGAAGCAGAAGGGATTTAGTTGTACTCAGGGGTCTCCAACTACAGTCCGCGTGAGCTACTGTCCTGCAGGTTTTAGATGTCTCCTACCACAACACACCTCAGCACAAGCCTGTTAATGACCCAGTGATTTGAGTCAGGTGTCTTGCATCAGGGTTGAATCCAACACCTGCAGGACAGTAGCTCATGAGGACCGGAGTTTCCATTTTTCAGAATAACTGCTTCAATGTCAAATGAAATTATGGACAATGGTCACTCTAACAAGACCTCAGATGAGTCATCATCAGCGGTTTCACATGCTATTTAAGTGAAATCTCCCACTATCTCCATCAGAGTTGGAGAAGCCCCTGTGGGTGAAAATGAAACATCTTCAGGCAATTACACCAAGTCACGCTAACTTTACTCAAAGCCAAATTGGATACCATGACCTGGATGAATGAGAACCTTCACAGAAATTTTATTGTTGTTTATTGCATTCATCATTAGGTGCATGGTTGGAAATATCAGAAAACTTAACAAAACAAGACACATGAATGAGACAACTAGTTTAATCCTGATGTTACTCTGATAACACTGGCCCTCAGGTTCTGGAAATAAACAAGTGAAAAGTGATTTAAATAAGTGAACCTGCTTAAACTGAATTTGTACATGCCAAAACTGTTTGCTTTTTGTTCTGGTTTTGTTTCTTAATAAATATGTTAAACTGTTTTTGTTGAGTTTAATTTGATGTAAATGCACCTTAATGGGGAAAGTTTAGGTACATGGTAAACAAAAACTTGTTAGCCTCACTTAGGTGTTACAGACTATTCAGTGTGAGGTATTCAATCTGTGAGCAGTTTTTTTTTATCTCTTTATTCTATTAAAGGCTCTTTATTCTATACTAATCTAAATAATTAAAACTGAAGCCTCAAATGTGCAGTACCCTGTATACCACCAGAAGTGGAAAACAAGCACAATTTGTACACCTGTCTCATTTTTTTGCACTTGAATATCATTACCAAACTACAGCTCGTATTTCTGTTTCTGTTTGTTAGTCTCTGTTTTGTATTGGCTTTCAGGTGTGTTTTTTTTTGAGCATGACTAACAGAAAAATTCCAACTAATAATATTACTATGTATAATTACCTGAAAAGTCCGCGGGGTGGGACATCCAAGACAGGCCCGCCGTCCTCCTCCATCCCGTGCTGCAGCCGCTGACACTGAGGCTGCATTGTCAGTGCTTCTGGTATGGCCTCCAGCAGCTCACGGTGGCTCTTGGGACAGCTGTCACGCCTCTCACGTCTCTCACATGGTTCACCCTGATGTTGCAACCTTGCATTGTACAAACGCATTCTCTTCTCCAGCAGCCTCTGGAAGTGCCTGAACTCTCCAGTGCTCACACTGTAGAAGCCTGAATCGCTGAGCTCTGAGGAGATGAAGGACTCTGAGGAAGGTGAGCCCCCACCACCAAAACCCCCACACCCTCCTGGGGCAAGAGCCCCATGTTGATGACAATCCTCCAGGCCTCCCTCCTCAGTCTCCAATCCAGAGAGGTCACCCTGGTGGATTGAGCCATCAGTCCAGCCCAAACCACTGTCCAGCTCATGGTGAAGGGGCATGAAACCGAGTGGCTTCTCCAGTATGAAGTCCTCATCATCGGTCTGCAACAACAGACACCATGAATCCAAAGGTCATAGCACAAATGCACAAATAAAGAGCTATAAATAACTGCTTGTTTTATTTTTAATCTTATTTCATGTGTGTGGTGTTTCAGTGCAAGCTGAGTAATAAACAAATGAGTTCCTGGCAACGAAACACTGAATTTTGGAAAGTATGTAGGGAAATCTCAGCCACATTCGTAGCTTTTTTTTTTTTTTTTTTTGGCCATTCAGGCAACATTATAGTTATGTATTTGAAAACGGAAAACTAATTTGGTTAAGAAAAATACATTTTCAGTATGTTTTATGTTTTTTTTATTGTCAACAAATCCTATGAGAAGATCAAAACCAGCAGACTGGTCATAACTTCATGACTTTGTGACCCTTAGCCTCAAGCCCATAAGTGTAAGTGTGTATTTATTTATTCATTCATTCAATGATTCATTTATCTTTTGTTGTGCAAATACAGTTTAATTTTTAGAAAATTGTCATGGATTTATTAGAATAATGCAGCTGGTCACTTTTATCACTCAAACAGGATATAATGAAGAATTTGTTGAAGCTCAGTTGCTTGTGACGTAAGCTAAAATATACCACAGCACAATGCTATCTATGAGATGTCTGGGATGATACTTTTTTGATAATATTAGTTTATTGTTGATTTGGCAGACCCAGTCATCACACAAAAAGAAGGATAGTAGAAGAGCAAAGTTTTAGATACCTGGCTCTGGCAGGTGGTAGGTTCCTCTAAATCCGCATTACAACATCCCATCAGGCAATTCTGTTCCTTTGGTCGACGACCAGTCAATCCTAGATCCTGAGAGATTAAAGGTATGATAAAAGGACATAAGGAGCAGTTTACAGCGCACTTTCTGTTATTCATTAAGAAATTCTTGGTCAAATCAGCACCCATATACAGAATATGAGTCTATTAGCAAGGTTTGAGATCAGACTGAGCCTTTGATTTTTTTCAGTACAGACGGAGACCATATATATATATATATATATATATATATATATATATATATAGAGAGAGAGAGAGAGAGAGAGAGAGAGTGAATATAATATAATATAATATAATATAATATAATATAACATAATATCATATTTAATCATCTGCTTGGCAAGTAATGGCACAAGGTTGAATGTTGTTCTATGATGTCTTTTTCTGTCATGGATGGCTTGTTTGTGTCCTCCAATCCAAAAAAAAAGCCAATAAACTACATGAAAGAAACTATTGAGCTGTTTCCCTTTGGCTTCAGAGCTTTCTTCATAGATTGTTGTTGTTTGATATATATTTTTTTCAGTTTCCTGTGTGTGTTTGTGTCTCTTTCAGTCTCACCTTGTGGCTAATGTCCACGGTGTCTTGTGGGGAGCCTGACAGGTAGCTATACCGCCCTCCATCACAGTGATCTTGTGACAGAGGCAGATGACTGTAAAAATGTCTGATTGAAATAAGAACACATAAACATATCAAGTAAATTTTTTATATCCAGGCATTGAGTAAGACTTACATATTTGAAAACAGGCACATGCACATGCTGTTTATTTGACGATGGAGTCCATTTAATCATATCTATAGTTTTGTAGATTTTAACAGAGGAAAGTAAAACCCTGGGAGAATTTGTGCTTTGCAGATTCCACAATTACATTTGGGTCTGTTTTGTTTTGTAATATGTTAATTTGGGTTTCCTCATTACTAAACACAGTTACAATTACTTTGAGTGAGAACTCAAGATACAATTTAAACTAGTTTGGGTATCAAAATTTATAGTTGCTTAATTAAAAACAAAGCAAACTAAACTAAATTCATTTTAACTGCAAGCTAAAATAAAGGGGTTGCATGTTTCATATTTTTTACTTTTTTTTTCTTTATTCTTTTATTTGTCTTGTGTTTTGTAGATTTCATGGTTTTAATGGTGCCTTTGCTCTGGGTGTGGATACAGTATATGTTACAATTCTACTTAATTTTTATTTAATTTCTCCTTCATTTAACCAGAATAAAGCCAACATTAGGTAAATTAAATACAGAATTGGATGAATAATGCAAGAAGTTTTAAAAACAGTGACATTTACCAATGCCGTTTTCCTTTCAAGCCCTTAAAATTAACCTAAGATCCCCCAGAGAGATCAGTTTTGTTAATTTCAAATCAGTTTGTAAGTTATTCCAAGTGGAAGAAGCAACGTATTTAAAAGCTTTTTGTCCTAAGTTCTGTTCTCACTCTCAGAACCACCATCTGAAGACCAGAATGAGAGCAAAGGCCATACTGGGTCTGGTTTCTAGATATGTATAACAGAAGTGAGTCAAGAACAGTTTTATATATGAAAATCAGCAATGTGAAAGCCTGTGCACATAGAGGGACAGCCATTTAGCAGTTGCATATAAAGTGCAGTGGCACGTGGGATTTCCACAGCCAGTAATGAAACACAGAGCACAATAGTACACACAGAGTATCCAGGTACTTAAGAAACTGACCAGGGGCATTTAAAAATAATGAATCCCCATAATCCAACAGAGGTAAGAAAGTAACTGATATCAAATTCTAAGATGAAGTGAAAGCATCAGCTTACAACTTTACACAGAAACCAGCTAATACTCAGACTCTTCTACTGATTATGATCTTCTTCTGTGCGCATACCTGTCTTGGTAGGAGGGACTTGAAGTGTTAAGCCCCGCCCCCATCAGTGGAAGTGGAAGGTTGAGGTGATGCAGGTTGAGGGGAAGGGGTTCCCAGGATCCCCTGTCTACATTAGTGCCACGCCCTCTTTGGCCCTTAATTTGCAAGGTGATTGGACGCTGACTGGCGGCCAGGATCCGCAGAGCATCCCGCTGACTCAGGTGGGCTAAACTTCGCCCACTCATCTGAGATATGAGAACAGAGAATGAAAAAAATTAGGAAACATCTGGAAGTGCCACATCTGACAAAGAGCTAAATGATCATCTTCACATGTTTGCTTCCAAAAGAAGGAAACATGAGTATAAGTTCAATATTCACTCTTTACACATTCTTCATACGTAGAGTATTTATCTACAGGAATTGGACAGGGATACTTTAGACTGAACCATGTAGAAAATGTATTGTAAATCCACAACAACTGAGATGTTTTACTCTATCTTCTGAGCAGTCTCTGGATTTTACAACCCGCTGAAACTCCTGCAACCTCTAATAGCATTGCTGTTTTATCATTCTGTTCAATATGTAACAATTATGTGTAAATCTTTTGGATCAGTTTAATCCTTAAAATTCTCTATGAGCCCCTCAATGTAATATGTAAGCTTTCTAGATGATCGGGTAACATAAACAGATCTCTTTAATGAAAATAGTTCCTTTCTGTTCCTCTGGGCCCTGATTAACTCAGGAATAACATCAATCTGTTACTACACAGATCACTTGTCTATGTTAATCATCTTCAGTGTGTAAAAACTATATTAGTTATGTGGATCATCATTACTTCAGTCAAATATAAAAATATAGTATGAATAGTTGACACAGATTATATCAGCTGAGTGTTAAAAATAATAAATTATGAAAATTAAAACTACATTTTCTCTGCTTCAGAGCATATATTTAAGTCTCTGAAATTATTGCTAAAACAAAAACCCAAAAAGAAGAAAATTCTGGCATTTTCTTTCATTCTTTCAGATTTAAAAAGTGTCTAATTCAGTCAGCACTAAGCAGTCCACATTTATAATGAAAATGTTCATCACACTCAGTTCAGAATGACAATATCCACCCCCTTCTCATCTTTATCTCATTCAAATGCAAGTTCCAATCAAGCTGCCTTCACTGCAACTAAGAGGTGGGAAGTCAAAACTCTTCTGCTCTTGCTTTTTGCTGTGTTCATCATCATTGTTTGACAATGAAATAGGATAATAATGCTCAAGTCATTTGTCTAGTGTGTTATGTACCAAACTGACTTTCATTAGGTGGTTTTTATTTCTCTCTGTTTGGAAATTGGAAATTCTAATTGGTTCTGCCATTGCTAACATTGGAGAATAATATTCCACATAACCAACAGTTCTTAATGTGGTTTCTACAGACAAAAAAATAATAAATTAATGAAAAAAAATACAAAGACATGGGTCAACAATTACATCCAGGGTTTAAAAAAATTATATGTGACAGATGTACAAACATGCAACTGGTTGTAACTTTCCGTAATGCAAGGTTTTAACAGCCTAATCCAACTTGGGCCATTCAACACTTTACTTGTGATAAGACTGTGCCCACTGGACTCGTAAATACTGATTCTGCATTGCCAAACTGCAGACATGAGAAATGTAATAAAACTACCAGTCATGTTTCTCTTTTGGTATGGTGGATGGTAGCCTGAGTTGGGCTTGCTGTGTGTGCTAATGTGAGCCCTCAAGCTATTGACTGCATGCTTTGTTATATGGTAATAACATGCTTCAAGAATTATTCAGTGCATCCAATCTAAAAAAAAAAAGCAGTCCCTGAAGTAAGGAGGATTTGAAGATAACCTTAAAACCAATTAATGTAAAAAAAAAAAAAAGAAAAAAAAAGAAAGAAAGAAAGAAATTCTTGGTGGAAAGAGGAGCCGTCATTCTGTCTTTCTTTGGTATTTTGACAAAAGCATATTAGTAGCTATTACATTGAGGCTTGAGGAAACTGTTTCATTTTGAGAAAAAATGGGAGTAATGTGCCTCTTTTGAAGAATGTAACAGGTTACCTAATGACCAAATGTTACACGAATGCATCACGGGAATAAATCAAGCACTGCTCCAGCCCAGCCAATGTGGAAAAACAGCATTCATTAGCATCTCCAAAACATTTTTGACACAATGCAAATTGTCTTAATCAGTCACTGTTTTTCTGTTGGGTAATGAGACTCCTGCCTGATGATTCAGTGACACCTGATCAATTTAATTGTGGTGATCAAATATGAACATGTTGTCCATGGCTGCTGTAAAGGGTTAACACTTACAAGCAACATAGACCTCATCCTACTTCTCACACACAAATGCAGCTCAGCAGCTCATCGAATTAGACGCATGAACAGTATTGTTAACTCCAGTACATCACAGCCATGAGTCACCCCCTGCTACATTCATACACACACACACATGTATATATATATACATATAAATACACACACACATGCACACACACAGCATGAGCAGAGAAGCACAAAATGGCACCTGTGTGTGGAGACAGAGGATGGCAGCAGAATGAATGTGAGCCTCCAGGAGATGAAGATGACAAGTGTGTGCACAACATGAAAATACTACATTTTTATAAAAATGATTTAATAAATTTAAGAGTTTAGGCTTCTAAACGGAAGGAAATCTGAATTATTATCCACATATTTACAACCACAATTGTAAAGTCCTGCAGAAATCATGATGCCATTTTACATCTGCATACACACGCACGCACACACACACATATATATATATGTATACACATAAACACAAGCACTACAGCTTTGTTTCATTTTTTTCAAAAAAAGATGCCATAAAACACAAACACTGCAACACACTGCACTACAGGTCTTTAGGGGCTCACCGTTTGGTCACCCATCCATGGTCCAGAGAGCCAGCAACCCATCGTCACGGCAACAGAAGACAGCTGGCTTGGGTTTGGTGAAAATCAGCGACGCTGCCGTTTCCTTCAGCAGATCGTCTCCTCCTCCTCACTCTCACTCTCTCTCTCCTCTGTGTGTCTTTCCACTATCACTCTCTTCTCTGCATCTGCTGTCTTAACACTGTCCCACAAGCTGCTCCTCTTACACGTATACCTCTCTTTTGTTCTTGATCTTTTTTGATCTGTTACTTCAGCTATCCTCATCCCTCCTCTTCCTTGACAGTTCCAGATTTTAGCATCTTGCACACACATATGAACACACACACCCATGCATGCAGCGCTGCAATCATAGAAATATGCGCAGGCTGACACGGTGTATTCAGAGATGGAGAGGGAAACACGCAGTCACACAGCAAGGAGGGTGTCTGATTGGTGGCCTTTAAAGAGTCATCAGCCAATCATATGCAGTGTTCTCCCTGTGGATGTTTTCCTCTGTGACTGAAGCTCCTCAGCAAAGTCTCCTGCAGGATGCCGTCTCTACTGCAGTGATACAGTAGCAGAAGGAACACACCAGCCAGCCGTCCATCTTCTAGCTGTTCATCCAGGATCCCCCAAAAGAAAGACATGCTGGGAAATGTAGTCTATTCAGTGATCAGCTTGAGATTAACTAAATAATTACCTTTTTAATTTGTGTGTGATCAGATCTGTAAGGGAAGAGATTTAAAGACTTCTGGATCTAGACTAAACTGACTTCCAGTATAAGGATCAATTTAGCCTCTAACTAGTTTGTTAAATGGTAAGTCAGTCAAATATTTTTATATGGTAGCAGGTCCGAGTGGCAGCTGTCACCATAGAGAGTGGGGAGATGTTATCTTTTTAAATGTGGTGATAATGGTTTACATTTGAAGGGAACTCTTGGGAACAAATTCAGGTGTGAACATAAAACTGCCAAAAAACACATGTGTGGGGAAAATGTGTTTCATCCTTGTAAGTAGCCTACACACATTATTGCTTAAAATACACAAATTAGATAATTTACAAATGCATATTTTGGATGCAGTTACAGTAGCAAGACAGACAGATGTATTTCTCCATCATGGATGAAGCTGATGCGCCGTTACTCCCTGGGATTGATTCTGGTTTTGCTGATAATTCTCATCGCAAGTGGCCTTGAAATGTTAGAAATACTCAATAAAATATATTTCTTCTTACACTCAGTTGTAACCCCATTTCTAAAAATCTTGATGCATTTTGTTCAATTGAAATAAAAACACAATGCAGAAGTTTTATATAGTTTCAGGACTTCACATCATTGAATATTTTCCACATCTTAGATTTGCTCCCAGTAAAATGTGTCAAATGTTGCTTGATAGAACTAAGAGAATTTTAGCTGCTCACTTTTCAGTAGGTGACAGATGTGGCTGCAAGCTGACTAACATCTGGGCTCAGACTAATGAGCTGTTCTAATAAGTGCAAAATATAGCTGGCATTGCCATGTTGAAACTAATATTTATATAAATGATTCAGTTTTAATGGTGCCTTTGCAAATTCAGTTCACATTATCCATGCACTAATGCACTGTGTGCTAATGCACCTCCATATCGAACACATTTTCACTCCCAACTTGGCACACACTTACATTTAGACAGATGCATCCTGCATTGGTTTTGAGTTCAGAGGGTTAACCCAAAACCATTACTTTTGGATGTGCAGGTTTTATCAAGTAACATAACAGTTGCAGGAGTATGTCTGCAAAGATTCTTATAATAAAATGTATTTTATTGCGCATTTTAACACTGAAACTCAATATTTTGAATGTTAACCAACCACCTCCTCTCAAAGATCCAGTTAAACTTAGATGGCTTACATGACTCATGCCTCAAACCATCTCTGTCCAAAGTGTGTACATCACTATCCTCAAAGGAGTGTACCTCATCCTTGACATGTAGGTGAACCACTAAGTCGTGATATATAGAACTGCCTTACCTGTTGTGTCATGCATTTGTGAAGTTGTTGTTTATTTTCTCCTATAATGAAGGTGTGTGTATTCTTTGCTGCACTGCACTGCATACATGATGCCATTCAATTTGTGTGGCAATTTCAATTCAATATACATTTTAAATTATTATTTTAAAAGACAATAAAATACATTGTATTTCTTTATTTATATAGTACTTTCATAAACATCATTTGCAAAGTGCTTCACACAAGGAAATGATAAAATACTGTTTGATACCATACTTAAAATATCACAATTCAGAAATACAACAACAATATAAATTTGTTGGCAGCTTTCCAAAGAACTAATAAAATTTAGGACCAAATCAATTAAATCAAAATTAAAAAAAGGCTGATAAAAAGTTTTTAGACAACATGTAAAGAAGGTAAGAAATCTTTGCTGACCTGCTCACCACTGAGGTTCAACTGAGTCTCTGGTACAAATAGGATCTCTGCATATGTTTAGACTCATATTGTACTAAAGGTTCAGCAAATTAATATTTAAGAGGCCATGTAAGGCCTTGAATTTCAACAGAAAATCTTAAAACCAATCAACCAAACTGGGAATCAGTGCAAAGAGTTTACACTCCCTAACTCCTCTCTACAGAGAACACCTCCTCACGAAATAACATGTTTAACACCTTGATACACCTAACCTGATTGTATAGCACAAACCTGACAACCAAGTGCTGCACAGTCTGGAGCCAATCAATTATTTATTCATTCATTTATTCATTTGTTGAAGAGGCTGTTTAAATAGTTGAGTTTTAAGAAGATGAAAGCATATAAAACACAACAGAACTATTTGTGCTTTTGTAAAAAGACAGTTAAAAAAAAAAACTAAAGAGCATTCTGTTTAGTTTTTTACTTCATGTCATAGATAGAGACAGATTAGGGAATAAAGACTCTGTACAACAGATTAATAAATTGTAAAGCATTCTCTCAGTGAGATAAAACATTAAACACTGCAGTGGTGAGGTAGACTTGTTTTATATCGTGCATCAAACTGAGAGGAGTAGATGTGTTATGAGGGATTCTTTGGGCAGTTGTTGTGATGTATTTAGAGAGAACTAGTCGGCTGGAGGATGGCTGGGGACAACTTTCTTAAACAGAGCATGTACCATAATGCTTTGTTTACTGGGTCATACAGCTAGCATGATTTTGGTTAGAATAGACCTCTTCTGAAAATTAACATATAACATATATTTTTTGAGTATTCTTTTTGATTATTGTTGTTCTATTACATGTGTGTGTCTCTGCTAATAAGTGTAATGATAAAGTTAAAATAAAATTTGTTGTTCCTAGAAAAACTTCAAACACCAAGGCTGCCACAGTCAAAACTTAAACAAGAAATATGTATACTGTTTTACCTTTTAAGACTACAGTTTTAAATGCATAAAATTCTTGTTTCATTCATGGAGAAAATTAATTTAATATATTAAACCAAGAAACAGATGAGAGACTTTCGAAGTTATTGAGAATACGCTCCTCCATGTTCACTTTTCTTTTATCTACATAAAAAAAATATGAATAACCTTTTGAACTAGCAGGAATAAAATGAGTCCCATCTTTATGCCATAACATTACATGTCTGTGGCCTAATAAATAGTTCATTTAGCTCAAGCTGTAAGAGTCAAGAGGGATATCTCTTCATGTTCACACTGATTGTCACCAGTTAAAGCATCAGTGGCAAAGTTATGAAATATATCAGTGACAGAGCATTTGAGTTAAAAAAAAAAACGACTTTGATATGAAAACAGCTCACATTCAGTTTCGCATTCTGCTCCCACTGCAAAGTCTTCCTATGTGGATGCTGCAGGAAAAAAAAAAAAAAAAAACTGTCATGAATCATATCTGCACAGAACCAGAAAACGGCCATCTATATGTTACTTGTATATAGACCTAATTTAATCCCATTCACTATCAATGACCCATCTTTTACTGTTTGGTTGTTATGGTAACCAGCTTGGCTGCCAAATTTATGTATGTGTGTGAGGTTTTGTGAATTCACTGAATAATATTTTAAAGACAAGAAGAGCTGTTTTGATGCTCCGATGTGACTATTAGTGTTACTGGTGATACTTTGGAGGCACAGATTTTAGTGAAGATCATGTGTGCATGTCTCACTGCTGATGATGATGATGATGACTGTGACGGGTGCATCTGGATGCCTGTCTCTGAGTTCTGCCATTTCTGTACTGAAGTGCGGAGGCGGAGAGAGGAGAATGAGCATGTGTGAGAGTTACATACACATACATACTGTAGAACCTCAGCTGCGACACACAGACCTGTCTGTGGCTAAAAATGGAAAGCAAACTTGCTGTTGCTGAGAAGCCACAAGAAGGCTCTATATGAAGAGAATGAACATGAATAGATTCAT
This sequence comes from Melanotaenia boesemani, assembly GCF_017639745.1. Taxonomy (NCBI): domain Eukaryota; kingdom Metazoa; phylum Chordata; class Actinopteri; order Atheriniformes; family Melanotaeniidae; genus Melanotaenia; species Melanotaenia boesemani. The sequence goes on along the minus strand of NC_055684.1, from coordinate 17,464,384 downwards.
ATTTACATCCAGCTAATCTCACATTATGATTTCACCACATCAAAATTAGGTTGCCAAAGTCTTTTTAGCAGTATTGCATGACTGGTCAGGGAAAATGATTCTTGATAAACTAAAATTAGTGGGAATTAATGGAACGATGATATACATTAGAGAGAGAGAGAGAGAGAGAGAGAGAGAGAGAGAGAGAGAGAGAGAGAGAGAGAGAGAGAGAGAGAGAGAGAGAGAGAGAGAGAGAGAGAGAGAGAGAGAGAGAGAGAGAGAGAGAGAGAGAGAGAGAGAGAGCGCGCGTTTGGTACAGTATGTCCTGAGTTGGGATCTGTAGAGGCGGTAGTCCAATGATTGGTTGGTCATACCGGAATGTGTTGTGATTGGTCAGCTCATCAGCGGTACCAGGCGGGCTATATGACGGATTTTATACTTAATTTCTTGTAGTTAGTTTGTAGGTTACAATTACACTTCCTAACGACTTTACACTTCAGAGACAATGTTTAAAGAAGTGTTATCAGTCATTTATTATCTATTAAATGACGTGTAGCAAGTCATTTCCGTTCTGTTGTAACAGGCAGCTTTTTTTTTTTTTAGCTTAGCAGGCTAACTTCCCATTGACATCACGGCTGTTTAGTGTTAGCAAGCAGGAGCTCCAACTGTAGCAGCAACATCAAGTGACAAGGTAATACTGGAAACCACCTGATGATATTAATTAAGATATAGTTTAGCACATGCTTAGATGGTTTGTGTAAATCAGAAACGTGCTGTTAATGGAGCTCGTTGACCTAGCTACTTACTTTTTATCTAAAATACAATCACATGTTTTTGTGTAATGATAAACTATCGGCTACAGTTGATGTTGAACTTACTGGCTGTACATAAATTAAAATAGCAATTAAAACATTTCTCGAGCCAAACATTTCCCAGCAGAAAATAATTTCTACGGTGCTTGTTTTAAAGCTGAACTTTTTAACCAGTCAGGAGGTTAAATGCGTCTTTTATTTATTATCACGTATTTTTAATGTAACATGGATATTGTGATAAACCTCATACCTTTTAATGATCTTATTACGCATTTTGAAAGTATGAAAACTGTACTTTCTGTACTACGTCAGAAATCCAGTTCGCTAACCTGTCCTGTGCATCTGCTCCTGCTTACTCATAGCATGAACTGCCCTCCCACTAAACGCCTCCGAGGCCTCAACCAAGATGTAGTGACAGCAGTGGCCTTCGATGACCCTTTTGGAGATGATGAAGAATTCACCCAGGATGACTTGGATGAAATAGACATCATTGCCTCACAGGCCATCACCTCAGCAGCAGGAGGGGCAGGGGTAGGGTCTAAACCAGGAGCCAAGCTGAGTGAAACAGTCCCTGGGTCCAGCTGGCCATCATCCACAGGGCAGAGCAAACCTCTGTACAGAGCTACAGCCGATCAGAGCAGAGAGAACACAGTTGGGTTTAACAGAGGAAATGCTCTGAAATCTAGCAGGGACCCTCATGGTGAGTTCAGGACAAAATCATTTATTAATTCATGGTAAAATTGGTAATATAAATGGCTGTACTTGATGCATTCAGATATTTCATTTCACTGACAACCTGCATTCTTGTTTTTATCTTTCTAGGCTGCCACTGATTTGACTAAATTTCTATCAAAAGTTAACTGTTTTCACAGAGAAGAGAGCATTGTTTCTATTTAGCTGTGAGAACAGAAAACAACAATTTACAACAGTAACAGAGAACAGACAAAACTTTTAACTCCAATTTCAAGTAACCAAAAATTCTGTGCTCTTAGTTCCTGTTGTTTATTTATTTTTTAATTATTTATGATGTTAATGAACATACAGAATTACCAGAGTCTTGTCTGTAGTTTGAGATTAAGGGGCCGTCCCCATGACGCCGAATTGCAGTGAAACCACAAAAGTATTTTAGCAAACCACCCTTTCATCCCCACGAAGCCAGGGATTAGCCTCCATGAAACCAATCATGTCTGAAACCAGGTACCAAGGTGGATAGGTTTGAAACCGCCCTGTCTGTGGTACTGTGTGGACAGTGTAACCACACCACTAGAGGATAAGACGTCAATGTGATGAGCACGTGCCAAACACAGCAACAATAATGGCGTCCGCGACCAACTGTGTTGTGGTGCTGCTACAGACAGTCCAGGCTTGTGTATAGCATTAACACCAAAATGCACTGCTTTTACAACACAGTATTGTCCTACTTTACCAGCAACAGCTGGAGCAAGCAGATATGTCATTATCTGAGCATGCTCTACATCTTGTTCTAGCTCTGGAGTGTTACTCTTTAATCATCATAACGCTCCCCACAGCCTTGTAGTATGTACTACAGTGGTTTCATGCAGATGTTGAAGCCTTTCTAATAGTTTTCGCCACCGTTTTCACACCTGAACTGGCTTCGGTGCCACGTGGACATAAGAGCCAGTGTGGAGTGGAAATGTGTAAAACTGTAGGCACAGACACCAGTGCTTTGTCCTTTAGTAGAATGAATGTGCAAATACTGACATCCAGTGTCTTTAAATAGGTTAAAGTCAGAAACTCTGAATGCAGTCTTTAATAATTAAATTACTGTAATCACATCTAAACATATTATCATTTGGCTGTTCACAATCTTATACTGTGACAAATACTGTTGCTTAAACAAAATGAAGGGATCTTTAAAGATAATAAAAGCACAATTTAAAAATAGAACAGACCAAAAGAAAGATCTAATATAAATCAGTATTTTTTTTTTCCAGAAATTACAGACAAGATCAAAATGTAGACAGAAAGACATAAAAACTAAGTGAATACCTGGTCAATTTGTGAATTATATTGCATAATGAAACTCTTTGTCAACACATGCATCAAGACCTGCTGATGACCAAATGATTGCCAAACATTCATTGATAGTTTCTGTGGCACGGTGGATTTTGTGTTTAGGTAACATGCAACAGCAGTTTGGATCAGACAGAGGAGAATCTTACAGATTCCTTGAGGTCCAGCATGCAGAGCTGAAGAGGAAGGTGAGACAAGCTTTATAAAACACCAAGTCCAACCACACAACTAGTAGATGTTGTAGATCAGTAAAAATAACCTTGTAAAATTTAAATTTCATGTTCAACCTCAAGTTCCTTGCTGCTGCAATAATGTGTACTGCTGTCTATTCTGCAGCCCTTAGTTTTAGCAGCATTGTATGTGCAACATGACATTATTGATGTATTTGCAGATTTTGGGAACTAATAAATGTCAGATCATAAACAAAAATATAAAAAAAAAAAAAAAAAAAGCGCCACTGGGAGGAGATCCCGGGGAAGACCCAGGACACGCTGGAGGGACTGCATCTCTCGACTGGCCTGGGAACGCCTTGGGATCCCCCCAGACGAGCTGGCGAATGTGGCCGGGGAGATGGAAGTCTGGGCTTTCCTGCTTAGGCAGCTGACCCCAGCTAAGTGATGGATGGATGAATGGATGTTCATTCCCTCACAGTGTGTTTTTTAATTAGCTGAAGGAGGTGGAAGAAGAAATTTTGTTGAAGAGCGGGGAGATCCGGGTCCTGAGGGACTCTCTGAAAACAGCTCAACAAGAGAAAGAAGCTCAGAGACAGAACCAGATCCTGCTGGAGACTCAGAAGCAGAAAGAACAGAGTGACAGGGAGAAGGAGCTGAACAGAAAGGTGAGGATAGCTGGAGAAAACACACACGCACACAAAAAAGAGCTGATAATCATTTGGAATAATTGCATACAGGTTCAGTCTCTGCAGTCTGAGCTGCAGTTTAAAGAAGCAGAAATCCATGAGATGAAAACCAAACTTCACAGTTCAGACAAAAACAAGACAGCTTCTCCACTACCAAAACACAGGTATGGCATCCCAACAATAATAACAGCAAGTTTGATTGTCAGTTAATTTTTTTTTCTGTGTGTATGTTTTTGTTTTTTCATAAAAAATGTACACTCACCAAGCTTGATGTAGATCAGTATCTGAGGTTTATGCATCCGTTCATTCACTTTTCACTCCCAGAGTGACTTCAGAATGACCTTTTAACATAACATGCATGAATTTGGACCATACAAGGAAACCAGAGCACACAGAGCATGTGCATTAATATCTGCATTCCTCTCATCAGATTGTGCTGCTCTCCCCTTTTATTCTATTCTATTCTATTCTACAGTCATTTAGCAGACGCTTTTATCCAAAGCGACTTACATTTGAGAGCAAGAACAACACAAGCATGAATTCAAACAAGATGGGACGTCATAATTAAGTGTCAGACCACTTTTGAGTCCAGTTGGACCTAGGTGCTGTCATGTAGTGCTAGTGCAGTGAATTAATTTTTTTTTTTTTTTTTTTTTTTTTTTTATCTTCTCCTAGTCCTAAAGTACTCAGTACTCTTGCCCAGATGCATCATGGGAGCAGCAGCAGCTCCTCCTCTCCAATAAGAAACGATTTCATTACCAAAGAGGTATTTGGGGCTCAGATATCATCCAGAATGACTCCGGTGAAAACACTTGTGAAGACTCTCAAAGATGGTGGGTCACTAAATGATGATATCATGAGTATGGTGGCAGTTCAAAAATTAATACAGATTTTCAGAAGTTCCCCAAACTGTGCTCACTGTTAAAACTTTGTGTTTTTGTGTGTAACTGTGTGTGTGTGTGTTTTGCAGCAGACAGAGTGTCCAGCAGCAAATACGAAGCAGCTCGTCCAGACCCTTTCTTGTCTGTCAGACCTGCTCATTTCCCTCACAAAGGTCAGTCACTCTGCAAAGCAGTTTCAAATGGTTTTATTTTTAATTATGTGGGTTTCTCACATAATGTGCAGTGGATATGGAACCTATACTTAGGTTTGTGAACCCATCTGATTGTGTAACAATTCTTTTTTTATATAAATAAATGTAGTTTGATTACATTACAGAATGCAGTTAGCTACATTAGCTTGCAGTGCACAGTAAGCCTAAAGAAACTGTGGATGTTTAAAATTCAATGCAGCTCTTTGTACATCATGTCTATGATGATTTTATTGTGGTGTAGGAAAAGAACAGTGTAGGGCAACAATAAATAAATTGATAGAAATGAACAACCAGCAGCTTCATTTAATGACATGGCAGAGTGAATCAACACTTTAAAGATTTCTGCCTGCAAATAAATAACAAAATGATGTGCATGTCACAACTCAGGAATGGCTTGGTGCAAATAGACATTCTTATTCTTAGATAAGTATGTGATATTTGTGTTAAGAGCAATTCTGTTTAGTTGTGTGTGTGGTTCTGTGTCCCCTAGGCAGTGTCCTGCTTGGGTTGTTGTTGCAGCAACCTCTGTTTCCTAGTAGCCTTGGAATATCTCATCTGCTGTCAATGAATCTGACTGACTCCAGGTAAACAATGTACCTGGTAGCACCACATCATGAGTAGCAACACAATACAACTTGCACATTATAAAGCTGCATTAGTTACAGAGATGACAAAGGCAGTTAAGTGTTTGATGTTACAATATAAATGTGGATTTGAAAGTGCTACAATACCCTGCAGTAGCCCAGTAAACACAAATCAACACTGTCTGTAGAGCAGGCCTGCATTAATGTAAACACATTCTACACATTGGGCCTTCAGCGTAACCATCGGTCATCACATGATTTTGTGGAATCCACAAAAGCAGAAATGACCCCTGTTTAATAAAATCAATATTTGATGTATTTTGGGATTTTTGTTCTTGTTTGTAATACAAATTTTTCTTAAAGTACAACAATCCCTGTTTTAACAACAGTAGTTGTGGTGGTACTGTTATTAGAACTTCAACTTACCTAAAACATTAGATTGACTAATGTGCTGTTTTGTGTCACTTGATGTTCAGTCAGTTGTCAGCAGGCTTTCAGCTCCACTCTGATCCACTCACTGCAGCCACTGTAAATGAAGCTGGAGCCCCCAGAGCTGCCTTGAGTGCAGTCCAGACTCTGGCTGTGACTGGACTCAACATGCTGAGTCAGAGTCAACCAGCAGCTGCAGCCAGCAGCAGCAAAAACAGGTAGATCAACTGATTCAGACCTCTGCAGCTGCTCCACTGAACCCTGTCAAAAGTGCTCACTGAAGAATCCAGAACAGCAAATGCTGAAAACTAAACAAATATGTGAACCACAGTGACCTCTTGTGGTAAAATATTGAAATTGCAAAGCTGATTTTATAGAAAACTAGATGCACTCAGGGAGCGCAGATCTCTGCCAAGCTCTCCCAATAGTAAAAAAAATCATGGATCCCCAAAATGTAATTACTTGTTCTTTATTCCTTTTATTCCTCAAAATGTAATTAAAATCCATAACTTTTTTTTAATTTTGTTGCCAACAGAGAGACAAACATACACCCTCGAAAACATAACTCTGCTTTGGTGGAAGTAAATTTACCTGAAACACAGTAGACATTTTAGATCTCAGGAGCCCATTAGCTGATGTTGATGATCGACACCACTATCAATTGTCAGAGTGAGGAGAATCGAGGGATAGATCCCAAATTCACCTTAGAATACCATGAGGATCCAGAAAGAAGATAACCCTATCATAGTACATCATAGACATTATCTTTATGTAACCTGCCAGGACATTCATGAGTAATTTCAAAGAAGGTCATAGGAAAACACAGTGAGTGGTTTGATTGAAATGGATTAATTGGTAAAAGCACAAAAGTGGACACTGCTGTATCATGTTTCTGTTACATTCCTACATAATTGCTTGGAATTTAAATTGTCCTTTTGTTTTTGTGGCAGCGTTTGATAATCTTTTAACTGAGGGTCTCCCTGTCATTTTGGGATACTACATGTTCGGATTGTTGCCTTCCAGCATGTGCAAAGATCTTCTGTACTGCACGCATTTCATGCTGCTCTCTGTACAGGGGGCTCTGGTCAAAAAGATATTAAAGCTCTAATTGGTCAATATTTTATAAATGAAATGTTTGTGCAGAATATATTTTGGGTGTGATCTGCTGAAATTTTAGAGACCACCGTCTCAGTCCTAAATAAAAGAAAAGCTCTATATGTGCAGGTCATGTCCTGGAGCCGTCCTCCTCCTCCCTCTGTTGGATCGTCTCCTGTCTCAACTATGCTGGGCCCTGGACTCCCTCCGCTCCTCCACAGGCAGTAGTGGCTCAGACTCGACAAGTACGAGCTCAGTCCCAGCAGGCCGATCTGTTTCTGCATCTCCTGGGCTGGGAAAACTTGAGGAGTCTAGTTTGTCTGGTTTTAGCATGGAAGACGTTGGTTTGGCTGCTCTGAGGCTTCTCAATCTCTTGATGGTCTACAGTGATGAGGTGATTGCATAACTTTATCAAAAGAGGCATCTGTAATGCACAAAAAAATCACACATGTTAGAGGTTTTGTTTTGGTAAACCACAAAAAAAAATCCTCAATAAATCTCAGCACGGCAATTGTTTGCATGTATTTTAAAGGTAATTTGTTTTTGAGCATTTTCTGAACCCGCAGTGCTGATATTTGACTTGCTTCTCAGGTGGTGGAGGCTGTGCTGTTAAAGGAGAATCACAGCACAGACAAGAAGGTACAAACACATTTCCGAACTTTATTGCGTTTTTTTATATCACAATGATCTTAGACCACAAGTTCGTGGTCTTGACCTACATGGATGCAGATTGTGTACTGAAATGTGCTGTCTCTGAAATCCTCTCTCATATTATAGAATGACCGCCCCGCTATGTGTCTGGATGTCTCCTCCCAGAATACCTTGCTGCAATCAATGCTACGGTTGTGTGACGTACGGCTTGTTGGTAGCGGCTCCCAGAGGGAGGAACTTGTCCTCAACACTATGAAGACACTTTGTGTCCTAATAGAAAGGATGCCACACATGCATTCTGAGAGGTACACGCACACACCAGCTTTTATTTGAAAGATCACAGAAAACTGATAATATTTAAGTTTTATCCTTGGAATTTTTCCAAATGAATGATAATGTGAATGTTCAGAAACAGAAGAGTGACTAAAAAGGCGTCTTTCTTTTACTAATCCTAAGAAATAGTATTTTTTCTGCATTTGTAAGGACCCCCTGAAGTAGTAAAGTTGATATTATTACTGTTTTCATGCCTTATTTAATCAAAGACAGATGTAATGTAGCGCTCAGTAGTGCAATTTACTGCATGGTATTGCCACTTGCTGTCAGTGGTTATGTAATAACTGTAAACTCCCTGCTGCAGTGATTTACAGTTTCTGTGGTAACCAATGTTGAACCATGACTATTCGATTTGAGTCATTTCAGTTTTAACTTGACCAAAGATGCCCCAGACAACAGCAACACAGAAAATTATTTGTCAAGAGAAAAATAACTGCATCACCACCTTAATTGCTTTCGAGCTTCTGGTCACATGACCGAATGTTAAATCCCTCGTCATTACGTGTGAAACTCTATTGTTCTTTTTTTGTCACAGTTTAGCTAGTTTCTCTCTCCTTTTGTGCTCTGTATCATCGCGTGTGTGTGTGTTTCACCATTTTTGGAAGAGGGCCTTAGTTCCTTGTGTAGAGAAACAGACTGATGCAGATCAGGTGTGACGATCATTTTATTTGAGTTGCTATCGACTAACTCAATTACAAGTGCATAAATTACAATAAAAGTTTCTCAACAGGTTTCAGCAGATCTAAAATTAAAGATGGGCTACTCACAAATGATCATTTGATTGTTTAAACTGTTAAATAATTGTTTAACATGTAAATATTGTTGCTAACTGCGGCAACATGTAAGGTAACAAATGTGTACATCTTAGCTACTGATAATTTAGTGCGATTAAATTTGTGATTATTAATAGTGTTTTAGTAAAATATCAAAGACATTTTAGATAAACTACATTTGTAACTATGTTATTGTGATGGCATCTGTCCTTTCTGCAAATACGGCTTATTATTTATGTCTGAGTGTTTACATTTATTTGCTGATTGTCTTTCTCTGTACAACAGTTTAATTTGCTAGTGAATTAGATTTTCAAGCAACCACATGCTATATCATTCAGCATGTCTGAGAGAACGTTAAAACATTAAACATTCAGAGTTGAGCCCATATAAAATTGTGACTGCTGAGGAAGTATAAAAGCAGTAACAAAGCATATTTTCCAATTGTAACCAGTATTATTATTTTGCTTATAAAGGGCTAAATTAAATTAAAATCTGTTGAGATTTAAGATTTGTTATTGATATTATCAAGTTCCAATTAACAGCCTGTCTCCACTTAATGCTGACTCATCATATTTGGGTTTATTATAAAATCAGAATCGTTGCATTCATTTTAGACTTATGTTATTTATTTCCCCCTCCTAGGTTGCAGTGTGTGTTGCAGGTGGTGTGTACATGTTTGTCAGCAGACAGTAGGCTGCAGACAGTCTCAGAGTGTGTGTGTGTCCTCATGTCGATGACTGACCATGAGACCCTGGCCAAGCAGCTCTGCTCTCAGCATGGTGAGGATCAAGCCACAGCACAGTTACTGCAGTGACTTAAACTTTTTCAAAATCTTATATATGCACTATTTGTTACAATGCTTTGATTATTCTTTTTACTGAATTGTTTTTATTGAAACAGGAACACTGAGACAGTCTTGTTTTTTTCCCCTGTAGACCCCTGTGTTTTTCTGAAGTTATTCCAGTTGATAAGAACAAGACCAGACAACAAAGCAACGCATACAGACTGGATTTTACTGAACCTTCAGGTAAGATGTTGAAGCATTTAGGCGAATAGGAGGATATTTGGTGTGTTTCAAAATTAACTTTATTCACAATAAACAAGGAAAAACACAATCTGCAAAAAAAAAAAAAAAAAAAAAAACAACAGATGCACTGCTATGGGAGTTGATAGCAGAATACAATATCTTTATTGTCATTGTAACAAGTACGAGATTTAAAAGTGTCATCTAATCAGATTAGAAATTGTAAAATTGTACATAAAATGTACAAATAAAAGCAACATTTAAAAAAAAAAAAAAAAAAAAAAAAAAACAGCACGAGCAGAGACCCATCACTCATACACAGGTGTACATTCTGGTATTGCACTCATCCCTTAGAAAACATACAGCACATTGTGTTTTTTTTTTGTTTTGTTTGTTTTTTTTTTTTAGTATTGAGTGTTTTTTAATGTTTGTTCTGGTTTTTATTGTTCTGACGGCAACAGTTCAAATAGCAAGTGTCCAGGGTGTGAACTGTCCCTAATGATAGTCTGTTCTTGTAGTGTTTGGAGGTTAAAAATCTAAGAGGGTTATCTGTGATGATTCTGGCTGAACAGACCAGATTGAGTTAGTAAATTAACACTGTTAGTTTTTCAGAAAAGTTCAGTATGTATGTGGCTTTTTGTGTGAATGTGGAAATTAGAATGAAACAGACTTTTGTGTCATGTAAACCCTTGCAGCACAGTTAAGGATGTTCTGAGACTGAGAATTTACAAGTAATAATATGACTGTTGTCTTGGTTTTTGCATGTCAGGTGGTTCGTTTGTTGAGCAGACTGACTCAGAGGACAGAGAGCTGGACGACCAACGTACAGACTACATGTCAGTGTTACACTGAGGTAAACTTCTTGAGCCTGTGTTCTGTCTCATGCAGTGAAAATCTAGACTTTGTGTTGCTTCTAAAGGCCCGTTTATGCTCAAAGCAGAAAATGGATATGCACACAGTTTCGTTCGTCTCCTGCATCAGTTACACACGTAATTTGGTCCGTTTTCACAGAGCTTAGATATCCACCCCTTGATGCAGAAAGTGGTGCAATTCCACAGTGCATTTTATTTTTATGACAACTGTTAAAATTATGTAAGTTTTGAAGAAAGGCTATGTGAGTGTTTAGGGCGTGTTGGGCGGTTGGGAACAACTTCATACTGGTGCATTACCGACGGCAACCAGTGTCTGAACCTGAAGTTGGTTCATGGGACTGAAATCTGAACCCAGCACTGCCCACTAGTGGAGGAATTGACTTAACAACCATGGCAGAGACGCATGGAAGTATTAGGACGGCAACATATGACAGCATTTAATGGACGTCCCTGTTTACGTACATATAGGAAGGGTAACTGGACCCTAAGAATATGACTTTCTCCTTTCTATTTGCAGCTGGTTCAAACAGTTGTGATCATTTTCCATCGTCAGTGGTTGGATCTTAGTGGTTCTCGGGAGCCAACTGACTCAACAGGTCAGTCACAGTTTTAATTAAAACTGAAAGAGGATTTAATTCACAATTCTGTTTCCTAAATTTTGGTGACGTAACAATGTGTCAAAAAAATCACTAATCACCTCCCAGGTTTGTTTTGTGTTTATCCTCCAGGTCCATCCCTGCAGCTGTGCTCAACCTCCTGCTCACCGTGGTGGTGCAGCCCGGCGGCGTCTCTACTCAGAGAGTGTCTGCTGCTGCTCCACTGGATGCTGCTGCATCATAGCAGCTTCTCTGAGAGCTGCGGGCTATTGCTGCACATGTATGACCAGATGATCCCTGCTGTACGAGACACACTGAGAAAGATTCCTGAGCTGAGTGAGAGTGAAGGTATTATTATACTCAAACCACAAACTTTATCTTGTGATTGGAGCACACTTGATCAGAGGTGGAATATTTTATAGGCCAGTGGTTGATGTGCCACAAGGATTAAACTGTATAATTGTTGGTAGTGTAGGAGGTGCATTTAGCCGTTTTTACACAAACACACTTTATCAGATTTTTTTTTCTTTTTTTAACAGCAGCTAAGGAAAAAAATTCAGTAAAGTCATGTTTTGGGGATGCCAAGACAAAGTTATTATTACCTTAATCTAAAAGAGAATTTAAGAAGAAGCATGAAATAAACAATGTGATTAAACCCACCATTTTCCCAGGGATGAAACTTCTCTATAGAGTAATATGCTTAAGATTTTAACATTTCTGTACACGATTGTCATAGCTAATACTAACAAAAAAGGGCCGAATTACTGTCTGTACAGTAATTATGACTAAATATACATAAAATCAGATCGCTGCTGATATCCTCATATATCTCAAAAAGGTGCATCATACAGCTGAAATGCAAAGTGACTTTACAGCTTATCTAGATTGTTTCTGTGTTCACCAGAGCTGGCCTTGGAGGAGATCTGCCGCTCTGAGGGGGATGACGTTGACGACATGGACACTGACACTGGCTCCTGACTGGCTGCTACCACTGCCTCCACAGCAAACATGAGTTACAGTTAACAAACTGCTGATATCTGATATATTTGATATATCATACTGCAATAAGGACAAAACAGAGATTCACTTTCTGCCAAATCTTTTTTTAAAGTGTGATTCAGAGATCTGACAGAAGCAATGGACACGACACAGGAATCATTTTGCTTTCCGATGAGATTTAAAAATAAAACATGACAGTGAGACAGTCAGTGTTCAAGATCACATGTTTACTTTTCCCTGTTCTTCCTGTCAGGGATGCAGTTACTGTTGGATACTCCAACAAGTGATAATCCCACAATAATCAACACCTGTACCGATACTTGGAACATTAAAACTGCTTTTTAACTCATTTGTATGAAAAAATCTTTTCAAATTACTTTTGAAAAAGTGCCAAATAAAAACCTCAAGCAACGTTTCTTAATAAGTTTATTGATACAACTATTCTCATTGAAAATTCTCATTTGTTATTAATATATTACTGGAAAATTGAAATAATAGAAGATGCTTTTGCTCATCAACTCTCAAAACAAAAGTTTCTACCTCTCATGCTGAATGCTTACTGAAGAATTTGGTGTATCAACCCTTTTCTCCACCAAATGCTCCTAAAGCTTAATTATTTACCCGTTTGCTTAAATTGTAAACGTTAATTGCTGATAAAGTTCAATACAGGTCATTTAAAATAATTTTAATCAGAAGAAAATATTTGACGTATACAAAAATACAAAAGAGACCATACATACAGTATAAATATTACACTGTTGGTATGTGATGTGTTGCAAGAATTAGAAGTAACACCAATTAAAACCAATTTTGGGGACCAGAACAGTTTTGAAACACCTTTATTTATCCTCCAGCTTTAACGGAGTCTGCATCCAACAGTTAACAAGCATCCTGCTGGCTGGCTCCAGGTCTTTTGGACAAAGTTCAAAGTGACTTGTGAGTGAGTGTGAAGAACTATTTTAATTCAGTTATCTCAAGATCATCACCTCATTATTATAAGTCAACAAGTGGTGCTTATAATTTATCCTTGCTATCCTGAAATTTAATTATCCAGTCACACTGGCATAGCAAAATAGTTCTCTTGTGATCAGAAATAAACCGTTGTCATTTCTGGATGAAGACTGAGCCACAGCTTTAGTTATGTAATGAATCATTTACATTAGAGAACAAAATCTCCCAAAATAAACATGTTTGTGATTATTAGAAAAGCTGATCACAAGAAAAATATCAGCCAATATGTAGTGTTATTCAGTTTTAAGCAAAAATAAGTCCCCAAAATCAAAATTGTCAGATAAAGTTTTGATCCTGAGACAACATAGCTCTGTTCATGTATGTGAGGGAAGCACATTGATTATGAAATGTCTTTTTTTTTTTCTTTCTTTTTAAGATTTTGCTGCTGGTGACTTTCCTTCAGTGACCCACTGCAAGGAATATTAAGTGTAAACACTGAAAGAAAAAAAATAAAAACAAACTGTGTCTCAACTGAGGCTCGACCTCCTTCAGATTCCATGTTTTACCAAATGGTGCATTCAGGCAAATTCCTTCAAAAGGTTTCATCGCAGCAGTAAATGGAGGGTGACTCTTACTGTTACAAAGTAGGATATACTCAATTACAGCTTAATACATTATTTTCTACTTATATTGGAAGCATTCTTGAACAATAAAACTTTTTATTGTGGTGGAAAAGCAATTTACAGGACTTTTACCTAACCTCTTTAATGCAAATAAACTGACAAACTGATGAATAAGAGATGAGCAAATGTACCACTAAGCTGCTGTTCTGAAAGACAAATTGGGGATGTTGCTCTATGATTTATGAACAGAAGCAGGATGCCTTCAGAGACCATAAAATCTGAAAGAGGCAGGGCGCAAAATGAGACACAGCTACAGAGAGATAAAGGCACCTGAGGTTCAAGTAATCCAGGATCAGACTGTCTGTGCTGTTTATTTGCTCTTGGATGTCTGTATTTGTGAGATTCGGTTCTTGAGTGTGGAACGTTTCAAGAGCTGTTTTAGTTTTGAAATGTGGTTTAGTGCTTTACATAAGGATTAATTACATCAGTGCAGATTCTCACAAGTGTAAAAGTTCAAATGCGTCTGTGTGTGACTGTCAGTGTTTTTCAGTCCACGTTGGCACTACTTGATCATCGTCCTCTTGTTTCTTCTGTAGTGTTGTGTTTTGGTTGAAATGCGTCTTGAGTGTGTTATGGTGCGAAACGTGGCGATTGGTCAGCCATGGGTGCATCTGCAGTTCAGATGCCTTCAGTCTCTCTGCAGGCAACTTCCTCAGCATGCAGCCAATCAGACACTTAGCCTGCGGTGACAGCCAATTAGGCAGACTAAACGCCCCGCGGCGGATCTTGGCGAACAGCGCGGCTGGCTGTGTGTCCTGAAAGGGATATCGTCCGATCAACATGGTGTACAGAGACACACCTAGGCTCCAGATGTCTGCAGCAAGCCCTGAATAAGACCTGTTCCCATTGATCAGCAGTTCAGGACCGACATAAGCAGGACAGCCATGTCTGTCTGTTAGAGAGTCATCGTCACGGTTACCATGCAGGACGACGCAGTCATTGAGTCCGAGCAGAGCAAGATGAGTCCTAGAGAAGAAAAATCACATCAATGAGACTATACTCCTGCTGAAGCTTATGAGAACAAATATATCTAATTTTCTTTCTGCTTCTACTGTTGTACAATTAGCAAAGAAGTATCAAGGTTAATTTAAGGAGTATTAACAGCGTTGTAGTTTATTACATTTTATTATAGACTGTTTAGCATTATAATTTGTTTTAAATGTATCAGCAGTTTGTTAATTAATAAATGCAGTATTACTGCAGTAGTAGCAGAATGCCCATTTCAGTCTTGTATGAGTTTTCTGGTGACAGATCTTCTGAAGAGTATTCAGTATTAGGAGGTTTTGTATAGATGTTCCTTGCATTTGTTGGTGTAGTATGAAGTACTGTGTTACGACATCAGTGACATATCTGCATCTGGGTCTCACCTGTATTTGTCAGTGAAGACGAACCTCCGGAGTTTCAGGTCTCTCAGGATGACTCCGTGCTGATGACAGTGTGTCACAGCATTCAGCATCTGAGCAAACAGACGCCGCGCCTCCTCCTCGTCCAGACGCTTCCTGCTGCGCACGTACGCATGCATGTCGCCATGGTGATCGGGCAGGAAGATGTACACGTTATCTTGACCAATCACCATATCCAGCAGACTGCAGATATTGGCGTGTTTACCGATGCGGCCATAGGCTGCCAATTGTTCCTGATAACCATTTAGAGGAAGCACCTGTAACCGTGACAAACATAGCAAATACAATCAATGCGTTACCAGCAGAATTATTTTGGCAGGATCAATGATATTTACAGTTTGCACAACTTCTTGTAATATCTTTCCCAAACTTAGCAGCGGCATTTTTAGCTGTTAGCATCATTGCAAACAATATCAGCATTAAAAATATTATTATTAGACGTTTGAGTGTGTTGTAGTTACCTGGCAAGTGTAATGCTGCTGCGTGTGCGCATGGACAGCTCTGTAGGTCTCCTCCCTCTCACAGCGTTCGAAAAGGATGTATGGTCCAACTCTGGATGGGGGTTGACTCTGGTTGATTTTGGGAGCGGGGTTTGTGGGCCCAAAGCAAGGTGATAGGATGGTGGAGGGAGGGGGTGGGGCAAGACGGGCTTGTTTACATTTCAGCAGACTGTCTTGAGGTTCGTCTAACAGTCGTTTTAGACACTGTTGAGAACTGGTTGTAGACACCGCCATACTCCTCTACTATCAGAGAAGAAGAGAAGACAAGTAGCATTGGGTTAATTTGTGTTCATATACTTGGATGCATTTCTGTGTAATTTTAAAAATCCAAAGCAAGGAGGTGTTTTAAAAAAATGTATCCCTCTTTTCAGTCAGTTTATATTGTACTTATTTTTGTTCGTGTGAAAGTCCACACACTGCTGCCAAAAACTCATAGTGCAACTCATACTGCATAGTCCAAGCATTTATTTCTGCATCAAGATGAAACACATTTTATAAACCTGCTGAGTGGTTGGCTTTAAGAATAAAAAAAAGCCTCTCTGACCAGCTGTCCAATCAGACCAGGCTGGTGCTTTTATTAGGAGCACCTCATAGATAAAGGAGTCACCAAAATGCAATTAAGGGGGACTTGAGAAAATACAGGAGTGGATAGCATATTAAATTATTTCCTTTTTAGTAGTAAATGCAAAAGAAAAAAATGAGAAACAACAGAGATGGATAGTATTGTGTTGTAAACTAAAATGATGGACATTATGGAAACCTGCATCTGCCTCGATGTGAGTGAAGGCCAAGAATCATCCACTACTCACTTCACTATAAAACTTTCAGTTTATCTGTGATAAAGTGGTGCTCCAAGTATTTACTGCTCTTTAAAACTTTGTTTTAGTTGACAAGGGGAACAAAACAACTATCATTATTATGTCAAATGTAACAGTCCAGTAGTCCATCACAGCTAAGTAAAATTTATTAAAGCCGTCCTGCATAAGATTTCAAGGATCTGGGAAGTGCTGCTGGATCTTGATAAACTTGTAATCTAAAACACATTACCAGCCTCATCAGCTGTTTTTCCTCTAGTCTTTGTGTAGTATGACATTGAAAGTTTTAAGTTTGATGTCATATGTCAAAAAGTAATGTTGAAAAGAATGTGATTAGTGAGATGCTGTTACAAAGCCTAAACTATACATCAGCGCCCTCTACTGGCAGCACCGCCATTCCGCTTCCTTCCACTAAACCTTCCTCAGTAACATTTTTACATACAGTAAAGAGCGGTATTAGTATCACATCTCTGTGTTCTGCATCCCTGCTGCTCACATGTTACACAGTTGGTGTCTATAGGCTTCATGATGCAACTTCCTGTAAGCTGACAGGCACTTCACAGCTTTCAGATCATTGCATCAGAGCACAACAGTTTATAGTTTAAAACGCCTTTAAATACAGTCAACAACTGCACACATACTCAGATGGTGTGTGCGACAAAGTTTTTCATAACTTGTGGTTACCTCAGTGACGCTTTGTGGAAACCTGCTGTGAACCAATACTGCTTTCACTCCTGATGAAACACCCTGAGTCACAACGTCACTGCGGCAACGCCAGCCGCCCTCTCACACAAACAGTGAATCAGGCCTTTTTTGACAGATTGTGAAACTGAAGCTCAAAATAAAGTGATGAGGAAATCCTCATAGATCTGGCTGGTAATAGGTGACATGTGGGAAATAATGAAGGGAAATCTACTAGTATCTACTAGAACCTGTTTGATTCTGAAACTTCATGTGAAGCAATCTCATTTGGGCATTTACGGAGACACGTTTCTCAAGTTAACACTTCTGAAACAAAACTAGTATCCAGCTCATATAAATAAAATTAAGACCTTTAAAGACTTAATCTCATAGAAATTTAAGTTTTTTATGCAGGTTCTAAATAAATTTATTACAGCTGTCTGCGGGGTTTTCTTACTCCTGAACAGAACTTGGGAATTATATTTTACCTTAATATATTCAAAATGCTCCAGACTGGGAGGACATCCGTTACACAGCATGTTCACTTTCATCTGCCTCCTATAAGCCAACATCAAAACTCGGTCTAAAGGGAACTGGAATTCAAAGGGAACTCTGCTCCCAGATTTTCTTCTTAAGATTTTTTTTCCCATGAAATTAATATAAAATTGTTAAATAAACAGGAAACTCCAGTACATTTATGTCATAACCTGACAAACTGATCATTGAAACTGTTTTTACTTTTAGTCAACTGACATTAACACTGTGGCTTTTAATACTTTTGCCTTCTACATTTTACAACTTCCTGTAAAAACTGCATATATTTTTGGATAAAACAGTCAAAAAAAAAAAGAAAAAAGAACTGATTAAATTACTAACATTAGTTAAAATCTAACATTAAATTAATACTAAATCTTGATTTGAGTGGTCAGGTAATATAATTCTGTCTCTAACTGCTCCATCTGTTTTTATTTTTCTGTTCACAGCGCATACTCAAGCCACTTTAGTCTAACTACAAGCATTTAAAATTAATCTGTAACTTCAATTAGAGGGTAGGTAATCCATTCATGCATTTGACCCTGTTGACTATAGAGCATTTAAGGTTCCTTTGCGGACCTTTTTCCAAAGCTTCAGCCATGTCACGTGATCATCAAATAAGATAAGTCATCATGAACGCAAATGTAAAAACACTTTAAAGCTACTAAAGCTTTACAAATTGTATAGATTCATCTACTTGACAATGGATTTAACTGTCAACAGGGGAAGGCCACTCAGGCTGGAAATAGATGGCAAGTGACATAGAGATCAATTTTAAGTTAGAGGTTTGCTTAGAGATGAGCATCTTTTAATCCTCAGAACACTGTTTATTTCTTGGGAGACTGAGTTAAACTTGATGTACACTGATCACTGATCAATATTTCAAAGGTAAATAGTTTCTACTCCACTGTATTTAGGTGACGGTTACTCTGTTCTCATAGGTGAAGAATATAGTCAACATGTACAATGTGAGAATGATGCTTAACAACAAACATGAACCAATATATAATGTTTATATAATAATATGACACTTTAACAAAGATCGTGCTGCAAGGTGAACACATACTTAAAAAGCTGCATGCAGCTTTCCTTTAGTTACTTTGTGATGTGGTATTTTTGTAATCATTACTTGGGTAAAAGACGAGAAGACTGATCTCAGATCAGTTCTTACCTTGAGGATGACAGACAGGTCCGGACTTCAGGTCAACAGGAAACCACTAACCACCCAGTCAAGTCAGCGATGACCACGTCTCTGTCCGTGCAGCACACGTTGGTGGGTAAACAAACACCTTCAAACTTAACGCTTTTACTTTCGAGCTAGACGGACTAGAACCAGTGGCTGTGATACTGGGAAAACTGGGGATGACGTCTATACTTTTTTTTTTGTCCTGGTTGCGCAACCTGTCGTCAGCTGGTAGTTTTAAAGCTTATTCTAGTGGTTTCACTTAAAGAGACTAAACAAACTAAATGAACAGAGAACAGTAGAATCCTAAAGTGTTTAAAGTAAAGAATTTCACTTTAACAAAAGAAAAAATAGAATTTAAAAGAAAAAAAAATCCGAAGCTAAAGTGAACAAAGCAGAATTGAAACGAGTCCTTCTGTCCGTCCGTCCGACTGCGTGTTAAAATGAAAACAACATCGGTGTGGTTTAGTTTCCTTCTGGTCTCCGCTGACACCGCTAGTCTCCAGAACTTCCAACCTGACTGAAGACTTGGACTGGGGACTGAGTCCGGCTCTGTTTGGTTTCGTTGTTTCCTCCTGCGCTGGCGTCATCAAAAGGGGCGGAGCTTTGGTGTTGCAATCGTGTGCCGATCAGTCGTCAGACAGAAACTGCGCGGCACGAGCCCACACAACACATATGATTACAGTATACTGTCAGCTTTCTGAAGCGTCTCATAGTTTGAGTCACACTTTCGAAATTATTTTTATCAAACCTTACTTCATGAAAACAACAAAAATTCTCAAAATATTAACCAAAATAGTTGTTTAAAGTAAATAAATAAATAACTTGATGGTAACATACTTTCATGGTAGATTTTAGTGTCATTAAATAAGTGCGAAGAAGAAAGTTCAGATTCTATTTTAAAAATTCTATTTTAAAAACAGACAGGCCAGCAACTGCAACAACTTTAAAAGTGCACAACAGCTGTTTGGGCCATGTGCTCATGATAATAGATAATAATCTAACAATCACTCAGAAACGCAGGATAAGCCGTCATTGCCTTCCACAATGCTGACTATTCCATAAAATCCTACAAAAGGCACCATATATAAACACAAAGTTAGAAATTAAAATTAATAATTCAATCATTACAATAAATAGAGCTTTTTGTGGCTTTGGAGACTTTGGCATTGGTTAGTTTGTAAAAAAAAAAAAAAAAAAAAAAAAAAAAAAAATAAGCAAAAGAGCCAATGACTAAACAGTTGTTAAACTATTCTTGATGCAAATGGATTTGTAGAGGCTATTAAAACCACTGTTTTTGTTTAAACTTTGAAACATTAACATGATCATCATAGCAGTGCAAATATCAAATAAAAGATCAGTTTTAAGACAAACTGAATAGGAAAAAAAAGGTAATATAATAAAAATTAACTCTAGTACAAAGGTAAAAGACAACGAATAAAGTGTTTTAAGATCAGTCTTAAAAGGAGAACTCAATAAAACCTGCAAACATGTTGGAGCAGTTGATTCTATCATTCTGGGGGCTGGGAATGGAAAGGCCCAGTCTCGTCTGTGTGCCAGTCTTAAGCTGAAGCCTGGTTAACACCAGCATTGTGGTGGGCATCAAAATTATCCAGATGGGACAAATCACACAGGGTGACATTATGAAAAATGCACAAAGGTGGCATGCAAGGAAAGAAAAGGTATAGGCTAATCAAACCACAGATCTCAAAAGATCTTTTTGTTAACCCTTTCATGTTTGCAATAAAAAAAAAATAATTTAAAAAACTTTTTTTTTTTATTTTTTTTATTTAATTTAATTTTATTTTATTTTGCATTATTTATTCCCCTGGGGACAATGATAAGAATGAATGCTTTAAAAATGGTAAAGATAACAATTGATAACTAAAGTTAAAAAGATCAAAATTTGACAAAACTCTGTGGTAACTAACACTTCCCATGTCCAAACCTAGTGGAAGTGCAGTTTTATTGGCATTTGATCTTAATATATTAAAGCTTATTTGAATCACCTTATCAGAGGTTACAAGACTTTATGAACTGCTGGGCTCCAGTTGTACTGATATCAATGTCTGGTCATATCTGCACAGATAACTGGATAGGCAAAGATTTTTCATGATTGCTGACCCTTTCATTTTTTGTAGATACACCTGCACATCTTCTCAGCATCTCCAACAATCATCCTCTTCAGGTGCATTTTAGGAGCTGATTTAGAAGATGTCTTCTATACAGTGTGTTTACCTACATCTTACCACTGTTTCCTACATTTTTCAGTCTTTGTAAGCTTCATATTTAGTTTACAGACAAGCAAGTCAGTTTTATTGAAGCACTTGTACATTTTAGATGGTTATGCAATATAAAACAAGTCTGCAAAATATACAAGTTTACAAGTTCACTAACAATATAAAACATCCACATTATAGCAAATGTATTGTTAAACAAGTGAAAGACAAGACACTGTAAGATCTAACCTTCTGAAAACCAACAAGATTGGGATACCTGGTAAGTGAAAATAGATACCTTTGTCTTCCTGAGCAGCATTAAATTATCTGCATGAACCAGAGAAACGTTCATTTTTATTTCATGTCAGTAACCAACTCGTCACAATGATGTGTGTTTAGTTTGAACCCAGACAGACTGGCCTGCAGCCACCTGCCAGCCTCAGACCTTAATCTGTGTTAAGTCTGCAGTCACAGGCTCAGCAGCCGCACTTCTTTACATCTGTTCACCTCAATTTGTTTCTTATTCAAACATGCTAAATGCCTGTCTCCTGTGGAAACCATTAACTCAGAGAATAACCTTTAAAAACATGAAACCAAGCAGGGTTTGGAAAACAAGCTCCTAAACACAGAGAGTTGTCTTGAAACTTGACAGAACTGTTCTTGTCAAGTAAAATCCCCATATCCCAGCCCCCGAAGAAACTAAATTTAAGAAATGGAACAATATAAAACTGTGAAGCTTTGATTGTAAATGTCATGTCACATCAGTGTCTTAAAGGATAAACTGATTTTGACCCTCTCATTTGCTAGTAAAATCCAGCACATTATATAAAGAGTTATGTTAAGTTCAAGGTATTTTTAGCAGGAATTTGCCAGTAAACCTGATATTTTATTATTATTTATTCAATATTTTGCTAAAGTGATTGTGTCAGATAGCAATTTCTCCATGCAGTTTAATTCTATATACAGTAATATCATGCTAAATATTATTTTAAAATATTAAATAAATATTATAATTGTATGACAATGTTTTCCTGTAGCATTAGAATTTTTTCCATTACCATAAAAGTAGAAAGTGATCAGTCTGTATCTTATCCGATTGTGGCTTTAATACAAGTAGCATTTAATAAAGAATAAACAACATGTTATTCTCATAATCAGTATCAATAAGAACAAAATTGAGGTGCATTCCATGTAGCTGAGTCTGCACGTTTTGATTTTTCACATATCATAATGCCTTCAGAAAAAAAAGAAAAAAAAAGAAAAAAAAGAAAAGTCTGTGGGGTTAAAAGATCATGTGACTTAGGTTTAGTTCTTTGTTTTGTGAGTCTTAAACTTTCCTGATATACCTTAAACCTACCCACCCCCATAGCTGTTAAACATCAGCTTATTCACACATAACAAAAGCCCACTATAGCCTCACAGTAGCTAATATAACTGTAAACTTATAAATCATTTCTTAAAGAAAGAAAAAATATTTTAAATAGCGACTTATTACACTTACTTGGTGCAGGTAAATATGATTCCATAAGCAAAAGAGCTCTGTCAGCAGGCAGTTAAATTAGAGGAACCGACAATATGAAGATCTCTGTATAAAATCGCCTGAATGTAAAATAAGTTAAACTCTTTTCAGTTACTACATTATTTATAATTTCACAAGTAATATCTTGTATTATACACAATGAAAAACAAATGCCTAAAATCACCAAAAAATAAAAAATAAAATAATAATAATAACAATAATAATAATAATAATATCCATGCATCCATCCATCCATCCATCCATCCATTTAGGGTATTTTAAAATCTTGTTCTTCTTCTTTGAGTCCTCATACTCTGAGTTGTCCTGTGGGTTTTTTCCACTAAGAGCTACTTTTGTTTAGGTTGTTTCTGGTACTGTGGTTTTGTTTTTCAGCTTGCTCATCTCTTATAGGTGTGCACGATAATTGTCATCATTGTTTTCTTGTAAAACCCGCAGGAAATTCTCCATTCTGTTGGTTGGTTGTTTGGATTTAAGGGTCGTTGCCTTCTATCTGTTGTAGCTCTGTCTACTCTTTTTTTTCTCTCTACTCTCTTTTTCATTTCTATTTCTCCTTTTGTTTCTGCCCCCTCCGATCAAGTCCAGCAATATTACGTAAATTTTGTATCTCAAAATAAACAAACAAACAAAAATAAATAAATAAATAATTGAAAATAGAAAAAAATCTGACTATCAAGAGGAGCCTTATATCCATAAAGCTCCCCTTGGCAAAGCAAATTTGTTCGGCACAACACAGCATCTACCATGCTGGACAGAACAAAAATAAAATAAAATAAAATCTTGTTCTTAAACATAACCAGTAACTGCAGCTGTCAGTTAGATGAAAAAATGTATTCTCTGGAAAGCAGTGGAAACAGTAAAACAAAGTTACTCAGTTTTTTAGTTTACTGGAAATAATCTTTTTTTTTTTTTTTTTTTTTTTTAAATACCAGTTTGTTTTCACAAAATGCACAAGGGGATACCCTAACTCTTCTTTAACCACAAGTCCAAATACATATTACTTATGAGCAGCAACAGCACCACCTTTCTGAAAAGTTCAATCTTTTCAACTCATGGTGCAGAGTCTTCTGAAAATAGATGATATGTTTCTCCAGGCCACACGCACCTTCTCATAACTAGCAAGATTTGTATATATATGTATATATATAGTAGCAACATCTCCACATAAATATTTGTGCAAGTCTGCTGTCCAGTATGCTAATATATATATATATGTATATATATATATTTCAGTAAAGTGCATTGACTTGTGCAACAATGTGGGGAACATGGTAAATGGAAAGTCTGAAATTTTACATGAAAGCAGATGCCATACTGTTCAAGTTAAAAGCCATGTAAACGGTATAAGGTGATGCAATTTTGAACTATTTGACATTAAAGTGATATTGGGTGTACTCAGTTCTGATGTACATTGTAGCTTCACACAGACTGAATTGAGCATCATTTACTCTTCGTTTCCCTGCAAAGGCAAAGCTGAGGTTGAGGCATGTAATTGTTGCTGCTTGTTTGCTTAAACAAATTACATAAAAACTACCAAAGCAAATTGTGCAATACTTTACCATTCCTTTGTTATTTGCAGGAGGTAGACCTGCATAAAAAACAAGTAAATAAATAAAAATTTAATATGCAAACAGCTAAGTGGACAGTGGACACTTTGAGCATCTGTGTGTAGAAATAACAGTTTTCTTTATCTTTTTTTTATTTTTTATTTTCTTAATCGGTCACTTTAATGTGTTTGTACAGTAATTTTGCACATTGCCTTCACGTCACAGCCGGTGTGAGCAGGACAAACAGACACATGGAGATGAGCCTGCTTTTTAATCCTTGCAGGAGTCGCACACAGACATCTGCTGCTGTACAGGAAATGAGGTCACGTCTTCATTATGCAGATTTCCTGTGTGTGCGGGGACCTGTGGCCTTTGTGGTCACATGTGTGTTGCCAGCTCTGCTGATTCTACGAGACAGGTGAAGAGCCTGACTGACCTCATTACACACACATACACACACTCGCAGCAGGTTATCTCCACATGGTTAGCGTGTTTTTACGCCACATGATGAAATATTGAAGAAACAGAGTAGGAGGAACACTGTATGTGTGTGTGTGTGTGCGCATGTGTGTGTGTTAAACTTTACTGTCTCTTTCATAACCGATGTGATGAAATCAGAGGCCAAGTGTCTGACTCAACTACGGCCTGCCACGAGAACACACACAGACTGAGAGCAGCACTCGTAGCGCGCACACACACACTAACACACACTCACAACACACACATTTGTTCACCCTCTTCTCACACATGCTGCCCTCGTTCTCAGGTTTCTTACCTGTCCTGTGTCCTGTGCTGCTGTGACGCACAAGTTTTGATCACCTGAGTCTGCAGTCTGCTTCTGTGTGTGTGTTACAGCTTAAAATCCACTTCCTGTATGTCGACCTGCCGTCTGGCTCCGGCTCTGTTCCGGTGGTCTCGCTCTGCTCCTTTCTGTGTTTCGCTTCAGGGCATCCTGAGCCGTCAAGCCTTGGGGAAACACTTAGTTTAAAGTTTGGCTAACAGTGGGAGTTTAAGAGACAGTTAAAGCCCCGGGGTGGTTGAACGATGAAACACCCGTGAGCGTGTTCTCCATCTGAGTCTGCTCAGTCTGTGGTCTGTGCTAAGTGCTCACTAACCTCATATATACTTAAGAGCTCAAGTAATACTGCAGGTGAACTGCAATCTAAGTTCACCTGTTCATCTCCAAACACACAAAAAT
This sequence comes from Melanotaenia boesemani, assembly GCF_017639745.1. Lineage (NCBI taxonomy): Eukaryota > Metazoa > Chordata > Actinopteri > Atheriniformes > Melanotaeniidae > Melanotaenia > Melanotaenia boesemani. Next base: position 17,439,000 of record NC_055684.1, on the reverse strand, counting down.
TCTGAGTTGGATTAAACAAGTGTGACTAATAGATGGATGGATAGATAGTGTGGACCAAAAGTTTGACTGGTACTCCATTCAGTTGTATGTAATTTAATATGTAATTTGCAATGTGAGTGAATCAAAACGGGAAGACCATTCTACAGAATGAATAGTCTTGAAAAGCACAGTATTTAACTGACATGTTTCGCTCATTTGTATGCATCACTTCCACTGCTGTAGCACAATGTCAATCAAATGATGATAATAGGTGCAGAGCAGACATCCTAAGAGATAAGAGTATCCAATATCACTGCTCTGAAATTTAATGAAATAGAAACTAAAATAATCAATTTAACAATGGTAGATAAGCTAGATTCATTCAATTAAACCTGCTGTACACGTTTAAGAAGATGAGAAGTCTGATGACATAATGTCTGTTGGATATACTGCATGGTAGTAAACTGTAATTTTTCATATAAAAACTTTTCATTACACTCCATCATTGCATTGATGCAGTCTGGTCCGCATCCACATCATGATGAAAATAAATGAAATTTTTACAGCTCAGTAAAGTGCATATATTTATTATGTTTACCTGTACCTGAGGGGTAAACACTTAAAATTACAAATTTGTTTTTATTGAGTGTTTTATTTGTTTGTCGGGGAGCCACACAGCTCCAATTTGGAGGATTGGATGAACGTACACCACATGCCATTTTCTCCATTATATTGTAACGGTATGGTAACATGGATAAGGAAGAAGCCTTCCCAAGTGATGGTAATATGATGGCACAAGAAACTGGAGCAATACCAAGGGTTCAAGGAAAAGCTAGAGAAAGCCTGGAAGTCAGAATTGGCCTTGGCATTTTGGGTCAGACTGGCCCATTTATACAGTGGCTGGGAAGTGCAAAACAATATTACATTGAGGGAAACACTTTTACAAGTTTACCAAAACACAATTACAAAGATAGGTGTTTCACCAAAATCTGTGACCATTCAGAATCTGTGACTGAAGGGAGCCCTCTGCACATACAAGCAAAGTCCTGAAAACAATTTTTTTGAAGTCTGAGTTCATTATAATGCAGGTACAGTAAAGTAACACATTCTGATAGCTATCAGAAATGTGTTTTCAATAATAGTGTTCAAGGCTTTGCTCGTGTTCCAAGACGTACTTGAAGAGAAATGTACACTATCACCTCCCTGTGGTCCAGATTCTGTTGGATCACAGATTTTGGTTTAACACCTGTCTTTGTAATTGTGTCTCGGTAAACTTGTAAAAGTGTTTCACTGGATGTAATGTTGTTTTACACTTCCCGGCCACCGTACATATATGATCATGCACACCACAAACCTTTGCATCCCTTTAAGTGTGAATATCAATCGTACAACTCCTTAAAACTAATCAAACCAAGCTGAGTTAGTAGGAATAAGTGAGAGTAAGCACATTTAATACTTCCAAAAAGTGTCATTTGTAATTTAGATAAAAATCTATGCTCCAGTACAGAGATGAATACTAGAGCAGCATTCGTCCTCCTGTGTTTGACGGAGAAAGAAAACAGAAAGAACAGACATGGGAAATGATGGATCAGATTTAAACTGTTCCTGGACAAAGTGTGGAAACAGTGTCCTCGTGTCTTCCACCTGCTCTCCTCTTCTGGAGATGCTATCTCAACCAGGTTTCAGTCAGATCCAGAATTACTGGATTCTCTGATAAAGAGACAAAGCTCAGCATCAGTATTAACATATGGACATAAATATAAATAAATAAACAATTTTAAAGTGTTTTGTCCATTACCACCTACACAGAAGCTGCTTCTAACACATTATGTTCCAAAAGTGTCCGACTATCAGCCTACAGCCAATAACACAAGGGCTAATAAAGAAAATCAGAAATGTGCTGATTCAGTTATTGTTGATGAATGATGGTTAAAAATAATCTTCTCACTTTTATTATGATGATTTCATTAGAGGAATTAAGAGATTCAAGGAGACATATGATATCTAAATTTAAGATATGCTGTTTTAACCAGTGAGCACAACCAGTTAACCGGCTGTTCTCCTGCTGGAAACACTGGCGTCATTAATTATTTAATAAATGTTAGGAGACAAACTGATATGGTGATAAAACAGCTGTTTTATTGATGTGTTATCATCACTTCATCAAAACTTTGTAAACAGCTAGTGAGTTCACAGCTACCCATCTTGTGTTATGAGTGAGGCCTAGCACTCAGCAGTCTGGCCGTATGGGGGCAGAGTGAATGTATGGATAAGACACAAAATGGTGGCTACAAAACTATGGTTCAGAGACCAGGAAGCTGGCAAGGTAACACTTGTATGGATCAGACTTACTGGGTTTAATGGGTTTTCTACGCAAAACAGAACCTCAGTGATGTCAAAGTAGTACAGCTAACAACATATGTTTGAACGGATTAACACATAAATAAAGTTATTACCCACACTATAAAAATCTAAGTTTGGCATTATCTCAGCAAAAGAAGCTGAATTCGGGCATAGAGGTGCCTTGTCACAGCAGTGAACCGAATCCACCAAAAACCATATATCCACCTTATTTATTCCTCATTTTTTGAGAAGACCCAAGCAACACTTGAGCTAACAGTTTGAGCTGATTTAAGCAAAATGTGTCATGAAGGAACCACATTAGGTTTCATTTATAATATTACTTCAGATTCAGTATTCATCTGTTATTACCGACAATAATTTGACATTTCAGCACCTTAAATTCAAAATAATTAAATAAAACAGAGGAGTTGAATATTCCAACTTAACCCATAACTTAACCATAACATATTTGTCACATACATTTTCAGAGACATTTTGATTCAATTTTTGGTATAAACTTTGTTCAAAATCCTGTTGAACACAATGTGATACTTGTCTTCTGTCCCCTAATAGATACCCAGAAGCAGAAAACCCTATTTTAATATTTTTAATGTGTCACATGGTAATAAATGGTAGATACCCCCCCCCCCCCAAAACGTAAAATTTTTTGTTACATTTTGTTAAAGGGCCAAATAAATACCTCGTATTTAAAAAATTTGACTTTTCTTACCATTTTTTCATGGGCTGGGCCTTAACGGGTTAAAAGCCACAATAAATGGTGAATAAGACAGTTTGATTATCATAACCTTATTGTTGTGCATTGAATCTGATTTAATACAGTATAAAAAATATCTGACCTTGAAAATGGGCTGTTTCATTATTATTACTGAATTACTTCATTGAATGCATTAACTACAAAGTAAGGGAGTGACATGAACTGAGAGGTATCCATCCTGCATGTTTTAAGATACAGAGTAGAAGTTCACAGTAAGACAGGAGGTACAATACTAAACATGACTTGTGTGTTTGTTAGTTTTGCATAGCAAAAGGTTTATTGCATAGCAGTCATATTAAACCCTTCGGGACCACTGTAACACTGCAATATATCAGTATTAGCAAGGCTTAACATCATGAACCACATGGTCCTGTTTCAGACACAGCAGCAGCTGCAGGTCTATCATCATGTCCAGATGATCACTGAGGATGTGAGCTCATGTAGGTAGCGCAATTATTCATTTACAGTCAATCATCTGTGTCTGATTCTAAGCAGAATCTTACTAACATTTATACCAAGAAGCTTTTATTTGATTTATGTCATGTTTTAAGCAGGTTAAGATAATCTAGCATCTATTCTGCTTGTATGGGGTTTAGCAGGAAGAGAGATAGAAGATGTAAGGGAAGAAATGGAAAGTTGAGGTTGCTCTGACGGCAGTGAGGAGGTTCAGGAAAAATATGTGTGAAAAGCGATGATCAAGTTGGGGCCCACTAAGATGATTTGTGAGCAGGGCCCAGAATTCTGTGCTACGCCCCTGCACACTAGTATCAATAGAAATCAATACCAACGTCAGGATTGATATTATTGATATTTGTATTGATCCGCCCACCACTATAGGCTGTATGACCGCAGCTTAACCAGTTCAGCTTAGCACCATAAACATCCTATTTTTCTTATAATTATTATTTTTATGTTTAATACATAACAGTCACACCTACAAGCAGCTTCGACTTGAGTTCTACCAGCGCAGGTGACATCACAATGAGAGGAAGGTGTGTTTAAAGTTATGTTAAAATAACCAGGTTCGTGTAAATCCTACTTTAATTGTTAACAGGTTATTTGTAAATGTACAGAACACAGCTTTTGTATATTTAAACAACATATCACTGTACTTCCCATTTCTAGATGACATAACAGAAATTAACATTTTTCTTAAAAAATATATATTTTTGGATTGTATAGTCTTTTATTACACTGGTTCTTACATCAGAACGGCACTGTGTCAAACCAAAACTGAACTTAAGCCACTCTAAAAGTTCCACATCCGTGGAAAGTAATGTTGGGTTTGGTCATGTCCCTCTCTTAGTGGGGGGTCTTTCTGGTGCTTCCCATCAAATGATACAGAAACCATAACAGCGACTTGCATACACTGACGTGTACACCGTTTAACACAGAACAGAAGCTCATGTTGCAGCACACACAGAGGGAGGGTGATTTCATTCCCCCGTAACAACATAACAGTAATAATGCTACTTTAATGGCCAATTGTTTGCTGCAACAGAACATTAAAGCACAATATTTAATAACTGGTTTCTATTAAATGAAACTTGTTTATCTCAAGCTGCTTATAATCCCACCCGACAAACACTCTCACACACTCAAAGGTCACCAGGGATGATGCAAAACTGAGATAAGAAGACACTTAAATACAGTATGTGTGTGTGTGCGTGAGCCTGTGTTTGTATGTATGTGTGTTTGTCATGAGAGAGAGAGACAGAAAGGGTGGGGGGGGGGGGGGGGGGGCACTCAATATATAAACACACACAGTGAGGCCAGCCTGGGATTGTCTCTGTGATGAAACCAGCAGTAATGTCTGATGTTGGCATGACGACTCCATAGTGCATCCTCTGTGACATGGCTACAAGTGTGTGTCTGACTACTATAGATTTAGATAGTAGTCAGAGGCTCAAAACAAGACTCTGTAAAAGTTGTGTATCAGGTAGAACCTCTACCAGGCAATTATGTTTGGTGAAGTGTAAATAAATTTGAGGAATGTATATAAAACAAACAAACAAACAAAAAACATCCTTACTTCTTAAAATAACTATTTTTAAAAAGAGAGATTTTGGTGAAATTGCTTGGACTTCCCCTTGTCCAATGGTTGATGCTAAAAAGTTTAAACTGCATAAATCAAAGTGTGTGTAAAGAGAGTAGAGACGAGAAGCTGCGGATTACCAAATATCCAACAGCTGTATAGTTTAATAAGGTTGTCATGGTGATGTTAAGTGCGGCTTTCTATCTGACACTGGATTCATTAAAATGTTGTCTCAAACTGCTGCCATTATAGAAGATAATTATAAGGCCTAATGCATAGATCTTCAAGTCTGGCCCTCGAGGACCACTGTCCTGCAGGTTTTAGATGCTTCCCTGCTTCTTCACTCCTCATTCAAATTAACTGGCTTTCCCCAACACACCAGTGTGAAATGTGTGCCTCTGGAGTAAAACATGTACAAACGATCTCTTTTTGGTTTTTTTTTAAAATCCTGCCTTCATTTTGCATTGGAATAATTCCTCGATTATGTATTCGTTCATTCAGCTTTAAATAAATTCCGTTTTTTCTGTGCGTGCTGGTTCCCATGTCCTTTCACGATATGATGCTCTATCTCCCTTCTTTTCAGCTGACCAAAGTGAAATAGTACGCTAGTGTCGAGCTGCTGCTTCAAAACTAGAATCAAAATCAGAGCAAAAATGGTTCTTATTATGTGTTCTTCATTGTTGTAGCCAAAAAGAAAAAAAGCAGGAGCTGGAGTGTGTTTTCATAAATACATCACGTCCACCCCCTGTCCAATCAGAACCCTTCCCAACCCCCAGCTCAAAAGAGGAATTGAATAAAAGTGATTAAACATGTTTTTCATGTAAACCTCAATTCGGAATTACTATTTCCATAAACGAGAACGAGAATACTTTAATTGCAAATAATTTAATTCTGAATACTTGATTCCAACTTTAAAAAGATCATGTAAGATCTGTAAGAGATCAGGTCAGATCATGGGGACAGGTAAGCCCAGACTCTTTTTCCTTGTCCACTTTTTCCAGCTCATCTAGGGGCCAGCTGAAGGACATAGTTCCTCCAGCGTGTCCTGGATCTTCCCGGGGTCTTCTCCCAGAGGAATGTGCTCAGAAAACCTCACCATGAAGGCATTTAAAGGTCCCATATTATACACTTTATTCCCAATCTGAGACCATTCATTAATATCTAAATGAAATATTTCCGCCATGGTATGGACAAATCGACCCTCAGTTTGAGTGCAGCGGCTTCTCTTCACCTCCCTCTTTTTAGCAGCTTCAGAAATGTGCCGTTTATGGTGGGCGGAACCCTGGTGGAGCAGCTCAGCTGTTGGCTCCGCCCATCGCATCGCCCGTCATGAGGTGATTGACAGGTTAGGCCTTAGCGGTAACTAGACGCTGATTACAGCGTAGTGAAGGATAAACAAACGTCGGAACACCGGAACCCATTCCTGAAGCCCCCATTAACGACCCAAACCGTGACGCACGGAGAACACAGCTAGCTACGCTCATCAATCTGATGCACAATGGCACCGGATACAAACAGTAGAAACAGTGACTTGGCTACATTTTACAACAGTGCTAATATATTTTCAAGCTATCAGACTAATAAGGCCGAAACGATAAAATAACTGCCAGCTCTTACCTCTCCAGCTGTGTCACGGACAGTTGGTATTGAACCTGGCTTCAGCTTCAAACGGTCGGCGAAGCCTGCTTTCCATGCCCCCATGTTGTGGAAACAGTCCTCTTTGAAATGCTGGCCACAGACATGCAAAACCTTTGGAAGTTTTCCGGGTACATTTCCTCCAAAAATAAAATTAATCCACTCAGTCCTCGTGGGTTCAGTGGATGGAAGTAAAAAAACGTTTTCGTGTTCATTTATGCAGCCACAAACAGAACAGTGCTTCTGTCGCTTAGCCATGTCCGCTAACGAGGGTTGCCGAAAAGGATAAACACTGGGCGCTAGGTGATTTTTAGAGGGCGGGCTTTGAGAGCCGGTAAGCGGGTCCATCGCTCTGTGGGGAGTGGTTATTGTCCCTTATGACGTCATAACGTACACGCTTTCAAACAAGCTCATTTCAGCGCTTACTTCCCTAGAGGTGGAGCAGGGGGGAGAGAGAGCGCCTGAAAGAGTTTCACACTTACGGGTCTCCTACACATGCGGGGGAACCAGTATGACTGTTCCAAAACCATTAAAAAGTGAATTTTGCATAATATGGGACCTTTAAAGAGGTATTCTAACCAGGACGAGAGCAATGGCTCTACTCTGACCCGCTGTCAGGTGACAGAGTTTTTCACTCTACTTCTAAGGAAAATCCCAGATTAGGAAAGTCATTTGTACCACTTTTATCCACCATCGCATTCTTTTGGCCACTGACCATAGCTCATTATCATAGGTGAAGGTAGGAACAATAAACCAGTAATTCGACTTTAGACTCAGCTCCTTCTTCACCACACTGCGTTTGCTGCACCAATCTGCCTATTGAACTTGTGCTCCATTCTTTCCTCAGTCATAAACAAGGCCCTAAGATACTTGAAATGTTCCACTTGGAGCAGGATCTCATTCCTGACCTGGAGAGGACATTATATCCTTTTCCAGCTGATTACAATGGTCCCAGATTTGGAGTGCAGATCCTTATCCCAGCTACTTCACATTTGGCTGCAAACCACACCAGTGAGAGTTGTCATGGACCCAATGAAGCAAAACGGACTACATCATCTACAAAAAGCAGCGACCCAATCCTGAGTCCATTAAACCGCACATATTCTATGACATGACCAGTCAAAGGTTGAAGTCTATTAAACTAAAGGTGGGATCTTCTGACTTGTCAACGTCTCTCCATGGTTCACAATTTGGCTTCTTTGGACTTTGGTGCACATGAATAAATTGTACATCTTTGAAGACAGAAAAAAGTTTCAATATGAAAAAAAGAATAGAGAATAAATCCTGTGTAGCCCGAACAAGTGCAGTCCAAAGCCTTTTATTTTAAGTCCGAGATAATGAATCAAACAAATCAACTTCTGTTAATCGTCTCGGCACTCATCTCCCCAGGGGTGTTGCATCAGAAGCTAATTAAGAGTCTGACTCTTCCTCCCACGGGCCCTTCGAATCTCTCTCCCTTCATTTACCAATGTAAAACATGATCACTCTGAAAAACAGCATAGAAGGAGGCTTGATGTTTATCTTAATGATTCAGATTAACACTCTGATGTTTTCACAGGAGAGCTGATGAGCTCAGCTGGTCTACGAACTGCTTCTTCACATGTGAGAGCTGTTTTGGTAAATCTCTGGTGAAGGCTTTAAAAAACAACAACAACAAAAAAAACTATACTGACTGTTTGGGTCATGATAGTTTTAAGTTGATTTTGTGCTACTGAGTGCAGAAAAGGCCAAGCCATATTTAATATTTTCTCATTTTTAATTATTAATTTGTGGTTATGAAAAATTGATTGGCTTGAAATAACATTTTAGGAGAGGAATTTTATTAATTATTTGTATGCAAGACCAACAGAATGTGAAGATTTGGGTTTAGAAAAGTTTTGTCTGATATTTAAAAGTCAACAAGGTTTTTTTTTTCTTTTTTCCTCTTTTTTGTTTTTTACAAAAATAAGTTTCAGAACAGAACTGTTCAGTTTTTTTTTTTGTTTCTTTTGCTACACACCTATTCCTCTGTAGTCCATACATTTATTTTACGTGTATTTTGTTGTTTTTTCTTTTTTCTTTTAGCATTTATTACATAGGAAAAAAAATGGTCAATATTGGTGAAGTGCAAGTATCTTAAAGTACATTTCTAAGAGCTCGGTGCTTCCAGCCAGTGAGATTTTAGTCCATTCTTCAAAGCAAAATACTCCTTCAAGTTGGATGGATCATGCTGATTTACAGCAATCTAAGTCATGTCACAGATTCTCAGCTAAATTACAGTCTGGGTTTGGATTCCAACACATTCAAATGTTTTCCTTTAAACTCCATGAATGTTGCTTTAGTAGTGTGTGTAGTCATCACAGTCTGGAAGTTCAAATCCCTAGAAGACTTAAACAAGCCTATGCTGAGGGGAAAGGAATTAATAGTTTCAGTTTTATAGAGTACTTAGTGACTCAAACGATATTTACCAGTAAAATGCATTAATATATAAATACCACAATAACTGCATGTTTGTCAGCACCTACATATAAAAATGTTAAGTTAGCCATCAGTCTAAACCAGTGTTTCTCAATCCTGGTCTTTGGGGACCACTGTCCTGCATGTTTTAGAGGTTTCCTTCTTTAACACACCGGACTCAAATGAATGGCTCGTTAGCAGGCTTGCAGAACTTGACAAGCAGTTCAATTAATCTGAATCAGGTGTGCTGGAGTTCGACAGAACTAAAACATGCAGGGCAGTGGTCCCCAAGGACCAGGATTGAGAAACGCTGGTCTAAACCGAGCTGTAACCTCCGCCTGTAAAAAGTGAACACTATGCAGAAGTGCAAAACAAGTGCAGTTCACCCCTCATCCGCTAGGGGCTTGCTCCAAAACAGAGCAAATCCACATAGAGTCCCATGTTAAAAAGACCAACTTCACAGCAGTGTTACGTCCCGTTTCAGGGGTATGAGTGGGGCACAACATAAAAGACAGTCGTGGACAGGTGTATAAGTAAAACAGCATTTTATTGTGGCGAGTATTAATAAGGGTAAAACAGGAAGTCAAACCTAACCAAGTGTTGGGGTTAGAGGAACTGCTGAAAGAAAAGCCAAAAAATTATTAAAACCTTACACGAAAGCCGGATTAACCAAACTAAGATAAACAAGAGTGCACATAAACCAGGGAACTTAAGTAAATAACAAAAGTGCAGCAGTTCCAATAAACTAAATGAACACAATCACCAACAAATAGCCTAACCTTGCCCAACACAACACAAAGTTAGACACCAAGGTTAACGAAAAGGCAGAACTCATAGTAACTCGAAGCGCAACTCAAACCTAAACTGTGTGTAAAACGAAGGTAAGCTCAAACTAACCAGACTATTATTATATCCCCAAGAGAAACAGGAACAGCCAGGTTTAACCCTGCTGTGAATACGAAATAGTCTAACATGAAAGGCTACCATTTAGCACAGCAAACACAGAGAAGCGCTACGCCACCATAATTCTGCCAGAGTGAGGGGAAGCAGACAGACAGCTGTGCTGTCTAGCTTCTCCCTCCTGAATGAACTCTGCAGCAGCCCTTTATGTCCGGGACTCCACCAAGCTGCCATATGATTGGCTGGGCTTTGAACCAATCAGGGGGGAGGAGACCGGGGCGAGTCTGATCCAGCCACTTCGAACAGACCTCCAGGCCAGGCAATTACCTGCAGGATGAGCCACAGCTGCCTGCAATGAGCAGCGGCAGTAACAAGCAGAAATAAACATGTTTAAAGCCTGGTATAAAAATCTATTTGAAGAGTAATAGGTCAAGTTTACCTTCATGACAACTGTGGGGGTGGGGGGGGGGGGGTGAATTTTTTTTCTAACTCATCCGTTTGGATGTTATTTAATCTTGTAATTTGGCATGATTAGGGGCGTGTCCTTTTGATTGACAGGTATCCAATATCCGCAGAAAGAGTGGTTGTCAATCATCCACCCCCACCTTAACAGTCCCCCTCTCAGCTCCACCTCTTTGCCCATTTTTTGATTTTCCGGGACTAACAACACACGTGATGCTACCAAGATGGCGACGGTGGGAACGCCCAACGAGCTTCACTTTGCTCTTCAGAAACCTACGGGCGGTCCATCTTTTATAGTCTATGGTCTAAACAAATGAGGGGAATTGATCTTATTGTCTTTTGATCCTGTTATACATTATCAAATATTACTATTAAAATGTTTTTTTTAATATTTATTGACACCCAGCCTCTGCAGCATCCTTACCAACTGAATCTAAGTCTGTTGAATTGATCTCAATTCCTGATCTCAGGGACACTCCAAGCTGAACTCATACAGCTATTTATTGCTACATTTTCTTATTTCATAACCATATTTAATGCTATACATAACAAAACAGGATGCAATAGTCTTAAGAATGAGGGGCTCTCCTGTTATTTGAACATCAACACAAAAACTAAAACCTAGCAGATGAAAGTCACTTTCCCAAAATTTTGCATCAGTGGTACACAGCTCCACATTTTCTCACTCTGAATAGTGGATAGTGCCAAATAGTGTCTGCCTGCAGCATCAAAGGATTCCAAGAGTGACACCTATCCCTCTCCTCCTCTTCCTCATCATAATTTAAGACCATTAAAAAATAATAATGATAAAAACAAACAAAAACTTATGTTGCACACTGACTAAAGAATAATATATTTTCTAGGAAAAAATACACACACCACTGCACAATAGGCCTATTCTGAGCTTGAGTTTACAAGAGGCACATTTTTCACACATTAGATGCTTGCAACAACCACCAAATAAAGTAAACAACTTCAGTTCAAAAACACAATTCAATTTAAATCAAAATGATCACACTTTTAACTTGGACATTTCAAGTAGCAGTCACAAATAAAATCATATTTGCTGACATGTGCTGAATAATCCTATTTAATCAACTATTTTTTTAATAAACAAATGTTTTTTTTATTAGAATTTTTTGTCTTCACCCTACCATTGTTCAATATAGTTGCAGATTTTTTTTCCGAGTCCACTCTTGAATGAGTTCTTATGTACTGAGATTGTGACACATAAGATTGCACACAAGTGGACCTTATTATGTGTTCTAAAATGTTATTATCCCACTAGTGCATTAATTAATTGATGCCATTAATTAAGTTATCGCAGTTTTTTTTATTTTTTTTATTTATTTTTTTTACTTCTTGCTCATTGACTCTGAACACAGAGAACCCACATACAGATGTTTGCAGTCCATGTCTCTGCCTCCATGTCTGGTCCTGCTGCAGCGGTGCATCTGATGTAATCAGCAGAGAGCAGGTTTATTAAAATGAAGAGACTTTTTCTGTCTGGAACTTGAAAAAGAAGAAAAAGAACCAACATTTCTCTTTGTCAGTCAAAACTTATGCAAATAGGCAGAAAATTGTGATTTTTGGATGGGAAACTGCTCCCAAAAGACAACGAGAAACGTTGTTTTTATTTATTTTTTTATTTTTTTAACTAAATACGTTTTTTTTCCTGGTGGATAGAAGTTTTGAGGCAAGACAGCAAATGTGAGAGATATTGCCTTGCAGTGAAATCATGCAAGGCTAAACACAGCGCATATTGTTCAGATGCCATTAAAGTTGGAAGTAGGGATATGTAAGCAGTATTTTCTTCGGTGTTGAATGATGTCTTGAGGATTTGAAAATCTCAAATGGTACTTTAAACGTGTCAGTTTTGGATTCAGTTTCTGGTTTAGGGATTCTTCTTTGCTGTTGACAGGTAACCTAAATAAGTTTTCAAACACCTCTGAAGTGGGATTTGACATTTCTGACTGAAAACATGAATAGTTTCAGCAGGATTCTACCTCACTCAAAGAAATACAGAACATACTGGAGCTGAAAATGGCAGCCATGATGTTTTATTTGTCTAACCAACAGCCTAAACCATATTATTATTGAAATTATTTAACTAAACCAGCATTAAGTTGCTTTTGAAAGTAACATATATATACTTTTTGCACTTCTGAGCAGTGACCATGTTTATGAAATCATTGTTTCTGTACAGAAGACTATGGCAGAGTTCACTCTATTATGGCTAAAGGGTCCTTTTATGCTGTAGTAATGTTAAACTTTGCTCATGTACTAAAGCTAAATTATTTCTAGGGCTCCATGCAAGAAAAAAAATATCCATTCAGATGTCCATCTATTGTCCTTTAAATGCATATTGCTGGAGCCTATACCAGTGGCTAAATAAAAGTACATGCATCCTAAAAGCATTTTCGGTATGTTCTGCAAAGCCAGAATGTTCAGCTATTAAATAAAATTGTTTTGTGTCATATTTATTATTTTCACACAATAAAAAGGCTTCTTTATTCTCCAATGGTGGTGATTCAATCAGTTCTGTCAGGGGTTGTACGTGAGTCATAACCCAAAGAGTGATTGGTCAGCTGAACTGAAGACCACATTCAAATCCTCACATCCTCTGATTCAGCTGAACACATACCCTGATGTTTGGTTATTTCATTTAAAAGATGTAGATGTATCATTAAAAGTATTTTAACACTGAAAATATCTGACTAGTTGTTGGAACTGTTTGAATGTTAGTTTTTAACATGATGAAAATGATAAAACAATCAAAGCTTTAAAAAGACGTGACACAGAAGAAATGGTTAACATCCATTCTTCATATTTCATATGTTAACTGTGTTCTAGTATATATGCATGTGTGTGTGCGTGTCCAGAGTTTCATTGCTTTCCTGTGCAGCCATCAAATGTAACTCGAAGCAATACCCTACACACACGCACACACACACACACACACACACACACACACACACACACACACACACACACACACACTCACCCATCCGCCTCCGACTGAAACAAACAAAACAAACAAACACGCACTCGCTCCATCACCATCCGTCTGCTTTCTGCCGTAACGAGGTGCAATCAACATGCAACGCTGACCAACACACACACACATTCACACACATTGAGCCTGGTTGAAGGATGAAGTCAGCCTCTGATTGCAGAAGAGTTACAGAAGTGTTGACTTGTTTCTGTGTGTCTCTGCGTTGACCTCATACTGCCATGATGTCACATCTATAATAGTTGCATTAACAGCAACAGAAGGCTTCACTTTAAAATATTTCAAAATTTCTAACAGTTATGCAAAAGGTTCATTCAAAGTTAAATTGGGCTTTTTTCCAAACTATTTTCACAATTCTGTGTTTTACACACACACACACACACACACACACACACACACACATATATATATATATATATATATATATATATATATATATATATGTATATACAGTAGTTCAGTGAGTTGTACATAACAAACCAAACTAAAACTAGTTCAAAATTGCTGCTGATGACCCTGAACGTGCGCTATTCTGAGGATTTCTGGACATTTACAAGAACTTAATAGTTTACTTTAGCATTAAAAATCAACCACTATTAGGCTGACAAAAGCTGATCAAAATACATATTTAAAGACATTTGCTCACTTTTTTTTCTTCAGTTAACAAGAAAACCTCCCAGAGATTATGATGAATGTCATTTTCTAACCTTAAGTCATCCACAGGCAGCTGAACATCAACAGCTGGGAAGTCCTAAGTAAATGTTTACAAGCTCTTTCTGTTGCTGTCAGCTGATCATGTAATGTCTACAGTTTGTCACTCTCAACAATCCTAAAAAAATAAGATGGAAAAATGCAGAGGCTACAAATAAACAGTGACACGATAAGCTGCTGTAGTAAATATAGCGTTTTAAATTGGCTTGTATGTGAAAGCTGCTTATGAACATGCTGAGTGTTTAACGGCATTTTCTGCAATAAACTAGCTCAGTTATCTCACACCTGCTGGCTCTACTGTGTGTGTGTGTGTGTGTGTGTGCGAGTGTGTGTGTGCATGCCACTGAGATCTGTGAAGAATGTCAGCATGATGTAACACTCACACAATCACCAAAGTGGTGATGGATCAGTGGAGAATTCCTGATTCTGACACTCAGAGATTGAAGAAGTGCAGTCAGACAAGACAGACTGCTAACTGACTCACAACACCATTTCTCAGACTCCAGTGACATGTCAGGATCCGGCTGGTTTATTGTTCATCAGCTCTGATGTACCCCTGATAGGAAGGAGGCAGCTGTGTGATTATTGCTCACAGTCAGTTTGTTGCTGTCATCGGAGGTGAAGAGCTGCTTTTAGCCACCAGAGGGCGACAAAGTCTACAAACTCACCTGCTCTGCTTCACACATTACCTCTCCTACTCATTTAATTTTCCCCACTTTTTGTTCTCACTTTTTACAAATTTCTTGCATTGCAATAAAGTAGTTTAAGCTGTGATTAAGTGTCCATGGTAGTGAAATATTACTGCATTGAAACAAATAAGCATAGTGTACAAATATGACAGCTAAATTATTGTGCAAGTTCATAAACCCTACAAATTGCAGTTTGTTGAACCCAACGTTAATCATGAAGAGTGGAGAGGTTTATTGTTTTTCTTTATTTTATTTGAGATTTAAAATATGTTAAGTAATATCCTTCAGTTAGTTTTGTCTTTTTTAGTAAAAGAAGATTAATTTAGACTAAAAAATGTGCAATTTGACATCCAAACAACATGCAGACATTGGTTAGTGCTGTTTAATCTTTCATGTCTCAGTATCTTGTGGTCACACACATTTTCCACTGATGTGACCAGAACTCCTGTCAAAAATTTATCTCATATTACTTTTTATCTAATCTGTTGTTTTTGAGTAGTTAGAAATGCCAAACTATAATTTCTGTTAATGTTTAACATCATTTCTACATGAGGTGAGACCTTCTGCTTCATCTTTGTCGCAATGTTAAGTGCTGCTCCTCTTGAGGATGCCAGGCACAGACTTTGCTGGCCTTGTTGAAAATAAAACCCTCTCGTTTTCATCTTGGTGAAGTCAGAGGCCAGCTGGCATACAAACTTGTGACTCTGGGCCGATGATCACAAGCCGTTGTCAGACATTATTTTGTGATTTTGTGAAGAAGCTGCAGGCATGTGAAGTTTTATTTTTAGGACAAATAAGAGAGTGGTGAACGGAGGGAGAGCACAGCACTGCAGGATTTTACTTGACTCTACTGGAAACAAGAACCACCATGTAACCAGTCAACATTTAAGGCAGTGGTTCCCAACCTTTTTTCCTCGCATACCCTCTTCATGCATATACTAAAATGCCATGGACCCAGTGTGCTGGATCCATGCTGGTTTTAGGCTTTCAAAAGTGAGATTCTCACCATATATAATGTATTCCGGTTGAGCCGTGTCCTTTGATAAAGCCAAAGTGAAATGAACAATATACAGACTTACTTTTTTTCCCTAAAAAAGGGACTTTTTGGACATTAATCACAATGGCTCTAATGTTCAAAGCCTCAGGGACCCTCTGTGCTCTTTGGGGGACCCCAGGTTGGAAACCACTGGGGATAACTTCTATATAGATTGCAAAATGTGGAATATGGTAACTTAATTTTGTCAGAGGATTCTGGTTCCTGAGTTCAGTTTCTTGTTGTATTCTTAGAAAAATTACAAGAAAAAAAAGGAAAGTTTTATTTTCCAAACAGGGTTATTTATTATACAGATTGATTTGTTTCTCATGAGATAACATAAAAATTATTAATAAGAAAAAGAACAAGTATACGTGTGAGGATTCACATCTGCAGCTGCTACTACAAACACCAAAGCTTGTAAATGCTTTTTGTAGCTGTTGAGACTTTAATTTTTCGAGCTCTGTCTGCAGATTTTAATTCTCATTACATGTTTATTGTGTGCAAAAGCTTTCATGATTACAACATTATTGCAATAGCAGTGGAAACATGAAAAAAAATCATTGCTTTCAGACTAATTCAGCTTTATGTTTAATGCCTTTATTTTATGTGTCTGTTTAAATTTCACTCATAATAGGAGGTACGGTACTTTTTAACATCTACAACTTAAAAGTGTACTGACACAAACAAACAGAAAATGTGTGAACAGCCTGTGGCATCTTACGCTTTAGTGGCTTCACTGACATACCAGCATTGAAAATCAGGTGAAAATTTATGAATGTGGAACAAAAGTTAGGAAATTTGTTTTTGACTTATTATTTTATTGTTTTAACGGTTCTTCGTGGTAATAAATCTTATATTCAAAGCTGTTTTTTTTCTTTGTTTCCCTTTTAATTGGAGACATACATGTAAGGAAAATGCATTTGTGGGATCAGCAGCAGAACTGAGTATGAGGGTTGTCCCCATGAAAAACTTGCCTATCTTTTTGTCTGCCAATACCAACTAATTTATTCTGCTACTAGCTCTTATATAGTCTTGTTTACTGTATTTGATAGGGGTGTTAAATATAATCATTTCTACAATGCATCGCGATGCAGCAACACGTGATCCCAAACTGACCAATCACAAGGGAGTACCTCCACGTAACTGTCTGCGTGTCGAGCCTCTACTGCGGTTGCGCAGATGCAGACGCCACACGAGCATAGATCTGCCTTTACCTGCTGATCCTCATCTGGTGACAGACAGCAGCTGAAATCGAAGCAGCTGCAACTTATAGCGGCACTTCCTGCAGCTGCCACAACCTGCTGTGAATCTCCAGAGTTTTCCAGAGCCTGCTGGAGCTGCTGACAGCGCCAACAGCTCAGACTGATACGGTTCAAGACCACCTTGTTCATGTGTAGCTGAGGAGATTCTGGAGGGGAATCATTTCTGCCTGTGTATCCCAACCCGCCCTCTCTCCGCTAGCTGATCACCCCACACCTCCCACCCCAACCCTTGCAGTTTCAGGCATTTTTCAAATTCGGCTGTGTGTGGGGTTACGCAAAAAATTGTGTGTAGTTAAACTTCTATAGGCTCTGATTCTGGCCGAACTGACTACAGAAAGACTGAAGGGACAAAACACACCACTTTATTGCAAGAAATCTCTCCACTAGAGGGTTGCTTAAACATTTTTGATAAAAGAACGTCACAGTGTAGTAATGATATTCCTTGATTTTCCAGCAATGGAACAATAGCATTCCACTATGAAGTTCAAAATCACATCATTGTTTACATATTGCCAATTTAACTAGTTATTCATTTAACAAACAGGGGGCTCAGAAACATGTGGAAGAACTGTACACAGCCACAACAGCTTGGCACTTCTTCTTCATGCTGGTCACCAGTTTGATCGCATGCTGCTGTGGATGGCATTCCATTCTTTAAACAGCTTTTTTCACCAGTCAGCTAACATGGTTGTGTTGGTCACTCTTGACCAAGTTGAACCCACAAGTGTTCAAAGAGTTTGAGGTCAGGACTGCAGACAGTCATTCTATTCTCTCCACTCCCAAATTGTGAAGGTTGTCTCTGATAAACCCTTTGGGGGTGTCCATTGTCACATGGAGGATAGAGTTTGGTCCCAGACTGTGGAGATATGGAATTACAGTACCACTGGTTGCAGAATCCCATCTCAATATCTCTCTGCATCAAGAAGCCTTGTTTTTCCAGTGAGGAAGATGCCACTCAACATCATCACACTGCTTCCACCAAAAGCTGTTACACTCCCAGATGACATCGCTCACCTACACAGAGGAGGGTTTATCAAATGTAACACCATGTTAATAGGAAATAAACAGGCTTTCCAACAGTATAAAGATTTATTGCATAGTAAGAACAAAATTTAAAATAATCTTCCAAACAAAACATTCTTTACTTTTTGTGAAAAATGTTCTTATATTGATATAAGAACATTTACTTATCAATATTATATTTGATAATACAGTGTTTTATTGAGTGCATGCTGTGTTGTAATAGATTAAATCTGTAAAGCACTGCAGATTATCTTTGGCCAGCTCTACTTTCAGTACTGCAGACCCACATTATACCTTGCAGTAACTTTTTTTGAATTCCTGTTGCTCTGCAGTTATCCTTACACATTTCTCCTATCATCTTCACTTAATTTTCAGAGAAGCTAAAGGAAAAAGTACTTGGTTAACAACTTTATAAGGGAATGTTTCTATTATTTAATCATGTGCCTGCATTGTAATAATCGCCACCTACTACAGTTTGATAATCCTTAAAT
The DNA here is from genome assembly GCF_017639745.1 of Melanotaenia boesemani. Classification (NCBI taxonomy): domain Eukaryota; kingdom Metazoa; phylum Chordata; class Actinopteri; order Atheriniformes; family Melanotaeniidae; genus Melanotaenia; species Melanotaenia boesemani. The sequence continues at coordinate 17,420,210 of NC_055684.1, read as the reverse complement.
TCCAAATGTTCAAGGCAGTTCTTAGTTTTCTTTTCTTGCTGGCCTATACTTGACCTCCACCGTTCCTGTTACCTGACATTTATCTATTTCATTGCAATGATGCAGCTCTGTGTTGAAGGTTGTGGTTGCTGATTGATTAAAAAGTCTGAGTATTTATACAGCGTCACCAGGTCTTTACTGACCATGATTCTTCTTTGCATTCCCATCTGAAAGAAAAAATATCTTTTTTATTCTAACTATGTACCATTTTATAATTTTAACATAGAAATATCTTTTCTTTTCTCCAAAACGTAGTATGCTCAATGTCCTCTGGTCAGTTAAGTCATTTTAACTTCTACCTAATGGTCACTATGTTCATCCCGTGGTTGTCATGTGCGAGCTGCTGTCAGTGCTGGCTCTAATCAGAACGGGTGGGGTAATTGATAACTGACCCCACAAACTGATTTAATAAACCATTTTTATACCCTTTTTCAGAATTGTCTAGAGAAAGGCATTTTTTTATAGATTCATGTCTCCCTGTGAGGATTTTCTTTTATCTCCACTTACATATGAAATATATAATAAAAAATAAAGTAAGTTGTTAATATCAAAACCCTTATAAAATGAAATGTATGCATTTAGTATTTGAGGCAAGATGTGTCATTGAAGATCATTTGCTCTTTTATGTTTTCTTATGTTCCCCTTTGGGTTATTTTTTTCTTCACATCTTGTACCAAATTAGTTTAAACTGATTGTGAAAGTGTTGACTTTATTGACCTTATTTACTGTTTTCTTCCTCATATTTTCAACTTATTCTCTTCATTCCTGAACTGAGCTGAGCGGGTTGGCGATGGATTATTGGAGTGATAATCGAAGCTGGAATCCCTAGACCTCCTTCTCCCCACACCACCAAAGGCTATCAGAGAAACATAATCAGCCATTGATTTTTGGGTCTGCCCTGCAGTCCCCTCTCAGTTGGATATGTCCATCACTCCACATCTGGGAGGCATTCAGAATAAAACACATGGTTTGAAATCATGGGATTTATCAGGAAGCCAGTGTAAGGATCTGAGGACTGGAGTTATATGATCCACTTTCTTGGTCTTAGTGTGGACTTGAGCAGCAGGGTTCTGGACTAACTGCAGCTGTCTGATGGACTTTTGAGGGGAACCTGAAAGGACAGCAAACCTCTGGATAACTTAATGACCTAACCTCATATGCATCTAGCCACCATCCTAAAGAAGACCTGTGGAACTCTCCACAACACTGCAAGCACATCTATGGACATGACTGTATAATTTGATCTAATTGTGGCCATTAGCCCATATTAAAACTGAAGCACTAGTAGGCAAACAGTGCTCTCCTACTCAAGAACAGTGGATATACATTATAGAGGGAATCTATGTAATGGAAACGTTGATTATTCTGCCAGGAGTTTTGTGATATTCATGTGTCTCTGTAATATTTTGCCACTACAGTATCAACTTTTAATAAAATGAGAGTGACAAAAAAAGAAGCACTAGAGATTTTAAATGTTACATTTACCTTAAAATATGAATTTGTTCTTTGGTAAATCATTACCAAGAATATATTCTATCTGTACTACACCACTGTGCAGTTTCCTCCTCACACTTTCCATACAGTCACAAGTTTAACCATTTACCATATGCCAAGATCATAAGTGCATTACAGTTATTTAAAAAATAACTAAAAATGTTTTCTGTTAATGAAACTGAGATACCGCCGCACACACCAGACATAGCATCATTAAAAGTTTACTGCAGTATTCCAGGCTGAAGTGCCCCTGTTGCAAAGAACTCATCGATAATTACTTGAAGGGTTATAGGTATTGCATGGTTTCTTGGGGTCTATCGCTCTCAAGCCAAAGGCAGTTTTTCACACAGAAAAACTCTCTGAAGCCTCAAGGTGTGCGTGAACCAAATATCTTATGCTAGAAAATCTGAGACCTTTAAACACACACTTTTTCTTGCCTAAAGTCACACCGATATGATCATTTGCATGATAGTTACCAACAGTTGCTGTTAGACTATATTATGTTACATGTAGTAAATCATATATAGTATAAACTATACTATACTTTAATGAGATACAAATCTGAAGAAAGTAATAGAGGAGCAAATCCCATGAAAATACTTTTTTGTTTCATGTTCAAGATTTTCCACATTTTTCATCCATTTTCCATTTTATGCTTTAAATACTTTGAGTAAACATAATGCTTGAGATGTGTACATTCCCACCACACATTTGCTTTTTATATATACCAGTTTTTGTCCTGGAAGAGGCGTTTTGTTTTTGTGTGTGTGTGCGTGTGTATATATATATATATATATATATATATATATATATATATGTGTGTGTGTGTGTGTGTGTGTGTGTGTGTGTGTGTGTGTGTGTGTGTGTGTGTGTGTATACACATTTTTAAGCATTTGACTGAACATCTTACACACACACACACACACACACACACACATACACAATCGGTGAAATAGTTTGGATAAACCCTAGATTTAAACATGATAATTTTCTATGAGGGGCTGTTTGAGTCATTATTCAGAATGACCTTCTCACAGACACATGAGAAATCTAAGTCATTCACACACATTACTAAAACCTCCCATTTATCATACTGAAATCATTTATACACTTCAGTGTAGTATATGAGAGGCAGTTTCAGTATAGTGTATGAGAGGTTTCAGTATGATATACAAGACGTTTTAGTATAACATGTGAATGACTTAAATTTCACATGTGTCTGTGAGAGAGTTAATTCTAAATAATATGTCTCAAACGGCCCCTCATAACTAACAACACGCAGCTCATTGAGAAAACTCTCAGGGAATGCAAACACACGAGGAGGCACGTGAACTTTAAATTACACAATTACCATGTGCGGCTCTCCTCCTAATGAAGGTTTCTGTCCATGCTGCTAACTTCACTGTGCAATTGAAATTTAAGAATGAAAAGTGTGATCTTATAGAAATCTTAATGAAGTTCAGATGTTTAAGTGTGACACAGTTAATGCCTTGAAAACTACTTCTGTCAGTAATTCACATCTTCTCAGCTCCTCCTGCGTAAATCTGACGTCACACAGAGGGAAAACAAAACACAGAGACGCAAGCTTCACATTCACTGAGTCAGAAAGTAAATAAAATCTCAGCCCATCCCCTTGTAGAAATGAAACATCCAGCAGACAGTTTGAGTCAACTCAAGTAGAATCTGAATTATTCTCCAACGTCTTCAGAATTTTACACACTAAGAGAAACTTAAGTTTGCCTGGTTACCCGGCAACAGCAAACATTAACACAGCTTCAAATGGGGAATAAAATACCAGAACACATTCAGATTAACTGCAACTTTAATAAAAAAAATGTGGTATTATAGTTTTTTGGGCTAAATTTGATGTGATTGATCATAAAGAACAATAAATAGTCACACAGTACTCACAGCTGATATTAAAGATTTTGAAATTTGTTTTGAGTGCCTTCAAAGCATCTCAGTTTGGAGAATAAAGGTGAGTTAAAGGCTATTCAGAACAAAATTTTCTCCATCTAAAACAATTCAAACCTCAAAAGATTTAATAGACGTTCAAGCAATCCCAATGTGGCAGATTTTCACACCGTGCCACTTCTGCATTAGTTAAATGGACTCGGTCAGTGTAACATGGTCTAGGTCCATGAACTGTGCTGAAATGGGAATTCTGCTGTGAGTTCGTTATAGAGGTTTGATATTAACCTAATTCTACCAAATTTTAGATGGCAGAAAATTTGCTCCTCTTGTTGCTGCCCTTATAAATTTGTTTCTAATTCTCCAAACTGAGAGTACACTATTCACGTTGTGCTGCTGAACGAGACTGACAGATCCATTTAAATAATGAACTATTTTGATGTGATAATAGCATTGTATAAAAAAAAGAAAGTGCATTATAATTTAATCATACTAGTTGTTGAGAAATTCCACTATTAACCACAAATGTTATCATGCTATGATAATGATGCAGGCGCACAAATTTAGGTATCTTCCATCTTCCAAAATATTTTATATACAGTCATTTTGCACGATGGCATACTACTCCTGGTGTTTAACAGGAAAAGAATGGCCAGGTAAATGGAAAATAAGAAAAAAGTTTGATCTCAGTATTGAACAATGAGCCAGAGCCTGCAGCCTGTTGACACAAATAAAACCTTTTACACATTTTTGGGCCTTAATGCTAAAACTGCAGGAATGAAAAGGCAAAGTGATTTCTTGTATCCCATATACGTCCAAGAATGTCAGATATCTGACTGACATTTTACTAAACGAGGTCACATTTTTCACATTTTGACTGAAGTGAAGGAACGCTGTAGGTAATGCTGAGCGTTCAGCTGAGCATTAAACGCCAAGAGCATCTAGGGTGCAGAACAGAAAAAGCAACTACAACTGGAATATATCAGAAAATCCAACATGTGATAGCAGAGCTGACAGGTCAAATGACACAAATTTTATCTGCTAATTTTATCTCAGACAGGGAAAAAAAAACTAAAATTTTCCTTGATCTTACTCATGCACTTAAGGATATACACACCATTAAGTAAAAGCTGAAGATGTACTTGGCACAAATCCTTAGTGTGTGGAATGTCACTGAGAAGATTGGACTGTGACCATCTTGAATTTATAATTTTATCAGAATTGATTACTATTATCTATATGATAACAACGTGACAATCATCAGCCAGTCCTGCCCTGAAGAGTGCTCTGCTTTATATGTCACTGAATGGGCTCAGAATTGACACTGAGTTAAAAAGGATGAGAAAAAAATAGCCTCCATCACCTTCATAGGAACATTTTTGTTGAGATATCCAATGAAGTAAGAACTTGATAACATAAATATATAAGTGTAGATTTTTTTAAATAATACAAAACTGCCCATGAACCCATCTTATTATCATCAGAGAAAACTGGTTTATCAAGCCTACATCTAATGTCAGAATCAAAGGATGGGAGGGGTGGCTATTAGTAACCCTCCATCCCCTCCGACTAACTGTTATGTTGCTTCAGTCTTCCTATCTGTTACATAAATTCATACAAAAACTCTTGAAAGTCTTCTCAGCCTCATTAACCCTCAAAGAGGTTTCAAAATGACAGCTTAAAAACCAATAAAATACCAGTCAAAAGTCTGGACACGTTCGAATTTAATGAGTTGGTGTGTTCATACCATTGATAAGTGCTGTATGTTACTCTGGCTTTGCTTTGTCTTCTAGACCTTATATTTTTGTTATAAAGGGAATCGCAACCTACTGGCCATATGCACTGACATGTTTAATATATAGTCTATGAATCAGTTCCTGTAAATTCTTCCTCCAGGATGAGAAAATTAATGCTGAGCTATGTTGCTGTTCTGATGTGTATGAGGGAGCCTGGTGAGAGAGTCTACCCGCTTTAAGCATGTCCAAAGTGTGCCGGTATTTTCACTGCGCCAACATAATTATAATAATATAATAAGTATATAGAAACTAAATTTAAATAAGAAATGTTTTCTTTTTTTATTTTTTCACATGTTCAATCTCTGACATTTCTGATTTTATCTCATACATCTGTTTAGTGTGTTAGTACACAAGTGCACAAACTCTGAAGCCCTAAGGCTGAAAATAAACTTGCTTTTAATTATACATATGCATATTTATCAGGGTTGTCTCACATATTTTGCATTTGCATTTGCATTTGCAATTGTTCGTCTATGTCCTCAGAAATTACTGCTATGTGTCCACAAGTTGCAAAATTTAAAGTTACAGTCGGAAACAATCTGATGGGTCTGAGAAACAACAGCAATAAAAAAAAAAAAGAAAGTTCAAAAACAAGACATGGTGGGCTGCTTTTAAGGGCAGTGGATAGAATCTACAATGCCACTGCTGTCGTTTTTTTCTGTCATGATCCAAAAAAAAAAAAAAAAATCTAAAAATGAACCAAATCTAAAAATGATCCTAAATTCTCCAGTGTTGCTATGTTTATTGTTTTGCTTGTACCCTACAAATTAGTCATGTGTGGATCAATACCAAAATATCGATACTACTGATACCAGAGTTAGAAAATTAATATTTTATGAATTTGGGGTAAAAATGCAGTCTATCACAAAGTGGAATACAGTGGAAAGAGGTGTTGTCTCAACACCACAGGCCTCCTTAAACATCTGAGAGTCAATCATAATGCGGTATATAATTAAATTAGGATGAGGCAGATAGGAGAGGGACAGATGCTGCAAGGGTGCAACACCTCACATTTGGAGTCCTTTGATGCTCCAGGCAGGTACAAACCTCTATTCAGAGGGAGAAAATGTGGACCTCTGCACCATCAGTTGTGCATCATTTGTCTGCTAGGTTTAGGTTTTTGTGTTGATGTTCAAACAACAGGAGATGTCCTCGTTCTAAAGACGTGTCCTGTTTTGTTATGTATAGAATTAAATATGCTTATGTAATAAGAAAATGCTGTAATAAATATCTGTATGAGTTCAGCTTGGAGTAATATGTGTCCCTGAGATCAGCTCACATCAATTTAACAGGTCTGGATTTAGTGTAGTTGGAAAGGATGCTGCAGAGGCTGGGAGTCATTAAACATTCAGTAAAACAGACATTGTAGGGGTTTTAAATATATATATATGGATTTAATAGGATAGGAAGATAATAACATTAATACCTCTCATTTTTTAGACTGACAGTTAGCTAAATATTTTAATATGTAGGTGTTGACAAACATGCAATTACTGTGGGATTTATATCTTTATTCATGCATTTTACTGATAATTTCAGTTTGAGTCACAAAGTATTCTATAATAATGTAACTACCACTTACAAAGCAGCGTAGGCTGCACTGAAAATGATTTTCCCAACACATCAAGTTTCTGTACAAAATATCGGAATCGGTGATACTGACTGGTGTTTTACTTGGTAGCAGATCGGAAAGAAAATGAGCGGTATTTCACATCACTACAGATTTACAAACTCTACTCGGTCCAAGTTCACCAATGTGCCCTCTAGTGGAATCCCCCAGTGACATGTGCACCACACGATCAAGCAGATGAGCATTTACGCTCACAGGTTGCCCACGGGAAAGCAATGTGAAAAAGTTAGTATATTCTCAGATGAAGAACTCAATGTACAGCTGCTTAAAAATATGCAAATAGACAAAGCATGGTAAAGACAATATCATCTTCTTACAACACCGTCTTTCCTGGAAACTCATTATTAATGCTTTTTGTCTCATGGCAACAGTATTTCTTTAAGTGTATTCTCTATTTTTTAACTGTATTTTCATAATTTGCTTTGGTTTTGTGTTTTCATCTGGTTCTCAATCTGAATACACTACCAGACACACTTACCTATTATGTTTAATGGTAAAGTGTGTCCAAATGTTTCACTGGTTCTGTCTATACAGCAATATATTAGCATCAACCTCAGGTCTTCATGCTATTAGGTAAAAAAATGTTTTGTTTTGTTGTTGTTCTTTTTCAGCACCATGACATTTTTTGTTAGTCTTATTTTCCAGGTGTTATATTATTTGAAGTTTTTCTCAACATGAAATAACAATCAGTCTGTATATCTGTCTTTGTGTCTAACCAACAGATTTCCTCTCTTCATTAACCTGCTAACTAGTGTCCGCATGGCTCCTGTTAAATGCACAACCACACACTTAATGCCACAAGCCAAAAAAAGACAGAAGGCTTAATAAAGCACAGACAGACCAATTAATATGTCTCATTTTCAGACAAGAACACCAGAGTCATATGACAAATTGTGCTTCCAAAATCTTTTCAGTTTTGTTCAGCTTTGTCATTTAAATCCAAATTTTGAAATAATCTTTTTAGATGAAACTTTAAGGTTCAACACAGGGTCTGGAGTTTCAGCACATCAATTTGATGACTTTGATATTCACTGAAATCGGACTGATTGACATTGTTGAAAGAGGACATTGTTGATATTCACCTCCTGTCACTTCACCTGGGTCCTGTGATCCTAGACTATCTCTGGCCAGCTGGTTCCAGTTCAGCTGTGGTCCACAACCATCAAACTCACATGAGCTTCATTAGTGGCAGCTGATCAGAGCAGCAGCCGAGGAACATGTGAAGTGTGTTAGTGATCATGAGCTACTAGCTGCTTCTCGTTAAACTGCCACATCTCTGTACCTCTGGAGTCTAGATCGGGTTTAGTTAGACAAATGTGACTTCCAGTTATATTCATAGACCTCGGCTTAAGGAATGACTTTAGAATGACTGGAATAATTCTTGATGATAACTGTTATGTTTAACTGATATTAAGCATCACTTTAAACTCATCAGCTGCCTGTTCTTTGAGATTCTACCTTATGAACAGACAAAAACAGCATAGAAACACTGTATTCTTCTTAACCATCCATCCATCCATCCATTTATTTGCTACATCCACTTATCTCAGTGCAATATAATGGAAGGGCTGGAGCCTATCCCAGTAGCTAAAGCAAGAGGCTGTGAACACCCTGAACACGTTGCCAGTCCATCACAGGGGCCCAAGATAACTATGATAAATATATATATATATTTTTAATACCTGACTCATATTCATAGGGCGACCTAATGTAGTAGTATATTTTCAACTTACAAAATATGAGTTATTTCACTTTAAAGGCATGAGTATACCTTTAAAAGCTACTCTAAGTTTGTTAAATGTACGATTGTACTTTGAGTTGGCCTTTTAATTTAGATTCATGCAACTCCAGAATCTCTGAAAAGATTACTCAGAAAAGCTTTTCAGCTGGTTGCCTTACTTTAAGATTATTCAACATTTTACCACGAATTTTATTTAGTTATTTATCTATTTAATTGTTTTACAATGATGTAGTTTGAACAGTGGGTGAAGTGAAAACTGACACTTTGTACTGTAAGTGTAAGAAAACCTTTGCAAGATAGCTAGAGTTGTCTATTACGGAAGCGTGGAGCTGTCACCCACATAAAAAAAAAAATCGGACCTTATCACGTTATAACGTGATAGTTTATTGTAAAAACGTGAAACGTATCACGTTATAACGTGATAAGTTTATTATAAGAACATAGCCTGTACTGTATACAGATGTTGTTACGACCTATATTGGAGCAAAATACATTTTATGGAAAATATACTCATCAAGCAGAAACTTTTCAGTTCTTTTTCACAATGATTAATTGTTCTACTCTGGTTTATTGTTGTACAGAAATGTGGGACAGTTATGAGAAACACGTAGGTCACCTGCCTGCGCACAGTGCCTGTGTGTCTGAATTGCCACAGAGCAGGCATCCCCAACTTGGGACCTCTTGAGCCAGTGTCCTGCAGGTTTTCAGTATGTCCATACTGCAGCACACCTGACTCAAATAATGGGTCGTTAAGAGGCTGGTGCAGACCTGGTTTATTCTTGCACACAAGACCGTTATAAGCAACACGGTGCGGCACCTGCCTGCAACCAATGAGACGGTGCGTGCATGTGTCTGAGTGGCAATAGAGTGTGCGCGCTGCTTTCAGTTAATAATATGTTGTCTCCTGACAATAAAAATGAAAATTATAAAGGCTATATGCACCTCTGGGACTGGGAGAAATAAGTTGCCGACATAAAGACGTGGTCCTGTCTACTTAAAGGGTGCAACGTCAACAAGTGTCCTCCAAGCTTCATCAAATCTCTCCAATGAAGTAAAACTTAATCCCATGTAGTAAATTAGGAATTTCTCTGGAAATAATAAACCACACTGAAAACCTGCAGGACACTGGTTCAAGAGGTCCCAAGTTGGGGATGCCTGCTCTGTGACAATTCAGACACACAGGCACGCACCGTCTCACTGTGTGCAGGCAGGTGACCTACGTGTTTCTCATAACTGTCCCACATTTCTGTACAACAATAAACCAGAGTAGAACAATTAATCATTGTCAAAAAGAACTGAAAAGTTTCTGCTTGATGAGTATATTTTCCATAAAATGTATTTTGCGTTATAACGTGATACGTTTCACGTTATTACAATAAACTTATCACGTTATAACGTCATACGTTTCACGTTATTACAATAAAGTATCACGTTATAACGTGATACGTTTTACGTTTTTACAATAAAGAATCACGTTATAACGTGATACGTTTTACGTTTTTACAATAAACATATCACGTTATAACGTGATAAGGTCCGATTTTTTTTTTATTTGGGTGACAGCTCCACGCTTCCGTAGTCTATCAAGCTACCTCATTAAAAAAAAAAAAAAAGAAACATAAACATAGAGAGGACCAATATTTGACTCCATCTACCACTGTAATGTTACTTTGAGTTGCCACAACAACATGAACATGAGTTTGTATATTATGTACATACAAGTTTAGATGTAGCAGAATTAATCATCTTTTTGTTGTTTGTTTTGTCACCTGGATTTAACTAAGCAAATAGATACAAGCCTTCTGTTGGATAATCACTGCACGGGTGATTATCATTCAGCTGGTAACAATTTATTTAATCCTAACTGATACAATAAGTAGCTTTTCATTTCTTAAAAAGTATGTGTAAAGACACATCCCATGGTGACGGAAAAGATCTTAATCTGTTTAAGAAGGGTCGGATTATTAGCATGCATCAAGCAATGAAAACAGGAGATTGCAGAAATTAAGAATGGTCCAACGCATTATTAGAAACTGGAAGAATAGTGGGGAACCATTATTTTGTAGTGTAGTGTGAAAATCCTGAATTTTGATGATTGGTAATCACTTAAAATTTTGGGAAGTTCGGGAAAAACAACAGTAGAACTTGGGTCAATGTTTAAAGTAAAAGTAAAAGCATTTCCACATGACCAATGTGAAGGGAACTCAAGCAATTGGGACTGCTGTGTAGTCAAAAGAAAACCACTATTCACTGAGACTAAAAAAAGACAAAAAGGGCCAAATTTGCTAGGGAGTAGATTTGTTACAGATTGATGGGAACATCAGAGTAAAAAGAACTGCAAATGAAGTGATGCAGCCATCATACCTAATGCCTACTGTATGAGCTTGTGGGGGCAGTGCTGTTATCTGGGGTTGCTGTAGTTGCTCAGGTCTAGGTTCAGCAACATTATGTGTCCAAAGAATGAAGCCAGCAGACACACCCTTAATATACTGAATGACCAGGTTATTCAATCAATGGATGTTTTTTCTTCCATGATGGTACAGAGATATTCCACTATGACAATGCCAGGATTCATCAGGCTCAAAAAGCAGATTTGGTTCTGGGAGCATGGGCATCATTTTCACACATCGATTAGCCACCAAGTCCAGAGTCCAGAGCTAAAGCAGTGTCTATAAGCAAATGGATGAAGATCGATTCAGTTGAACAGGGTTGAACTGATTAAAACATTTACCTCAACTTTTGCACCCAGACGTGCCCATGAACCAGGTCCCATCTATGAAAATTTAAATACATCATCACTCCAATATTAGGCTAAATGGTTAGATATTCTGAGCTAATGCTAAATTACATAAGTAAGCTACATTATTCTTAGATTGACATATCTATTGCTGATCTATTGCTCTTGCAGAGGAGTCTTTAATCTTTTAAACTGTTTAGATTTCAAACAACATGTCACACAGCCTCACAACAGAGGACACACCCTGGACCTGGTCATAACCTATGGTCTATCCACTGGTGTGCCCTCTGTTGTTGACCTGGCTGTGTCAGATCACTACTGTGTGTTTTTTAACATCACCACTTTTAGCCAACAGGAGGCCTCAGTGAGAACTGTGAGGAAACGATATATTACTTCTGAAGTGGTTGCAAATTTTATTGAGATTTTTAACCAAAATCCTGCTTAAATTTTACCTGCATCATGTGATTTTATTGTGGATCATTTTAACAGCAAGCTTGAGTCAGCTATCGATGCTGTAGCTCCTCTCAAAACTAAAATAATGAAATCCAAACCCACACCACTGTGGAGAAATGAGCAAATGAAAGAACTCAAAAGACATTGCAGGAGAGCAGAGAAGAAATGGAGGAAAACAAAATTATTCATTTATTTAGAAATTTTTAAGGAACAACTTAAAACCTACAATAAAACAGTTAAACAAGCTAGAACACTTCATTTTCCCAATCTTATTACAGAAAACAAAAATAACCCCAAATTTCTTTTTAAAACAATAGATCTTTTAATAAACATATTTTTTAATAAGTCTTTCATGCCTGCATCAAATGCTGCATGTGAGGACTTTGCATGCCGCTTCAGAAGTAAAATCAATGCTATTAGAACCAGTCTTTCATCTCAACGACATTTTGATTTAAACAGAACTGAAGCTTTGCTTTTACCTGAGGAAACACTGGAGAGTTCACACAACAACTTGCCTTTTAGACATAATTCCCACATTACTTTAAAACATATTTTTTGCTTTCTTTGGGTGTGAACTTTTAGATGTGGTAAATTATTCTCTTCAGACGGGTGTCTTCCCTGCTGCCTTTAAAACGGCAATGGTGAGGCCCCTTCTGAAGGGTAATTTAGATCTAGACATTCTTGATAACTACCGACCTGTATCCAACTTACCGTTTTTGCAATTACATGAGTTTTTGCATAAACATAATATTTAAAAAAAATATCAGTCTGGTTTTAGGACAAACCACAGTACCAAGACAGCCCTTTTAAAAATTGTTAATGACCTTAGATTTAACTTAGACGCACAGAAACTTTCTGTCCTGGTTCAACTGGATCTTAGTGCTGCCTTTGATACAGTTGATCACCAGATTTTACTAGACAGACTCAAAAGTCTGGTGGGCCTCTCACGTACTGTTCTAAAATGGTTTTACTCCTATCTCACAGATTGAAAATTCTTTGTAAGTATGGATGCATGCTCCTCAAGAATCCATGAAGTCAAGTGTGGCATTCCCCAGGTATCAATTTTAGGCCCAATACTTTTTAATTTGTACATGTTACCTTTTGGGGCATGGAATTTCACAGCTATGCTGATGACTTGCAGCTTTACATTGCTGTGTCTCCTGATGACCTGGAGCCAGTCAATGTCCTTTTAAACTGTCTTTTAGATACAGTCATAGACAGCAGATAACTTCTTACAGCTCAATCAGGACTAAACTGACGTTTAATTATTAGTCCTGAAGACAAGAGAGAGATCATTTTACCAAGACTACATAATTTCAATCCCTCTAAGTGTGTGAAAAACCTAGGTGTTCTTTTCGACTCTGAGGTTGATTTTATTCCACACATCAGAAATGTCATAAAGACAGGATTTTATCATCTTAAAAACATCAGCAGAGTCCGCCCATTTCTCTCCCTTGCCAGCACGGAGGTGCTGATGCATGCTTTTTATTTTTAGAGGATTAGATTACTGTAATGATCTCCTCTGTGGTCTTCCCAAAAAGTCCATTTCAAACCTACAGCTACTTCAGAACTCAGTGGCACAAGTTCTGACGAGGACCAGAGGGCAGGAACACATTACGCCAGTCTTAAAATCATTGCATTGGCTCCCCGTGCATTTTAGGATTGATTTTAAGGTTCTTTTAGTAGTTTATAAATGTCTTAATGGTCTTGGGCCCTCCTGTTTATCCGACTTGCTTGTAAATTGTGAACCCTCACAGACCCTGAGGTCCTCATGTACTAGTCTCTTAGTTGTTCCAAGGGTGAGGACTAAAACATATGGCGAGGCCTCTTTCAATTGTTATGGCCCTCATCTGTTGAATAGCCTGCCAGAGAACCTCGGGGCTTCAGAGACTGTTGATGTTTTTTAAAAGAGACTTAAGACCTTTTTAGCTTAGCTTTTAACTCAATTTTATTTGATCGTAAGCTAATTTTAATTTTATATCTTATTTTATTTTCATTTCATTTTAATCAACTGTATTTATTTTTTTATTTGTTTACTTACTTACTTACTTACTCTTAGCTAATTGTTTCTTAAGGTTATTTAATCTTTGTTTCAACTCAAGTGTTTTACTCATGGGGATCCTGCATGTCTGGAACTCCGCCTGCTCAGTCTGGGGTTTATTACTGTGGTGATGCCCTTGTCTGGGTGGCTAGGGCCCTACACTGCAGCCTTATGGCTGTGGTGTGGGCCCCAGTCTACCCTGATCGGGGTGGTTGCCATGATGGCAGCCACTGTAGGACATGGGTGGACTGGCTCCTGGTGTGGAAGGTTCCCCATGATATTGTTTCCTCACAGTAGCATCAAGCCAGATGTTTATCACTTTTAGTGTTTTAGTGCCCGAGTTTTTAGCCAGAGCTAATTCTCAACTCTTGTCCCTGGTTTGGCCTTTCCTGGATGGCTTATCAGTGATAAGCATGAAACATTCTAAGTCGATCCATCTACAGAGCTAGTTCAGCACCCTTCAGTTGGCTCTAATGCACCTCAAAGCTTGTTGCTCAACACCAAGACAGTCAAAGAGAGAGAAAACAAAACAAAACAAAGACCAGTATGCTGACTGAGAAAAGAAACTAAGAAGAAAATTATGTGGAGAATGGGTGTAGCCAAAGGGAGTCACAAAAGAAAGAGTAAGACTGAAAATGAACTCACATTATCTTCCCAAGCTTATTATAAAAGATGCTTTGTTTTTTTGTTTGTTTTTGTATTGTATACCTAATCTGCTCCGACACTGAACAGATGTTGAATTATTAAACTAGAATTTATCCTTTTGTAAAGTCAAAATTCATTCGATAAATGGGAACGGTGCACAGCGATCAGTTGCCTGCCCTGGTAGTCTGTCCTAGCGGCAGGACTGGTTGGACTAGTTAACCTTGTGATTTAGAGTCATCCTTGTTTTAGTAAATTATATTTTGTTCAGACATATGATAGTGTGGTATTTCTTAAACTGTCTGGCTACAATTCTTAATGAACAGGCAGTTGAGGAGTATCAAACTACATGTACTAAACCCTGGTTTACTTCCAGTAAGGAACATACACTGTTTGCAGGGAATTTATAATGAGAGTGGAACTCAAAATAAAGAAGCAAAATTGAAATCCATTTGAATGGAAGTAAAGCATGACAGCTTCTTCAAAGATGTGTAGGAGCATCTCCAGCAGAAGAAACAGTGTAGAGGTATTAACAGTGGACAGCCCATAAGCTGGACAGTTTTTTTTTTTTTTTTTTGTTTTTATTTTTTTAATTAAGAGGCAACAGTTTATACCTTGCATCCATTTCTCCTTGATTAATCTGTTATTTGAACCCTAAAAGAATCAAGCAAGAACGAACTGTGTTATCATTTTCATGACTATACTTAAAATATTATTAATTACAAATATAGGTCAGGACTTTACAAAAAACTTTTTAAATACATCTGAATTTAATGTCAGAGAGCGCGTGATTAATCTGAGGAGCTTGGAGAATGCTTGGAGCTGAGACATCCCCATATTTTCTTTCTTTTTTTCAGTTCAGCTTGTTTTTGCTTTCATGAAGCTGCAGTCTTTATTACATCTGAAGTATAAATATGGTGGAACAAGAAGGAAGAAAATAGAAACAAGGCTTTGTGTTTCTTTATTTTGATAATGATACTGTACTTACAGGTCAAATCTAAGAGTGATCCCCAGGCTTATAGAAATTAACTCAAAAAATATCAAGTCTGCTAAAAAACCAGACAGTGGTTACATAACCAAATTAGAAAAAGACACACACACACGTTTACAACACTGCAATGCCATTGGCTGCAGCTGATGAATGGATGAGTTGTTAACCAATCAGGAGCATGTGACTGGTGAATATGTACGCTGATCAGCATCAGTTGGCTTCACTCGCACACTCTTCTCATTTCACACTCATGCACACATACACAGATACACACATACACACACACTTCTGGTAACACAGGTTGCTTGCTACAAGTCATCTTACATTCATTTGGCATTTGTCATCCTCACCCGTTCATCATGCACAGCAAAGAGCATATTAGGTAAGAGGATTTTGTCATTACACGATGCCTTATCCTAACAAATTTACTTTCTTGTTGTTTTTGTGTTATAAGAAAAATTAGAATATTTTTCTTAATATAATCTATTAAAATCAGCTAAAGCTTGGGGGTTTTTTTGGTCTTGTCACTCCATATTCTTCCTGTGTGGATACTTCTGGTTTCAGATACATGTAAATCTATTTAATAAATTAAGGAATGTATTAATGCTTTCTGGCATCCTTCTTGTGTTAATAAGCCTGTAGGCATTTGTTGTTCGGGTCTTGAGCCTGAACCATAACTGAATAATAGGCTAAAGTTCACACTGCATTAAAATAAAAACACGCCATGAAATACTATCCAGTTCCCACAGCTGCTTAGATGTAGGAACATGAGACAAAACAAGTCTGTAGTAAGAGGATAAACAGATTAAAAATTTTGAGCATATCATACTGTACCTAAGGAATGCATTGAAAGAAAATGGTTATTAACAGCATAATTAAATGATTATTTAAACCAAATATGTCAAAATATGCCAAATATAAATTTGGCCCTGCTGGTATTTGTCATAACAACTTACATAAACTGCTTTGTATTTTGTTTTTTCTCGGCATTTAGAAGTTCAATGATTGTGGGCATTATTTATTAGTTAGAAACTCCAATGGCAAAATTATCCCTATAGTATGGAATCCTTTTAAAAATTTCCTGGATTTAAGCGGTGATCCGAATCTCCCCCAATACCTAATAACATCTTCTTTGTTCAATTTCTGAGATTTCTTCATCAAAATATGTCCATAACTTGTTGAGTTATGTTGCTAACAGAAAGACAGACAAACCAATGCCATTGAAAACATAACCTCCACCTTGGCAGAGGTAATTGTGATCTTTTTAGTTAATGAAGTTGGTTGGACAACAGTTGCTCATTATCATTTATTTTAGGTTTAGGTTTCTGTCCAGCCGTGGATTATTAGTGGGTGTGGTTTAGTCCAGATTTAGTTTTGCTTGCCAACAGCCACTGATGTAAAATTTTATGCATTAATATATATAGTCATTTTAAACAGATAATTTTTTGTCATCCCTTCTTCATGTTGACAGTCACGATGAATACCAGAAAACAGCTGATTGGTTGATGTCTCAGACAAAGCACCGCCCACAGGTGGCAATCATCTGTGGGTCTGGACTGGGCATGCTCGCTGACACCCTCAAATGTCAAGATTCGTTTGCTTACTCTGACATACCAGGCTTCCCTCAGAGTACAGGTACTCTAAATATATTCTGTTATTTTCACCAGTAACAAATTATTACAGACTGATTACTGTATTTTAAACATGCAAAGCAGGCCTATTTATTATGTTACACTTGGATTATATGCTAGATGAAATAGTAAAAACAGATTTCATGTAAGAGTATTAGGAAAAAAAGGCACATGTGAAAAAGGTCTGAAGAAAAAGGATATTTTCTCTTTAGCTTTTTTTCATAACTATATTATTCTAACATTGTAGAAAAGCTTGAATTCATGTGTGGAAAACCTTTAATGGATTATTTCACATTGCAGGCTGCAAATACTGACAGCCTACAATGTATTTACTGTCTAATCTAATAGCTCATTGCAACTGTGGTCAATTCATTGCCTTTTCATATTTAGCCTTTTGATATTGCTTTTTAGATTATTGAGTATGATACTCATTTGTTAAATGTGCCCCTCCAAATTTCTTTCAGAACATTATGTAAAACCACTGATTCCTTCACTGTCCCCTTTTTCATATTAAAAGGTGACATCTTCCTAACTGTTTTTATATTTAGGCCTGCTTGCAGCATCTTAGTTTATACCTACTGTTATATGACGAACAGAGAAGAAGAGCACAGGATTTAATATGCAGCTCACTTCATTACAGTATCAAAACAATGTTATATGCAGCATCAAAAGATAAATCTGAATATGAACTAGCACAAATAAAGAAGAAAATACAAAGTTCTTTGCTTACAAGATCATGTTTATTTGTGTGTTGCAGTGCAGGGTCATGCAGGCCGATTGGTTTTTGGGGAGCTGAAGGGGAAGACGTGTGTTTGCATGCAGGGTCGCTTCCACATGTATGAAGGACACTCTCTCCTCCAGGTACTCAGTTTTTTTTTTTATTTACTTCTAAGGATCGTAAAAAATGCGATACATTCGCTGACACCTGGACGGAGCTTTAACTTTAGACCCAAAGAAAGACTGGATCCTCTGGATAACAGATCTGTGACAAAGTGCAGAACAGACTAAATGTAATCACTTTCAAGCAGGAGTGTTTTCAGATGCTTATTGTGAATTGTGGCTCTAAGTGACAAAATTCTAACATAGCAGATGTAATTTGTTTTTCCAGACTTAGCATGAAATTACCTTTTTTTTTTTTTGAGAAACATGAATAAAAAACAAATACAAAATGCAAACACCAACCTCAGCTGTGTAAAGAAATACTTGGAAAAAATAAGAGAGAAGTGACAACATGGAAAATAGAAGAGTCAGAAACACTGGCCCCTGAGCAGGCAGAGTTTAACAGCCAATCCTACTCAGCTGTGCTCAGAAGAAACACTGCAACAGAAATAACAGCAAACAGAGCACAACAATTACACAAATAAATTCCACTTATACACACACACACACACACACACACACACACACACACAGTGAGCTGACTAAAAAGCTTAGTCACATAACCTTGATACAACACACATTTGACTGTAATCAGCAGCATGAGACTGAACCTGTAATGTGTGTGTGCTTGTGTGTGTCATGCATGGGTCCAGTCACATGCAGCCTTTAGCAGACTGTTCAATGCTGCCATTGTTTCCTACTATGTAAGACACATTCACAGCTACACACAACTCTCTCTTCTGTGTCACACAGAGACTCTGACTGCCCTGCAGGTGGCGCTCCATTAAAGCTTCTTTTTTCCTTCTTAAAATCTCGGATTACAAAACATTTTTCTTGAGGTGGAAATGCCTCTTTTATATTGACCTTCATGCACTAAATCAAATTGAGTGGTGGATTATGTAACTGTCAGCAGACACTGCCTGAGAGTTGTGTATTCATTTGTATGACCCCACAAAACTCTGTGTGCACATTAGGATGTTTGTTTTGTTTTGTTTTGGGTTTTTGAATTCCACATGAGCAAGGCTACCTGACTTCTCTGTTTGCCCTTCAGACAACATTCCCAGTTCGAGTCTTCAAACTGATGGGGGTGGAGACTCTGATTGTGACAAATGCTGCTGGTTCATTGGCTGACAGCCTTCAACCTGGTGACATCATGATCATTAAAGATCACATCAACTTCCCTGGACTAGTCGGCCTGAATCCGCTATGTGGACCCAACGATGACAAGTAATGTGTTGTCATGGTGACAAATTACTGTTACTATTGTTCCTGATGCTGTTGATCATGTTGGTTATTGTTGTTAAATATTTGGGGGTTTTTTAGGTTTGGGCCTCGCTTCCCAGCCATGTCAGGGTGCTATGACAAAGGGCTGCGACACCTAGCAATGGAGATTTCCAAACAGCTAGGTATTGCTGGCCTTGTGCAAGATGGGGTGTATGCCATGGTGGGCGGTCCTACTTTTGAAACCATCGCTGAGGCCAGACTGTTGCATCGACTTGGAGTGGATGCAGTTGGTATGACACAGATAAATAACACATACTAAATTTACTCTCTTCCTTATCTTTAAGACTGCATAATTAATCATAACCTACGTTATGCTTGAGTCTTGTAAAGCTAAAAAAATGTATTTCCTCTCTGAGAATGTGGCTGCAAGAAATATCCAATAGAATTCAAATCTCTGAAGAGCAGTAGTGAGATCAGTGTTGATAAAGAGCAAGTGTTGGTCAGACCCCACAGCCAGTTATTTCTCCAAAATGAATGTTTATGCGATAATGAATATCTATCACACATAAACCTAGTAATTAGACTGTTATCCCAGCAAGAATATTATTGGACATTTCGAGTCAGCTGGTGGTCACTAATCCATGAGTTGTCTACTGACCATCACCTGCTGATCAGCTGACTAGATTAATACCTCAAACAACTCTATTATTATTGTTGCTGTTCTGCCCTGTGTCAGTCACTTGTTGCTCTGTTTTCAGGTATGAGTACAGCTCCTGAGGTCGTTGTGGCAACTCACTGTGGCCTGAGAGTCTTTGGCCTGTCCCTGATCACTAATAAGGTAACATCCAAATGGCACACTTACAGCACAGTATGATGTTCAGTTGCCGACCTGATCAACTTTTATTTGGCTTTGTGATTATTTAACTGTTTATAATTTGGCAGACTTGTCTGATTTCTTGAATGATGGCTTATTTATTGGTTTATGTAAAAAGAGTGACTAATTGTTTTAATTTACCTCAGGTTGTGAAGAGTTACGAAGACCCTGAAAGGGTCAACCATGAGGGTGTCCTCGAGGTCGGGCGATTGCGTTCTCAAACTGTGCAGCAGCTGGTGACTGAACTGATCAGCAGGATGGAGATCAATAATAATGACAACACCAATAATGCTGTCTGAACACACACACATACACTGTACATATCTTATTAATGTATTTAGAGAGTTTTTACAGCTTTCCATTTGCATATTTTGTAAATTTTTTAAATCTTTGTTGTAATGAAAACTTTATTTATATCTCTATGGTGCCTAATTATTGTCCATCAGGGTAAATAGGAATGTAAGTATTCATTTTGGATATTTTACATTAAATCTAAGTGTTTATATAACAGTAAAAGCTGTGTTTCATGGTGCTTTATTATGAAAAAAACATACGAGCGTTGTACATTGTTCCTGTTGAAGTATTGTATTTTGTTAAGGATTTCTCTGATTTCCTGATTAAAACATGCTGTCACACCTACTGCTTATTTGATTTGCTGTTGTTGATATCTGTCATTGTTTTACTTAAAGCTGCCCCTTTCTTCCAATTTGTGCATCCTCAATTCCTCCTCTGGATTACTCTCCTCACATCTGAAACCCTTCCACACTTCTGATGTGAGCAGAGGTGGAGAGTGAGAAACAAGAAGATGCAACAACCACTTAACAAAAGAGAGATTTTTGCTTTCAGTGTGTCACTTTACAGTTTTAAACTTGATTGGAGGAAGTTGAGAACAGATGGCACCAGACTTCCCCTCAGCTATTTGTATTAAAACCCTTGCATTACAAGTCCTTGAGAGAACATGATCCTCAAAGTGCTGCCTGACTGAAGAACATAGGTTTAGTTATGTTCACCCAAAACAAAAATAAAAATGATCCTACAATAGTAATCATCAGCAATGTTTTATCATCAGAAAGAGAAACAGCAGTGATTGAAAAAATATTAAAAGAAATAAAGAAATTAGTTACTGAAGAAAATAACACCATTACATATAAAATAGACCAAAAACAAAAGTAATGCAACAAAAGTAACAACGTTGTAATTATAAAAAATTTAAAAAAAAACTGGAGCAGCAAAATATTTAACATTTCCCCATGAAATATTAGGTACCATCAGCTAACTGTAGCTTTCAAAACATTTATAGATTGTGTAGATTTTGTTTTTCCAAGGTGCTACTAAATTTCATATTTCTAGATTTTTAGATACACAAACACTTTTAGGAAAGATAAACACATTAAAGGTTAAAGGTCATAACAAAAGCAAAGGACCACAGCACTGGTGGATGTACCAGATAAATGTGATGATTTTCTGTTACCACACGAGGGCAGCAGTAGTCAGTTCATCTGATGCACTCAGTACATTCAGAGATTGTTTACAGAGCTGCTAAATAAGCTATGTTTACATTTCTAAGTGAAGATTTGTGGAGTTGTATTTAACTTCTAGTTAATATTAGCAGCTTTACCAAAATTTTTTGGGGAGATAAGATTTTATTTGTTTTTTTCCCAGCAGCTGAAACATGCCATTAGAAAATCCAAAAGGTATGTGAGATCATTAAGAAGCTGAAAATAGTTATCTTGCAAGTATTTCCCGTAGTATAACTCTAAAAGTATTCAAATAAACCTTTGGTTATATAAATATACTAATTTCATTATGGGTATGCTCAAGAAATGAGCCAAAAAAATGTAAGCAATGAGCTAAAAGGGTTAAATAAATCCACATTGTGACACAACCATATTGTATTATTTTGAATAAATAAGCATTAAAAATGTTTGTCCTTTGTCTGCAACCTAGGAGACAAGAAGGCAAGTGTTAGAGAAATGGGACAAGTCTGTGGAGCATGTTTACTTGAAGTTAGAGGCTCCTGTGGCAAACATCTGTTATAAACTCAACCGGAACCACTTAAACTCTGAATTGAAAGGACGAGCAGCCTTAATGTCAAATTCTCAAATGGTCCATTTTTTTAAAAAAGGATCTTTGTGTTTGGCATATAAAGATGTCAAGAGCAAGTGATGATGTCATTTGCTGGTTTTCTTTAGATCAAATCTGATGTCTGAACAATAAAACTTTGTGATCAACATAATCTTTTATAGAAGGAACCAGGCTGAGTAAAGCAAACAGCAAACAGCTTTCTACGTGTTTGATATTACTCAGGTGTAGTTTTTATTCTATTAAATGTTTAAACTGTATATAAAGTAGATAAAAACTATTAATAATAAAATCTTACTGTGTGAAAATCATTGCCTTCTGCAGCACTGACAACACATATCAGTAATTATAAGTAAATAAATGAACTGTTGTACGACGTGATTTCACCAGTAAATTGTGTCGTTAATGCTTCTCTAAGATGTTTATTGATGAGAAAATCTCAGTAAACATCACAGTATTTAAATATTCCAGAGCAGCAAATTCATATTTATTTTTCTCATGCACACATTGTTTTGTAAGAATATCTAATACTGAAAAAATGATCATTTTGATTGTTTTAGAAAGTCAGCAGAATGTTTTCTTTCAAAGTTCTGAGAAACAAAGCTCTGTGTTTATGTTGGTATTTGAACAAACTCTAAGATACATAAACTCTCAACAACAGGATCAGGTATGTTAAATCAACTCATGCTTGAAAACTGAATGTTTAATACAATTGTTTGTAATTTATCACGTGAACTTTGTTTAGCCAGATTACAGGTGGAATGTTTTGCTAACATGTTCATTTACAGCGGTGTGGACGAACTACGAGCAGCTAAACTGAGGTAAAACTGTTTCATCCTCCTGAAGTAATCAGGACATTTTGATGCCTTATTCTGAGCTAAAGCGTAGGACTGATGGACTAATAATGCTTTGAATATTTAATCAAAACTGGCTTCTGTTTTAAATGAGAAAGAATTTTACTCATGCACTTTACATAACTTTAAGAGAATTGAGTATTTATTATGAGATTTCTCTCTGCTGCTGCTGTGTCTCTTTCAGGTAGATTTGTTTTATATATATAATGTTAATTAAAGCTCCAGATTGACCAATTTTGTTGTCACCACTTTGATCTCCACATTGATAAGTCTTCAAACCTTGTTGTGCGTCTTCTATCTTTACAGTTGTGTTTTGGAGAAGAAAAATCCCGCCCTTTCAGTGTGACCATGGACAATTTGCCCTTTAGCTTCTTTCTTGTATCACTTCTGGTTCTGCTGGTGAATCTGATAGTTCTGCTGTTTCTCTGCTGGACTGTTAAAAACACCAGAAACATGTTTGCCCAACGAAAGCCTCGATCAAAAGCCAGACCAGTGCCTGTAGGAGGAGGCGCTGAACAGCTAACACCAGATCTTATACAGGAAGATGGAACACAAGGTATATTTTTGGGAGACACTCTTTTCCTTAGAATTAGGTGTTATCACATTTTTAGAATGATTCCACTGGGCATTTTAAGACAAGAAAGGATAAGTCTCTTCTCTTGGCAGAGAGAGCATTTTTAAGGCTGCCATGGTGGAAAGAAAAAACCTTTTGCAGCAAGAAGAAGCATCTGACTGAAGGCACTCTGCAAGAGCTGAGCTGTGAGTGTAGTGTTATTATGTTTGATTCATTTTTATCATTCAAACTTGATTTTAAGATGATACATATATTTTTTTATGTACTTTTTTCCATCTGCAGCCCCTCACACTGCCTCCATCGATCAGGACCAAACTGAGAACCTCCCTCCTCAGGAATCAGATGCATCAGAGCAAGCCTCAACCTCCTGTCAGGATGCACTCAACAGGGTGTGAGGAGAACAAGTAACAGGATGAAAAACATCAATAATCAGCAAATAAATAAACATCTCTATTTACTATGACAAAGAAACAAACTTTTCTTTATATGTAGGCTATAATGCCTCCAAACTAGATACTGACTGACCTCTGAAAGATGAGTCATCAAACTAAACTGCTGAAGTTAGGAACAAAATATTAGAGGATTTTTTTTCTGTTTAATATTTTTCATTGATTATGTAATCACATCATTTATCATCAGTCAAGTTGGTGATTTTATTGAAGGTTTTTTTTCCACATATAATCTACATGTAGCACCATGGAAATCATAAACACCGTAAGATGAGTAAAAGAAGTCCCACCACACCTCAAATCTACTGGGTTAAATTCAGTGAAGGTGAAGGTTAAATTCAGAAGTGGACTGAGTGAATTATGCACCAATCAGAAATAATATTGTAAGGAATGCAAACATTTTTCGTCATGACCACAATAGTCCAGAGCTCCAGGTAGGCTAGTACCTTTAAAATATATGTTTTGACCAGTTAACAGTCCAAGTCTTGCAGGTGTTTTAAACATATAAAATAGACCAAAACAAAAGTAACAATGTTGTGAAAAATAAAATAAGCAGGAGCAGAAAAATATTTAACATTCATTTATTATCTGTACCGCTTAGTCCACTACGGTTCGCAAGTAAGCTGGAGCCCATTAATTAATCTTTTAATAGGTGAGAAGCAGGCCACCTGGACAGGTCACCAGTGCATCGCAGGGCCAACAAAGAGAGACAATCATCCACTTAACCACACACACACACTCACTCCTAAGGAGAATTTAGAGTGACCAATTAACCTAACGTGCATGTTTTTGGACGGTGGGAGGAAGCCAGAGAGCCCACGCATACACGGGAAGAACATGCAAACTCCACACAGAAACCACCAGCCGAGGCTCAAACCAGCAAACTTTTTGTTGTGAGGCTGCAGTGCTAACCACCACACCACCATGTAGGAAATATAAGGTACCATCAGCTAACTGTAGCATTCAAAAGATTTATAGATTGTACAGATTTTCTTTTTCCAAGATGCTACTTAATTTTATATTTCTAGATTTTTAGATACAAACAATTTTAGGAAAGATAAATACATAAAAGGTTAAAGGTCATAAGAAAAACCAAAGGACCACAGCACTGGTGGATGTACCAGATAAATGTGATGTTTTTCTGTTACCACATGAGGGCAGCAGTAGTCAGTTCATCTGATGCACTCAGTAAATTCAGAGATTGTTTACAGAGCTGTTAAATCAGCTATGTTTACATTTCTAAGTGAAGAGTTGTATTTAACTTCTAGTTAAGAATTAGCAGCTTTAGTGATTTTTTTAGGAGACAAGATTTAATTTTGTTTTTTTCCAGCAGCTGAAACATGCCATTAGAAAATCCAACAGGTATGTGAGAACATTAAGAACATTAAGAAGCTGAAAATAGTTCATGTTTCCATTTTTATTATCTTGTGCAAATACTATATTTCTGAATGTCCACATAGCTCAACAGACAAAGTCTTGATTTCTAAATTCTTTAACCTTAAAAGTCACAACCTAGCCTGCACTTCTAAATAGGTATCGCTTGCCTCTAATGAACTTCTCTTGCGCATATGAAAATTTACTGGGAAACAGTAAATATTAAGTGTGAACACTTTCACCAAAGATACAAATGTTGTGTATAGAAGAAAAGAAAAACACAAAGATGTGATGATATCAGGCATCAGTTTTATCATTTACAGCCACGATTATGTATTAAAGCCATGAGTTTTGTCAACTTGTTTCCTGAGATTGAGCCATGTTGATGGCTGCCATGTTAAAGTAAACTTTGTGTCATTTCCTCTGCAGCTACCTTTGGTTGTAAATACAAGCAGTGCAAAGACTGCAGCTCATCAAGGGGGTGAGAAAATGAGTCGAAGTTTTTGCTTTTTTTATTTTCATTTTAGTTAGAATATACTTTAAACTGATGGACCTAAAGGGGAAATAATTTACTGACAATAAATCAAACCACAAACTTAACAGACTTTAATCACACTCATTGATTATTGTTTTTACAGTACCTTAATGCAGAGTTAATCCAACACAACAACTGCGTCAATTTATGTTTCTACTGATCAGTGAAAATATTTTACTTATTAACTATTGACGTGGGTCATACATTAACTTCCTGCCATTTAGAGGTAAACTCAACCATGCCTTGAAAGAATTTACGAAAAATTACAAGACAAAAAAAAGGAAAAGTTTACTTTCTTACATGTTTAAATATAAGCTTTTTCCATTACTCAGCAACTGCACTGTGACATTACAACTAGTGACTCCTTAACAGGAACTAAAAAGTAAGATGTTTGTCATAATAACCTGATCTTGGTAGAAATTTGGCCTTATTTTTTTTTTACCAAGTCATCCTCAAACAGTAATTAGAGATGACCTCATGGATTAAACTTGCCACAAACACATGTTTTACTGTGCAATGACACATGAAACTGCTCCAGTATTTTCCTGAATAGTTCTACCTAGCAATCAGTACCAGGGACTGGACCTTGTCCACCTCATTTTAATGCAACAATAAGATGCTTTCACCATATAGCTATAGATGATATATGTATATGTATTATTCAAGTGTTTAGTGTCATGTGGTTCTGTTACAATACATATTCTTGCCACCAGGCGATGCTCTTAATGCACATGTCAGCCACAGCTGAATGGCCACAGGTGGAGGTTTAGCTCTGTTAGATTGTTGACAGATTTAAGTTAATTTTTTCTTTCCTTAATATTAACAGTTAATATAATATATATAGTAAAAGAGCAATTTATGTTCTGTGTTTTAAAAAAATATTTTCCATCACCTGTTTGTTCTAAACTCTTTTTGGAAATGTATAATATTAAAAGAAAAATAAGATTGAATATTACATAAATCACAGCTCAGTGCTTATCGCTGAAGGGTTACTTGCTGATATTTTTGCCAGATGGACAGAATATTAAGCAAAAAAATGGTGGTTATTTCACTATTATTAAAGACATGTCTGAAAAATCATACCTGATAACAGAAACCTTCAAAGATCCTCAGTGAATTTTTTCTATTGTTTTTCCTTTTCTGTTATCATGTGAAATTTAGCTGACATAAAGCTAAAAGGGAAAATAAAGGAAGGAAAAATATGATTGAGGTGGGAATGCTTATAGAAAATTTAAATATATTCAGATTGATTTTTGTGTGGTCAACAATTGTTTGCAGGTTATGCCTGGTTAAAATGAATTGTTAAAGCAGTAAAAGTCACTTTATAACTTAAATCTTTTAGGAAAGAATGCAATACATTTACAAAAAAAAAATCATTCACTATTTGGCCCTTTAAATTTAAAAAGCAGGACTTATATGTTGAAACAAATGTAACCTGTACTGTACATGTATACTGTTAACTGCCATCTTTTGCTCTAGTTGTTTTGCTATGTTGCTTCTCATCAGCCACAGATTCTCACACACACAAACACACATGCACTCTCACCTACTCACCAGCTCACTAACTCATTCATAACCCGAGCTATGCTACAGGGCTATCTTGGCTGGAGGATGGAGAGGTAGATCAACACCTGGGTATCAAGTTACTGCATTGCTACTGTCAGGTTACTGCATTGCTACAGTAGTGCCAGAAACACACGCCCCTGCCTAACCAGGTATGTTCTGTGCATGTGCATGTGCATGTGCATGTGCAATGGTTCTCAAACTGGGGGTCTGGAACCCCATGAAGACAATTTCATGGGGTCTCCAGATAATTATAAAAAAAATATATAGCCTGCATTTATCAAATAAATTTAGGTTTTTTAACAGGGCAGTCAAAATTAAACCATTAATGAAGAGATAAATCTTTGAAATTGACACATTAACGCAATATTTTAACACATTAACACATAAACAACAAAGCTAATTTTGGACATGTCGGTGCCTTGTCACAGCAGTCGACCACCAAAAAAAAGTTTAAAAGTCAGCTGTGGCGATAAACCCCTTTAACAGTTGTAGCTGACAAAATTACAATAACAAAATGTGGGCTGTGTTTAGACGTCCAACAAGGGCCAGATTGACACCAAGTTAACTTGAGCTAGGCACAGTTAATGACTTTTAGACAAAATCTTTTCAATGTGCCTAGAATATTGGCAGCTGCAGGTACCACACCAATTCCTTATTATGACCACATACAACCCCACTTAAAATGGCAATAAGTGGAAATTCATCATTTCTAGATTGAAGGAATAAAAAAGATGGCTATGTGAAGAACTAGAGGTATAATCGCGAATATAGCATGACGCCACGTACTGTCTCTCTGTGTTGATCCCCAGCTTTTTGTTTACCAGCTGGTCCGGCTTTGTGTTCATGTGCATTCATATACTTTCAAGTGATTCGCCACCTCCTTCCACCTCTCAGAGCCCTTGGCCCACTCTCCCTATAAATAGCTATAGCCAGCAAGCAAAGCAGCGCATATTTTTGAAGTGAAATGGTGGAAAGAAACGTTCACTTAAAGACAACCAAGATCTGACATTACCTCAAAAAACAACAAATGTCACTGGTGAAGAAGTTGCCAGATAAAGAAAGGGACATAACAAAAAGCTGGTTAAACTTTGGCCTTGTATTCCTAAAGAAGCTAAAGGGGCTACAGTTTGACTTGGAGCTAGCTCTTTGTCTACTGGACAGGTAACAACTCAAGTGTTGGACGTTACTGCGACATGTTTCTTAAAATGGTTATATTGTTTTGCTCAGTGTTGTGTGTGTTGGCAGAGGTGAGGATCCAAATGCAAGCAGAAGTGGCAGGAGGCAGCTCGGTGCAGGTAAAAGGGTTTATTGGAAATAAACTCAGGAGCAGGGAAACACACAATACAGGGAATGAACCACAAGGATCTGACAAAAGCAAAGTTAAAACCATGGGGTATATATGCACAGAGAGGGAGTAACAAGGAACAGGTGAAGTAAATGAGTAATTACACCAGGTGAACTAATGAGCCAGAAACAGAAACCACAGGAACACAAGAGGGAAAACAAGAAAATTGAACTAAATGTGACAAAACCCAGAACTATGAACCAAAACTCAAGACACAAATCTTGCAGGAATGGCAAAAAAAATGGGATGAAGACAGGACAGATGGACACTTACATTCGATCCAGGGGAAGGTGGGCAAAATGAGACCAGCAGGGGGCAGCACGAGGAAAGAACAGGTCATCACTAGACTCAGAATTGGACACACTGGCTTAAATAAAACATTAAACTTAATAGGCAAACACCCGTCAGGTTTGTGTGAAAATTGTGGTGAAGAAGAGACAGTTCAACATGTGTTTTGTCAGTGTCCAAAATATTCAGCAAAAAGAATAAATCCCATACAGGTTTAAAGAAAGCTGGCGTCACTGATCTCCAGCTATCATCTATATTAAGGGGTGAGCCATGGAAGTACTTGTTATGTTTCCTAAAGGAGACTGGATTAATTACTAGACTCTAGTTTTTTTTTTTTTTTTTTTTTTGGTTTTTTTCGGTCTTATCCGCTCAAACCCACACTCCAGCATAGTAGGTGGCAGTAATGCACCTGATTGGAAGGTGCCACCTGCCAAAAATCAAAAGGTAGAAGAAGAAGAAAACTCAAGACAAAAACTAAAACATGACACAAACAATAATCCAAACAGAAAACTAGACACAAAAACCAGAACTAGAAACCAAGATCAAAACAGAACATGACAAACAAAAACCGTGATTAAAATCTAACACAAACCAAAGAACACACCAAAACCCAGGAACCATGACATTCAGTGTGTTTCCACTTTGCACATTTGTTCGCAGACGAGTTGAGTTGAGGCTGAGGGGAAGAGGTAAGGCAAGGTAAGTCTATTTGTATAGCACATTTCATGTATGAGACAATTTAACGTGCTAAAAGCATTACATGCAGGATGCAGGAAACAATAACAAGTGCATTACAAGCAAACTTTAAAAGAAATTAACTAAAAACAGATATATAAAGGCTTAAATAAAATAGATAAAATGCAAGAAATAAAGTTCCAGTGTGAGGAATTAACAGTTGTTTTGATAAAAGGCAGCAAAAAGAAAAGTTTTTAACCCTCACCTAAAACTGCTGAGAGTTTCAGCAGACCTGCAGTTTTCTGGGAGTTTGTTCCACATGTGAGGAGCAACACATAAAAGCTGAAAGCTGCCTCTCCACGTTTAGTTCTGACTGAGAACAAAAAGTAGACCTGACCCTGATGACCTGAAGGATCTGATTGGTTCATAACAAACCAGAAGATCTTGAATGTATTTTGGTTCTAAACCATTCAGTGCTTTGTAAACTAACAGCAGGATTTTGAAGTTAATTCTTTGACAGACAGGAAGTCAGTGTAAAGATCTGAGGACTGGAGTTATATGATCTAAGTGAGGACTCGAGCAGCAGCATTCTGGACTAACTGAAGCTGTCTGACGGACTTTTTAGGGAGACCTGTAGAGACAGCATTACAGTAGTCCAGTCTAATAAAGATTAATGCATGGACACGTTTTTCTAAATCCAGAGTCATCAGTCGTTTTATCCTCAATATGTTCTTTAAGTGATACTAGGCTGACTTCACAACCGTCTTAAAATAACTGCTAAAATTCAGGTCCGAGTCCCTGACAAGTCCCAGATTTCTGGCTTGGATGTTAAATTTTAACTTAGCTGTTTGAAGCTGAGTGCTGAATTTTAATCTTTCTTCACTGGCTCAAAAAACTACTATTTGAGTTTTGTCTTCAAATAACTGGAGGAAGTTCTGGCACATCCAATCTTTAATTTGATCAATGCAGTTGATCAGAGTTTGGATCAGACTTTAGTCTCCTGGTGAGGTGGTTATGTAGATTTGTGTGTCATCAGCATAATTGTGGTAACATGTTTAGTTGTTCTTCATAATTTGAGCGAGTGGCAGCATGTAGATGTTGGACAGCAGTGGGCCCAAGATGGAGCATTGAGGAACTCCACAGATTATTTTGGCTGGCTCAGATTTATAGTTACCTATAGACACAAAGTAGTCCCTGTCTTTTAAATAGGACTCAAACTAATTAATGGCAGTGCCAGAAAGTCCTACCCAGTTTTTCAGCTGGTCTAGTAAGACCATGTCAAATGTAGCCCTGAGATCTGGTGGTACAAGAACTGAAATGTTTCCGCTATCTGTGCTCAGGCAGATGTCATTAAATACCTTACCTAGAACAGTTTCAGTACCGTGGTGGTGTGGCCGAAAAGCCATCTGGTAGACATCAAAACAGTTATTTAGTTTCAGGAAGTTGTGTTGCAGTTTTACAACTGAAAACAAGTTCTCAGGAAAGTTTACAAGATTAAGCTCTATAAGAGGGAGGTACAAACGTTGTGGTGAAACCATTCTGCCTTCACTGAAATGTTTTCATTTTAAGTTGTAGACTAAATCTCTATGTTGAGCTTTATGTTATAGCCCCCTATAGGACATTTTTGTAACTGCAGTTGTAAAGTAACTGGGAAATTTACGTAATTTCTTTAGTGAATCACAGCAATGGCAGCTGAGCATGTGGTGTCTAAAACTGGTTCTTGCAACGCTTGTGTCTTTGACATTATTTATCTGCAAGTACATGTTTTGTCATAAATGACAAATTTTCTCTTTTTTAAGTACTTTTAAGTTTTGTAATCACTTTGTGTGTAGATTTTATTTTACTTTAATTCAATAAAGTTCACAAGAAAGACTAAGCTCTGTTGATTCTTTGAGATACAAATTGTTAGCTAGCTGTCTAGCTCTGCTCAGCAATGCACTGCGAGGACAGCAA
This sequence comes from Melanotaenia boesemani, assembly GCF_017639745.1. Taxonomy (NCBI): domain Eukaryota; kingdom Metazoa; phylum Chordata; class Actinopteri; order Atheriniformes; family Melanotaeniidae; genus Melanotaenia; species Melanotaenia boesemani. The sequence continues at coordinate 17,388,432 of NC_055684.1, read as the reverse complement.
AGAAACAATTTCACTGTTTCCCCCTTTAAATAAATTGAATTATCTTTTTAAACAGAGAATGGAAAAGTTAATTAACATTTTCTAAAAGTAAATGGATGTCAAATGATGTCACGGAGAAAATAATATGAAATAAAGAATTAAGTGTGTTTTGGCTAAATCACATTAAAAATCTATTTTAGTTTATTTATTTAGTTCAAAATGGATTTTTAGTTTTTCCTCTATAAAGTAAACTCAATTTCAGCCTCAGATCACGTGCCCACAGCAATTTCATAGAGTAATATGAAAGGAGAACATACTTATGATACCATTTCTAGACTATTCAGAAAAAAAAAACATATTTCTCTGTCTATCTGTCTATTAATCGATAAACTTTCTTCATCCAACTACTCTTATACTAGCATCATTCAAATAAATGATCAGTTAGTAAACTGCTGATATAGAAACTGCTCTTTCAGCTGCCAAACTGCCAGTTAGCCTAGTTAGCTTCTTATTGATTCTCTCTGATAACTTCATCACCTGACTTGTTAATTAACAGATGGTATATTGTTTTTTAGCTAGTGTTTTTGTTACCTTTATTAGCTAGTTGGTTGTTACATTAGCTAGCTTTATCTATAATTATTTAATAGATAGGTTTCTTCTGATTAATTAGTCAGGTAATGATAATTTAGTTGGTATCAGTTAGGTCATTCTGCTGTTTTCCATGACTAAAGTGGTATTTTTTCAGTTAGCTAGTTAATATGTTGTCTTTATCTGCCTATTACAAAACAATTCTTCACCACCTAGTTCTAATCATACTTCATTAATTCATTCTTTGTTAAAAATAAAAGAAAAACTTGTTTTTTCCTTTAGCACTCAAGTCAATTACCATTTTTATTTAATTTTAATAAGAATCAGATGTTTGTGTTGGTCATTGTAGAGCTCACTCTCAGGCTCACTTTAAATCCACAAAGCCAGTGGAAAAGGCATCTTTCACGCTCATATTTAAACCAGGCTGTCCGGACTCAGCTGCTTCATTAAGTTAAACTGTGTCTCTTTGGTCAGACAGGAAGTGACCAAAATGTTTCCAAAACCAGCTCGCCCTCCACACTGATAAAACTCACACACATACACACTCCCTCCTCAGATATCTGTTTCTCCTCTGCTGTCGCTCTGACACACACACACACGCTACAGGGAGGTAGATAACTGTGATTCCACTGCTGAATTTTTAACGCTGTTGTGGAACTTTTTTTTTCCAGGTGCGTTACTGTGGCACCAGGGTACTGTTACACAGACAGACACAGGGAGACAGAGTTCAATTCATTTCTGTTCTTTGATGAGGCTGGACAGAAGCAGACTTTGCATGGCTTGTATGGTAAGTCTGTTTATTTATCTACAGTATATTGTCTACATAGAAAATGCATTAAACATTTGTTTTAATTTTCTTTAAAGTACAATGATGCATCACTTGAAAATACATTAAACTTTATGCAAAAATGGCAGCCGTTAGATTACTTTTAAAAGTCATACTTTAGCATATTAGCTTTTATATCTGACTGTGTCAGTAAATGTGATTTTAAAATATTTTAATGAGGAGTTTTATATAAAGTTTTTTTAGAGATGTCACACGATGTGAGCAGATGTGTACATTGTGGTACAATACACAATAACATGTCTCATCCTTTATTCTAAGCTTTTTCCTGATTTACTTTAACTAAAGCTACATTGGTCATTACTTTGTGGAAGCTGGCTGACATTTACTTGATCTATATTGCATCAGAGAGACGTGTCTGCTGACCCCTTAAACTGGAGCTTGTTATGTTTTCCATGAATTAGCTAAAACTTCTAATAAAATTATGTATTTTTTAAATAATTCTAAAATAGTTTTTACTTTTTGTTTTTAACTTTGAGCTCTTGGGTAGTCTATTGTTCCTCACCATCACTCCCAGTCATTCTTGGTGGCTTTCATAACTTGAATTATTTATTATGGAAGGTTTGTTTGTGTGTAGTTGCTCACAGATAGTAAATGCATTGTCAAGTACCTGAATTTAAGGATTTTGCTTGTTGTTTTTTATGCTATTGTTGTTGTTTTGCCAAATAAATCAACTTACATGAGGATAAGATTTAATTTACACACTAAACAGGCAGTCTACTGATCCCCCTAAACTGTAGTTAAAGTTTTAATAATGGGTACAATTCCGCTATGTTCCCATAATCAGTGGTATAGCATCTTTAGCTACAGAATAAAATTTACTGTCATGTTTCTAAGCAAAGTGATTGTTTATGAAAACAGATTATTAAGTAAAAGTATCAGCCCTCACTTGTCATGTCAATTTAGATGTCTTCACCTTAAAAGTAACTTGTATTTATTCAAAAGTAGATCCATAATTTTAAAGTATTATCAGTTACTTGTCTCAAACTGATCATAAGGTGATTGTTTCTATGTATTTGCATGTTTTTAAATAAGCTTTAAAGCAGGAAGGAGTCTGGAGTTCCACATCAAAATTTCCTATGATTTAGTTAATTCAATAGCTATTGCTCATTCTGAAGATTTTGTTTTAAATAAAGTCCTTTTAGAAAACGAACAGTCTTTATATAATGATTTCAATTCCTGTGGGATAAGTAGAAAGAGTTTTAGAACAAAATAATAAACTTTTTTCCATGGTAGAATTACTGGTCACAAAACCTCAGCTGTTGATCCTTTTGCACTCTCATGGTGGAGGTTAGTGTAACCAAGCAGGAAGCTGAAGGAACACAGCCACTTGCTTTACTGGAAATTTTCTTCAACCTTTATCATACAAGAAAATCTCTGGAGCTTTATGATAGCTTTTACAACTGAGGATTCCTTCTAATTATAGTCATATGAAAATAATTGCATTCACATGTAACCTAACAATGGCCTCTGCAATTTCATAGTTGCATTTGTGGTTTCACACATTTTTTTGGTCAACCATCTGTAACCAAACCCAGCACTGAGGTCGGAGTGTATTGACACACCCTGGACTACATCACTGCAGCAAGAGTCAATTAAATGTTTGCAATTTCAATCATATACTCTCTGAAAACTGTTGAACTTGTTATTTTGGACCAGACTTTATTCTGTAAACCAAATTATTTTGTCCCCCTAGGCTTTTCCTGTCCTGATGCCGTTACCATAGCAATATGACCCTCAACACCCAGAGAGAGAAGGAGCCTTTGCAACGGCGAAGCAGCACGCCGATTCCTCCCCTTTACCAGCACCCATCCTGGACTCGGGACCCTCAGCTTTCTGGCAACACTCAGTCGGACCTGGAGCATTCTCGTCCACTTCGCGGCCACCTTCCTCTGGGGCAGTCAGCATCCTACAACCCAGGAGACAAGTCCCACCACTACCGCGCTCACTGGAGTTCAGACTCTGATGATGATTCACAGAGTGATTCGGACTGTGTTTACAGAGTGGTGTTGCTTGGCGACCATGGTGTCGGAAAGACCAGCCTTGCAGGAATTTTTGCAGGAGTCACAGAGAAAGATGAACAACCTGGGGGTGAGAATTTATGTCTATGTTTCATGTGCTAGTTGTCAGTGCTTTTATGTTCTCACCAACTTGTTTATCAATTGTTTTTTTAAATTATAGCCTCTGATCCAATTTATTGCTCTTTGTAAATGTTCCTCTCAACCCTGGTTTTCATCACTCATGACAGGGTCCAAGTTTCCCATCATTATTCAGATTTAAAGCATGGGCAGGAAATGAAGCACTATGGAAACAATGAATGTTTAACTTGCTCAAGAGCATTCACGAAAAAAGAAATACTCTGAAACCAAAGTGAGAATATTTCTAGAAGATAGTGAGAGAATTGTGAGAAAATTGTAGCACCACTTCCTCTCTGCCCAGCACCACACTAAGTATGCACTTAGATATGTTTAAAATAGACTCAGCACTTTAGAAGTGCACAGTATCTTTGACTTTGTTGTGACATTGCCACCCTGACTGGCTCAGCATCATTGATCAGCTCTTGTGTCACATGATGATTGGCCTTTGGCCATGATTGGCAACTTTTATTGATCCTCTGAAAGTCTGACATGGTGTGAGGGCTTGATCTGTCTGCTGTTAGTTTTTCAGGTTAAATGAACTCTGTGTCTGATTCTGCGTGTTTATATTCTTGTTTGAACTCTGAGTTAGTTTGTGCTGTTATTGTTTGTTATTGGTCTGTTTTTGACCTCAGTCATAATAAACATCATTATTTGTTGTTCTCCATGTTGTTTATTTTTCTGGCCAAGCCTTGGAGAAAATTACTTTAGTAGAAAGTGCTGGCCACTCAGTTAAACCCTTACTTTAGTCTAAATTGAAATATCCCAACAATTATTAGATTTATTAATTAGATCTACTTGTTATCTAGTAACCTTAAATAGTTCGGAAGACATTTATTACCAAACTTATTGAGTTATTGGAGATATACCCTGATTGATTCTGTTGTGCTTGTTTAATGTCAACAAAGTTACTGCCTGTGCAGTTTTGTTTTATTTTATTTATTTGCTAAGGTAATAGCAATATTTTTATTTTATACTCCATTTGAAACATTTGAATTTCACAAAGAATTAAGTATTTGTTTTCTTTGAAGAAGGTTCCCATCATCATGAAACACATGAGAGATAAAGAGGCTTGAAATTAAGGAAAAAAACAGAAAAGTCATTGAATGCTGTTTGTTGTCAAGGAACACTGATTAGGCCCAAAGTTTTCAATCTATGTGTGGGAATTCTGGTGCTGGGCTGTGGGAGATTTAATTTTATTTTAGATTATGTCTCTTAAAAAAATCCTATAACAATATATTGTAGCTGCATAAGCTGCCACAAAACTGAATTAAAAAAAGTTTTATAACATACAATGTCATTTTTGTCAGCTGTCAGCAAACTAAACTATACTTTAGTTCATCCTGTTATAATACTTTATTTTTAATATAGCCCTTTCCAACAAACCGTATCTAAAGGGCTTTTAAAAAAACAGAACATCACCAAAACATACCAAAGCAGTTATAAATACAAAAATATAAAGGAGTAGTAGGAATATTACACTAAAGATTATAAAACATAAGAGTAAAAAGTAAGAGTAGAAAACCAAAATAATAAAACAGAGTAAAATTGAACTTTCACCACATTACTATTAAAAGCCATTCTAAATAAATAGGTTTAAAGTTAGGACTTAAAAACCACTAAGTACAAGATCAGAACCACTAGATAACATATAGATCAGAGGACAGCTAATTTCAGTGTCTGGGAGGAACTACTGAAAAAGGTCGGTCACCCCAATGTTTGCATCTAGATCTGGGTTCGTTGAGTAAAAGCTGGTTGGGGTTACATTAAAGCCTTACCATGCTCACTACTAGTTAAAAGCTCAGATAAATAAAATGGTGCAAGGCTGTTGAGAGCTTAAAAAAAAAAAAAAAAAAAAAAGTTTCAAATTAATCCCAAATTTGAATTAAAGTCAATGAAGAAAGAAAAGGATATGTTGCTCTTGTATGGCTGTACTTTAAAAAAGTACAGCCATACACAGACACATATTGTGTGTAAGTTGAATTTGGCCGACACAGGATGTAAGGACAATGGCATACATTGTGTTAGAGTTATTCAGTGTGGAACTGATAAATGCATAAATGGCTATCTCAAGTTCATGAAAAGGTTTAGCTTTGGCAAGTAAACACAAATGATAAAAACTTGTCTTAACCACATTATAATTTGTATATTGAATTTCAAGTAACTATCAAAGATCAGTGCCAGAAATCTGACATTGGAACTGTTTGGGATAGGGAGCCAAAACCAGTCATCATAGAATCATCAGACATGATACTGTTTGTCTGCATTCAAATGTCAAGTTTTTAACAAAAATTTAATGTCAGTGATGCAATTTGATAAAAGACCTAGTGAATATTTATGATCTGGGTTCAGTATATATAACTGCACATTGTCAGCATAGTAATGAAAAGATAAATTATACTTGGCTATAAAAGATCCAAGTAGTAGAATTGACAATGAAAATAGAACAGGGCCCAGAATACACCCCTGTGGGACACCACAAGAGAGAGAGGCGCAACGTATGAAGAGAGGTCACCAGTCATTACAGAAAAGCTTCTGTTTGTCAAATATGATTAAAACCACTTTACTGCAGTGCCTCAGATGCCAATGTAATGCTCAAGACGTGACAAGGAGGTCAGTGTGGTAGACCTTGTCAAAGGCTGCTGTTAGGCATAACTAAAATAACAAGGCACTTGGCATCAACAAAGTAACGTCATTATGAACCTTTAGTAATGCAGACTCATTGCTGTGCTGTGACCTGACACCGGATTGGAATTTCTCTAAAATAGGACTGTTTTCCAGAAAGGACTGTAACTGAATACAAACATCTTTTTCTAATACCTTAGTTAAAAAGGGTAAATAAGAAACAGGTTTGAAATAAGATTAAACCAGAGGGTTTAAGAACCCTTTGGTTAAGTTTTTTTTTCTTCTTTTTTTAAGAAAGAGCCCTACCATTTAATGTTTAAAGCAGCTGGGACAAATCTTGAACTAAGACAAGCATTAATAAAAGACAGAAGACAAGGCCCAGCAGCATTAAAAACATTCTTTCGGGGTTCTGGCAGGAACAACATCCAGAGGACAATTAGTAGGTTTCAAGGATTTCACAATAAGAGAAAATGAGGACACTGAAGCTAACTCCAAAGTGTTCCAACACAGCAGAGGCAACAGGGAAGGCCATATTAAGATCTCCATTTACAGCCTGCCTGACAGCAGCCATAGCAGTAGGGGTTAAGAAGAGTCCATAGCACTAAATGAGACTCTAGGACGATGCTTGCTGCTAGAAATAATATCAGACAGATATTTAGACTTTGCCTCCCTTACAGCCCTCTGATAGTCAGCAAGAGTATCCTTCAACATTTCCAGAGACACCTGTAGTTTGTCATTTTTCCAATTCCAGTCTGCCTGCCTGCAGCAGTACCTGATTGCATGTGTGGTGTCAGTTAACCAGGGATCCATCCTTGGTTTGACAGATTATAAACTGCTAGTGGTCATGAAACTCATATTACAAGACATTTAAAAGTCAGAAAATTTATAACATTTCCTTTGTGAAAATGTTTTGGACCTTGATGATGTTATATGATCATCACTATGGTCCAAACTGACACTTATATTGTTTTTTTGTGCATAAATCATCCAAACAATAGTAATAAAATAAATTGAGTAGTAACTTGATTTATTCCAATAGCATTTAGCCAAAAACTGAATTCCCCGTGTTATTTGGCTCTGAACAACATTTAAGGAAAACGAACACCTAACACCAAAGATTTAAAGTGGAAAATGTTGAAACACAAGATGTAAGACAGGACAAGGGACATAAAGAATATCCTCCTAAGTAAAACAGAAAAAAAAACACAAAAACAGCCAATCCAAAAATGAAAACTGCGACCCAACATGATGATGTTGCTTGGTTTGAGCACAGACTTAACAAAGTTTTATTTTCTCCTAAATGTTTTCATTGATTACTTGTTACAGAAGACACATACGAGCGGACGCTGACAGTTGATGGAGAGGAAACCACACTGATCGTCATGGATACATGGGAGAATGACAAACTGGTACTTTTTGTTCTTTTGTATGTTGACATAGATGTAGATAGAGAGCATGAGCTGTAAAGAATTAAGAAGATTTCATATCTGGTGGTAGTTGTGGGTATCATATTCAGGTCCAAACTGCTCTGGGATGGCAACCCCTTTTTCAGCGAGCATTTGAAGAAGTGTGGTAATGTGGTTGTGTTGGTCACTCTGGCATGGACATTACACCCTAGCTAATCCCACAAAAGTTCACTGGGGTTGAGGTCAGGACTGCAAGCAGGTCATCTTATCCTCTCCACTCCCAAATTCTGGAAGTAGTCTCTCGTAAACTCTGCTCTGAGGAGGCAATCTTAGTCATCTTGGAGCATAGAGCTTGTTCCCAGACTGTGGAGCTATGGGATAATCACTGACTGCAAAATTTTGTCTTGTTATCTCTCTGCATTGAGATTGTCCACAGTGATGTCAAGCCTTGTTTTTCCAGTGAGGGAGATGCTGCCCTACACCTATCGTACTGCCTCCACCACAAGCTGTTTCTTTTTCGGAGCAGTGGCGTTACATCTACCAACTACTGAAGGCAGAATCTAAACCCACCATTGAACATAACATTCCTCCACATGTGCAGGTTTCAATGCACATGTTGTCAACACCAGTGTTAATGAACCCGTCGATGAGGAGCAGTCATGGCAGTTAATAGCAGAATAGGCCATTTGGAATTTACAGAGAAGATTTGGCATCCACAACCCACATACTCATTTTTGCTGCTCATCCCACAAATGTAATTTTCATTACAAATGTGGTACCATTTAAAAGGGAAATAAACATAAGGGCAGCAGTGGCAGTAGTGGTTTAGGTGGAGAGTGTGTCGTCCACCATGGAAGGTTGGTGGTTTGATTACCACTCCCTCAGTCAGTTTGGGCAAGACACTTCACTCTCTTTGCCTCCAGTGTCGGCATCGCTGGTGTATGAATGTGGATGAATGTTAGGTGATGGTCAGAGAGGCCGTTGGCACAGATTGGCCATTTAAGTCAGATTGCCCAAGTGCAACTTACCATCACCAAGTATGAATGAGGAGTGAATGAATAATAGATACAATGTAGGAGGTCAAACCATAAGGTTAAATATTGTTCGTTGCACATATTTACCTCTTCCTTTAAATAATTTGCACATCATTTCTGCGAGTTGTCCATAATATATCAAAGGTTTTGTCAATTCTGGCAGAGCAATATAAAGAATATAAATATGGTGTATTATATGTCAATGTAAGCTATAAACTCCATCCTAGCTGTTATTTCATGAAGTTGGATTTACTTTCTATCTATGTAATTACAGGATGATGAGGATCCCTCCTTCCATGATGACTGTCTCAAAGTGGGGAGTGCTTATGTTATTGTCTATTCTGTCACTGACCGCTCAAGTTTTGATTCTGCCGCTGAGCTCCGCATCACATTAAGGAGGACTCGCCAGGCCGAAAACCTTCCCATCATTCTTGTAGGGAACAAAAGTGATTTGGTTCGAGCCAGAGAAGTAGCTGTGGAAGGTGGGGTCAATGATCATAGTGGGAAAAATGCATACTAGTGTTCAATAAAATGTGATTAAATGTGATTTAATCAGTGAGATGCAGCTATAACATTCCAGTAATGTTCCATCTGTGTCGTTTATCCTTTAGAGGGCCGTGCATGCGCTGTGGTGTTTGACTGCAAGTTCATTGAAACATCAGCTTCTCTGCAGCACAACGTGGCCGAGCTCTTTGAGGGTGTGGTACGACAGATCCGCCTCCGTCGTGATGGAAATGAGGTTACCAAGCACAGACGCTCCATCTACAAGCGCAAAGAGAGTCTTACTAAGAAGGCTCGGCGTTTCCTGGACAAATTGGTGGCACGCAACAACCAGCGCATGGCAGTCAAAGTGCGCTCCAAGAGCTGTCATGACCTCGCTGTTCTTTGAAGGCACATCTCCATCAGAAGTTTTTTTTAATAATATTTTTATTATCTATTTTTGGCTTTATTTTTTTCAATGGCTGTGATATTATGGACAAAAGTGTTTGTTTTGTCTCTCACAATCAGCGAGAGGGCAAAGCAATCAGCAGCAAACCAAATAAAAAGACACTTACGTATTTACATTCATTAGTGTGACCCGCTCAGTCAAGTGTTTTACTTTCATGTCAGAAGTTTTGTATAATTTCCTCCAGATGTCCTAAATATGAATATTCCAGAATAATGTAAAGTATCATAACTGTCGGACCTATAAGATGTATGAGTGTCTAAATTTCAGTATTTGTAGGTTTGTGTGGACATGCAGGCATATTTGCCATCATTGCGGGAGTGTGATTTTCTTTTAGGTCTGTTGTGTTGTCCTGAGGTTTCTACTGTTTACAGTTTTCTGTGTAAATAAAGTTTTAAAGAACCACTTATCTCTAAATCATCAGTCACTACTGACAACCATTACATAGATAAATATAGATTCCATTTCAACTATGCTTTCATTAGTAAGTAATTCATTGTCATTATTTAAAACTAGCCATTCACTCAACTCCTGCTTCGATCAGTTTAAAAGTTTAACAAACATAAGTGGGCACATTCGTCTGGTAGTCTGGTGTTTCTCCACGTGCTGTACACAAAGTCATAAAGCAGATTAATAAGAAAACGCAAAATCTAAGTTAAATAAACATATTTCTAAGTGCCAAAAAGCCACTAATGTAACACTAACTAGCATGTTGTTTACAGTAACCTCAATAACCTAGCATGTGGCTAGTAATAGCATATATATATATATATGTGTATATATATATATACTTTTTTTTAAGATGAAGCAGTTCTAGGTCTGGCTCTGCGGTGCTGCTTTGTTCCAGTTTTAGGAATGGGGTTTCTACCAGAGAAACAATTTTATACTCTGCTGATTTGGAACAGATGCTGGGGAGATTATCAAGACTAACTAAGTTTTGTTACTTTGCTGATGAAGCTCAAAAAATAAATAAAAACAGAAACTTGAGTGCTGAAGCTCAGTAAAAACAAATGGGAAGTTGATGTCTTAAATTGGTTGGTTGTGATTTTGCATTCTTGTTTGCCCTCATCATGTTTCATGGCACAATTCAGTTACTCCTAGTAAGGCCCATCTTCTCTTCTTTTTATTTCTCCATCTCGTCCCTTCTGCACCAAATATGTTCATTTTTAGTCAAGCAAAAATGACCAGAGAACAAGCAGCATATAAGGGAAAATCTATCCTTAAAGAAGCACTGCAGAACTTTAGCATATTTCTCATTGAGGCCCCTCTTAATGACGGCTAATTCGGCATCCATTTTGCATCCTACCTGGACTGTGAGCTCTCCCCAGACAGTACAAGTCAGTCCTATGTTGACTCTTGTCTTATTTCTTGCTCTGTCATTTTCTCTCTTTCTTTTCATCTCTTCCTCCAATAATTTCCTCTTGCATTTCTTTGCTGAATCAACTAGGTGTGCATTCAAAACATCTGCTGTGTTGGTATCTGCTTGCAGCTGGGAGCGATGGCCCCAAAAATGTACTACATAATAAATGTCATTGTGTCATCACACAGATCAGAAACGCAGAGTTTTAAAGTTGGAAAGTTACATTGTGCAACTTTAAAAGATAGCTCTTCCATCCCAGCAGTCCGTTGAAGCAGCATGCCACAGCCGTCCATTGTCTTAAAATAGTCAGTGGCTAACAGTGGCGTTTTGTTAACTTGTTGCAATCAATGGTCAAATGCTCTGTGTGACATAATTATAAACTGATGTTTTTAAAGAAAAGACTTTTTTAAACACTTAAGTAGCCTTCTACTTTAATTTTACATAAACAACATATCACTTAACCTTCGGGTGTCACTCATGAGTCACTGAAGACAGAAATATCCATTTCCAAAAACAGCTGTAAATATTTAACGTTCTTTTTTTATTATTATTATTTCTGCATAAATCTCCCTGAATTTCTTAAAATTACCATACATTAAAGGATTGTTTATTGATTAGGCATTTAAAGATTTTGAAGATTTTAACCCTTTAAATGCCAGCTTGATGATTTGATGTCACTTGTGGATTTGTTTATATATATATATACAAAAAAAATTTAAATTTTCATTCAACAGATTTTGAGTGGCTGGGGGAGTGATTTTAAATATGTTGTGGACATGTTCATTACACAAAATACTAGGAAAAATATCATCTCCTGACCATTCCACTCTCACATGATTAAAATCTAATCTTATGCCATTCTTTACTTGTTGTATTCAGTTTCTTTTAGCAGATCAAACATCTGTAATCCACTTCATGTAAACACACTGTAAGGACTCATTGATGTTTATTGTTGCCATGGTGACTGACAGTCAGGAAGAAGCCGAGCAGTCATCATGACAACACAGCGCCATGCTGACTTTTCTGTGGTTGACAGAAAACAGGAAAGATTTTCAAGACTTTGAATTGGTGTCTTTGAATGGGGCTTACCTGCTGCAAGTTCACACCCTGAGTCTGCAAACAGACCATCATCATATCTGTGATAACTTGAACAGTTAGTGTTAGCGATTACTTTTAGAAATACTAAACAGCCACAATATTGGCGTTAAAAAGGTACTTTCAGCTAAGTGCTAACACTCGTAGGTTATGTCAGCATGTGTATAAATTCAGTATTAACATGTACATTTTTAACCTTAATGATCACTGTTATTTAGTGTGATTGCACGCTGATATCTACTGCTGAAGACTAAACACACATGACATTCAAAACATGATGAATGCACTATAACGGCAAAGCTTCACAAAAGTTTTATTTCTTCTGTGGACGGCATAAACATTAAATGTTGTAGCTTAGTTGTTGACATTTCTCTTAAAGCTGCAGCTGTCAGCCGGCTGGTGACACTCGAGGAAAAGTCAAGAGGAAGAACCAGCTGCTGGCTCTTCAAGCTCTGTAAAAGGCATTACTTCTGTGAAATAACGTCATACTGATTGAAATCAGCAGCAGTTTATCATGAGCCCACACCAGACAGCCTGGTTGTCCCACTTTTTAACTGATCAAATATCCTATCTGTTTATTGATTAGGCATTTTGGTGACACACATGTTCAGACGCATGGACACACATAGGAACACACTGTGGTTTTCCAGGGACAGTAGATGGAGGAGGAGTGTTCAGCATTGATTTGATGAGTGTAATGGAAAGAATGCCTGACTCTGCTTAACCCGAACGACACACACACACACAGACACACATTTGGTGATGTGTAAACATCCTCTTAGTGGAGGAGGACCAGAGACTCAGCTGTGAGTTCAGTTCCCTCCTGAGTCTGGTAGGAATAGCAACGTTAGAAAAATCCCTCTGTGTTTCTTCTTTAAGTTTGAAGTGTAATAGCTGATCATACAGAATTTTACAGCACTGTTTTAACTGTGTCAAAATGGCTCTAAAACAGACTAACAATTAGAATAACATATATTAAGCTATTATGCTTTCATAAGAAAAAAGTCATATGCTGGTTTTCACTTGAAGGACTTCCGCTTGTCCCTGCATTTGACTGGCAAGCTTTTCAGGGTGTACCCTGCCTCTCACCTACTGGGATGGGTTTTGTTTATCTGTGGCAACAAAGCCAGCAGTGGAGTAACCATCTCTGCACCTAAATTAATTCTGTCTCAGACTTGATCAGTGAGGCTCACATCAAAGTGTTTTTTGCTGCTTTTGGTATAAATACAAAACTCAAAAATCACATAAGCATAAAGAAATAAGACCCTTTAGATTTAGAAAAAACCTGCCAAGCAAGGAGCTCAAACTCAACAGTTTGTGATGAATATTCCACATATGTTTAAAACAGATTTGGTTTTTAAAAAATTGGGTCATAACAACAGATTTATCATATTTTGTTCTCAAATATAGTCAGCTCATACAGTTTCTGTGAAAGCAAAGAAAAACCAACCATAAGGTTTTATGATGTGAACTTTTACAGAACAAATCACGCCTTTATTCATGTGGTGAATGACAGAGGGTAATCCCCTGGGCTATTGAAGCTATCAGTAGATCATTCATTAACATATGGTATGCCTGCCACTACATGAGTGCAGGGATTTTCTTTGACCAATCAGAGAATCTCATGTGTGAACAAATCAGCTGTGGACCAAACTGTAACATGCCTGTTCATCACTGTTTGCTGCAGTCAGCAGTTTCTTTGTAAATATTCAATTAGAAGGAAGATTCAGTATTTACAGCTATTTGACTGTATGTTTATTCTTCTTATTTGTTTGTTTGTTTTTTTTTTGTTTGTTTTTTGGGGGGTTTTTTTTGTATATTTTTAATTAATTTATTTATTGTTACATGCAGAGTGAACGTATCATTGCAAACCTAACAACCAGTATGTATTCATTTTCATAATTTGTTCATGTAAAATCCACTTGCTGGTGCATTTATACATATTCAGTACGTCCACAATGTCATTATGTAAGTTTTAAGCAACATAAAGCAGCAGAAACTCTTGTCAGCATTATAATTATACATTATCATTATGTGAATATTCCTAAATATTATGTTTTGTGTTGCACTTTTTCAGCATTATCACTACTACCTGGATCATTTTAGCATGAAATCCAGAAGTAATGTTTATTTATGTATATTTAAGAATGCTTTTTGTGTCATCACAAGTTGCCCTTTGGGAAACGTTTAGAAAAAAATGGTAGCATATGGTTTTCAATCCTGGAGCTCCTGAGTAAAATTTAAATTTATTTCACTGCTGCCCCTCCAGCTTAATAATGTGGATTTTTTATTTATTTATTTGTACAGGTTCATAATGCAGGTACTCAAATGCCAAATACTGCTGTGCCTGATACGTCAAAGCACTAACAACAAATGACATTATATACATCTCTGCACTACTGCCGGCTTTGAAAAATAAGTTAGGGTAGCCCTTTAGTTATGGAACATTTTATTATTTTGTTTTATTTTATACTTTGTTTGAAGACTTATATTTTTTAATTGGGAAATTATTGTTCCTGTTGCCAAGTTAGGATTTATTTCAAATAAAGGCTAAACGTAAGTCATCTCTGGGTCCAGTCTGTTAAAAAAAGGGCTATCTGCACAATATTGGTTTTATATTGGCTGGTTTCTTTTGGTTTGGAATTTTCCCCTATTCAGGTGCACCTTTGTGGTATCCACCTCTATTCTTAACGAACCCAAACACCCCCCATTCTCATCCTACAGAGTGGCTGTACGGGTGCTACATTAGTATTTAACTTCTTATCAGTTTCAGCTAAGGGTTAACAGCAGTTGCAGCTCTTACTTAAGAAAGACTGAAAAGTATTTTAACAACATAAAATAATTGCATTGACTGTTTAAGAAACAGCACTAAAACACACACACACACACAAACACTGTATAAGGATAATTGCTAAACTGTAAACAAACCCGAAAGCCTAAGGCTGGGAGAAATCCTCTATAAGTCTTTCTGTGCCCCAACACAGCGTCACTGACCTGAACATTATTCTTTCTAGCATTTCAAACATTTCAGCCCCTTTGAGGTGCGTTTGATTTACAGACACAGAGCAGATACGCAGAAAATCAAACATGCTCCTGTGTTTATTGAAACTGTGCAGTCCTCTCTTTGTCCGTCTCTGTCTCTGGTTCATTGTTCAGAGATCAGTAACTGTCTCTTTCTTCACAGCTGGACACCACCAAGACGTGCAGGAATGTAAACTAAGTGCAGTTTAACTGTGTGACACTCTGGCTCCCTCTGATGGACGGATGCTGTCAGCTGACCTTTTTATTATTTGCTTTCTTTATTAAAAAAGAAAGAAACATTGAAAGCCTAACTCTTTATTTAGCACTGAATATTTCATTTGGAAACCTTTACAACATAGCACTTCCTGTAATTCTTCAACCTCACTTTCTCCACTTCCTTTTCTCATTTACTACTCATTTCTTTTCCATTTGTACGCCACTGTATCTCTATCCCCCTTTTTTCATATCCTTTTCTTTTCACTCCTTTAAACAAAACTGCAAAAACAAAAAGAACAAAATCCTCCAAGTTAAGAACTGCAGCAGGGTCAACACAATGGCCCAAATGGCAGTTTGTTCCACTTGTTTGCAGCATAACATAAATGCTGCTTCTCCATTGTCAGTATAGATTCTGGTCTGGACTAACTAACCTGAGTCATTGGAAGAGTCCTCCTTGGTTTATATTCTCTAAAAATATCCCAGATACTCTGAGCTAAATTATTATTTGATTTGTTGTATATATATATATGACAAATTTGTAAATCCTGAACAATCAGCATTGTTCCCAGTAGTCCACGCTGTACCATCACTTTCCACCTGTTTGTATTTAGCCTGTGGGTACTGGCAGGTCTGTGTATTTACCAGACAACATATAATAGCGTACAGTTAGTAAAAAATATACAATGTTCTTTTATTTCCTTATTATTACTGATGTTATTATTACCCTTATTACCATTACTGTTGTTACTGTTATAAATGATAATATGTAATTCAATGTTATCATTATTATTATTATTATTATTACTATTATTATTATTATTATTATTATTATTATTATTATTATAATAATTATTCATATTGTTGTTGTGATACAAAATAAGGAGAAAGTGCAGATTGCTGTTACTACTGTTTTCTTGATTGCTGCTCTATGATGAAGCTGATTCTATTCATTGTTTATATTTGAATGAAGTTATTGGGCTTGGCTGAGTCCAATAAACTGTAGAAGTCAGAGTTAAATCCTCTAAAACAGTGTTTCTCAGTTCTGGTCCTCAGGCCTCACTGCCCTGCACGGTTCAGAGGTAACCCTACTTTAACACATAAAAGGTTTTTTCTTGGGAAATCGCTGTTTTTCTACAAAACACCACAAACGCATTCGATAAATCTTTATTAATTTCCTCAACATCTTAGTCTTTGTTATATCAAACCCATTTTCTTTTCTTTGCAAAATGCAAACAACACTTCATGAATGAGACACAACTTGCAGTTATTTAAGTTATTACTTCCTTATTTAGGAAACTTCATCTCACAATTACAAGGTCCATGTCAGACCACTTCTCCATGTCACTTTCATTGTTTCCATTATTGGTTTTTCATCATGTCTGTTCTATCCCTAATTCCTCTATGGTTTCTCATACTCTACCACTTTCTTTTTTTCCTTAATTTCTTTTGTTTTCATTTTCTTGAACAACTGACTCCTCCCCATTCCTGCTCTACCCTCTACATTCTTTGGGACTAAAGGGATTTTTGTATCATGTAGGACAAGGGTGAAGTGGTATGATTTGACATCACCTGTGAAAACAGCTTCTTCTAGCTGACCTGAAAAACATTCACTTTGAGGCGGGAAAGCAGTTCTGGACTTGTTAGAGCACCATGAGAGTCTTACTTCAATGGTGTTGCAAAGCTACTACTAAAACAACACAACATTCAACCCTTTGTGTTCCTGCCTCTGAAGCTATTCAATTTAAAGGTTATTCAGTAGGAGTTCAATTTACTGGTGCTCTTGTTTTTTTTTTTGTTTGTTTGTTTTGTTTTTTTGTTTTGTGTGTGTGTGTGTGTGTTTCTGTTACAGTGGGTTATCGGCCAATCTCCCTAATCCATTCCAGATGAGGAGTGGTCGGCATTCCTGCAGGGCAAAATGATCAAATTACTAGAGTAAAACTCGCAACAACACTCAGTGAGCCTGGTTTTTGTTTTTTCAAAATAAAAACCAGTGTTACTATCAGATTCATTAACCATTAAATATTGAAATGTTTAGAAAAAATAGAAAAAGTATGTTATCTGTACTTCCACATCATTTAATTTAGCATGTGGCAAGTGTGATACAGTATAATCCCAAATGTTTAAAACACAGCTCTCATGGACTAATGTTTTATTCATCACAGAACATAGAAAATATATCAGATGTTGAAAGACAAACATCTTACTATTTCATGAAAATATTAGCTCACCAGTAATTTGATGGCAGCCGCACATCTTAAAAGAGTAGGAAGAACGGAGGCAACGAAAGCTTAAAACATTAGTGGTACAAATAGCTTGAAGAGCACAGGTTGATATATAAAGAGCACCTTAAAGAGGCAGAGTCTCCCAGAAGTGAAGATGGCCCAAGCTTCATCTGGAAAAAAATGAAAAAAAAATAGCGCTGTATCATTACACTTCTATAAATCGTTGCTTGTGAAAACGGTCCCATCGATGGCATCCACAAAAGCAGGTTAAGGTTCCATTATGCAAAGAAGAAGCCATAAGCTGTGCATGATATCTTCTCTGAACCAAAGATTATTTAAAATATACTGGGGCAAAGTAGAAAGCTTTTAAGTGGTGTGACAAATCAAAATTTAGATTTCTATTTAAGGAAATCATAAACGCTGCATACTCAGACTAAAGAACATAGCAACCGTCTGGCTTGATATGAACACTCAGGTCAAACATCTGCATCGCTGATGGAATGGAGGTGCATTAGCTTCTATGGAACTCACTACTTGCACTTCTAGAAAGGCATCATCAGTGTTGAAATGCATATTCAATTTTTAGAGCTACATGTGCTTCCATCCAGATGACATATTTGTTTCAGGGGAGGCCTTGCATACTTCAGCAACACAATGCTAAGCCACATACTGCTTCTGTTACAACAGCATTGATCATAGTAGAAAAGCTCAGATGAAGTCCAGATTTTTCACCAACTGAAAAGTTGTAGGACATCATGAAATGCAAAATACTGCAAAGAACCATCTAAACATCCACAATCCTATATCAGATAAAAAATGGAACAGCATTTTATTTTATGGGGGTTTTTTTGTTTGTTTATTTTGTTTTGTTTTTTGTTTTGTTTTGTTTTTTTGTTTGTTTGTTTCTTTTTTTGTTTTTGTTTTTTTGTTTGTTTTTTGTCTTCTTTGCTTTGGATTTTACTGTTGGTATTTTTTTTGTCATTGTTGATTATTGTCAATGAAAAAAAGAGAATATCAAACTGTATTATAAGATTTGTTGTTGTTGTTATAACTGTTAACAGTCATAATTAATTTATAGATTACACACTATTTATTTTAGATTATTAAATTAAAAAAACCAAACCAGGTGATTAGATTTTTACTGATACCTGTGGAGACTTGTACACACGAACTGTTTTTATTATTTTGAAGGCTTCTTTCCGGAAGTCGTCTCGTCATTGATGATGAATGGACAGGCGTATAGTGGCGTATAACGGGACGTGCGTGTGGCTTGAGCCCTGATGAAACAGTATTTTCTCTGTGATTGGTGTGTAGCAGGATGAGCAACGCAGGTAACACATGACACACGAAGGGACACAACTTTACACTGGTTAACAAACAATAATGAACCGAGTCGAGAGACGCATGACTGCAGCAACAGATAGCTCATCTCCGAGACGTTTAACAATTGAAGCCGTTTTAACTATTTCTAATCCAAATTCATTTGAGGTAGATGCAGGGTTTAGATTTGGTCAAAAGATAAAGGTGATGGAAAAACTGGATGCACATGTGATTAGGTTGTGTTAAAAACAGTTTAAACAGACTTAACTACAGATTATACCATCAAATGTAGGAGGTGATGCCAGGCTTGAATGAGTTTTTAGTTGTTGTTGTTTTTTTCTTTCTTTCTTTCTTTCTTTCTGTTTTACGTCTTGGACATTTTCCATTTCAAAGTGAAAGTAAAAGTATCTCTGTTAGTCTCCCTTGGGAGAAATTTGTCTGACAGGATTGTGTGGGCCGGAGTCATGGAGATTCTTGGTAAAGCTGAACATGCTTGATTTTGTTTGGAATTGTAGCTGCAAACAGTAGGTAAATTAAAGCTGCAGACAATCCTCTCTAAACCAGGGTTCATGAACAGTATTACAACAATTACTCACAATAAGAGTATAAAATATTCAGCCAAAATGATAAAATCAAGTAGTACAGTGTGGAAAAAAACAGAAGCAAAACAGCAAAGAATTTAAACTTTTGTCTCTTGTACACTAAAATCAATATTGTGTCAATAATATATAAAAAAATATCAAATGCTGAAAATTTCATTTTAATATTCAAGTAAAAGATTAACTCATTTTGATTTTGATGGTAGAAATAGCCTAGGTCAACATCTGGGAACTGAAGAGACTGTTGCAAGACTTTTAGGAGAGATGTTTTTCCTATTGTTTTAGTAAAACTTTTTAAGGAAGCTAAAGATTGTTGGTTTCCCAGATTTACTATCAAGAAGGGATTTGGTATTGGGAACAAAACACATTTAATGTTTGTTTGTTTGTGTTTTTGTTTGTTTTCAAATAAGAAAAACAGAATTGAATTGATTGAATTGAGCTTATTGTTATTTTTTTTATGTATAATGGTTTTCAGATATAGGCCAAGATGCTGTACCTTTCTCTCATCACTCGGTAAACCAACCACTTTTTGAGTGGTCTTCCAGTAATGAACATTTTTCAGCCTATGCTGAGATGTTCTGAAATTCAGTCTTGGCAAAATGACAGAAAACACAAGTAATTCTGGACTGCATGTTCTTACATTTCCTATTGTGCAACCGCCTTTATGCTTTTCAGTAGAATCTGTGAAATGGTTGTGTTCTGCAGGTTGTAACTTGTCACAAGCTTCTTTAGAAGTCAAACTGGGTAACAAGCCAAGTGCAACAAACCATAAGCAGGAAGGTGGGTTTAGAAATTAATCACACTCACAAAAACTTGGCAGATTCCCATTTGATGAGATTTACATTCAAACTGTAACACGAGGGCCTTTATTATGTAAAACAACACAAATATTTGTCTTTTCAACTACATGAACAGACCAGTGAAAACTGATCTGATATTAACTAAAACATCAGATCAATTTTAACTGATATGATCAGCCACACAATCAGACCAGTAAACACTGATATGAACATAATGAGATCTGTCACCTCACCGTTAAGCCTTAAATTACAAAGCAACAGTTTTTATGCCATTGTATTTGTTTCTACAAGATACCTTGCCAGAATTAGTTTTAACTTTGATTTTATAGTTGGTCACTGTGAAAATGACAGTGTGTCATCCCACATACCATGTAGTCTACATCTTTGAATCTTATTTGGTTAGCAATTCAAGTGCTTGCTAGTGATTCTATGCATCTTTATGCAACAGAGGTGAAGCATCTGACTCCACTGTGGACTTTATTGCACTTTATTAAGGAAGGACATATTAATATGTTAATGGAGATTAAACACAAGGAAGAGTTTCTCTTTGTTTATAATAGAAAAAGGGAATTTAAACAACCAAAGTAATGGCACAAATGAAAGTGTATGTTTATAGTAGAAAGGTGAAATTACTTCTTACTGTGAAAGCAGAACTGAGCTGAAGTTTATAGCTCACTGGTCACCGTGTCAAGGCTGGAAACCTTTTTTTAGCTGTGAAGTTAAGTAGGTGAACTTGAAGGTTGCTGCAGATCCACTTTTGGATCCAGCCTCAAGTAGGCATTCTAGGTAATTCAGTTTTTGTCTCTTTTGCATTGACTTTATGCTGTCTGAGGTTCAGACAGCCCAAGAAACTCACAGAACTAGAAGCTTTTTGCAGGGAGGACAATAGGAACCCTCCTCCTCAATAAAGACGTGAAACTCAAAGCTGACTAAAAGGAACATTTACAAGAGGAGATTATTTCTAAAGGTTTTGCTGCTTACCTATAATGACCACGCAGGGTCTCTTATCATTGGCTGTGGAATTTTGCAATCAGGAATCAGGAATTTTGCAAATATCCACAGTAACAAACAGTTTGTCCTTCTGGTAATGTCTGTAGTGACATATTCAAGAAATAATCAGATTGATCAATAATAATAATTATTATTATTATTATTTTTCTATCCTTTTACTCAATAAACCTAGCTGCACATCAGAATAGACTATATTTAGATTTTTGAGTATTTGTCACTTACTACAATAGTTCTGTGTAATTTACAGAAAAAACTGATTCCAAAAGAGATTTCAGTAGTAAAAGTCAGCGCGTGAACCCTGAAATCACTGTAACAGAAAAACAGAGAGTTCGCTGGGAGTGCCCTGCCCCTTTCTCAGTAATTTCTGGTGTCATGTTAAACCATCACCATTTTAGATTTGACTTACTGGAACAGCTGCAGGGTAGGTCGGAGGGGCGTCATGCACGAGCAGTCAAATTCACTTCAAACTCATGAGCTGAGCTCATCAGAGCAGATTATTGTGGAACAACATGATGTAACTTCCTCATCAGAGTTCTCTCATCTCACAATAATCATGCTAAATGCAAATTTATTAAGGAAGTTACTTGCAATACCTAATTTAATACAGCATATTATTTTCAGTGTTACCATCTGAATATTTATTAAACAGACAAGACTGGAAACTTTTTGGCAAAATACAGAAAGTCACTAAATGCATTTTTAAATGCCCATGACATCATGTGTATTAGCTTAGATTAAACCCAGTTTAAGAGAAATACAGTAAGAGTTGATCAGTTATTTTGTTTACTCTGCAATAACTATGAGTTGCGTCTGATTGCAGGTGTGTACCCCCCTCCCACTGCTCCCCCAGCCAATATGTTCGGCAACGTGCCTGGATATGAGGACATTGCAAACGGAGGTAAGAAAAGTCCAACTCCCTCAACTTTTCACAGTGCAACAGCTAAATATGCTGCTAACTTTGTCAACATCATTGCAGGTTTCATTCCCCCCACACCTATGAAGCATGGACCCCTACCCCAACCGGGTCCTGCCCCCACTGAGTGGAGGTGACATCACCCGCATTCACTAGATACTCAAGATTGCTTTAAAAGGAATGTTCTGGTTTAACACAGGATGTGTTTCTCTGTTTTCTAGCATCCCCTCACTGTCAGAGGAAGTGGCTCGTGAGGCGTTCAAGAGCTTTGCATCATCTAATTGCTGCTATAGCTCAGCACCAGCAAACGATGGTGTCATCACAAACATGGAGGTGTACAACACATACAGGGTGAATTGATATTTGTAGTCTTCATGAAGCTCGAATGCCTTATCCCTCTAGCAGTCATCTTTGAACTTTACAAAGAATGCTTCCGTTGACAGGCACATATCCTTTTCAGCCATGTGTCCTGTGAGAATCACATGCACTTTGTCACTTCACATTATATTCTCCCCAGCATGAAAGTGAAAATTACTCTGGGGAGGAAAAGAGGCTAAAATCTCCACTAGACTGCCTTTCACTTACATTCTAAAATGTACAATTCAGAGCAACGCAGATGTTTTTTTTAAAGGAATTGAAAACTGCAGGGGAAAGTTGTGACTTTAAGGTCATTTCACATTTCCTCAAATGAATTTGCTCTGTTAACTTTTTTTTTTTTTTTCAAGATTCCTTCCAGAGTATGTTAGGTTTCATGATAAGACATCAACACATGTTAAAACATGCCTGTTAGGCAATCAGCTCTCTAAGAAAGAAAATGAAAGAGATCAGAGTGTGGACAGTGAGCATGAATGGCTTATTGTAAAGTTCACATCAGTGCAGAAAAAAATGAGAAAGCAGTGATGAGTGAAACTGTGCAAAACTGCTGCTGTCAGCTTGAGGTAAATAATGTCATCTGAGGATGTGGGTGCGAGGACACCTGGATTAACACCAGCATCACTCGATCCAGGTATAGATTGAATGTTAATACTAGAATCAGTGAGGTATGTTTGTTACTACAAAATGCCCCTTATTGACTCTTCGGTCTCCTTTTCTCAGTGCTTAAAAGACCTGTCCACACAGAAGACTGTTTTACATCTTTTTATGTACACTTAAATCGTGTGAGTGGTGACCTCAGACACGCTCTGGTTACATTAATTGTAGTGGTATAAACATCTGAGCTTACAAAGCATCTTCACGTCTGAAACAACAAACCAGTTTTAATATTATGATAGAAATGTTAAATATGTTTGTTTTTTTTTCCGTCCACAGACATCTTCATCAGCTAAATTGCCATTAGCACAATATTATAATCAGCAAATGTGTGATTAAAGTGTGATTTGTGTTCTGTAGTATCGTCTGGAAACGTTCACTGAGTCCAGGTCAACTGAGTGGGCTCACAAACCCTATGAAGGTGAGCACACAGTTGCAGTTTGTTCAGGCCAGCCTTTATGGTGAACCCCTGAAAATGATTTTGAGTGATTGACTTTTATTCACACTCAGAAACATTGAATGCAGCTTTACATTAAAGCTGATGACATTACTATGGCAGCGGTTTTGTTAATCAGATCATTTCTGTGTCTCACAGGGGAGCAAGCTGACTTTTACACCCAGACCGCCCCCAGACCCTGGGAGATCAACGCCGCACCCTCTAAACACTTCACCAATCAAACGGAGGAGATTCGTGTGCCCTACACCTCTTCCATCAAGGTCATTATTTTTTAGAAGGAGCTGTCTTTCAAAGTCCACCGTCTTCTGTTGTTGCTTCTTGGTTTCTTTACATTGAACTCACCACAGGTATTTGGTGAGTTTAACGGGATCTGCTCGGAGTAGACTTGATGTTGTTGCAGTCATGATTGTAACTGCTGCTGCAAAAAGCCGCAGGACATGTGGTTTTAGATGAAATCTTAAACATGTGGTGTATTTCTTTTCACAGTGCCTTTCATGTGGTACCAGTCATTATTTTCTAGATGTCCCAGTGGCCAGAAAAGCCACTAAAAAGCTACTTAAGCTCTTTTTAAACCAGATTTAACAAATGATTGTATAGCTCTACATGTGGCTGATCACTGAAATTGTAGTTTTTTTGATTGGGACCTGATCCTATTAACCCAAAATAACAAGAGAGTTTCCAGAGATTTTTTTTAAGGTTTGATAAGTTCTTAACGTGGCTCCCGGTGTGCCTTAATATTGCCTCAAGTCCTTTCCAGAAACTTTTGAGATGTTTCAGAGATCCTTGAAGAAGTGACTGGGGTCTGTTGAAATCTGTTTTCCTAAAGTTTTTTATAGACTTCAAATCCTCTGAGTCAAATGACTTCTAGCATATTGTACAGCATCGGTAGTTTACTGTGGTTTTTTTGCTGTGAGAATAAATTCTGATCTAAAGTTGAACATGAACATCAGGCTGAGCTTATGTGCTTCTATAAGACAGTAAGGTTATTTTTAACTTTTTTGTGCATGTGTGTTTGTGTGTGCGTATGTAGGTATGCGACAAGTGCAATGGCCAAGGGACATTGCCCTGCACTGAGTGCAACGGAGATGGAAATGTAAGAAAACTGTCATTTAACCAATAAACCAGTTATAGTAAACCACATAATGAATGATGACATAGAAAATAAGAAGATGTAGTAGAATAATAAACAGATCAAGTCAGTCAGGAGTAGCACATTCACACTGAAGAATATGTTTGTATTGTGTCTGTAGAAACCGTGCTGGGTGTGCAATGGCTCTGGAACGAGGAGCAATGAAAACTGCACTCGCTGTAACGCTTCGGGAAAAGAGAGGTAATCCAGAGCGCTCAGAGAGTTCTGGCACCAGAGAGAACAAAGGTTAAGGGTTGGATTTAATAAACAGGAGTGTGATCACAAATTATGTAGAAGGGGGTCTCCAGTTCTGTGGGTGAAGCTCCAAAATGAGACGAGTTGCTGCTAATTAGAAACTAATAAATTCACCAGGGACGTAGTTACAGCTTTGTCTTTTGACCACATATGCCATACAAACAGGAACCTGATTATCTGCTCATTTAAAATATTTTGGATTTGCTTCGTGGCTCAAATAAAAACAAAGATTTTATTGTGTCAGCTTTGATAAACAATCTCTTACTTTCACAAAAGTGTAATTTGACTTCAGTACATTTAAATTTGTTAGTTTGCTGCATGATTAGGTTTCTGACTGCATATAAAAACTGACAAAACGATTTTAATACCAAAACAAGATTGGTTAAAGGTGCAAAACAATCCTAAATCAAACTTTAAAGATGAAATCCAGGTCTACTCAAATCCTCTGGATTTAACTTAGTCAAAAGAAATCGAAAGTGAAGTTGATATTTCCTGATGTTGTTACAGAAGTTAGAAAACACACCAAATTCTACCAACTATGTTCACTTTGTTGGAGTTCTCTACTCTTTTGATAAATTTAATCCTGATTTTAATTAGTTTTAAAGATGTGAAGTCAAGTGAAATAGTATTGGTGAATTTGGCACTTTTTATCAGTTTAGTCTAATACATAAATGTCGGATTGTCTCTGAATGCACCATAAGTGTGAGTAAAATCATGATAATAAAATCAGTTTCAACATCATTTTTAAACTTAAGAGAAAAACAGCTAATGTGACCTAAAAAACACAGTGAATGTGTCCTTTAAATGACCCTTTTCTGATATAATCAGACTACTTAACAATTCGAGACATGGCTTACAATTGTGTGACTGTGTGTGTGTATACGTCTTTCTAGGTGTACAGTGTGTGCTGCTCGTGGAACGAAGGAGTGTGATACCTGTAAAGGAAAACGACAACTGCTGAGTTACATCAAACTGAAAGTGAAGTGGTAAGTAATGATACAACACTGGAACTGTGTCATATTCCCAGGAAAGGATTTAAGTGACTCTTTACAGATTCTTTAAAACATTATATTGGTCCCTCAAGTGTTTCCAGGAGTCTGTAGGAAGGTTCAAAGGATAATTTAGAACATCAAAGCTTTTGGAGAGTCTGGGTTTTCTTACGAGGTAACAGAGTTTACTTGAGTCTTAAGAAGTCTAGCTCCAATGCATGGGATTCAAATTAAATGAAAATGGATGTCCTCAACAGCTTTTTCCACAAGCTTATACCCTATTAATGGCCCATCAAGTTGTGCCAGGTGAGTTAGAGCATGTATAATAACAATAAACCTTGATTCTGATCTACGCATCCATTCATTGTCTATTCTTGCTTATTCCAATTAACCTTAAAAGCTTATTAACATCCTGGACATGTCATCTGTCCATTGTAGGGGTGGGAAACCTAAAAGACCATCTAAATCTGTAATATACTAGTTTTCATTATTGATCTATCGACTCCTCATGAGCGCCTTGTGAAGTCAGAGTCATAATTCAATTGTGTTGATAAATGTACAGACTGTTGGATATAAACACAGTGTATGTATAACAGAATTAAATGCTTACTGTACTGGGCTTGTATTTGCAAAACTTGTGCAGATCATAGGGTGTGCAGTGTTGAAGAGTCAGCTCTGTGTAATGTTTATGTGTGTGTGTCTAAATGTTAAGGACAAACGAGGTGGATGACCATGTGGTGGAGCAGAACTCTGGTCTGAAAGTTGATGATCTGCGCTTAGTGAGCGGCAAGGAGCTGTTTAAGAGCAGCCAGGGCCCGGTACACACACACACACACACACACCCACACACACACATATACACGTGCATGCACACACCCCCATGCACATGGACAGATGTCATTTATAAGTGATGACTAATTAAATATGGTATCATAAATGAAACACATCATTTATCTTTGAAAAAGCTTTTACTGAAAAATTTTCTCCCTGTCTCCTCTCAGATCTACCCGCTGCTAGGGTTCCCAAACCCATCCATCTCTGAGGCTTCTGAGCGTCTTATCAGAGAGCATCAATCCAAATATGCTCAAACTTCCAGGATCCTGCAGCAGGTAGGAAAAAAAACTGAAAAGTCATCCTGAAATAGTCAGTTTGGACTCAGTGATTTGGACCAAAATTCATATCTTGGTATTTTTAGACTGAAGTACATAGATGTGGCATTGTGATGATTATTAATAATTATAAAGTTCATGTCATTTCTATGTTTATCTGTTTCTGTTGTCAGACAAGATAATAAATCTGGAATAATGGTCATTGTTAACCAGTACTTTCTAGTTCTACGACAGCCAGGTCTTTAGACAAGACCATCAATGGCAAAGACTTTGATGTGGGCTGCATTTACAAGTGAATATGATTACTTGGAGAGGAAATTAGTTTACAGATCACTGCAGTGCAATCAGGCTAATGTGCTGCTGCCACTGACTGAGCAGAGCAGGCAGAAAGAAGTGTTGGAGGAAAAGCAGGTCCAGCCCAACATTGAATTATATGAATAATACAGTTTATATTGATTCTCTGTTCCATTGGATGAACCAATATTGTCTCCATTTCTGTCTCATCTGGAAAAACTAGTTATATAAGTAAAAAGTCTGGTAGGTCATGCAGTTCTCTTGTGAATTTTTTTCTTACTATTGTAGTTGTGTCCTGAAGAATTTCAGTTACAACACTAGCTTTGCTTGACAGATTAGAAAATAGATCATAAATCTGATAAACTGGTTATAATTACATTTTTAGTACTAGACTGTTTTTCCCTGCTATCAGTTGAAGGATTTCTAACATAACAAAAATACAAAAAAAAAATTCACACAGTTATTTGTTACCAAACAACTGAGAACTGAGATGTAGGAGATAGATAGATAGATAGATAGATAGATAGATAGATAGATAGATAGATAGATAGATAGATAGATAGATAGATAGATAGATAGATAGATAGATAGATAGATAGATGGAGGACGAATGGACGGATGAATGGACAAGCAGCCAATAAGATCTTTTTACAAAAGGCTGACCCTGCATTGTATGGCTTTAATCATGGCTGCACAAACGCTTTTCACTTTGAGAAGCACCGATCCGCTTTTTGGGCGTTCCGAAATTTGAATATCGGCTGATACCAATATTTTCCGATAACAAATCATTTTACATGAACATTATTGTGATTATATTCATTATTGTTGTTGTTATTATTATTGTGTAGGCTTTCATTAGCACAGGGGTCTGCAACCTTTACAATCCAAAGAGCCATTTTTCCCTCAGCCCAGCTAAATAAAACATGTTTAGAGTCGCAAATGTTACGAGACACTTTGAAAAATGAAAACTTGTAATTAATTATCAATATCTTTAAAATAAAGAAAAACTTGCTATGAGCCAAAGCACAACACATATTATCAGTGTTTTTTCAGCAGTGTTTACCTTTGCACAGTTGTCACATCTGGTGGTTATATAACTTTTCCCACCTTTTCATAAAATGTAGATAGCTTGGACAGACAAATATTGCACTTATAAAGGCAGTTTGCAAGATGATGCTGTATGGATACTACATTATGATGAAGAACAAAGTAGTATTGATGTAGAAAATAATAAAGAAATACATTACATGCTGCATTCACTTACACTTGGAAATTGCATAGCTTTGTGTGAAACAGTTCACGTTTAAGCTAAAGAATAAGAAATGAAAGCTAAAGCACAAAATACCTTAAATATAAGGTTCAAACGTTAAATAAATTGTAGTTTGAAAGAAGTCCCAAAAGCTCAAATAAGAGTTTAAAAAAA
Source organism: Melanotaenia boesemani (assembly GCF_017639745.1). Lineage (NCBI taxonomy): Eukaryota > Metazoa > Chordata > Actinopteri > Atheriniformes > Melanotaeniidae > Melanotaenia > Melanotaenia boesemani. The sequence goes on along the minus strand of NC_055684.1, from coordinate 17,359,633 downwards.
GTAAAATTTATACAAGATACTAGAAAAAAGTGTTCTTTGAAAATAAAATTTAAAATGTAATTTATTAATGAAGAGCAACTGTTATGCTAGTTCATGTGCAAGATTGAAACAATGAGGTGAAGATTAAATGAAAGTTTCCATTTCACTTGAAGCAAAGAGGAGGGTTTAAATACTTGCACAGATAAACAGAGCTAATGGAAAAGTCAGAGAAGTAAAACAGTTTAAATGAGTATCAGTTTGTGTATAAACACTGATAGTACTCGCAGTGCAAGACGAGTGCAACTGACATGCTAATTGCAGAGGCTGACAGCTGTATTCATGAACAGCCCATTTGCTAACAGTCGCTGTGCTAAGCTAACATGTCCTGTAAGCTCTTGCTTTGTATAAAACCAACAGACTAATGTTTTTCATTTTTTAATTAAAATAACCGTATCTGTCTCTTTTAGAGGCAGACGGTGGAATTAATCCCCATCACCAAGGTAAACTACAAGTGGAAAGGTGACATCCATTTCTACTACGTTTACGGAAATGAGAACAAAGTCATCGCCAACGACTATCCAGCCACCTGTTGCTGCGTCATCCTGTAAACACACGATCACATAGCTAAAACCAGACTGTTGTTCTTTTTTCTCTTTGTGGCTCTAATATTACTTTTTCTGCATCAAATCATCAAGTTAGAGGAATATTGCTTTTTCTTCCTATTCCAGTCAACACTTTAGAGCCGCTGTCCATTGCTCAGGTCAGACATGTATAGTCACGTCCACTGACACTTTTTTTTTCTTCTCAGATTTTCACCAAGTTACAGTTACGTAATGAATAAGGGCATTTATTGGGTCAGATTGCAAAAATACTTAAAACAGTACATCAATTAACTGTGCACAGAATAAATCCTAATACTTTTCTTGTAACCTCTGTTAGCATGATGAATTTAGCTTATTCTCTAAGAGTTTTGTTTTTTAGCTCTGGCTCTCAGACTCGTCCTCCAGTTAGAATGATGCAATGCTTTACAAGGCAGACAGTTTTACTACATACAATAGCTCCTCATCATGTATATCTGCCATATCAATCTTTATTAACCCCAAAGAAGCTTCTTCTTTTTTTTTATTTTTTAGCTAAATTGTTTACATTATACACTCTATAAAGATTCTGTGTACTTTTGGACACTTTTTTATGTTGTGTTTATGTGTTGTTGTTTCTTTTGTTTTTCTTTTTTTTTTTTTATAAAAGTTTACTAAAAGTGTGCTATTGTTTGCCATCTTGATGTTTTTACAACATCTAAAGTATTGCTGTGATTCCACCACTTCTTTTACAGTGGTGGTGCTGCTTTCCATTGTGCCTTCAGCTGCTAACTGTAAACCAGGTCAATACTGAGGTTTGGTTCAATAGCAAAAGTTACGGCATTGTCATGCTTCATATCAATGTTTTTGTTTTTTCGAAAAAATGCAAAACTCAAATATTGCTAAGCTTTATTTGTTTTGCCTTCCCTGCCACATACAATACACAATTGTATCACCGAACAATGTACATTAGACCTTGTCAGCTTCATCTTTCTTCATGTAAAAACAATCAACTGGCAGTCTGCCCGACAGTGAAGGGTATTCTGGGAAGGTGGAATTAGAAATCAACGAGTACTGTTTGTTGCCTGAAAGTTGTGACAGAAAAAGATTGTAAATAAAGACACAGCTGAGGTTTATTTAGTGAAAAATCCTGTAAACCACAAACTGAAAAGACTATCTCCGATCCTGGTGTTGTTCTTGGCTTAAATGAAAACATTTCTTTCTCGAGCCGTTTTTAAAACCTTAAAACCTTTTTGATGTTTAGATGGTTATTGTTGTATGTTCATTACATTACTAATGTAAAAATAGATTGCAGCTTCACGTATGTGGTTAACTGCTAAAACGTGGATGGAGGGAATCCATGTTTTCTGTGTACACATGTTTAAGTCAAGAGTTTGTTATGATCATTACAAGTTACTTTACTCAGTCCAACCTGTGTATCTGTGATGTGGAGGATAAAGCCACTTCAGTTTTTTTTACATTTTTTTTCTTTGTTTAACCAGTCATGCACATGTTTTATTTTCACTTGTTTGATTCTTTGTTTTCTGACCGTTTATGCATTTAAAAGAATGGAGTATTTGCTTTGGAGCAGTTACCTTTTCAATAGAACAAAAATTAACTTTAACATTCTTATTTTCATAATGTCCACATTGCAAAGTGTGGTTTTTGCATTAAATTGTTAGTGTAATGCTTAACACTCACATGTTGAGAGTGTCCTTGAACAAAGCTTAGTGTTATATCTCACAGTAAAGTTATGGTGGAATATGATAAGTCTTTATTATGTTGAGTGTTTCTTTGTCTGCAATGTCCATGGGGGGCTTCAAAATGTGAGGCAGGCCTTCCCAGAGAGGCTCAGTGGTTGGATAGGAGCATATATTACCTCAGTTATCAAAAGAATTTGTAATGTGGTTGTAAAGATTAAATACAATAGTTGTAAAGGAATTTGACTTTTTTTCTTACAGTAACAGACTAATAAATACCATATGATAAAACATTTAGGTATTTAAGGCAGACTTGCACCGAGTACGTATTAGATTAGAAATACTCACGATTCTATAGATATCTAGGAATTTAGCAAACTAAGCAAAAAAGTAGGTTGAGTCAGGTCTTTTTTGCCACTTTATCAAAGCTGCTACTAACAAACATTTCTGCTACTAACCTCTAGAATAGTCTGCTGTTGTCATAAATGATTAAAAAGTAAAGTCTGAACCTTTCTTGCTCTGTTTGGTCTTTTTATAGACACACAGGTGAAACAGCCTCTGCTCATTCTGGAAAGAAAAAAATGGTGATCATTTATGTCAACATGTGAAATTTTCCTATAACTATCAGGAAACATCTTATAGTAAGTCCCTGGAATATGATGCGTAATGGTGAGGAGAAAAATGAAAGATGAATGGGATACATACACATTTTTTACACAGCAACTTAATGTTAATCTTTGCAGTATAAAATGTGTTGAGGCCATTTTCACATTGACATGTCATTCACGCTTTTCTTTGTTTTATACTTTTTGTATATTTATATATCTCTGAGAGTTTTAGCTGCACATGGTGCTTGAAACGTCTGTCATTATTATTCTAAATTGACAACTGAATTTCATTATACTTATTTTTTTTATGATTTAATCATTTTACTATTAATTCTAATAAAACATTTCAGGCAAACTAAACTTGCCCCTCTAATCTAAAGGAGGAAAACCATCAAAGAAAAAAAAACCTTCATGGAATAACCTGCTCATTCAGTACATGCAGGTATCAGCTGACCTCATTCTTTGGACCTATAATGTTGCTGAACCTAGACCTGACCAACTGCAGCAACCCCAGATCATAGACTGCCCCCACAGACTTGTACAGTAGGCACTAGGCATGATGGCTGCATCACTTATTCTGCATCTCATCTTACCCTTATGCACCCATCACAACAGGGTAAATCTGGACTCATCAGACCACATGACCTTTTTCCATTGCTCCCTTGCCAATTGAAGCCTTTTCTTTTCTAACTAACCTCAGTGATGTGTTTTTCTTTGGGCTACACAGTTACAGTATTTAGTCCCAATCCCTTGAGCCCCCTTCATATTTTGCATGTGAAAATGATCTTACTTTCACTATTAAACATGGTTCTACTGTTGCTTTTTTATTATTTGATTTCACCAAATGTTCAAGTGATTGTCGATAGCAATCCTTCGAGACATTTTTTCTGACCACATTTCTTCCTGAAAGATGATGGCTCCTCAATATACTTCCAGTTTTTAATAACGCCTTGGGCAGTTCTTTACCCAGTTTTAGTAGTTTCAGTAATCTCCTTAGATGTTTTCTTTGCTTGATGCCAATAATTTGACCCTTCTGAAACAGATAACATCTTTTCCACAACCACAGTATCTCTCTTCTGACATGGCTGTTTAAGAAATGAGCAGCTACTCATTACATCAGTTAGGGCTGAATAACTAGCACCTAGTATCACAAATTAACCAACTGCTGAGAGATGGAACCCATGAATGGCTGACCAAGGGCCAAATAGTCCTGATCCAAAAAGATCCACAAAAGTGAAAGTCCCATTCACAACATGGAAGCCCCTGTCGGGCATCATTGCAGCTAAGATATGTGGGCGCATGCATCAATACATAACAGAGACATAGAAAGGCAATGGAAAATTACCAGAGGAGCCAAACATCAGCTGCTGGTTGATAGAACTGTTGCCCCTTGTGCAGTTCTGGACTGATTAAAGGAAAGCCTATGATTCAATGCCACATACAGGGATCCTGAAAAGCCTGAAATTGAATAAGGCTGATGACCATATGACTATCAGGAAAATGTTTGGACATGGCCTCCAGTGCTCCGATGACCACTGGTACTACTGTTGCCTTCACCTTCCAGGTTTTCTCCAGCTCTTCCTTGAGTCCTTTGGCATTTCTCCAGTTTCTCGTGATCCTTCTTCCTGACATTTTCATTGTTCGTGATGGGTATTTTTCTATCATAAAATAAGACACAAAGAACTCAGAGTGAAGTCAGCTTCATCATGATGGGGAGAGACGGTGGTTCAGCACTCAGAGAGTGTCTGGTGTCAACTCCGAAGTCTCAACCCCAGCGCAGCCTCTTTATTGAGCAGATATTGCACTTCAGTAGAGCAAGCAAAGTTCAAACAGGGAAACACATCAGCATACATCACTTCATGACATTTATCGCACAGCGCAGTGACCGCCACATCCTGTCAACTGCAGGGCGGGTGAGACCACAAATCATTACCCAACCTTAAGGGAGAAACTTTAAACTGTCAACTTTAAACTGTCAACTTCTGCTTACTCTAACAGTTCGGGATGGCTACATCGATCACTACAGCTTTCCTTTGCTGCTTATCCATGATCACAATGTCTAGTTGATTGGCCACCACCATTTAGTCGGTTTGTATCTGGAAGTCCCACAGGATCTTGGCTCTCATTCTCCATCACCTTGGGAGTTGTTGCCCATTGTGATCGGGGTGTCTAGTCCATATTCTGCACAGATGTTTCTGTACACTATGCCAGCCACTTGGTTATGGTGTTCAGTGTATTCTTTTCCTGCCAGTATCTTGTATCCTGCAGATATGTGCTGGATTGTTTCTGGAGCCTCTTTGTACTGCCTGCACCTGGGGTCCTGCCTGGTGGGGTTGATCTGGGCCTTGATTGTCCTGGTACTCAAGGCTTGCTCCTGTGCTGCCATGATTAGCACCTCTGTGCTGTCTTTCAGTCCAGCCCTCTCTAGCTATTGGAAGGACTTGTTCTTGTGTTTCTTCATCTACCTGTCAGTGATACATCTCATTTAGGGGTTTTTCCTCACACAATGGTCCCTCCAACGCATTCTCCTCCAGTGACCACTACCTGAGACATTCACTAAGTGCCTCATCCCTTGGGGCCATCTTCCTGATGTATTCATGGAGCTTGGATATTTCATGCTGGATGGTGGCCCTGATGCTCACTAGTTCTCTCCCTCCATTTTTGCACTTAGCGTAGAGTCTCTGGACACTGGATTTGCAGTGGAACTCTCTATGCATGGTGAATAGCTTCCACAACTCACAACTTGGATCACCTGTTTTTATTCCTTAACAATCTCTATGAAAGCTTTGTGCCAGTTCTCTAGGACAATGAGGTTTTTCACTGTCTGCTTTCAGTCACAGAGCAGTCTACAGCTCATCCCAGGATGGTATCATTTTTCTTTTCACCTAACTTCCCATCCTTCAACACCATTGTGGAATTATTCCTCTCATGCAGCAACATGACTGGACAAAGTGTTGGACCAGACAGGCAGAAAAGTTCTTTCCCAGCAGTGAAGGAGGTGTGTAAATATGAATGCTCTGAATAACACCTTATTTAAAAAATAATATGCTTGAAGCATTCCATTTATGTCTCTGTTTTAAAATGTTCTGTTTTCTTAAAGTGTTCTACTGGGTCATTTTGCAGTATTAATGATTGATTAATTAATCTAAAAGGAAGCGCAGTCCAGAAAAGGTTCTAATTTAACTAAATAAGATCATATCACATTTTTCTAAACAAACAAGTACTGGCCAAAATTTACAGTCGTATAGAACAATCATTCTGTTAAAGAAAATGTAAAAAAAAAAAAGAAAAAAAAAAGTAATTCCCAGACATGGTGTTTTTGATAATTTGGTGGTATATGATTGCCCTTAGTGGGAAATGCAATGAGCAAGTACTTATGATAATACGCTTTAACTTTTAGATTTTCTTTTTTGTTTGAGTAAATTGCATTTTGCTGCAGGTTCTGGTCTTAAAATATATGCACTTTCTCTCAGTTCTGAGTGTAAATGAAAGCTCATACAGTGACACATGCTGTGATAATACTAGTTGCTTTTTTCAGTTTGCTGTGTAAGAATTTGGATAAATGTCTAATTATTATGTCAAAGTGATTTATAAAAATGTGGGGGGAAAATGCACCAGTGCAGTTCATGTTATCAAATATTTTTCATACAAACAGTGAACAAAATTAAGATTTAAACCTGAGTTAAGTCTCTTTTTTCTGTAAATGTCATTTACAAAAATGAGACAAAAACTACACAAAGAGCATCTCTCTGCACTGCCTGAGGTTACACGGCTGCAACTACCGGTTTATTTGAATATGAACTTTTAGATCAAGTGCAGAAACCACAAACATGTGGTTTTACCGATCTAACATTTCTGATTTATGTTGGCATCAGAAACAGAAAACTTACAGTGTAAATCCCATCTGAAAGTGTGATGAAATAATTTCCATCCATCACAGACCAGTCTTCTTGAATTTAAGTATGTAATTTGTGAATTAAAGTAATCTTTGTTCTGTAATTTAACTGCTAAAAGTAAGAAACAAATATTGTGTACAGCAGCTCTACATTACTGTTTGGGATGTTTACACCCCAGTCAATGTGACCCAAAACAAAGTGAGAGCTACATGTACCATATATAGGAAGTTTATTCTTCTAGTTGCAATGACATTTAAAAGCAGACTTCTTGATTTGTTATTTTAATAAATTTCAATTTTCATATTTTATTTTATTTTTTTAATTTAATTTAATTTAACTTAATTTAAATGCAAAATAAATAAATAAAACCAAAGAACAAATTTTGCACTTATAATAAAATACAATAAATTTTACATAAATAAAAAAATAAATAAACACTGATAAAATAAAATAAAATAAAACACCCCACCCCCACCCTGCGGTGGGCGGGGCTTATCGCTGCATCATAACGTCAACAGCACAGCAGCTTCACAAAGGAACGAAGAAGTCCCACTCTTTACACCCGCTGCTGCTGCCCTATGTAAGGTACTCATCCTTTTTGTTCTTAACGGAATTTGGTACCATTTTACTGGCAGATTACCGGATCGGGGTCCGCCTGGACCCGGGTACTTGTCTCTGTGTGAATGCGCGTGTTTGCTGTGTGTGGATGGCGCAGTGTACGGTCAAGACTCGCACGAGCAACTTCTCAAAGTTTCGCAAACTTTTTTTTGATCTTTATTGCGTCTTGTTCTCGCCCACGTCCTCTCACTGACTGTATTTATTAGCATTCTGAGTATCTGTACGACCAAAGAATGAAAAAGAGAGCGATGAAAAATGAGAAGACTGGAAAAGAGTCTGTGAGAGGAAAAAAATACCCCTAGACTGTGTTTCTCATAAGTTTCTTTCATACCCGTTAGCTGGTGGGAACTTTGTGTTTTAACGTTAGAGCTTGGTGAACAGTTAGAAAAAACCCGTTACCGTTTTTGCTCAGCTTCATGTCTTATATATTATGGTATATTTAATACATTTAATCATGATTTTAGAAATGTATGATGCTGATACAGCCTTATAAACACAATGACAGTATTCCAGGTCTTATTTAGTAACGCATTTAAACATTCACTATGTGGTAAATGTCGGTCGTTTTCATGTTTCACCCAGTGTATGTGTGTATTTTCACTAAAAGGGGAAACTTTATTTTTTTTGCAGTTAGACGGAGAAAAATGTGCGTCAGTGTCTGAAAAAGATAAGTTGGAAAATATGAGCCGATGTCCTGTTTGTGTAATTGGTTGACAGAGTTCATTAATTCGAGCTGAGTTGCAGTGCTATACAGCAACCACACACAATAAATAACATTCGAGGTAATAAAGTATATATTCGAGAAATATTGGACGATTGTCATTTTGTCATTAGACATCATCAGGGTCATGGACTAGACTTTTTCTGAGTGCTGCAACTGTTTTACTTGTATTGCTGTTCCCTTGGGAGGAAGTTCACATTGTAATCTGTGAGGAAACTGAGCAAGGCCTTACAGTATTCATGCAACTGCTTTGCAATCTTTTGCTGACTTGCAATCAGTTTGGACGTATTTGCACTGCACTATAATATTTTCTCCAATGCAAGTCTTGTAATATCCATCTCCGGGTATTTTGTAGTAATTTTATTGAGTCTGTATAACTTTCAATGTGTTGTACTTAGTCACTTTGTGATTTCAGATATACCTAGTTTGTATGTACATACGTTACTGAGTCATTATATCTTATTCTGCAATATTACATGTTGTTGAAGTTCTTCTGATGTTCCTATAATATCAAACTCTTCCTTTGAGTTTGTGAACTTGAGTTTATGACCTTTGGTTTGCAAAGGTGATCAAGACTTTTTTGCTTCACTTTGAAGGCGCTGCCATGTTGCCTAGCTTTACAAACAGTGACATACAGAAGTTTAGGCATCCCAGGTCAAAAATTCTATTACTGTGTTAAAGGCCTCTTAAAGATAACCAAAGCTGAAAGATTGGCCACTCTGCTCTGTCAGCACTTAATAACACCCCATTTGGCAACTTTCACAGCTTGTTATGTGTTTTGTGGCCAGCTGAGAGCCTTACAGCTCTTGTTTAGGGGATTTTCTGCCATTCTTCTTTTCAAAAAGCCCCTATTTCTGTGAGATTCTTAGGTCGTCTAAGGTTGGAGACTGTGAAAGTCATTGTAAAACCTTTAGCTTACCCTTCTTGATGTAGTACGTTGTGGATTTTGAGGTGTGTTTTTCCTTTGTAGTCTTTTTATCCTGTAGCTTTCAAATGGGGATTTTGTTTAGCCTCTTCAGTAATCCATTTAGCTGTTTTCTACAGTTTTTTTTTTTAATCATTTGTCTTTTATTCTTTGTTTTATCTGTTTTCACAAATGCAGTGGCTTTCTGTTATTTCTAAGACATATTCTGAGGGGATGTTGTAGGCCATGTTCGATTTGAACTTAGAAAAAAATCTCTGTGCATGCTGAGTAAGCTGCTGCCCACATGTCACTCGCCACTTGCACAATTATATGTTATGTATACAAAGCACTGACTTTTGCAAAGTGTTTGTTTCATTTTTTCATTATGCAGAGAGAAAATGGAGAAAATGTGAAATCTAATTTTTCACACAATTTTGAGCGTTGACATGTGAAAGTCTTTTGTCTCCCAGACTTTATCTAAAGTTTTGCTATTCCTGTTAACTTTTGTTTCTAGAGCTTTATTTATGCTCATGCAGCTTCTGCGTGAGGTTGGTTAAGCCAGTGGTTCCCAACCTGGGGTCCAGGACCCCCAAGGGGGTCCTCCATAGAGCTCAGGGGGTCCCTGAGGCTTTGAACATTCAGAGCCATTGTGATTAATGTCCACACATTGTCCCTATTTTACAAAAAATAAGTAAGGTTATATGTTAATTTAATCAACTTTGGCTTTATGGAAGGACAGGACTCAGCCAGAATACAATATTTATGGTGAAAATCTCACTTTTGAAAGCATAAAACCAAGCATGGTTTCAGGACGGGGTGGGGCAGGGGGTCCTTGGCTTTTTAGTATTGCATAAAGGGGGTCCCCAAGGAAAAAGGTTGGGAGCCACTGGGTTAAGGTATCGCCATCATAGGCTCCACATAGTACCCCGGAGGCTTGATGCACACCATTCCTAGACCTGAAGTGCAACCCTGCTACGCAGCACGGTTCAGCAGAAGATCCCTCCTTGTGATTGATCAATTTGTGATTATCTGTTTCTGGATTTCTGAAACTATATATATATATATATATATATATAAGGTCTTGCATTTGATGTGTGTGTCTGAAAGCAGACTCTAAAACACTAAACATAATTATATATAGAGAAGCAGGTTGTGTGGTCTGAGTCAGATGTAATTATAGAGCCAGTACTCTAAATCTGAACTACAGAAATGAGTTGTTACAGACTCGCTGTCTGTTTCTTGCCCATGTCCTAGCCTATGTCCTAGAATCACTGATTACCCTCAGAGGTCAGTTGTATCCTTGACTAAAAAACACAAAGAAATCTGAAAGTACAAGAATTAGGTAATGTTTTTTACAGAGTATACAGCCAAACCGTGAGGGCCGTGATAAGATTAAGTAAAAATATACCAGTGTTTACTGGAAGATCAATACAGGATTCCAGGGTTTCAAAGTGAATGTTGTCACTTGTGAGTCCTTAACATAACAGGAAGTGCATCTACAATTTTTTTTCCTGTCCAGACCATTAAAACCCTTTTGGATGGTTAAGATTTTATATTCAAATTTTCAAAAAAGGCTGTAAAGTGCAGGAAAAATATATTTCTCTGGTTTAAAACAAGTGTTGCTAAAGCATTTCAGCTTTATGAGGACCTCAGAGCTGCTCTACATTTGCAAAACTGTTTGAGGGTTTGAGTTAGAGCTGAACAATATATTGAAAATTGACCATCATCACAATAATAATATCACAAATATTTCTTGGACTGCTATAAACCATAGGCTTCATGTTTTTTTGTTTTTCTTCACAGAAATAGAGGTCTACATTTCACTAAGAGGAAGCTTATTTGCTGTTCAGGTTCCGGTGCAGTATTCATCAATATCTGTTTTTTTGGGGGTTTTTTTCGCCTACATGCAGCCTTAGTTAATGTGGGTTCTCTTTCTTTATTTATCCTATTATGCCTTTACGGATTCATTATTTTTTGTGGCACTTTTATTATTCCAACGGTGAACAAGCGTGGTGTGATGTACATTTCATCATTTGCACCCGTCTGCTCGGGTCCACAGTGCTCTTTTGTGACAAAGCCCCCAGAAACTGTCTTTAGCAAGTGCATCAACTTCTCACAATCTACAATCCAAAAAGTTGTTTTAAAACAAAGATAACAAGCAGAAGAATTTTGACAATATGGATGAGGATTTTGAGGATATTCTCCACCTCGGACAAACTTTTTCATTAATTTAATGTGCATGCTTCAAATACTTGGCACAGCTGGCCTCAATTCTGAATGGAAACCATGATCCTGGCTTTACTGTTAAGGGCCCGGTCAACAGATTATGTTGGTATGTGTCCCCTCAAAGATAGTGAGGCATAATTGTGTTGTTTCCTTTGGCGTGCTTTGACTTCTCTTAGCTGAACACATTTAACAACCAGTCCAGAATCAGTGATGTGGAACAAAACCCACAAAGTTCTGCTTCTGTTTTTCTCATAAAAACTTCCTCATATGGTCTTGGTGTAATTTTTTTATCAGATTTTACTTTGTGGTTTCGTGTATCTCTGAGGAATTACTGTGTCAGAATGACTCAGACATTTCATTATTGCCCATACATGTTTTTCAATGCTATCATACTAAAAACATGCAGGGTGTAAAATGTATTTTCAACACAGAGCATGCTTTTTTGTGGAGTACCGGATGGTGCTACACGGTCACTGAACTAATACATTTGTGCATTTTTGGACTCTGTCTTCCATCAAAGGTCAGTGCTATCAGCTAACTTTGCTAATGGCAGCAGCACCGTGAGAATCAAATTTCAACTTGATGCAAAATGTTGGATGGAGTAACTTACCACTGCTTTAATGGTTTTTTGCAGAGACGGCCAAGCCAACACAAATATACTGATTCAGATGCAGTACTGAAACAGATATTTTCAAAGCTTAATCTCCAAATTTTTATTTATTTATTTTTTTCCTTCTTCAAATGAGTTGAATAATAGAAATAAAATGTCAAACTAACAAAAGATTTTTGTGTTTTGTCACAAATCACCTTCCACTTCTGTTGCATCTGTTACTTACCATGCTCTCTAAAAAGCAGATATATAGTATTACATAATTTATATTAAATACAATTAAGAATCATTTCTATAACAAACCTGTTAGTTATTTTCTATCAGTTGCAGTGTAATTTATAAATAGAAAATCAGAAAATGGTAGAAATAAACTAAAAAAAAAATCTTTCCAGAGGCCAAAGTCTAAAAATATCTAAATGAAATCTTTCCTGTATCTTATCCTTTATGCAGCGCGCCTCGCTTGTTGCACACACTGGGCAGCTTCTTGTGAAAACCATGTTAGGTCTGAACTTGTGGTGAATGAGCAGAATGATGGGGAATGATATCTGCTTTCCGTCCAGGTCAGTTGATGAACTGGTGTTTCATCTTCCCTCTGCTTCTTCTCCTTCTTGGTCAATGGTTGTTTTGAGCAATATTGTCTCAAACAAGCAGTTGACGTGACTGTGTGACGTTGTCCAGGCAGTATGATCCATCTGAGTAAAGTGCAGTGTGTAAGCGGACCAGACCAAATGAGTGTGACTATCCTGGTGAGAATGCAGCTTGAATTGTTTGGAAAAATAAATTGCTTGGTTCAAGTAAGTCTTATTAAGAAATGGCCTTTATGGAGCTCAATGGAAGTGACAACATCAGCTCTGTTATATTTATTTCTTCTTATTATTTTCACTTGGATTGGTTTTCCATTTGGTTTAACTAAGCCTTTTATAATTTGTTATTAAAATATAAAGTTGTAGAAATTGTAGAAGGTGGAAATTGTCCTATTTTTTTCTCTTCTGTTTTAGTTAGATGATAGATTTCTCAATATTCCTGTCAAGTTCTCCTATAAAAAGAATCCATAAAAAATTTTCAGGTCCTTCCAATTTTATGTCTATTTTCAAATACAGAAAGCCCAAATATACTAGGAAAAAATAGACAACAGATAATACTCAGTTTTGTCTCTGTGTCACCATGATCCAACAGATCCACGTTCTTTATTAGCAGAGCAGCTGCTTATCATATTTTATCAAAACCATGAGCAAAGTCCATGGAGAAAGACAGAGAGAAAGAGGAAGAAGTGCTGTCACAAAGTTTTTCCAGCAGAGGAAATCATGTGACCCCTCACCCTGTTGCCCCAACCCCTCCCAGCAACCCCTAAAATAACATACAGACTGTGACTCAGCTGATAATCGTTAAGCTTCCATTGTCCTTTTAACTCCATCTATTTGCAGGTCGTGTTTACAGGCTTTGAAGTACAGATTTCTCTGCCTTAATAGGCCCAATAGGGTTTCAAATAAGCTGTAGCACATGTGCATAAAAAAGACTGCAAGCAGAGGATGTAATAGCAGATGTGATGGATTAGAAAAGATTGTTTCATGACATTTCATCATGTTTTAATAAGTCCAAACTAAAACTGGACCAAACCTTTGATGTCTGGTCCAGTTATTCAGCCGTAAAATGGACCAAAACCCCAAACGTCTGCATTGTTAGGCAGCATAGTGGTACACAGTGTGCCGTACCAGTCAAACGTTTGGTCACAGCTACCCATTCAGTATTAATACAAGTGTCCATATTTAACTGTTGTTCTCTCAGGCAAAGCTGCTTTCTCTTCTCTTTTGTATGAACCAAGTAGAATCTATTAGAATCTGTTTCCTCTCGTTTTCAGTCTGTAATCAAGTTTAAGCTTTTAAATGGTTGTTTTGTGAATGGCGAGGCACATCATGGAAAAAAAAAACAATCTATGATTTCCAGCAGGTTATTTTACAATGAGGAGTTACTACAATGAAAGTAAATACCTGCCAGTCCTTTTTCTATTCATCCTGACTGCTTTAGATTAAATCTGTCTTGACTAAACTCACTAGGGAACACTTTGAACTGTTGCTATGGTTTCTGAATTGATCCAATCTAAACAAGTGACCTGATTAAAACTGCTGAATTTAGCAGAAACCTTGATGATCTGTTGATTAAACTCATTGTAAGTGATGCACACAGCAGAATTTTAACATCTGTGATTGGCTGCATTGACTGTCCAGGGTTGCAAGATTATTGGCTTCAAATGTTATGCCACCAAAAATCATTACCATGTTTACCTTAGTATTGATTAAATAAAATGTTTTACATCTAAATTCAGAATACAATTTATTTTTAAAGTGTACGCTCTGTTTAATCAATTGTAATTTATTATTGACTTTTTATAGACAAAAAAAAACTTGTCCTGATCGTTCAAACAGCAGTTTTATATCAATACCATATTAAATAACTCTTATTTACCCTTTAAAAAGACCTGTTGTTACTTTATTATGAAATTGTACTTTACAAAAATCTAATTAATTAATGTTGATTATTACATAATTGTCCTCAGGGACTCAGTTTTTTTAACTGATATCCATCAGTGTGTCCACTTCTTTCTGTGTGTACTTAGACATTCAGGACCAGGCCAAATATCCTGCCGATCAGTTCGCTCTGAGCTGCTTTTGTGTTAAAGACCTTTGTACCAGGCAGGTTTGCACAGTGAACATGACGCACAGTAAAGCTCTGTGTTAACATGGTATCACAGATGTTAATATGGAGTGTGATCTAAGTGATTAGCACTATTTCTTATATGATATAGTGAAACACTGTCATAGAGAGGAAATTATTATTTCATCCTTAGTTAACAAATAAACAGAACTTTAAGAGCATTATTGCTTTTTTACCGTCCATCCACAAAAATTACAGATTTTGATCAACTGAGAATTATCAGAATTTCTTTCTTGTAAACTAGTTTCTGTATAAAAAGCTGTTAAAAAACCAACCTCAAAATATCCACTTTCACTTTCTCAAATACAGATTCTTTAACTAAGAAATAAATGTTTGGATATGTTATCTATAATTAAATCCAGGAAGACAATACCTTAAGTCTTCATGCTTATTAGCAATCAGCTTTATCAGTTTTAAAATATTTATTTTCTTTAATATTGTTATACTTTCATTCAGTCATGAACTTATCAATGGATAGGTTACAGAAATGTAACGAGTCCCAACTCTGTGGCGAAGCTGCCATCACAATTATTTTGTGGTGGAAATCAGGTCCCTTTATACTTAAAGAAGCGCTACTGAACTTTGGCAGATTTTCTCAATGAGCTACCCCCCTAACGACGGCTAATTCGGCATCCATCTCACATCCTACCTGCACTCTAAGCTTTCTCGTCAGTAAAAGTCAGTCTGTGATAACTCATGTCTTATTTCTTGCTCTGTTTCTTTCTCACTTTTGAATCAGCCACAGTTCATGGTGTAAAACGGAGAGTGTGTTGAAATCCAGTTGCTGTCATGTGACTTAGTACCATCAAGTGCGATGCTGCAGTAAAGTGATGCGCCTGGATGGGGTTAAAAAGTTGTGAAGTGTGATTTCTCAGCCTCGGGACACTGCTGGGCAACAGCAGCACCAGGAATGTACATAATGAATGTCACTGTGCCATTAAAACGAGTCAGAAACCCAGAGTTTTAAGGACATAATACATAGTGCTACTTTAAAGCACCAACATAACCAAATTTATCATACACGTAAAAGTTCTTCATTGAGTTTCCTCTGCAGATAAATTTGAAGTACTTTGTCTTTAGAAAAAAAAACCACTATCTTTGATGTATTATGATGCAAGACATGGTTGGATGGCTCATACTGCTGGTTGTATGCACATGAAGCATTTGCACTGCTGCAGGCTGATCTTATTTTGCTTTCAGTTTCCCGTAAGGATGAAAAAAACCCATTAATGTCAAGGCTTGCCTGGCAACTTGCAACTAACACTGATGTTGTGTGGGAGCTATAGTGGTGATAAATGAAGTTATTATTAGAACTGTCTTTGTAGGCTTGTAATACTCATGTTGTTGGATCATAGAGCTGTTTATGTAGTCACACAGTGAGAAATTTCCTCTCACTTTTAGCAAGAAAAAGTTCTGAAAGTGTTAATGATTGTTTTAGGTTAAGACTGTTAAGACTTGGATAAGGGTTAGACAAGTAGTGGTTATGTTTATGTTCAGAACAAGCTTTTGGGAAATTGATGTAAGCCAGTAAATTCCTATGAAGTGATGGAAATATGGCTGGCTGGCTTTGTGTGCATGTATTATATTATACATGACTATATTCTGGACTAACTTCTACCTAGTCACAATATTGACAAGAAGAAACACACAAACATGATAGTTGAAATGTCAAGCTACACACACACACACACACAGACAGACAGACAGAGTGAGACAGAAACAGTGAAGCAGACAGGAGGAGAGGGAGATCTGAAACTGGAGAAGCTGAACCAAATCCAGATCTGATTGGTATTCAGAGACTGAGTTTGTCTGCAGGGAGACATTCCTGCAGGAGCAGAGGGGAGGTGATGTGAAGTAAGAGGAAGAGGAGGAAAAGGACGAGTGACTTTATTCTTCATTAAAAATCAAGAGCTGGGGCTCTGATTTTCTTCTGGTGTTTTACAAGGTAGAGGGCAGTGTGTTTGTTGATTGCAGCTTGTGATGACATCACTTCTGTCATCATCATCATCATCACCAACAACAGTCAGGTTGAAGCACAGCTTTCCTGTTTCTGGTTCGGACGAGGTTTTATAAAAATGTAAAGAAGCTGTGTTGTTGCTGTGTACATGCCGTTTTTTTTAATTAGAAAAATGTTTATGGATAACAGCTCTTATAACCCAAAGAGTTTTTTACTCTTATGTAGTTACAGATTATTGTCAATACATTTACTTTGACTTTGTTATAAAACAAAAGTGGTCACTTATTTGTAGGTGTAATTCATTAGCAGCAAAAGGGATTCCTTTACGTACACAGATTATTACTTTTTTCATTTATATTTTATGCATGGATTGTATTTAGTTCATTTCTAAATTCATCGTAGATTTGTCAGCTATTTACTTTTTTTGTGAATCATCAGCTACTCTTCATTGAGGTCATATTGCCAGAGGTCATGTATTCAGCTGCATTAGATGGTCTATCTGCCTGTTAGCAACATAATTTAAAAGGTTATGAAGGTCTGTGCTCTCTGAGTGCTTCTAGTTCTTATTGTGTTAGAAAGAACTGAGTCAAATAGCTTTGAATAATGTGTTTGCTGTCCATGGTTAAATGATAATCTGTGTTGTATAATTTTGTCAAATAATTATGTTTTTTCATGTAATTGTCTAGTTTTTTGCAGCTACTCTGATCCAGTCTCCATAGTTGGATTAGCAAAAAGCATTTATTTGGAAAATACAGCTTTAATAAACAGTTATTAATTATTTGTTATAGATATTTGAAATAGTAATAGAACGTGCATTTGTCAGAAATTAGAAACATGTTATGGATAATGGACCTGACTTAATGGCAGCTAATAGGAATAATACTAATGAGAGGCTTAAAAGGAAAAATAAATGTATACATTGGTATATACCTATACATAAAACGTCTGTCCAGCTAAATTAGCTTCATAGATGTCTATAATGATTAACCTATGAATCTATCTGTCCAACAGTAGACTAAGGGTCACAAGCCTGGAGGTATTTTACCAGTTTTTACACAACAGTGGCTCTTCAAAGTTTTGTTTTCCAAATTAATGACATAAAGTTCATTTGTTTATTATTACCTGTCTTTGTTTTTTCCCCTGTCTGTCTATGACTACAGATCTTGTCCTTATAAACCAGACAGCATCACTGGGTTTGAACTTTATGGAAATGAAACTAAACAAAGAGCGGACAGAACAGAGGAAAATGTCCAGATGACAACAACTATGCTGGCATAGCTAGTCGACTGACAGCTCAACCATACATCCTTCCTCCAGTCGTCGCCAACCCATTTTTCCATCTGGCCATGTTGCTAAGGAAGAAGCTGTGTGCTGTTGCAGTGTTCGCTGCCGTCCTCCTCATGCTTGCAAGCCACAGCATTCAAAGAAGGCATTTCCAGCCACTGTCCTTAGCCCTGCTCAACAGCCAGGCCACACCTACCAGCAAGGAGACAGGTAAGATGGTGGTGAAACACATCAAAGGAATGCTTTAACAGCCTAGTAGCTATTAACCATGTAAAAGTTATTTAAAAAGTAGTGGTATTGATAAATAACTGACTGACTGATAAATGGTGGTTAAATGTAACAGGAGTAATGATTATACTGAGATGATAGTATAATAATATTGGTTGTAAGATTATTAGCAGCTTTAATTTTTGTAATTGTAGTAGTTAAAGCATTAAAGTACCTATAGCAGCATTGTCAGAGGCAGAGTTTTAATGCTGAACACTAGTAAGATAAACAGCAATATTAGAATTAGTAATGTGGCCAATCAGTGATCAGCCTGATAATGTGTAGGTCTTTAAAACAGTTCTGACCAGTGAGGGCTTGGACACGGTACATCTGGCAGTGTTCTCAGGAGTCTGGCCCTGGGGTATTGGCAGCAGATTTGTTGGTTAGGCTTGTTCTGATTCATCAGGCACACAGTCACATTTTGGTCTGGCAAGTTTGGAGGCTAGGTCAGTTCCTTTGCTGTGTTCCCCAACATGTTCCTGTACACTTTATTTGTTGGAGTGGTAGGGTTTGTGATTACCACAGAAGAGTGAGCTTGCTTACAGTTTAGATGAGTGATACCACGTCAGTTTAGCCGCATGTGAATGCCTGACACACAAGATTTCTCAACAGGATGTTGCATCATAACCAGTGTTATTTTAGGGCACCTATTGGTGTTCAGGAGAGCCTCTGTGATTCACTGTTCTCCTAACATGTTTTTCTTTGTAGTGGTCAAACCTACAGTGCCTCCTGCTGTCTTGGCCCCTCCCAGTACCCCCCTGTTTGAAACCGAAGAAGAGGAAGAGGAGGAGGAGTCAGAAGAGAAAGGAGAGCAGACTGTAAAGCACATGAAGTCCAACCAGAGGTGATGCGCTGGAAGTCATTGACTCACTCTCCCATAATTCTATATTCAGCCAGTGTCTGACTCTTCTATGTTGTCCTCTTTCAGGCTGTGTGGTTGCTCAAAGTCCTGTATTTCAGACATGAATGGGTGGGACTGGTTCAGCCAACGCTACGACCCTGATCAAGAGCCCATACTGCGAGACACCAACAACTTTGACCCCGATGCACTCGCCTGGTGGCTGGTGAGGACAAACAGTGGCATATTTTCTATAAATGCTGTGGTTGAATTTTCAGATTGAAGTTTGATGTCCAAATTAGAAAGTAAAAGTAAAACTGAAAATAGTTCCACAGCCTGCTAGCAGCTCATGCAATCTGATTATCTCCATGAATCAAATACCAGAGTCAGAGATTTTTATCACAAGTGGCAGTTTTTCTGCAGGGATCCAAAAGTAGCAAAAATCACTATGGAATTAAATCTCTACTCACTTAAAATAATCACAGTCCACAGTTACTGAGTTTTGACAGTGTAGCAGTTTAGCAAACCACTCAAGAAGTTGTCCTTTTTTGTTAATTTCTTCTTTGGCTGAATTCGAATTGGGTGCAATCACAGAGTCCTGACTCAGCTTACAGAAAATCGTTGCAGTCCATTAACAGGAAGTGAGCCCCCACCCCACCCCCACACACTCATTTGCCAACAAAAACCAGCTGAATCACAAGTTGGAGATTTGTTTTTCTGTGAAGACCATTGATAATTTAAATTAATATACTGCATGGTCTTTAAGCCAATAGGATGGACCGGTCATGAGAAAGACCTGAGATTTGTCCTTTATATAAACTGTCAGCAGTCTGCATGAGGAGACAAATGTCCACATCTCTTTCCTGCATTTATAGATTAAGTCCTGCTGCAGAAACCATTAGTAGATTAAAAAGAGGAGGGTTAGTAATGCTCCAAACATTATGGTTTTAGTTTACAGTATGCAGTATACACCCTGCAGTTTTCTGTGTAGAGCTGTTCTGTATTCATTCAGAAAAACCTTTCTTGGATTTTGTTATGTTTCTGGAAAGGA
Organism: Melanotaenia boesemani; assembly: GCF_017639745.1. NCBI lineage: Eukaryota > Metazoa > Chordata > Actinopteri > Atheriniformes > Melanotaeniidae > Melanotaenia > Melanotaenia boesemani. The sequence continues at coordinate 17,339,684 of NC_055684.1, read as the reverse complement.
TCATGTGTACTTAGTTTGTTTCTTTCTCTAACATCAACACTAGATGCCACTAAATACCCTACTTTACAGGGTCTTCAGCGGTCTGGTAATGGCCAGACGTTAGAGGAAGTGGTAACACAGATGTTCAAGGTCATTCCCCGTCCCACAGAGGACACCAGTCCCCTCCCCTCCCGTTGTCGTAGATGTGCAGTCGTCGGTAACTCTGGTAACCTGCGTCAGTCGGGCCACGGCAAACTAATTGACTCTCACAACTCTGTGATTCGGTATGTATGTCCAAAAATGTCCACTCAGATGCAGATGTGGGCACATGCACACACTTCTCACCCTCTTCCTCATCTTCCTCCCTGTTAGAATGAATAAGGCAGTGACTCGAGGTTTTGAAAAAGATGTTGGTAATCGAACTACGCATCATTTCTTGTACCCGGAGAGTGCAGTGGACATGAGTTCCGGTGTCAGTCTCGTCCTACTGCCGTTCAAGCTGAGAGACCTGGAATGGCTCACCAGTGCTCTGTCAACTGGCCGGATCAAAATGTACGATTCATGAATATAAATATACTCAATTTGTACACATAGTTAAGATTAATTAGATTTCTAACATACATAATCAGAAATCTGAATGTCTCACACTTCCAACTTTATATCAGGCAAGGCTTATTCGTACTTAATGAATGAAATAAACAAACAAAAAAAAGTTGATTAAATTTTATCTACATTTTACATATGTATGAAAATATTTACACCTTTATCTTAGCTTTACAGTTTTGTCTATTTTCAAGTAGATATGGTCAAATTAACATATTTAGAATGTGTATGTAAGAAATAACAATGAAGTGTGAATACAAAATTAATATATAGAGTATGCCATAAAAGAGCTAATGTTTTATGGTCACTGAAAACATCCATATGTGTGGCCACTATATTGTCAACTTGCACAAACTGTGACTCTTTAGCTGAATTAAGATATGAGCATACTCTTTAGGTTACACATGTACTGACACATGCGGATGAATGCATATGGACATAGGTGGATTTAGTACACTGTATATTTTTTATAACCAGTAATTGAGTGTTTTATGTTTTTAGGACCTACATGAGAGTTAAGGAGAGAGTGATGGCAGATAAAGATAAGGTAAATAAAAACTGTTTTTACGCTGTTATGGGCTGGCTGTTAATTCACATATGTGTATTGCTATCTGATTGTTCCAAGTCTTCTAAGTTATTATCTCTTTTTATGATTAACTGTTATAACTGAAACCATGGTTACCCTCTGTGTGTGTGCGTGTATGTGTTAAGGTTCTGGTGGTGAATCCAGTTTTTTTTAAGTATGTCCATGATCGTTGGACTGAGCATCATGGTCGCTATCCGTCCACTGGCATGCTGGCCATTATCTTTGCTCTGCACACCTGTGATCAGGTAGGAGGAATTTCTTATCTTCATCCACTCTGAACTTCAACTCTGTAGATGAACATTGTCCTTCTGCTATGCTCTTACGCTCCTAACTGAATTTAGTTTGTTTTTCTGTTGTTTTTGGTGCATGCTAACGCTAGCTACCACTGTCTTGCACAGCTTTTTGTGGTTTTTCTTGAGCTTTGCAAATATTTCTACAAACTCTCTGTGTTTAAGGTTTCACAAACACACATTTATGGAAATGAATGGGACAGTCTGAGGTGTGGGCTGCTTTTGTTGTTGCTCCTTTAGCAGGAGTCAGTGCACAAAGATCTGCTTCATGATGCAGTGAAGTGTGAAAATCATGGGATTGTCCAATCCAGCTGTTGTCTCACCTGGACTTAGTTGCTTTTAAATTTTACTTTAACCTCTTAAGCCCGACGGACCCACCGGTGGGTCCGTCGGGCGTGTGTGTAAAAAAGTTACTTTAGTGATGTAAGGATATTTTATTTATAATGTGTCTTAAAGAAGAATACCTAATGCCACTAAATCAAGTCTCCAAGTGCATTTAGTCAACAAAGAATTTGTTTAATAACAACTTTAAAACTAGTAACACCCAAAACAAAATGCAACACAACGCGTGATCCGTTCACTTCACCCCAACATGTTGGGTATCAGATGAAACTAGAAAAGCTGCACTTTCATATGAGACCAAGCATAAAAAGATATTCGCCAAGCACCTCATTTCAGTCTCAAAACAAACACAAAGCTAACCTTCGCATATCACAGCTAGCCTTATCAGATAGCATGTTTATCACCAAATACAGCACCAAATCCCAAAGCCATTCTCACAAACAGCGATATTTTTTATTTCCTTACCCTTTGTGGTCATTTTCAGTCTATCCACACTGTTCTTCGACCAAAACTCACAGCGTAGTAATCCATAATGGTGAAACTGTGTCATGCGCTAACATGTCATATGCTCCCATTCACAGCCATTTTGTTGTCTTGTTGTGGGTCTTGGCAGTGTAAATAAAGTTTGGTCGAATTCTACATCTTACAAGCTTACCAATGATATCTTACACTTGAACGACACTTTATCTGTCAGGTATAAATGCTTGTGCATAAACAAAGGAGCATCATTGCCATTTTCCTGAAGTTACGCACGTGGGCGCACCGGAAAGAGCGAATGTCGAACAGCATTCATGTTTTTGCTTCATTATAACTTTTTATCCATTTATAACGAAGGATAAAAGCCATAAACATGTCCAAGAAATTACAAAAAACCAAATACACTGTGTTAGGAGCTCTGGAGGAAATACAGACACAGCACAATTTGGCAAAGTTTGGGTATCCGAGTGGCCAAATGTAGAGTCCGCCTGGTTCTGTCCACACTAAAACCTGCATAAAAGTTATGAGCTTTGTTCTGTTCTCATGAAACTTTGTACAGTTGTAGTCAAGAAGTAGCTGAATGCATGCAGTGGTGTCTTTATGCACAGAATGATTTTTATCATGATGTTTTCATCTGTGTAAAAAAAAAAAAACAATTAGGCAGGGATATTTTTTTTATTTTTACCTATGGTTTATCACAATTTGCACAGGAATATGAACATTCACAATGTTTCTGATACTGGATTTATATTCCATAGGGTCTTACCTATCCATTGAGACCAAGGCTATGTAAATTGACCTGAAAATTTCAGAGTTATGGTTGATTTAATTTGGGTAGGTCTGTTCAGGCGAACCACACTCCAAAAACCCTAGGGTTCAAGAGGTTAATTGCTTTTTGTGATAAGATGCAGTCCTCTTATGCTTATTTGCTTTTTGTCTGGGTGCAGGTGTCTGTGTTTGGTTATGGTGCTGACCAGCAGGGGAACTGGCATCACTATTGGGAAGAGAACCGCTATGCTGGAGCCTTCAGGAAGACTGGAGTTCATAGTGCCGACTTTGAGACACAAGTCATCAGCCAACTTGCCAAAGAAGGCAAAATAAGTCTACACGTGTGACACGACCACTCACCTGATGACTGAAGGATCTATCATTTGAACCACTGGCAGACTTTTAGACCTGCTGTCTGATGCATAACTTCAGATTTACTGACTGACTTGTTATTAAACCAGCAAATAGTCAAAGAGACCAGCTAATAGACCGGCACATATGACTCAGCTGACCGCCAGCTGGGCTGATTGTCTGCACATTTGTCTGTCCTCTGGCACCAAACAACCAAATTTTGGGGTGGAGAGTTGGACAGGAATCATTCCTCAAGATTCTGTCTTTTATCCAATACCACATTTGCCTTGAGTCAAGAATCCAGAAATGCTCGACTGAGGATGCGTCTTTGGACATTTTTAGATGCCTGTGGACAAAAGTCTGAAGGTTAAGTAGCTAAACACACCACCCCTCTATTAGGCAGCAAACGGTTAAATTCCCTGTGCTAGTTTAAATAAGATTCAGCTCAATTAAAAGAATCAGTCTGTTTTTGGGACCCTCCACTGACCGTCCGGCCGTCTGCAACTGAAGGGATTGACCACAATAAGATTTGCTCTGAGCAAGAAATAACCACAGACTTTTTTGTATCCTTTTTTTTATTAAAGTTTATAGACATTATATAAGGAAAACCTCCTCATTTTTTTTATAAAAGCACTTTGTCTTGAGGAGAAAATGGTGGGATGTGGTAATACTGTCAATTTAGCTTTCCAATCATGAGACTTCTTGTATTTTCTTGTATCCTGTAATTGAATGTTGACACAAGCCGTCCTGAGCTAGAGGTGATGACAGGAGCTGGGATCAGGATGAAAGTTTGCTGATCTTAAATGAATGTTAATCTCTGACTCAACCATATATGGATAAGGAGACAGAGAGTGGGAGGAGCATGTGTTTTGTCATACAACCATCTGCAGCAATTCACCTCACTTTACCTAAAACAGAAACAAATTACTTGTTTTGAGAGAATAATCATTTAATGTTTTCCTATCAAACATCATGGTAAACTACACCACCACCTGCAGCCATTGCAAGAGGTTTGCTGCATCTTGCTGCAAAAGCATTTACAGTTTTTTTGGAATCAGATTATTAGAAATTGGTTTCAGGTAAAAGCCTGAAACTGAAGACTGTTAAACAACATATTCAAGCATCATTTAATCCCCTGAATTACATCTAAGCTCGTGGAAGTGAAAATATGAAGGAGACAAATACAACTTGGGACATTTTATTAAAACTTTACATGGACAAGTCAAACAATCCATAAACATGACCAGTGTGTGCACCACACACATCAGTGGGAGATGTAGCATGGTGGTTAAGTTCAACCAAAAATAACCACTGACAATAGAATGACTATTTCAGCAGGTGGCCAAGGAAGCTGTCTGCACTGTGAATGTACAAAGAAAAAAAACTGTTGCTGATTGTCAATTACATGGATCTGAATGTTTGTGCTGCGGTTTACATTAATAGCAGCTTCAGGACATTTTCACACACAAAATCATTCATTGCTTTTATACTTGCTTTTAAAGACGCACTACAGAACTTTTGCAATTTTCTGAGTGACGAGCCCCCTATCGAAGGCTAATTCAGCATCTATCCTGTATCCTAACTGTACTGGGAGCTCTCTCCAGCCAGTAAAAGACAGTCTGATCTTGGCTCTTGTCTTATCTTATGTTGTGTCTCTTTCTCTCCTTCTTTTTCCCTCTTCCTTCAATAAAGTCTTCTTGTGTCTTCTTGGGTATTTAAAACGACCAGTGTGTTCTCGCATCATCCCAGATGAAACAGTTGCATAGTGCTGTCTCAGCCTCGGGACGCTGCTGGGCAGCTCCAGCTCCAGAAATGCACATATTAGATGTCATGGTGCCATCGAATGAGTCTGGAACGCGGAGTTTTAGGGTCAAAAAGTTCCGTAATGTGTCTTTAACTTTTTATTGTGCCTTTTATAAACGCTGCATGTGAGCAAAATACAAAGAACGGCGTAAGAGCATAACGTCAGTGTATTTAAAGCTGAGTGATCAAATCTGTGATGCACATGAGGGCCACATGGCTAGGAAATAATGCAATTATTTTTTGTGTGAAACTGTCCTGAGACTGACACTCAGTGAGAGGCCCGTCTGCTTCAAACAACCTTTTTTTTAATTATTATTTAAACATCTCTGTGATCAACACCACGACTGATGGAGATTCAGTCGCTCACTTGTTCTTATAAAGAAACAGGTTGTTTTTCTTTGAGAGAGGCTCCACACATCCGGCTGATTACTGTGTTAAGACGATGTGATTACCACATCAGAACTTTAAAAAAGTTTCAAACATGGAAAAAGTGTGAGAAGAACATTTCATTGAACACTTTGTTTGAAGCAGATTAAGATCTCATAGGAATGATCATAGGTGCTGGATAAGGCTGTTGCTCTGTCATTAGTTGGCTAAATGTGGAACAAGTCACATGGTTTCTTAAATTGTGTCGGTGTGTTGCCAGAGGCCTAAGTTTAATAAGAAACATCTGCTGGTTTTTTCTTTTTCTTTTTAAGTTTTCATCCCCTTTAACACTTTATTTTATCCTGGAAAACTTCTAAGCTCCTGCCAGTAAAACTGGAAATGAGCCAGTCTACTATTTGTGTGTATCTGCATTAACCAGGTTTAGCCACTTAATGAAAGTGCAGCAGCCCTGCTGAGTCCTGAGCTGGATTTAACATCTGCATGCAAGCTTTTACACTTGACAGTCTTAGCTGTTTGTAAACGGTTTTGACTTTTTCACACTTAAAAAAAATTATTTGTTGTGACTTTAAATCCAAAGTTGTGCTCATCAAATTCCCTGCGGTCTGGGATTGTAAAGTTTATGTACATCAGGGATGCAAGAAAGTGCAGATTAATATGAACCAATCAACTGCTTCTAATTCCAGCATAGTTTTTTTAATGCCATCTGTATGTGGTCTATACATTCAGAGAAACGATGTATGTATAAATTATGTTCAGCTTTAATGCAGCTCATCGTGTTCAGACTCTGATGAAACGGTCACAGTTTCAGTCTAACTCGCTCATCAGTTTGTGTGTAGATGCCAAACAGACAGGAGCACTTTGATATTTTAACAAAAACCACAGAAAATGACATAAACCCACCACTTTGAATAAAATAAAGAATTTTAGACATAAATCATGACTTGTGTTTTCATTTTTGTAAAGCTGAAGATACTCAGGAGGTAAATATTGAAACAGCCAAAGAAAGCTGGTAAAAATTCTGATGGGATTGGTTAAACATACAGCAGTACATTTTCTGCTACCATAACCAAAAATATTTAAATTTTTCTGTTTCTTATCACATTAAACTAAATTTTAGGTTCTAACAAAAGTCTATTTCTGCTGCATTATGGATAAAACTCATACTGTAAGACTAATAAAAAACTTTTTTAACTTATCTTGCTTTTAATCATTTTAATGTAATTTATTATTTTATTGTGATTATGTGTTGATGCCTTTTACTATTTCTAAATATCTGTAATGCCTTTGTTTTATGTAAAGCACTTTGAATTGTCCTGTACATGAAATATGCTATACAAATAAACTGCCTTGCCTAATAATCACGAGAAACTTTTAACTGAGATATAAATATACCATAAATGTGTTTGTTGTAGTTAAAACGTAATAAAACGCATCTTCTGAGGGCTTACTACATCAACTTAGAAACTTAAACCTGCTTTCTGTCAGGCAAGTTTTAATTTTTGATGATTCACAACATACACAACTTCAAATTAGTTGTGCATGCAGGTCACAGAAATAGTAAGAAATGTTGAACATAATGAAATCACTCATGCTGCACAAAACTCCAATCAACATCTTTTAAAAATATATTGCTACCTTTTTACTCGGAGTACTTTTTATGGGACTTTCTTTTAAGGGGGTAAACCTTCTTCAGAGTAAGTTTACCTGAAAATTATTTACCATCCTCTTTCCATCTGTGTTTAGCTTATGTTATGTATATTTTTGCTGAATTACATTAAATTTGGTGGTAAAACTAAAAATTTGTGTTTGCATTTCTGTGTTGTAACAATTGTTCTTGGCAATAAAACTTGGAAAATCTGTTTATTCTCTTTTTTAAAATCACGCCACAACCCACAAATGCATTTTTCTGTGAAATGTGGCACAAATAAAAAAAGAAATAAACAGGCTTTCCAGCGGTTTAAGATTTATTGCCAAAAATATTAAGAAAAAAAAATGACCAAACACAAATGTTCATACTTTTTGTGCTAAGTTTGTGTTTATGAGAGAAAAGTGTTAATATGAAGGAATATTTTGATATATCAACACGATACGGGGTAAATGAACTTTTGTGACAGTGGCTGCTGTGTTCAGTCACTGAGGTGTTGTGATATTGTCGGACACAAAGGCAGCTAGAAGCAGCAGATGTGACTCATCTCAGGTTTCACCTCTTCTGTAGTCCAGTCTATGTCCGTTTTTTGTGTCCATCCTTTTTCCAAAAAAAAAAAAAAAGGATGTTTACCTGAATTTAGAGCTTTGGTCTTTAGTATCCCAGAATCCTTTGAAAGACAAGCTTGAAATGCATTGGTATCTCCTGGTAATGTTTTCCATTGAATAAGTTACAATAAATAAATAAAAATAAATATAATGAAAAAAGTATTTAATCCTCCAAAAGCCTACTGTATGCCTGTAATTTGAGCTGACTTTCTGTCATCTGTGTGCTTATTTAAGTATTTCTTATTATTTTATTTGAAATATATAAATAAATAAAGGCAATGGAAATATAAGCCTCCAGTCTTAGCTGATCTGTTTGTGTAAGACTATCTCATTGACAACATTACTTGACCCAAACCACAAAAAAATAATATACGGCCTTGAGTCTTCATTCAAAGGTCAGTCATAATGTTTCCATGGTAACGGAGGGCCTGAGGAACACCAGTTGCTATGACAACGTTGGCTGGACCATGCTCACGTGAACCTGTAGAACGCCAGAGGTGCACCGACTGATCCTGGGAGCTGGAGTCAGACCAGATCAGACCAGAAAGTCTGAAACCTGCACTGAGATCAGGTCTGTCATTTTAATCTGGTTCTCCTGATGTCCAGGTTCTGACTTCACAGACTCGGATGCGATGTGGATTTGTGCTGACCTGAAGTCATGTGGTTCCTGGTCTGGTCCAGGCATCAGTCAGACAGTAACTGGACAAAGGAGGACGGAAACAAGCCTCTCTGGTCCGGTTCATCCTCTATGTAACCATGCTACACACAGAGAGAATTAACACATGTTTACATTCATATTTTTACAGCGAAAATTTTTAAGTTATTATAATGTAATTTACAGTTCTGCTATATAATGTGTGCAGACTGCTACTCTTATTCCTTGATGAAATACCCAGTTTACACATTTAGAAATTCCGTCATTAATGATAATCAAAATACTGCAGAATAGATTAATGGTTGTGATTAAGTCAGTGGCTTAATCATTCTTCAAATATTTTTGCATCCCATCAGTTGGAGCACCAATCAGAGTTCAGGGTGGTGATACATACCCACCAATCACTGTCCTCCTGTCCCAGGACCACTAACACTTGGCCTTCATAGAAGCTCAGCTCATCATGGTGGTCGGCCTGGCAGTCATACAGGGCCTGAGCCCTCCGACTGGCAGCCCCCCGAGGCTGATGGACACAATAATTACATTAAACATTAGGGCTATTATTATTATTATTATTGTTGTTGTTGTTGTTGTTGTTGTTGGACAAGTAATTAAACAAGGAAATACAGAATATTATTTAACTTTTAGTTTTCTTCTGCTTTTCACAGATATCATACGTGTTACTTTGGGTACTACAGGGTACATTTCACTACTTTCAATTTACTATTTTTCACTTACTCTTTTCTTGGATATGTATCATAACTGCATATTATCTCTACATTTGAATTATGTCTTTGACTTTTTGTCCATTTGCTAAAGTTTAACGGTTGTTTCGGTGTTGAAAATCTCACCAGTGATCTGCGAGGAAGTGGCTGAGGGGCAGGACCTCTGCTGTCACTTTCAAAGCTTTGAGAGCGGTGATTGGTGGGAGATCCATTGGGCTGAGCTTTACTGGCAGGATTGAGTAAATAGGAGGAGCTACTGTCACTTTCAGCCCGTCGAAAACCTCCAAGACAAATCAATATATTAAAAAAAAATGTAAGTTATTACATGGGAAGTGGGACTCATACATTTTTCAAATAAAAGGTAGCTGAACTTTTTGAGTAATTTTCAACCATTTAACTGGGATGCAGAAGTACATCAAGCATACTCAACAGTGTTCATGTCAAGTATGAAGCTATATATAAAAAAAAATGATCTGGCTAAAGCCAGTGCAATTTTTTGCAATGTAAAAAAACATCTTACAAAATATTAGGAAGAGAGTAAAAAAAACTAAAAGAATTTTTAAAATTGAGTAGACTGAAATGATTCCTGAAATTGTTTAAATATAAGTAGGGGGTTATAAAGATTAACATATAATAGATTCCATTTAATTATAAAAAAAAACTGAACTGATCATGAAATGAAAAAATATATCCAATTATATAACAAGTTTTGGGGTTGTTCTTCAGATATAAGTAATCTCCAAAGAGTTAATACTTTATGTAAAGTATTTGTAAAACATAAATAAAACAGAATGCAATGATTTAAAAAAAAAAACTCATGAACCCAAATTTCATTCCTAATAGAACATAAACAACATGTCAAATGTTTAAACAGAAGCATTTCACCAATTCATTGAAAATATTAGCTCACTTTGAATTTGATGGCAACGACACATCATAAAAAAGTTGGAACTGGGTGAAGTGTAGAAATCTTTTAACAGCAGTCTGGGAAGCGAACCTCTGCCCAGCTTACATCTGAGAGTTTTTCCATGAAACGGTAAAATGTCTCAGTTTCATCATCTGATATGTTGTTTATGCTCTATTGGAAACAAAATATAGTTTTGAGATTTGCAAATAATTTCATTTTGTTTATCCACATTTCACACAGCTTCTAACATTTTTTTAAATTGGGTTTGTACAACCTCATAATCTTAGTCTAAAACCAACAGAATCCAAAAAGATAGTGAAACATAAGTGTGAGCCTAGAAAACGCCTTGGCTTGTCCAACTGTGTATGTGATGAAAAGAAAGAAAGGACTTTATACAGAATGTTGTAAAAATGCAAAAATGATTTAGTATAAAAAAATAGAAATAAAATAACATTTTCCTGTTAGTTAAACCCAAAAACTAACCCATTCAGAGATTCTAAACACCAAAAAAAAAAAAAAACAGGATATCCCACATCAAAGAGGCCTGAAGTATCAGAACTTTTGAATATTACCATATATGATCAAAACTACTATTATTGATTATTTATGCTCCTTTCTTATATTTTCCGCTGCTCATAGTTTAAAGAGTGTGGACTCTCCCTGATAGATAACATTTATCATATGTTGAGCAGATGTCTACAGATGTGAGAGGATGTTTCTGGAGAAAAAGTACCTCTGTCTGGTCGTTCACTCAATGAGCTGAGAGGAGAAGCTGGACTGGAAAAGCACACAGACACAAACACAGAAAGAGGGAAAAAGTCAGTTTTACTAGCTGAACTCTTTAACATGTAATTTAGCTTCTCACCAGTAGAGGTCAGTATAGTTTCAGGTCAGCTCCATGCTGTATGTAAAAAAAAAAAAAAAAACTACACACCCCATCTTCTACAACTCCTGTGTATAATTGTTTACACCAAACACTCGTCAATGCATTTACACCACATAAAAATATTCATTTTTTGTATCAAATCTGTCTTAATATGTTAAGGAAGAACCCAACGTTTCGCAAAAAAAAAAAAAAAAAAAAAGAATGAACTCCGTTTAAATTCTGCTCTCACAGAACATAAAACCTCCATTATGTGACGTTGCAGTGCTCTCTTCTGTTTATTTGACCTTTTGCATGTTATGTCTGAATGAAGATTGTGCTATATTTGTGGCAAAAAATATTTTTCAGGCTTCTAACAGAAAAGAAACCCCAATCTGAAGTAGAGAAAAGGCCTGTGAGCAGAATTGACGAGATCACTGCAGCACCAACCCAACTCGACGTTACGTGTTAAGCTTTACATAGAATGTGTTTCTGTTAAAATGCTGTGTGATTATGCCAGAGATACTCACACACACTTGTTAAAGGAGGAGTCTGGACCGCTGTAGATCCTGGGACTGGTTGGCAACCCAAAATCTACACACACACACACACACAGAGTTAATAACAGTGTATTTTGACAGATTAATTGCAGTGTGTCTCTCAGATGTTACCATGCTTATTAGACTCGGAGCAGGTCCTCTTGTGTCTGATGGAAACTGGAGGGGGAGGGGTTGTTTTTCTGTTTCCTGTTATGGGAAAAAAAACCTCACCCTCTTCCTCCTCTTCTTCCTTTACTCCATCTCCTCCAGGAGGAGGAGGAGGAGGAGGAACACTGGGAACTAGGAGGTGGGAGAGAGCGTTGAAAAAATTTCCTTATTATCAGACTGAAAACATGAGGTTTTTACTTGGTTTCTCTTTTCTTGTTTTATTCTAATTTAAGGTAATACTAACTAAAAACATTAACTTCCTTCTAAAAATAGTGATAACTCTTAATAACACCCGGGCATCAGTAGTTAGAAAAAATAGAAATTTTCTGTTAAGATTAGCTGCAACATGATGCTGTCTGATAACCATGAGAGGGAAAAAAATAGTTTCTGTGAATAATAATTAGTTACTATAAGAAAATTACATCTCTCATGCAGAACAAAAAGTTATTCTGTGGAAACCTTTTATTTTCTCTCCTTTTAACGACTGGCAAGATGGAACATGAACAGGAAAGCCTAATACTAAAAGCTAATAATATTGTCTCAGAATCAGGCTATGAGCTCACCTTTGACTCGTGGCGGCAGCGGTGGAGCTGGGGAGGACGGGGGAGGAGGAGGAGGGCTGGGGGCAGAGCCAGACGGACGGCTGTGAAGCTCCATGGCCATGGCCAGCCTCCTCCCCACACTGAGAAGACCTCCACCCGGTGCTCCAGAGGAGGGTGGGGTAGATGAGGATGAGGAGGTGGACTGATTGATGTTGAAAGGACGGGATGAGAAGGAGAAGGATGGGGTGAATGCGGAAGATGATGAGGATGTGGAGCGCTCCTTCTTCATTGGACCGTTCTGGAACAGGCGATGGTTGTTCACAAGTTAGTCACACCATTAAACAGTTGCAATAAATTGTCTAAAGTCCCTGTGAAAAAGCCTGGATAGTGTTATTTACCTCAGTTTATAATAAAGATTTGCTTGCAAAAGTAACAAACATTTATATTTATACACCAATTTGCTCCAACTATACCTTTATTTCAGCAATACTGGCCATTACTTTACATGGAGAAGATTATGTGTTACAAGTTAGAGAAACATTCTTTGTCAGATTTTAGCCTGTCACAATAATTAAATCAGAGGCTAGGAGGAGTTTTGAAGATGGACATTGTTTACATGAAGATCAGCGAAGCCGTAATCAAACCATAACCATCTGACTGGCTGATGACCGCACTACTTACTGAACCACACAACATTCATTTTGGGTTGTTCGCTATTTTTTGATAAATGTAAATCCAATGAAATGCATGTTTTGCTACTGACCATTAATGTTTTTTGTTGTTAGGTAAGAAAGAAAGCATTTTGTTTGAAATCCATTTATTTATTTTTATGCTCTAAGACATCTTGAACTCTCCTTTTAAACATCCAAGCTGCATTGATAATTATGGGGTCAGCAAAGACATTTATAAGGGTAATTGTGCATCTAAGTGATATATGTTTTTAGGTGGGTCAAGGACAAATTGTATTTCCTGCAAGTTGGGATTTAGGGGTGGAAAATTAACTTATAAAAAGACAGATGCCTGCAAACTCGTAAACAGATAAATACTTAAACATTAAATTTGACTTCATGGGGTTTAAAAATCTTCAAGAGCCTACTAACTAAAATGCTTTTGGTGCTGAATGTAGACATTCAGAGACAAAAAGGAAACGTATGAATGAAAAGAAGTAAGTGAAGGCCAGTCCATATCACTTAAAAAGTCATCGTCTTGATAGAAATCAAGGTTATATGGTTAATTAATAATCTAAAACTTGAACGTTAGAATAATTAGCTCAATTCATTCAGCCAGTAACGACAATTCTTCAGAAGCAAAATGTGAATAGAAATAAAGATAAATTGATTGCAGTGACAATGCAGGACACATTTTAGCAGCAGGCAATTATTGCCACGATTAACACAATTTCTACATAATTTGCTCCCTTCACATGAATCGAGAAATTTAAAGTCAGAAATCAGACAAAAGGTGCCATGACAAAATATATATATATATAAATAAATAAATAAAAACAGCTGCTTTTAAGCAGGCACTAATTTGTCAAAGTTACCTTGTCATCAAAGTCATCATCACTGTCATACAGATCATCATGACGGAGCCTCCACTCATACTCCACATGGACGTGATGGTCAAACTGGTTGGACTGAGCCTGCTGCAGCTACACGCCAAAAAAATAAATAATAAATAAATAAAAATTAGGTTTTATTAGTTTAGTTTATTGTTATTGCAACTTTCTTTTATTATCACATTACTAATTTTCAACTGTTCTTGTTTCTCATATGCCTTTGTTTCAAATGACTTTAGTTTTTAGGGCTGAAAAGCCTTGTATCTGTCACTCAGCTGTAAACTAGTCTGAATTTCTGTCTGAAATTGATTATAAGAGTGATGATCTCACCAGCGCCTCACAGTAGCTGTGCTTCAACCGGCGACTTACATCAAGTGCGGTTTCGCCTAACTCGTTCTCTGCAGCACAGAAACAGTTTTGATAATAAACATCAAAAGACATCATTATGAGAGGCAAAATGAAGTATCTGATGTGTTTTAGGATTTCCAAATGTCTCAATCCTATTGACCCCTTTGAATTAATGGTAAATGCTATTAGACTTTTTTTTCTCTTTAATATACTGTATTTTGCAACCCGATTCATATAAGGTCTTATTTTAGTAATATTTAGGTCCTTATTAATAAAAAAAAAAAAAACAGTGAAAACAGAGTCGAGTCATTAATATCATTATATTAAATGATAAAGCAGTGTGACTGTGAAAATTATCTGACAGAACGCTCTTTTAAATCCCATTTCAACCCGTAAGACAACCTTTGAGACGAGACTTGTGTAAGCTCGGCAGTTAGCCTGGTCCGAGCAGACTTGTTCACTAGCACTAGTTACCATGGTAACTCAGATGGGACTTATTTAAGCCACACTGATGGAACCAAACTCCCACTTTGATGAGCAATAAATGTTAAATGTTGTTAAATGTTATAAATGTTATGTTGATGTCAATCAAGTAATCTGAATCTGAAAACAATAGAAAAATAAAAACAAATCCAAAAAAGATCATCTATAGAAAAACAATAAACGTAAAAAAAATGCTTCCAAAAATGTCCAGACAATCGGGCATGATGTCCTTAACAAAAAACAACAACAAAAGAACTGTTCGAGCAGAGGACATTTTTATCTTATTTTAGTTTTTAAGGTGAAAAAAGGAGGCAGGGTTTACAGTACAGTGTGTGTGTGTGTGTGTGTGTGTGTGTGTGTGTGTGTGTGTGTGTGCGTGTGTGTGTGTATTACTGATGTGCATGTTGGCTCGGGCTCTTAGCAGCAGTTTCACACAGTCACTCTTGTTGTGCAGGCAGCTGTAGTGCAGCGCTGTGTTTCCTGCCGTCGTTTGTATGTCCACATTGGAGCTGAAAAACAAACGTGCAGGTAAACACGCAGGTGTGAACATGAACACACACTGAACTGTAAAAACTCACAGTAAACTGACCAGTTCTGGGCCAGGAAGTCCAAGATGTGCAACGACGTCCTGTCAGCCAATAGGACGGCCAAATGGAGCGCCGTCTCTCCTTTCTCCTGTTGGTACAGAGAGAAAAAACACTGCTCATTGCATTTTGCTGTGTTAAAGATGTTTACTATTGTATGAACGTGTGTTTCTGTATCGCTAACTGCATTTATTAATGTATTTGTACCTATGTGTGAGTATACCTGTTTGAAACCATATATACCCCATTTTTTCTTTTTATCTCAATATATCAGCTTTTTTCTGTGTGAATGTTTATACTTGTATGTGTGTGTATACCTACAGTATGTGTCAACCTTTATGCGTCTAACTCTGTACACCTGGTATATCCCTTATGTCTGTATCTATGTACTGTATGGCCATTCTTTCTGAGTGCAGGTACATACAAGCACATTGTTTATATATGCATGTGAGTGCAGGTGTGTGTAACTTTGCATAACTGTGCACATACTTGTATGCTGGTGTATCAGTAATATACAGTACTTCTACATGAGTGTGGATCTGAGTATTAATCTGTATTAGCAACATCTAGACTTGTTTATTCTTCTGTGTGTGTGTATGTTCCTGTTATATACAACTATGTGTGTAAACATCTCTGTAAATGTGGATAGTCTTGTATGTGCGATATATTACTATTCAAAAGTTTGGACACCTACTAAGTGAAAAAAATAGGTATGGGTATTGTTGTATACCTGTATGTGTGTGTGTAGTGGCTGGCTAAGCTCCGCCTTCTGAGCGTACAGCTGAATCAGAGTGTATATGTCGCAGCTCTTGGTCGCCTCCTGCAGGCCGAGTCGCAGCGCTGCAGCAGAGCTGTGGCTCCGCCTCACAAAATGAACGTCCTGGTACTTTGATAGGATGAAGTCTTTACGCTCCCCCCTGCATGTCATACATGTACAAATATTGCATTTGTTAAAAAAGATCAAAAACACTAACTGGGAGAAACAAGCTGTTAAGTGTGTGTCTCACATGTGGCTGTGCTGTGAGGGCTTGAAAGATGGACTCAGCAGGTTCGCCTCCAGAATTTCATTAAAGCCAGAGTTGCCAACATTTCTGGCCAACTGAAAGACAGAGAACTACAGCTTATCACTACATTATTTATTATTAACCCGACAGGAAAATTTAGAAGAAATACTTCTTCAGCTTATAAAAGAAATATCAGAAGAAATCAATTAAGATTGAAATTATCAATAGAAAACTGATCATCTAACTTCATGATAAGAGAAATTCCAAGACTCTCTGTGTTACATGATGTAAGCATAATCAATTACCAGTCTAAGTTCAGTTTAGTGGAGTCAGGCCTTGAAAGAAGGCTGAGCTACAGTAGAATCTGCATCCCAGTTAAGAAGCAGAAGGATTTATTAGACCTGCCCTGGTTTCTAAATTGAAACTTGCTCTCCTTTTTATTAATCTGTTAATAACCACATGTATGAATGAGCAACTTGGCGCTGTTCGGTAACAATGTATGATTTAAATCTTCATATTGTTGGACATGGTAACATTTCTATCAATTTCAATGCAGCAGGAGTGAACAGCACCTCAGAAAAGAATTCAGCTCATAGTTCTATCCAGCTGAACACAGAATGATTTAGCTTACAAGATAAAATATCTTCTTACCAGCAGATCTGAGGTCCCCAGACTGTCCAAGCTCAAAGACTGAATCCTGGAGACGTGGACCCCCATCTCCCTGTGGATCCCTGAACACTCAATGCACGTCAGGATCCCTAAGTTTGTGGACAGCCATCCAGGGTCTCCAGACAGAGAGAATTTACACATTAAAGGCTTACAGTGAAGAAAGGTATTGCCTCTGATCTTGTGGATGTATGCAAAAATACATAATAAAAAGTCCCAATTTACTCATGTTTGCTACAAATTTTTGCTTGTGTTGCTTTCTGTCAGATGACCAGTGAATAAATCCAGCACTCATTTCAAAACCACATCTTTTGGGGCTGTGAAATTGATCAAATGGATGTTGACATGAATAGGAATGAAAAATAAAGTCAGTTAATGGAGATTACCTGGAGCTCCACAGTCACAGCAGTTATTGTTTCCTGGCATCCGGCGGATGTCTTCAGTGATGGCTCGGGTCAGATCTTCCACACTGCTTTCACCACCTCCATCCCCTTTCCCCACCCCATCTAGGGCCATGCTTAGAGCCTCCTGCTTACTGTTGCTGAGCACTGAGATCCATCTGAACATAACATTAAATTTAGAATTACACCACTTTTTTTTTTTTAAGCGCTCCATGGAAAATTGATCCTCATTAAGGAACAGCTTAATAAAAGATATCTTCCTTTATCTTTCCTATGAGTTACTTTCTTCATAAAAAGCCCATACCAACATTACCCATAAAGTCATGTAAGCCATACCCCTTTTAACTCAAATATGTAGTGTTTTTATTTTATTTTATTTTATTTTATTTTATTTATTTATTTTTGTTTGTTTTTTGGAAGAAGAATTGTTTGGCTCATTCTGAACTTTCTGACTAAATATAAAGCAGTTTCACTGCAGAAATAAAAATCCAGTAGATTTTCAAGTAAGAAGTATGTAAGAAGGCTGGCTGGCATGATAGCCTCACATTTCCAAGAACTCTGGGCAGATCCTGATCCAGAACATATTTAATGGGAAAGACGAAAGTCAGGAGCTATTGTCGGCTAAGATGTCCAGCTTTAAGTGGAGATAAGGAGCATTTAGCAGCTGGAAAGTTTGGCAATAAAACAAACCAAGACAGTCTAAGTGACGTCTTGAGCCAGTCTGTTTTTTAATGTGTTTCATTAGCTTTTCTTTTTTATATGTATATGTAATTAGTACTCCTTATGACATGCAGAAAAGTTGTTCTGTAAAAAATGAGTCCCAAAGAGGAAATTTCTGACTCACGCCACACACTCCGATTCATCCTCAGCAAGGAAATGGTAGGTCCGATTATCTGGAGGACACAGTGAGTTTTATGTAACCCAAGTATGAATACATAAGAATAATGATGTTTTGTTTCTACTTTAGTTTAACATGTAAATATCAAAGTTCATATTCTGTGAATATATTTATGATAAACAACCATAACTTGCAACTTAATCAGAAAGTCAACTATTTTTTTATTGATTTTGCACAAATATTTTTTTATGCAGACTACTCTGGAGTTACACAACATTAGTTTCATAATTAAGCGTTTAATTCTGCTTACGAGAGATGAGGTCAAAGCATTTCTTGTCTTCCACGCTGGGTTTAACCTGACAGGTGAGCAAGTTGAGTCTGGTTGGAGGTTTGTTAGGCTGAAAGAGAGGGAAAGAGGGGGGTTGGTAAAGTCAGTTAAAGCGTTTATGCAGATCAGAGTCATACTGAAAAACTGGAGAGGAAAAGCTGATGGGAGTAATTATAACCAGTAAAAGAATGATAAAAAGGCCCAATATAAATAAAAAGGACAAAATGTATTCCTCTAAAACAACATGTGACCATAACAGGTTTCCTGATTGATTGAGGAAGATCTGTGTTATTGGTATAATTGTATGTGAACACGTGTTTTAATGCAAACAAATAACTGCAAAGCAGCTATTAGCCAGAAGTTAAGAGAATGAATAAAATCAAATAAATACAGAAGAAACCAAATGGACAAGTTGTTGAAGCATTTTGTTATCATGGTAAACACTAACATGTTTCATTTATTGTCTTATTTCACTGTTTAACAATACAATATAGGAATGGCCAACATTTTTTATCTTAAATGAACACAAGTGTTTAAACCTATCTGTGATGATTTCAGGTTACTTGGAAAAAAAAGAGTAAGGCATGAATTCCATTTTTCTCAAGTTTTAAATGACAGATATGAAATACAATTTCCAAATCAAAGGTGTTTTATGGGTTCTTAACCTAATATTTATATTAATAGGAACAATATTTCCAAATACAATGTTTATGTGATTTATTGCATGTCCCACTCTGCCTTCTGTTTCTATTCAGATTAATATGACATTTGATTTGATTTCTTAAAAACACATTACATAACTCGTAGACCTTAAAACGCCACGTTTTGGACTAGTTTGATGGCACAGTGACATCTGTTGTGCAAATGCATTTCTGGAGCCGTCACTGCCAGCCCGAGGCTGAGAAACTGCACTATACAACTTTTCATCCAGGACGCTGCGTGACGTTACAGCCGAGTTTCACTTTACTCAAAGTTGCATGCTAGCAAATGGATATAAACACACCGGCCATACAGTGGCTGATTCATCAAAGAAATATAAGAAGACATTATCGGAAGAGGATAGGAAAAGAAAGTCAAACAGGGACAGAGCAAAAGATGTGACAAGAGTCAAGATAATTTTACTGGCTGTAGAGTCCTCACAGTACAGGTAGGATGCAAGATGGATGCTGAATATAGTCACCTTTTCAGTGACCCAAATATGGAGTTAGCTATTAAACATTGTACAAAATATAACATTTTTCAGGAAGGATAACATCTCCTTTTATCTCTATGCAGATGACATCCAAATTTATTTTCCTTTAAAATCTGATGTATCTGTCTCTTTGCAGCCTTTGTTTGACTGCCTAAATGAAGTTAAAGACTAGCTAACACAGAGTTTTTTTTTTTAGCCTAAATACAAAAATCAGAATGAAGTAACTGCATTTGGAAAATGCAAAAATTGGAAAAAAAAATTGCATTTGGAAAAAAAGTTAACTTGGCCCTCTTGCATCTCACTGCTCTTTAAATGCAAGAAATCTTGGAGTGGTTTTAGACAGTTCTTCTAAAATAGAGAAGCAAGTGGATTTAGTTGCCAAGTCAAGTTTTGGTGTGTGCTACTGGCATTTTCAGCAACCTGCCACTCAAGATTCACACCACAGGGTCCATGGAGTCCTTCAAATCCTGAAAACTCACTTTTTTACTTTGGCTTTTAAATCAAATTTAGTTTGAATGTCATCAAGTTTTTAGATTTTATGTTTTTATTGCTGTGTCTCTTTGTTTTTACTTTTCTTTTCATTTTATTGTTTTTTGGTTTTATGCCTCATTGTGTTGTGCTTTATCTTGTTACATCTACTTTTAAAGCACTTTGGTCAACCTGTTGTTTTAAATGTGCAATATAAATGAATTTGACGTGGACATATGATGTAAAATCTTCCTTTTGTCTCACTTTGATTGTCAGAACAGCCAGCCCAGTGTTATCCCTTTAAAAACTCACAGTAGCATGTGCAATGGTCAGGTAACAGTTCTGAACTGAACATTTCCTCTTCTGCCACATTTTCCTCAACCTGGAACACAAACAGATACAGCTTGTTTACAGTAATGACTGTTGTTATGAAAGATTAAAGTGTGTGTATGTGTGTGTATACATTTATGAGGATCAATCGGCGTGAACCCTTTTTTTTAAAGTAAATAACATTTTTTGACCAGACTTAACATTTTACTCGTCTGTGAGGGGTCATTTTTAGAACTAACTTCCTGTCACAGAACTTCAAATTTACACAAGACAAGAGATGCAGGGAGCAGGCTGGTAGAGAAACAGAATTAACCTAGTAAGTCATTAGAACAGAGGCTGCTTTGGTGAAAGTTATGACAAAAAGGAGCAAAGGATCGGACAAAAGAAAAATCTATAAAATAGTAAAGGCAAAGCAACTTTATGCAGCTCAATGTGCCTTACAGCAAACACAAATATAAACAACATTTAACAGTAAAAGATTAAAAACAACAACAAAAAAAATATTTAAAGCTACAAATCAAATTTTAAATAAAAATAAATAAAATAAATTCAGCTGCCATAAGCACAGCCAAATAAAATCATTTTCAGCCTAATCTTAAACATTGCCACATTAGTCACTTATCTCACATCTTCAGACAGACTGTTCCAGACTTTAACTGGATAGACCTGAAATACAGCCTCACCATGTGTAGTCCTGACTCTGGGAACCACCAGGAAACCACTCCCCGAGGTTCTCAGAGCATGAGATGATTCATAATGTTCTAGCATGTCAGGGACGTATCTTGGCGGTGCCAGAACATGAAAGGACTTGTACACAAGAAGAGCTGTTTTAAGTCTATTCTCTGAGTGACAGGAAGCCAGTGCAGAGCACTGCACTAAGGTGGTGGTATGTCCTGGCTCTAATCAGGACTCAAACAGCAGTATTTTGAATGTACAGCAGTTGTCTTTAAGTTTGTTTAGAGAAGCCAGTGAGCAAGCCGTTAATAACAATAATCTAATCTGCTAGAGACAAACGTGTGACTTAGTCTCTCTAAGTCAAATTTGGAAAATATTCCTTTGATTTTCAATATCTTTTTAGGTAGTACAATGCTGCTGATGTTAGTGATTTAATTTGGTTGATAAAATTAAAGTCTAAGTTTATTATTACCCACAAATTTCTAACCTGATTTTTTAGGTTTTAAAGAGAGAGTGTTGTGGCGACTTATAATACTTTTTCTTTGTTTCTGTGGGCCAAGACAATGATTGTCTGATTGTCTGAAGACATACACCTCACCTATAAGTAAAAGGACTGCTATGAGCTAGAGATGTTTCTCCACAAGATGATAAATATTATTTAAGATAACACCATTAAACATGCAGATGTTGGGGTTTGTTTAGTTGTAGTTGTTGTAAAGATGCATTAAGAATCAGAGTAGCGAAACTACTCTGATTCTTAAATTTAAGTTAATTCTTAATCTCAAGTTTTCTGGAGTAGTGAAACTCCAGAAAACTCCATTATGAGTACAGGCTGTAATAAAAACACCTCCTTAATAATTCAACACCACCTGTAAGTGCTGTACTTTATCAGTGAACGCTTGGTTCTGATAAGCAAACATGGAGACAGTATTTTAATGCTAAAGTTGGTGTAATTAAGTTCTTTTGTTTAACTATGTACTTTTTCATCTGCTCATCTTTTATCATTTTTACAAGCTTATAAATAAATTTAGGAATAAAAATTCCAGTATTATTCTGAGCATAAAACAGCTACTTTAGTTGTTTAAATTAATTATCTTTTGCATTAAATTACAAACATCATAAGTTAGATTGTAAATATGTGTGTTTACCCATCGCTCTTTTTGTAGAGGAATCCTGTTCTTTCAGTTCCATACTGTTTGTCTCCCAGCAGCTGATACATGTTGTACACCTGTTTAGGTAAAGAGTCCTACACACACAGACACACACATACACACACACGCAAAAACATATGAATCACCTGTCAAACAGTCATGTGATGTCAGTCAGTGTTAGTGTTTGTGTTTCTGACCTGCTCTGTGTGAACGACTGGCCTCAGATGATCTCTGAGAGCACACAGTTGTCTCTTCTCCTCTTCCTGACGCTGCTTCACCTGCACAAATACAAACTAAGATGCTCAAAAATACCAAATACTTTCATTACAGCCATTGCTCGGCCTGAGGAGTACATCTTAAATTCTTAATCTTTTCCTACTTTAAGGGCCTGTTTCCAATCATTTTAACATAAATGTGTGTGCTTAAATTGTGTTTTATGGGCTATTTCACATAAATAATGACCCCATAAAAGTAATTAAATAAATCCTTCTGAGTACTATGTTTGCATTGTCCTTCAATGTGTCAAAATCATCAATAGTGTAAGCTTAGATTGTCATCAAAATACTTTGACTGCAAGACAAATCTACACAACAGGATGCCAGAAGTCTGCTGAAAGTCACTGTAAATGTACCGTGCTCAGCACTCCGTTCAGCTCCTCCATGTACTGCTTCAACCTCTGAGTGGTGGAGACACATTCCTGCAGGAAACTACACACACAGATACAGTAAATGTAGCTATGTCAGTGAATTGTATGGATCATTGCCATGTGTATGTTTTTTTGAGAGGGCTCCTACTTGTTGAGACTGTGGTAGTGTTTGATGAGGTTCTGCAGCAGGTCGACTCCTCTCTTTGTCTTTATCTCGTTTACCTTGATGAGATACTGATTCAGAGAGAAAGACAAAGGAGTTGATATAGTGGACAGAGACGGCTGCACATTGTGCAAGGGAAAGTTGCTGAGTAGCAGCAGGGTAGACGGTGAAGATGTGAAGGAAAAGAACAGATAAAATACGAGGAAGGACAAAAAGCAGGAAGAGACTGGAGTCACTAACCTCGCACATGCTCAGCTGGAAGGAGCGCCTCTCTTTTTCAAGTTCCTCTGCGATTTCTCCTCCACTGACTTCGCTCCTCACCATCCCATACTGTCTCGCCAACTCCCTCTTTTCCTTCTCTACCTGCTTGCTGAACACACACAGTTTAAATTATTAATAATGACTTCTGGTAGTTTTATCACCTCTCTGCTGCTGACAGGACTTTATCCAGGTTTCTGAATTATGCAGGACATGATTTTTACATTTTAAAACATGGAACAAGGACAGCCTGGAAACCTAATGCTTGTGCACATCTGAACTTCCTCAGAAGATTGATTTGCTCATCACTCACAATCTGCTCTCATAGTCCCTCCATGCTCTGTCAAAAGGCTTCTTCAGATCCTACAGAGAGACAAAGGACAAACCAGACATCTTTAATTCTGATCATCTCTTTCTGCTCTTTATTCTAAGTGACTAAAAGTGAACACTCATATTTCAAACAATAAATATGGTCCAGGCAATATAAGAGCAGGAAAAGTCCTCACCCCTTTCACCTCTCTCAGGTCTCCTTTAACCAGAGAGTCCAGGAAGAAGTTGATGTTGTGGAGCATGCTTTTTAACTACACACACAAACCCACAGAAACACAGGTTATTTATTGTGAAATAATTTAGCAGCTGAATGGTATGAGTAACATAATGAAAAAAGTATAGATAGATAGATAGATAGATAGATAGATAGATAGATAGATAGATAGACAGACAGACAGACAGACAGACAGACAGACAGACAGACAGACAGACAGTATAAAAAGATTTTTTGGCTCATGCCACTTTAAGACCTCCAAGTGGCCTCATTTTTCTGACTAAAAAGCTGATTTGTTAAAAATTATGTAATAAGCTGTTTATTCTTTGTTTGTTTGAGCTGTTTCCAAACTTGCTACGCGTAAAAATGTCTGTTCTGCCAGCCAGGCATTGAATGAGGTTAAAGAGCAGGGGAATTTTTTGGGATTCATTTTCTTTGGTGTGTGCAAACAGAGATTTTCCAAATTTAAGTTCTGAAGCCTTTTTTCAATCTTTACAAATTCAGATTCAGAATTCTACTAAGTCTGAGTTTGTTTGTAGTGGAGTAGTTTTTTCCGTTAAGCCCAGAATAATTTAATCTACTGAAATCACTTGTTTGACAATGGTTTTTAGTAGATCCATGAGACTGCAGCCAACCTTCCTGGACGTGGCCGCAGGAGGAAAACTGATGACAAATCAAAGAGACAGATAATACGAACGGTAACAAAAGAGCCCAGAAAAACTTCTAAAGAGATTACGGGTGAACTTCAAGCTCAAGGAAAATCAGTGTCAGATCGCACCATCCGTCATTGTTTGAACCAAAGTGGACTTAATGGGAGACGATCAAGGAGGACACCATTGTTGAAAACAAATCATAAAAAAGCCAGAGTGGAATTTGCCAAACTACATGTTGACAAGCCACAAAGCTTCTGGGAGAATGTCCTATGGACAGATGAGACAAAAATGGAACTTTTTGCCAAGGCACATCAGCTCTATGTTTACAAATGGAAAAATGAAGCATATGAAGAAAAGAACACCGTCCCTACTGTGAAACATGGAGGAGACTCTGTTATGTTCTGGAGCTGCTTTGCTGCATCTGGCACAGGGTGTCTTGAATCTGTGCAGGTACAATAAAATCTCAAGACTATCAAGAGATTCTAGAGAGAAATGTGCTGGCCAGTGTCAGAAAGTTTAGTTTCAGTCGCAGGTTCTGGGTTCTGCAACAGGACAATGACCCAAAACACACAGATAAAAACACCCAAGAATGGCTAAGAGGAAAACACTGGACTATTCTAAAGTGGCCTTCTATGAGCCCTGACCTAAATCCTATTGAAAATCTTTGGAAGGAGACGAAACATGCCGACTGGAAAAGACACCCTTCAAACCTGAGACAAGTGGAGCAGTTTGCTTATGAGGAGTGGACCAAAATACCTGCTGAGAGGTGCAGAAGTCTCATTGACAGTTACAGGAATCGTTGGATTGCAGTGATTGCCTCAAAAGGTTGTGTAACAAATTATTAAGTTAAGGGTACCATAATTTTTCTCCAGGCCTGTTTCATGAGTTTATTTTTTTAAATAATTCTGTTGAAGCCTGGCTGAAAAGCAATGTCTGACTTTCACTGTTTAAATTTCATAGAATTTTTATTTATTATTACTTTTGTCAGATTCAAGTTATGTGACCATTGTGAGTTTTTCTTTCATTAACCGAAGGGTACCAACAATTTTGTCTACATCTGTTACACTGGACCTCTGTGATGTTGTGCTGCTGTCACTCACCAGGTTTTTCATTGGAGAGACAAGTTCTTTAGAAAAGTCCGCCAAGCGGCAGAAGGCAGAACCAACCTCCGTCTCTCCATTTGAGTGACAGTTGACTGCGAGCTTCTCCATGGAGTTGATGTACTGCTCCAGGTGAGACACGTGGTCTGACAAAGAAACAGTGATAGTTAAGGGATGACTCTACATCTGTGTGTGTCTGTGCATTTCTGTGTGCATGTATTTATCTGTACCTTGTCCTGATGTGTACTTGGCTTTTGCAGCTTTCTTCATTTTCTGTAACACCAACCGGTCACTGTCCAGAGCCTGAAAAACACACACATTAACGATAAGTGAGGTAATCAACTGTGTGCATGAGTGTATCTGTGCATAAAGAGACACCTGCTGACTCAACACACACACAGAGGACAAGCTTTGTTTTCTGACAAAAGACTGCTACATTCCTTTCTGTGTGAACCATCATTTCATCAGTCAAAATCTCCACATGAGGCAGCTCGGTGTAGATACTGCTGTTTGAACTACAGCTTCAGAAAAATGTGTTACTTTAAGTAGTTCATACTAAAATGTAATGGAGACCTGAGTCTTATGTCAAACATAAAGCAATTAGGGGAAAGATTACTGCAGACGCAACTTATGAACTTTAATATCATCAGACAAGAGAGAATGTCAGATGACCCTGTTCTTGTGCTCCTGCTTCTCACAAATACCAAATAGATGCAATGCACGACAAACATTACCAAACAAAGTAGAATCATACAAAAAACTGCTTGTCTTTAAAAGTGCATCAATGTACTGTAAATTTCCAGGTATTGCTGAAAACAATGATATTTGATATTGTGGTCACTATAATTTAAATGCAATAGCATGAGTGTCTCGAGTTAGAAATATTGTTCAAAGCACGATCTGTTTGGGAAAGCTATGATAATGCTTTGCTTTCTACGACATGAAAGTTTTCTTGATCATTACATACACTAATAAATGATTGCACCAGAGATGGTTTGTCATATTAGGAAAAGCAACTGTAAATATATGTATAAAATAGATGTATACCCCCCATTTGTTGCAAAAAGAAATGATAGCTCTCATAAAACATTTAATGGGAATAACATTTCAGCAGACATGATTTCATGTAACAAAAACAAGGTTTAATTAAAAAAAAATGTTCTCATAAAAGCTGTCATTTACAAATTTACAGTTTTACTTAAATGTAGCACCAGCTTGTCCGATGTAGATTAACTTGCATCCTTATTAATAATAACCCCTCCAACTTTGCTTCACTACTACTAAATAACAATAGCAAAGAAAAATAATGGTGCATAATCTGCTGCCAGGGTAACATATGCCGAATCTGTGGGGGGTACATAGTGAGGGCCGGGGGCAGTTTGAGTCTGTTTTTCAGGCTATTCTTCGGGTCAATAACTCCACTGCGGTTTTAGGGAGGGGGGATCCTGCTGTCTGCTGATTTAAAGAGTATCCCCATCCAAATACACAGACCTCCCACAGCAGTAGAGCTGCTGCTCAAATTGTTTACAACTTATTGGAAACTAACAGATAATAAACCACAGGAAATTAAGGAAATTTGTTCTACCAGACAAAAAAATTCTCACATCCAAGTAAACTGTTTTAACAACTTTCTTCACATATTACATTTCAGATAGCCCCAATGCATAAAGAGGTGCTGGAGAGACTTTAGCAAAGTGTGCAAAGTATAATTAAACCTCCCTTCACATAAATCAGTTCTCTGAATTTTAAATGCCAAAGAATATTTTAATTTAGTACCTTGTCAATAATAAAACAAAACAAAGCAAAACAAGCTGGACTCAAGCAAAGTAACAGTTATGTCTCAGTTCCTTAATCCATTTGTATAGAATCACAGATGATAGAGGATCTGTTTGAGATGTATGGCCATATATGATTCAACCAGCAGTTTAATATCCCAGAGGAAGAAATTTCCTGGACATTCCTAGTTGCTCAGAAGAGCTCATACATCTTCATTTTGCTCCATCAAATCAGATTTTTCTCCAGTGATATTTTTTGGGGGAAGTTTCTGTTTCAAGCTTGGATCTTTCCTGAGCTGTTTTATTATTAGATCATTTTCACTAGCCCATTTGAGGCTTAACTAGGTTTTCTTTATAATGATGTTTAACACTGACCCATCTGCAATGTGTTGATGGTTCCTGACTACACCAGCTCTCCCAGATGTTTTTCTAAATAAACAAACATTCAATATTTAAATCATTTCAATGAAGGTAAGCAAATTTCTTAAAATTTGCTTTTATCTTTTGCCACATTTGCACAAAATCTTTTTTTTTATTATTATTATTATTAAAATTTCACTGCTACAGTAATAATTCAGTAACTTCTCTGGCAAGATCGGTTAATTGCACAAGTTTACCTACAAGCTAACCAGGAATCTACTACTCTGGTCCTTGAGCGCCAAGGTCCTGCAGGTTTTAGATGTTTTCCCAAGTGTTGTGCAGAATTTGACAGCAAGTTTTTGGATCCATTTATTTTGAATAAGATGTTCTGGAGCAGCAAAGCATCTAAAACCTGTAGAACAATGGCCCCAGAGGACAAGAGAAGCTAAAGTATTGCTGCATACATTTGCTTCTGAAGTTGAAAATGTTGTTCCATTTTGGAGGACCGCCTTCCAAGAAACAAGTTAAATACTATGAAAGATTTTCTCACTGACCTTATTAGAGATACAGATTACCAAGATGTTGTGTTGTCTTTAATACAAATATTAAAGCTGTTATATTTTGTCAATATCATCTATTTTTGAGCTTGTGACCACATGTTTGACAATGAATTTTACTGTAAAAATGAAAACTTACAGCAAATGTATGGAACAAACATAGCATCAATGACATTAAAATGTACCATTGTTAGCTAGCTAGCATTCATTGAGGGAAGTGGATGTTAGCTTTATTATATGTTCTGTTTGATAGTCACTTTCATTCACTAACTAGCCAGAATAGATATAGGTGAGGGTGAAAAATATTTAGTGTTGCAAACTGAATTGTAAGTTAACTCAGCACTTTCACATGCTTGTGATTTTTATAGATGTGATTACCTCATGTGGAGGGCATCCACATAAACTCAAGTTGTGAACATGATGAACACATCCCATGTGAAGGCACCATGAGTGCAGCATCTTGTTACACATTTAGCACTACATGTAACCATGGTTGTCAGTAGTCTTCCATTCAAACTACCATGCAATATAATGAACTAACATGAATTAATATACTAATATACAACAGAGACATGAAACAGCCTCAGTATAACAACATGACGATACTTCGTGATAAGTATGATTAACTATCTTAAACACTTTTTAAAGAATATTTGTTGAAAATCTGTAGCTTTGGTGCTATAGGCCTGCATCACAGTTTACTGTAATTGGGATCAGAATCCCATTCCAAAGTAATTATAGTTATGGATTTCTCCATCCAACTTTTCTTAGCCTCATCACTTATATTTCTAAGGTTAAGAAAGGAGCTTAAGAAAAGACAGCAGGAGGTCGTCTTTCTAATGGTTTGATCATATCAATCAACTCACACTGGATATTCTTACATCCCGGTTCCCAAAAGAAACCCCATCTTATCTGACTGCCATCTTTGCTGGCCTGAGTAGGCACCTCCCCACATTACACATCTGTCTGGCGTAAATTCAAGAAGGCTTTCCATTGGCTAAAAGAATTGACCTCCTGGTGGGCAGGATGAGTCATTGATGTTTGTTTTCTGGTAAATGGAAAATTCTAAAATGCCACACTTGTCAAAAACAATGGATTTGGACGTATGTATCATAAAACAATGGTCCAGATATTAGTATATGGAGACATTAAATGGATGACGTATTATATTAAACAAACAAATGAATAAATAAAAATTTTCTCAGTTCACAGTACACATAAAACCTAAAACAAGGACTTGAGATTCCTATACTTAAATTCAAACCACCGCCTTAAACGTCAGTTGTAACAAAACAAATTTTTTATTTCCTGATGGTTTTGTTTTTGTTGTTGTTTTGTTTTTGATTGTTTTTTGTTTGTTTGTTTGTTTGATTGATTGTTTTTTTGTTTTTATTTTGTGTAAAATAAGTACACTTTGTCCTTTTATATAATTATAACTAATATATAGGAAAGACATTTAATAAATCAGGAAATTAAGAATAAATTCAGTCTGAAAAGGGATGCCGAGATGCTTGTACACAACTGTCAGCCTGGACTTGGAATCAAATCTAAAAATGTGTACACTTCAGGCAGAGAGTATTTTGTAGATATGCAGATGTTCATCAATGGCCATGCGCATGCTGGCAAATGCTGACACTGATAACTGATTAAATCTCAGCACATGTTCACAGTGGGCAGAGCTCTGATAAGCTGTTGCATGATGTCACCATACTTCATGCACCAAGAAAAATGATACAACTGCAGTTTTTCCCACTCTGACAGGTGCAACAGTACTGAAGAGAAATGGAATTGTATATTTCCTGCTTCTTGTATAGATGTGTAGCCCTTGGAGTTGCATACCTACATGACATTAATGTACCTTGTAGGAGAAAGGGTGAAACATGCTGATAACAGCACTAAATTTAACATAGCATAGCTAACTGCACACAAAGAAACTAGGAGGACAGGTACAAAATGAGGACTGGATGAGGAAGGGGCATAGACCACAATGACTGCTGAATACATCCTCATTTCTGACTGCCCCCCACCCTCTCACCTCCCTCTGTAATGACTGACCTCCTCCAGCAGGTAGACGGTGTTCCTACAGCTGGTCATCTTGGAGGTAAAGGAGGAGGTGGTGGGGGAGCTCCAGTCCTCCTGAACCTCCTGCACGAATTCCGAAACCGAAACGCACTCCGGCATAGTGCTCCTCTCAACCCCCGTACACAGTGGACAGGACCGGGACAATCAAATGTAGTCTGGGACAAACAGTTCAGCTCCACACAAAAGACTAAAAACACCAGCTGAGTCACCGGTTTGTATTATAAACAAAAGAATATTAATAATTTTAAATATACCCCGTTAAAAAGGTTAAATAGTCCATTCGGCATTGTGTCCATTCCTCCAAATCAACATAGCCGAAAGAAAAATGAGTGAGAAAACAGATGTAGGCTACTATAATTAAAGAGCTGCTCAGTAAATCTTCCGTCAGTGTGACTGAACTGCAGCATCTAAACGCCTCTTTTCTCTGAACAAAAGGTGATTTAATCCAGCAGGAAATTAAAACCCAGCAGCAAAAACTTTACAAAAATCATCTAACTGGAAAAAAAACTGTGGTTTACTGATGAATAAAAGCTAACGAGACTCAGTCGGGGAGCGTCTTCATTCAGAAAAAAGATTTAAAAAAAAATCCACTAACGCACCCGGGTCCACCGGCTGACAAAGAGCGGAGGTGCTGCTCGGAGAACCAAAGCCAACGGGACACCGGGAACGGGTTCAGGTAAAAGGATATTAACGGTCTCTGCTTTCTCGTGAAGCCACAGCGTCATGTCTTTTCACCACCGCCTCATTTTCTTTATGCTCCTTTTGATTCTTTATTAAACCGCATGGAGAGGCGCGTTCACGATGAGCAGCGGTGGAGCCCTCTGCTGCGGTGACGCGCACTGCTGACCGAGCCCAGCGGTAGACTGAAACACGCACCATCACACCAGCTTTAATTTTAGCTTTAACATTGACAAAGCTTCTTATTCTGAGTTTAAACAGATTTGAAACATAAAGTCAAGATAGTTATTATTCAACAACTTCAAGTTTCTTCACAGCTCTGAATTTGGACTTTAGTCACAATGCTTTATCTTCCATCTTTTTTTAATAATTTTAAAAAATTATATTTAAAAATGAAACTCTCCCACTACCCACCCTCCATCTCCCCTGGGTGGGATGGATAACTGACCAGAAGTTCAGGTGTCTATTGGAGCCACTTCTTTAGTGTGGGGGACACGCCCCTAAGTGCTCTGATGACCATGGGCACTACTCCTACCATCACCTTCTAGGCTTTCTCCAGCTCGTCCATGGTATTTCTCAAGTTTCTCGTGTTCCTTTTTCCTGATATTTTCATCATTCAGGATGGCTACATCGATCACTATGGCTTTCCTTTGCTACCCATGATCACAATGTCCAATTAGTTGGCCATTACCATTTTGTCAGTGTCTATTTGGAGGGCTCACAGGATCTTAGCCCTCTCATTCTCCATCACCTTAGTAGGTGTTTCCCATTGACATCCCTAGGGTCACACCTAGGTGTACACTTTGCTAGCTATTGGTTATGGCTTTCCATATATTGTTTTCCAACCAGTATCTTACACCCTGCTGTCATGTGCTGGATTGTTTCAGGGCCCTCTTTGCACAGCCTGCACTTGGTTGTGTTGTGTTATGTTGTGGTAGATCTGGACCTCTATTGTGCTTGTGCTCAAGGGTTGCTCCTGTGCTGCCATGATTCAATGTATTCTCACCAGAAAAAGCTGTTGAAATTATCTTTTAAACCTTTTGCATAGATTCTTTTTTATTTTCTTAGCATCAGTCAGGATGTGGAGACAACACAGTGCAGAAACAACACAAGGACATGTTTGTGAGATATTTCACTTCAAACAATAAATGTGAACCTTTCAGCAGTGATAGGGGTAAAAAAAAAAAAAACTGAGGTTCACATACGTAAGTAGATTTTATCTTCTGAGGAACATATGAAAAAAATGTCTTGGTAATCACTAAAAAATTTTAAATATCTCATTATGGACCTCAGTACTCAGTCTCATACTCATCCTCTGACATAATTTTCCTTCTTGTATCGGAGACATAGAGCCCAAATTTGCCTCTTAATAACCCAACATTACCAGTCTCAGAGGAAGCAGAGAAAATGTCTAAAACAGTAAACAAACCATTTGTAACTTCCTGGTGCAAAGACAGAAGTTTGGGATAAAGTCTGACTGCAGAGTCTTTCTTTTAATTGAACTCTTCTGATAGTTTTATGTCAAACACATTATTCTCTCCACAAGGTCATAAAAAGCTCCCCACTGGTATAAACATACCAAGTCACTAATGTCAGCATTACTGATTGAACTGAGTGCCTTATGGAACACAATTGTGTGGTAGCTTCTTTAAAAATAGAAGATAATGTCATAGTTAATGATGAAGATACAATACCATGAGATATTGGTTGTCATTCTAATAGAGTAAACTGAGTAAAAAAAATACTGCTAATTTCATCCATGTTGCCCCAAAGTTTACATATTCAAAAGCAGAATGTGATGTCCTTTTAGTGATGCAAAGAATACAATTAGAGGCTTCTATGGTGCCCAAAGTGCCGTCTTAGTGAAGTGAATGTAATGACTTATAACACACACTTATCATGGTCATTGTGGTAGACATGAATTTATTGTAAATATTGGCTGATTGTAATAGTCTGGGTTTTGTGGTGTTCCTGTTTTTGTATTTTAGTTTATATATACAGTTTATATAGATTTACACACTCCTATATATACAAAGATATATAGGAGTGTGTAAATTATCTAATGACTGTAAAATCATCTAAAATTTATCTAAAGTTATTAATGCAGTTAATAATCACAAGTATTTAATGACAGTGGGTTTAGTGAATGGTTTTCATTTGTGGTGACTGATGACTGTAAAAGAGGATTGGATTACATAAACCTAGCCTGGTCTGGATCAACTTAGCTCCACAGAATACATCTCCATGGCAACCTATGTCTTTACATGTCACACTTTCTGTTATCCCGCTTTTGTGCAGCTGGATCACGGATGAGTTGAGTCAGGATGGCCAACATATTCCGGCTTAATCTCTTAATCTCTTTTGTGCAATAGTCCCCAGTTTGGAGAGAAAATTGATATTTCTTGATAACTTTTGTTTTCTTTAGATTTTAAATGACCTTTTTTTTCCGCCTCAAGTCAGGTTTTCTCATAACTCCTACTTATGTTGAAACAAAGTATTGAAAATTAGTGTGTGTTTCCTTTTAAAATATTTATTCATTAGGAGAAAACAGAGATTACATCTCATAAACAGTATCAAAGCATGTGAAATTAAATTATGTATTTTATGGCACAAATCATCCTTGAAATTCCTCCAACTGTGAGGGTGGTTTTGGATTTTTGACAGGAAAAAAAAAACACTCATGCATGGTGCATAATTTTTTTTTTCTAACTTTGTCCATTTTTAAAAGCTTTATATCTGGTTTGAAATGCAATTAAATATTGAATAGAAAAAATAATGATCTGTTTTATAAGCAAGTTTTCTAAGTTTGATGAGGTGAGTTACCAAGCAACCGATGAGTTGTTGTTTTACCCCCTGCAGTTGACTAAATTATTGCATGTTATATTTATCAATAATTGTTTCTTAGCTCAAAAGAAGCAGATTCAGATGGGTTGTTTAAAAACTTGTACAGATAATAAAAACTTGTTCTGGGCCAATGTTTGAATTAAATTCTGAATGTACATTTTAATTAATTTAAAGAAAAAAAAATCACAAGTATAATTAATTAACAATAGACCTATTAATAGATATATTTCAATAGAAAAAGAGTTAAGATTTGTCTAACTTGCATAGTGCTGAAGGCATTACAGTCAACAGTGTAACAAATATATGATAAAGATATGACTTAAATCTGAGGTAAATAGAAAAGTACTTCATTGTTTACCCCCTGCTGTGTTGATAATGATGGGGATGCTGGGGAATGTGGTCCAGTCAGGCTGAGTACATTACAAGGTTTGCAGGTTTAGTTCCATATAAATCTGGCTGAATAGTGACAATAGTTTAAGTGCCAGACAACTGAGGAAATGGGTAACATTCAGAAAGCTTCCCAGCTGGTTTCTTCATCCGTTGACAATCAGGGAGCTGATCTGTCCCGGCAATGTGTAAATGATGAGGACAAGGAAGAGCGTGAGGATGGCGAGGATGACCAAAGCTATGATGTACTTCTTGTAGTTCTTCCAAATGAGGAAAATAAAGGTCTTTAATGGATTGACAAACCAGTTGAAGCTGGTGGTGGGACGACTGGAAAGACAAAAAGACACAGTTTGCATGTGTTTGCACCTCTATGAGCTCAATTACTCAACACTTCAGTTCATTCACACAAAATCAGTTCATTTAAGACAGAAAAAATGTTATTTGTGTTTGTTGTATGTTTGCAGGGACAAACAATCTGTTTTAGGCTGAGTTCAACTTTTGTCACTTGAAACTAAAATCTATTCTAAAAACAGTTATTAATAGAAATATAATAAAATATAAAATATAATAAAAATAATTAAACCTGTTATGACTAATTATCCACATACAGTCTACCTCATAACAGAGAAGGTTTAGAGCCGCTATGAGTCAAGAGACCAACATACAAATATGTAAATATAATGTACCACTAGCTACTGACTAAAATGATTTACTAAAGATTGACACAAGCGCTTCGGGTATGTCACCAGGAATGGGATGTTTCATCATCTTTTCTCTTTCTGCTGTGACCAGGACTTGTGCTGCATTCAATGCCAACTGTGATCTTGCAGCTTCTGATCCCAGACTAGGACATTTTATAGAAAAATAGCTACACAGAAACTTTCTCAACCTTGATTTATGCCATTTATGTCATTACCTAAAAAGGCTGCTAACACATTTATCCACTAAGCTGATAGCAGCCTGGAGGAAGACGTGTCATGTTGGCACTTTGTGTATCAACGCACACAAATGTCCAAAATATCATGAATTTTCCCCAATTTTACGCTACATATAAGAAAGCTTTAATAGAAAGAGTATTTGTTTGTATGTGTGTGTGTGTGTGTGTGTGTGTGTGTGTGTGTGTGTGTGTGTGTGTGTGTGTGTGTGTGTTACTTTGGCTTGTCCAGAGGCTCAGGCTCTTTGCGTCCCCTCCCCACAGGAACGGCCTCTGCCTGCTCCAGAGCCACCAGCTGAAGCTCCGCCTCCACTTTTCCCTTCATATAGAGTTTCAGAGTCACAACTTTTCACATGTAGGCATCCATGTTTGTGTTTGCTTTTGAGGTGTGTGTTCACAAATATTTTTCTTTAAATTCAGTTACAAATAACAAATGAAGGAAATAATAATGAGATGTATAAGTACTTTTTCTGTATGTCACTAATATCAATATGTGCCATATAATTAGTAGAAAAACATGAATTTATTATTGATTAGTTCTAGTTAGAATAGTTTATTAAACTCGTAGCCAAATATTTAGTTCCTGAATTTTTGCTTATTTACCATTAACAGAAAGGTGTTGCCTGAGCTGTCGGTGTACTGGATGTCCTCCTGCCTCAGTTTGCTCCTCTTGTCTTTGCTCTTCTTTTTGTTCTTGCCTCCCTTCTTCTTGGCTTCTTCCTTCTCCTTTTCCTCCCTCTCAAAGTCCTCTGCCGTCTTCATGCGTGTCAGTGGCCACCAGCCCTTCATCTTCTTGGCACGAAAGATGGAGACCCGAGGGCTGGCCCGGTCCTTCGCCATCTCAACCGTACATTTACTGGATGACTTTGCCGGACGCACCATGTTGCTGAGATATAGCTCTATGGAGCCTGAAAGAGGAGGGGAAAAAACAGAACAATCGTGATTTTAGCACAAATGTTAGCTTTGGTGAGAGACAGTTTTAACTCACAAAATGCTGGATGTTGTATGAAGTAACTCATAAAGTGTAAACTTAAACTGATGGTAATGTTTTGCATTATCTAAATTCTAAATGTTTTTTTAAGGTATAACATGTTTTTATCACATCAACAACAACATATTTAACTCTTTCAGCAGCTTTCAAATTTAAAAAAATGGCCACATATTCAAACCTTTTAGTGAATTTACAGCATATGTAGTTTAGTCGGTTCTGGCTGTGTGTGTCTCACCCAAAAAGTCGTTGGCTGCGATGCGGTCGTAGTCCCAGACCTGCAGCACCAGAACAGCCGGCTGACGAAACTCAGACTCCTCCAGAGAGAAGATGGACTCCTTCTTTTTATACACTACTTCTTTCTACATAAAAGGGACAAATTTATTATTTAAACCTGTTCACAGTCAATACTGTCTGATATTTGCAAACTCGTTTCCAGCCACTCAGGTTTGAATTGGTTGTTATTCTACCACGAGATCGGTCTAATGCCTCATTTCCACATACAGTACATGTGTGTTTGGACCATAATTCTGTATGATATAAGCACCCTGTTCAATGTAAGGAATGTAAGGAAATGAGTTCATTTTCAGATGGATGGAAACGCTCCTGCAACAGTGGGAGATTTTAGCAGCTTTTTTGCATCCAGGTTTATGAAATATGCACATTAAATTATTGCAGCTGACGAAATAACTGAAACAAGACACAAAGAAGGTTAGGAAGTGGTTCTATCTGGTGTGCTGTAAGTGTTGTGAAGGACGTGTGAACCACTTTCAAGCACTGTATGTACTGCAAAAGCCAAATCTTACTCTACTATACATTGCTTTAGATTCTGAGATAGGGCAATGGTCATATATTTATTTATTTATTTTACATAAAAAACAACTTTAATCCTTTTAATAAGAACAATAGAAAAATGAAATAATGCAGGAAATGAAAGTGGCACGGGGGGCCTCATCAAATCCAGCCACCTACACAATATGTGTACCTCAGTAGGAAGGTAGTCGAAGCGGAAAACAAATCTCCAGTTGAAGTTTCCCTCTCCTGTTAGAGAGTTAAAGTGGACGTCAGTCTCCTGCTTGTCTCCATCCAATCCTTTAATCCAGCTGCACAGAAAGTACCACACATCACTGAGCCTTCACAGCTGAGAGAGGACTCAGGTAATGACCACTGAACTTGATCACAGTTATGATTTAGATTAAGTCCAGACAGTGATTGACTGGACCAAGCTGGACTGAGTCTTTTTAAGACTTATAGACATGTGAAGACTACTTTCAATAAATCTAACCCTTTAACATAGATGTCAGAGGAAGGAACGCCTGTGAACGGGTTGACGTCGTCCAGAAATACATCATCAGTATTCCAGATGATAACACGCAGCTCGTACCTGTAAGAATGAAAACAACAACAGAAATGACTACATTTTTAAACAAAATAACTTCTTTTATCTTCTGTTATTCTACATTTAACTGTGTGTTGACGTACTGCTCTGGTAGGCGGGGCTTTATGTCAACAAGGGGCGGGGCTGGGACATCAGTGGGAAACATGTCAACCCACATATGAAGATGACCCTGCAATATGCACAAACACACCCTGTTGATGTCCGTCAGCAGTTTCCCAACAGCAGCTGTGCTCAATGCTTGTACTGTGGTTACCTGTGGAAGTCCAGGATTGTCCGGGTTCAGCAGAGACCGCATCTCCACGTGTTCTGGCACCAGAGGAACAACTCCTGGGAGGAACTCACTCATGTCACCCCATCGATGCAGCACATTCAGAGCTGCATGTTCCTCCATCTCTGCCTCCTCCTCTGGAGAACGCTGGTTCTTCTTCAACAGACCTGAAAACAACATTTCTATTGGAGCTGCAGCTGCCTTTAGCCTAAGAGGTTGCTACAGTATGAGGGGAGTATTCCACCCAGCACTAGTTGTAGTACATGGTATTGCTTTTAGAAATCCCAAAGTGGGAATTAAAGACTGTTTACTTCTACTTTGTTCATTATGAATATCAGGATGCTCACATTTTAACGGCATCTGGTTACTTCTACCTGCCTCTACCTTCATTTAAATTTTTTTTTGTCTGTCCTACCTTCAGGTACTGCATCTGGTGGTATTTTGAAGATCTTGTTGAGTACTTTAACTTCTGACGTTCTGTACTCTGGAGAAGGGATGCCATTCTTCCTGCAGAGCTCAGCTAAAATTGTTGATGGCTTCTTTGCATCGCGCCACTTATTGTAGCCATCACTGCAAAGACAGACAGTCAGGTACACTTTTAAAGGTCCACAGAGAGATAAACATACATACTGGTACATACATCTAGAATCATTGCTGTGTTGCCTGCCACAAAATTATTAATCACATAAATAATTAATCAAAAAAACATGTGGTAGTGCTACATCATTGCACTAGCGCAAATAATTTCCAGTGATTCAGTGGGGGTTCTAAAGTGTTAAAGATTTTGTATTAGAGTATTATGCAGCATTGGTACTAAAAGCACTGGCACTATTATGTTATCACTCTAATGTGTCACAGTTGTTTTGGTTCTAATAAGTAGTTTTGACATTAACGTGGTCTAGTACTAGTTTTGGATCTGGTATTTACTTTTTTTATTTTTTTTTTTTACCAAGATAATATTGATTTTATAAGTTCATAGTGCTGATACTAGCATAAGTAGTTGTACTAACGTGTCGTAGTAAAGAGACAAGCTGCAGGAGGCCCGGTGGCGGCTGTAGAAACGGTTCTCCAAGTCAATTCGAGTCTCGCCGATAACATCATCAGATCCCACAAGATCGTGGTCCAGGACCATGATGGCCAACTCTGTCTCCAGTGGGAAAGACACCGTGAGTTCAAACACCCTGAAAGACAGAGTCAGTCAGACAGACAGAGGGAGACAGAGGCAGCTGGACTGACTTGTGGACAGATACTCACTCTCCAAATGTTGGGTTAAGTTGTTTGGGGATGTAGCGATCTTTGGTGTCCAGACTTTGGTCTCCCACCTTGACCACAAGGTATGGGTCGGCCTTACCATTCGGGTCCGCAGGAGCCAAGTTAATGGCCTGCAGGACACATACGGACAAAACTTAATTTATATTCAAAACCTAAATGCTAACAGAGACATTAAAATTAGCTCCAGAGACCATGGTGCAGCAAGGACCCGGCGTACACAGACCCGGTGGAAAACAATCAGTTAAAACAATATTGTTTTAAATTTCTTGATTAGCTAGAATGACTTCTGGAAAAAAATAATCAAAATTTAAAGAAAAATATGGTAATTCAACAAAAAACATCAAATACAAACAAAGCAGATATTTAACAATAAGTAAACAAGAAAATATTAAATGTGTAATAAAATGCAGCTAAATAAAACTATTACAAGATTCAGATGCTCTCAAATCAAACAAAGTTTTCTAATTTTAAATAAAATTTGTCAAACATCAACTGTATGCTGGTGAGTGGAGCAAAATAACTGAAAGGTGACATTAAATTACCAATAATGGTTTTAAGATCACCCATGACCTTGCATTTGAATAAGCAGGTACAAATAATGCATGGATGGGTAAATGGCTCTACAGGTACAGAGGTGCCAGTAACAAACATCAGGACACTAATTGCAGAATACAAGCACTTTACCAGGTAAACAAAACATTATCTGAAATAATGCAGCTGACGTCAATAACATGAATGTTTGTTTCAAGTGCCAATTTTTTTCAGTCTACATGTGAAGGAAATCAGAAACAGACAAGTACCTTGATGATGTAGACTCGGATTAAGACTTTGATTGGTGAGTTCTTAGGGATTCCATTGGTGATCTGACACTGGATATCGTCTTGGTCTTCTGGATTGATTGGATAAACCAGGAAGGAGCCCTGAGAATGGAGAGTAGGAAACAATGAACACAGAATCCTAGACAAACAAAGCAACACACAGAGCTCTATCAGCATTACCTTGTATTTTCCCATCAGCCTCTCTTCATCATTCTCCTCATCTTCCTCAGTGCTCGCTCTGCCTTTATACAGAGGAAAGATCTGCAGCCAGTCCTGAAACTGACTGAACTCTGATTCCAAATCACCATTATATATCTAAACAAAAACACAGGGATATAATATGACTTTGCTCTTTAAAACCAACAGTTGCTGCTCAGTTTTAATCACCAGCAGCATCATGATTGACTCCAAAAATAGTGAACTGTTATGTATTATTAAGTCTAAGATTTCTTTAGGTTATGTTTTTCTTCAGAGTCTAAATAATTAACAATATATACATGTCAGCCTTCTAAACTATCTCCAATAAAATTAGTTAAACATAGTTAAGTCTGAGATAAACCTCAAGACTTTCTAAAATCACACATGATGCAGTTCAGTGCAATCTTGGTTTTTTATTATTAATCTACCCACTAAGACAAAGTAATCTGAATAAATGTAAAATAGCTTTTTACATGCACACATTACAAATTGCACAAACATTAATATGACAAAATAATTCATTATCCCTTGATTATAACACTTAGATCTACATTTAATTTTCTAGATTGTAAAAATGTTGTATTTGTGACAATATGCATTTGAGAGCCATACAATTAAAATAGAGGCTTTAGGTAATCAGCTGCAAGGTGGTGGTCAAAACTGAAAGTGGCAGCATCACCATTTAGCAGACACAACGACAAGACATGTTATCGTTATGGTCAAAATTTTACTTTGCAATGTTGGCAAGTGTAACATTATTTTACATATCTTCAGATTACTTG
Source organism: Melanotaenia boesemani (assembly GCF_017639745.1). Lineage (NCBI taxonomy): Eukaryota > Metazoa > Chordata > Actinopteri > Atheriniformes > Melanotaeniidae > Melanotaenia > Melanotaenia boesemani. The sequence goes on along the minus strand of NC_055684.1, from coordinate 17,298,718 downwards.
ACATCTGTGTGGATTCAAACACATATTTACCAGTACACTAAGTTACTCACAGATATTTATTACATATTTGTAAATCATGTGATACACATTTGTAACCATGGAAGTCCTCTTCAAGTCAGGGGTTAAGGGGTTATGACTTCATACCTTCAGTGTAGCGATCTTCTTGCGTTTTGGAGGCTCAGCCTCAATCACCACAACTTCCTCCTCCTCCTCCTCCTCAATGTTTGCCATGGTCAGATTAGCTCCATCTGTAGTAGAAAACTCAATTAATACTGACAATCACAACTCAGATGAGATTTTTATATATTTTTTTTCTCTGTTGTACATCCTGATATTATTGTTCACACAAGTTTTTCTTTTAAGATGCTGACTTCACTGATATGACCGCCATTATCTGAGAGCCAAACCCTATCTAGCGCCACAGAAATTCCATTTTGCCTCTTTACTAAAAAGGACTATTAGTCCTTTGAAACGCCGTGTTTACACTGGAAAACTATCAGCAACATGATAAAAAATGCTAAAATATACACATGATTTAATTTTTCATTCTAGTTCCTCCCATCACTTTATGGCGATGTGGCCACATTCAAAGTTTGGATGAGTTTTTTTCAGATCTGAGTCACATAACGCAGAATCATTTTTAAAATATTCCATTTCTAGCTGAGTGTAATCACCTGCCTTGCCTTTTTTGCATAAACAAAAGCATATAGAAATGTGATCTTTCACTCTGGAGTCAAAGAACATTATTTTCACTCCATCCAAAACCATATACTTTGGCAAATGGTGCATGTCTTTATGAAACATTACATGTCCTCCCTCAGGTGTATCTGCATGGACACAGATCTGAACCATGAATTCAGATGGAAAATTGTTAGTTCATCCATATTTTCAGTGATTGCTGTTGAAACAGCTCTATCACATTTCACACAAAGAAATATAGATAATCATAGCTGAAATCACACAGCAGGAGCTAAACTCTACCTGTCTCTGCATGCTCTTCCATCTCCTCCTCCTCCTGCACACAGAAACACATCATTCAATAAAGAAAATCATTAAAGTTGTTTTTTCATTTTGGATAAAAACAGAAGAACCTGAGTGACATTTTTTACCTTGGATTTTACAGATCATATATTATATTTTCTCATTGCATAATAGTGTGAAATGTTACATTCATTTTTGACTGGTACTGTAACCAAAAGTCACAGTTAAGTCTACATCTCACCTGCTTCTCCAGCTCCTCCAGTGAGGCATAGTACTTAGACCACCAGTCCAACTCCTCCTTCTCAGGGGCTTCTTCCTCTAGCTCCTCCCCTTTCTTTGTCAGCTTTGTCAAGGGCACCTAAATGCATTTAATTGTATCAGTTAGAAAGTTTAGGTTTTAGTTGCATGCTGTTGAAACCAATTTATTGTGTTTCTAACAGAGAACTTAAGACGCTCACATTAACCATCCTCATGGGGTTGATGGGAATCTTGGACTGTGCGACTGAAAGGCCACTGAGTCCCATGTTCTTCACTGACATCAGAGGGTTAACGTTCATTGACTTCTTCCTCGCTGAAGAGACATAAAAACTGTGTCCATAAAAAGTTTTAGAAGTTGACTTCGACTACATAGTCTTCCAGAGAAGGGTCATTTGATGTTACTGTGTCTCATCAGCTGTTTAACAAGCTGTTTTATCAGGGTTTGCCAGACAACAGGGGACGCCCATGCTCGCTGTGAGGGATTGTACACCTTATCCAGGATAAAACAGCTGTCTTATCTTTCTTACAAAAAAGAAAATGAGAGACTTGTCTAACTTAAACCATTCCAAATGTATTGTTTCTTTTTATACATCTGGTATTTTTGTCACAAATGAAACAGCTAAGATGTTTAAAAATAACAGTGAAACTTCTGTGCTCTCCGTCCTCTGAGCAGAATAGAAGGTGGCTCTGATGCTACAATAAACATCAAACGTTTCTTAAATAGGAAAATAATCATTATAACAAAACTGAAAAGCAACTTTGACTCTATCCCAAACAACTTAGGCAAGTTTATTTGTATAGCACATTTAATATACAAGACAATTCATCATACTTCAAACTTAGCCATAATAACCAGGTGCATTAGGTGGGTAAAACCTTGATTTCTCGAAAAGTCATCATTAAATGCCATACTTATATGTACTATAATAAGCTAAATAACATAAATTAAAATAATCATAATCATAATTATATTGAAATAGTATAATTACTTATTAAATGTCAACAAACTACTAGCATGCTACTCTTCATAACAAATGTTACCTAAAACCTTAGTTCTGTATTTCTGTATTAAACCAAACTATTGGAGATAAGTGAGGTCATGTACGCAGCCAACAGGGAATCATTACTTTAATCTGTATCATGTGTCATTACTTCAGCAGCACCCCACACAGAAAAAAGTCGGACGGGGACCCTGCCATTTCTAAACTCTACTCTGGAAGTCAGGTGACCTCAACAGCCATAGTTTTATTGAAGGTAAACATTGTAAATGATCACAGATAAAAGGCAAAGTTGGACCAAACATGAAGTGGCAGAACGGTATGACAGAGTATTTAAATGATCCTTTATTTAACAAGTGGCTCTGTGCTAGGAGTGACAAGAGTTGCACTGTTTTTCCGCTCAGCTTGTCTCTACTCAATTCAATGGTCCAGGCTACCGTTAGCTCAGCTAAAGAAAATGCGCTTTTAATTAGACATTTGGCAAAAACATTGTGCAATATAATCTGCTCTTTTGGTGGGTCAAACAACTTTGTACAAACTTACTTCTACTAGCTAAAATTAATCAGGTCAGATAAATAACACTGTATCTCTGTAGTTCTAGGTGATGGCACTTAAATAAACACATGCATGCAGAGGAGAGCTGCAGTTCCCCCCTCCTACATTTGCTCTTTACATCAGAAAAATCAAATCATTACATTAATTTAATAGTTAGTCTTGAAAATGAACACTTGTCCAGACCCAGGAACTGTGACAACAAAAATTTACATATGTGTGCAAAACCAGGGTTTCATTCAGATATCTTGACTTTATTTCACAAACTGAGACAACTCTATCATATTGTACATTGTTTTAGCACAACATGTCTCCTTGTACTTTAACTATAAAATCTACATTCTGTACAATTTCTTTCTAGACCAAGTTTAACTGTATAATGTAAATATGTTATTGGTGTAACACTCCAATTTGTACATTGAAGATCATTAAAGATGTACATTTGTTTATTATTATTTGTAAATGTCTGTTTTGGGGTATTTTACTTGTATAAAAGTAATGACAGTCGACTACAATAGTTTCACTGTTTGACTCATATTTTCTAATGCTACTAAAATTTTATTTTTCTTACAAATAATGAAATGAAAAAGACCGGCTAACATATAATAAATTAGGCTTTACTACTTTATATAGTTAGGTCTTTTAAATCAGAAAAATGTAATAATAATCATTTTTATTATTAAACAAAGAAAATCCACTACATCTACTCTAAAGTAAAACCTGGTTTTCATTTTCCTTTGACAATATTTTTCCCAGCTTTTATTTTATACAGTTTCAAACTTTTTTTTTTTTACCATAAATTCAAATATTAAAAATGATTAATGCTTAATATTTAATCCCATTTAAATGAAACAACCTTTGTCTTTGTCTAATGAGGTTGCTTGCCATGACCAATATGGCGGAAGAGTTGGAGCATCTCAGAAACAGGCTGAGGCGGTCGATGTCTTTGCCGAAGAAGACCAACTTCTACTTTTGAGGCCACCAGAACTGAGTTGAGATATGGTGTCCAGTATCTACCCGGCAGTCAGGTACTTTTGCATTACTTTAAACCAGTGGGTCCCCCAAGTAGTACAGGGGGTCCCAGATGCTTTGAACATTCATAGCCATTGTGATTAAAGTCCATACATTTTCCATATTTTCAGAAAAAAGTAAATCATATGTTGTTAATTTAACTTTGGCTTTATGAAAGGACAAAAGTCAGCCAGAATATGTTATTTATGGTGAGAATCTCACTTTTGAAAGCATAAAACTAAGCATGGTTTCAGCACGGGGTGGGGCAGGGGGTCTATAGCTTTTTAGTATTTGCATGAAGGGGGTACCCAAGGAAAATAGGTTGGGGACCACTGCTTTAAACTGTCATGCAAACAGTAACCAAGTTTAAACTTTAAAGTTTAAACATTTCTGATAAAACTTACTGAAGACATACAGAATTTACAGTACCTGTTATAACTTTTAAAGCTGTTACCTTTGAGTTTTGGCTCATCCTCTTCCTCCTCTGCTTCCCTTTCAAGATAATAGTCCATAAGGTTCTGGACCACATGGGTCCCAACCAAAGCAAGATGTCCGAATGCCCGGTGCTCCACCACAAACACTGTCAAAGGAGGATGGAGGTAGGACTGCTCTGGCAGCTCCTGATTAAACCAAATATAGAAAAAATAAAAACATTTTATGGGATGTTAGTTTTGTCCCTGTTCTGTATGTAAATCATACAGGTTTGTATTCTAAATGCATTTGAGCCACATTCCAGTAACTAATGACAGAAACTGACCACATCAATGTAGCGGACAACCTCTTTGAAATTTGGGTTGGTTTTGTAGCTCTGGATCTCCTCAGACTCCAGCTGTCGTCCTGCACACTCCACCCTCACCATGGGGCGCTCCACCTCAAACAGGTGTACCCTCTTCAGCTCCCGCAGACCCCAGAACAGCACCTGAAAACAAGAGCATTAGAGAATGGGCCCCAACATCATCAAAGGACAGAATTCTGTGAGTAATTCAAACCTTTTGGGTGTACCCACAGTCTGTTTACATCGGTTCAGCAGTGCCTCTCATCTGTTTTTCAGCTTGTCATTTTTCCCCAAATTGTACACTCTGCTGCAGCAGCAGCTTCATGATCAGCGCACAAAAAAGAAATTAATCAGCAGATTTTCATCCTCTGTTTCCATCTTGGTGCACTGCAGCGAATATTTTGGATTAACACATCGCAGAGAACAGTGGACTTCTGAAGAAACTTTTCCAGGTGATGTGGTTTTGGCTGACCATAATTTGGATATGAAGGACAATTTGTGCTTTATGTTTGCAGAAGTAAAGTCGGCTGCAAGTACAACGTGTCAGCTTGATGAACTGGATGATGAGAAAACAGGTGAGGTGGTGCACCTGGGATTTCATGTAGAAAGGGTTACTGGCTACAGATGCAATAAGTATGTGATTTTAATGCAACAGAACCAATCTGGATGACACGTCCATGTGCAGATGAGAACATCACTTTCCACCACCAGATAGTGATGTTTCTTGTTTTGTGATTATGAGTCCCAATGTTGTTTTTGACATTAAATCACAACATTCAGGATTGTTCACTCTTTTCAGTCATTTCAGAGTAAATCTTCTTCCGGCCCTCGACGAAGGCAGACGCTTTTGCTTCTCTCTCCTTCCTCCCCACTCTGCCCTGCTACTTGTCCTGTCATCTCTGAGACTCTCTATGCATTTCTGTTCTGAATCTAGAATCTAGAAAAATTCGGACACTGTCGGCAGCCACTGGCAAGCTGCCGGATTTCTGTGCCGGTGTGTGTCGAGCTATGAACAATCAGACTTTGGAGTTGCAGGAGCTTAATCATAAACTGGATGCTATTCTAGCTCAGAATGGCAAGCTGGTTGCAATTCTGGAGCTCGTACGCGGGGTGGACACCAACTTGGAGAAGTCGTCGGCTCGGCTGGATGGAAATTGACCCACAAATTCGGATGATTTAGAGTCGCCAGTGGGACCACTGAGAAACTCAAGGCAGACAAAACAGCTCTGGCCTGAAACTAAAACAAATGCTGTTATCTGATTCGGCTCCCTGTACTGGTCTTGGATGGCTGGTTATAAAGTTCTCCTGGAAGGTTATGTGTATGGATGCTCAGAGCCTTCAGTCGCTCTGCTCCCCAGCTCTGGAACTCACTTCCATCCGAGATTAGGAACATCAACTCCCTTCCATCATTCACATCTGCACTCAAAACCCACCTGTTTAAACTGGCATACTCCCTATAACCCATGTACAGTATACTGACTGTTTTGTGTAATTTTTATATCAATGTCCGTTATCTCTTTTAACTCTTATGTAATTTATATTTTTATTGTCTTTTTATTTATTTTTCTTTTTGTGTACGGTGACCTTGGGTGTTTGAAAGGCCCCAAGAAATAAAATGCATTATAATTATTATTATTTTATGTACTGAGGTGTGTTTTTTTTTGTATCTCAACACTGGGCCCTTAGGCCCAGCGTGGAGATGCCTTTTTTTCCTCTATCCTCATGTTATTCCCCTCATGTTATGTTTTCCATCTATATCTAATACTAATATAGGTGCGCCGCGCTGTGGCTGCTGCCTCAGTCTGCCTGATCCTGTTTGTGCTTACATGTTGTTGCTGTCTAGTCTTGGACGGGTTGTACTGGAATACATTTCGTTGTACTTGTGTCCTGCACTTGTATAATGACAAATGAAGAATCTTGAATCTTGAATCTTGAACTTGAATTTTGAATTTTGAATCTTGAATCTTGATCTGCCATCAGATTCAGCAAAGCTCTTTGTATATTTTATTGTTCTTCTAATAAATAAATAAATTTGATTGTATTTTTGATTGCTTACACATTTCTGCTACTCCTTTTGTTTAAACATAATGTATTAAATTAATTAATCCTGTATATTTTTTATATATTTATTTATATGTCCCATTTACATGCAGGATATATTAATTTATCAGAAATTAATCCACACAGATGAACTGTCCTCTGAGCCAGGAATCCCCCAAAACACACCTGCAACATACCAACAACGTGTCTGTCAGAGTGTTACCTCAATCCTGAAGGTTTTCAGAACAGGTCGAACTCCCTCTGGGATGATGTAACAGCTCTGCTCATCTAAATAGGTCAATTCCTGAGGGTCCACACTGATGGGGAGACATGGCTGCAAAGAGAATGTATATATATATATATATATATATATATATATAGTTATTTAAATGTATGTTAGATTAATTCATGCATGCTGTCTTTTAGTATTTCGGTTAAAGCATTTTTCACATTTAATACAGCTTTAATCTGATTTTGCTCGTTAGTTCCATTGCTTTTACTTTTCTTTATAATTCATAAACCAAGAATTTATCTAAATTATTCATAGCATTTTAAGTGGAGGTTAAACTATAAATGATTTCACCTGAGATGCCAATAATGGCCAACAAAAATGGTGTTTACACAACAACGGTAACTGCATATCATGAAAACCTATAGGAGGAAGTGAAATAATGATTTTCTTTCTGTTGTTGTTCCTTTCTACATTTATTTTAATCTGAACAGCTTATTTTCCTTGTAGATATTTGTTTTCCGTTGGCAGAGACTACTGTGCATAATAACTTACAGTAAGTTTATTCAATTGCTAAACAACTGATGAACTCCAAACAAGCAGCTACTGGCTTCCAAAATGGCACTGTTTTGCAGCTGAACTCATTTAAGCTCAATCACTGTGCAAAAATACATCAATCCAAACATTTTTCTGTTTGTGCTACATTTCACCATCTGATTGTATTTAACTTCCAGTCAGACCAGAAACAGTGCAGCAATGATACAGGATAATAGACTGTCAACATTTAATGGTCTCTCAAACCCTATTTATGCTTCAATTATGACCTCAACTTATTTACCATGGACTAATTTAAAAGTACAAACTCTGCTATAAGGACATCATCTTATCAGAGACTGATTGACAGATGTTACCTCTCCAAATCCAGAGTAGTCAAGCTCGATGAGCTCAAAGGCAGCCAGCAGCTCCCCAGCAGGAACCCTTCCTCTGCTGATGTCATAGAAACGCAGACGGGGCTTTTCGTAGAACTGCTCCACTGTTTTAAACTCGGGTTCGGCAAAAGCTCGACCCAGAGGTTCCGGACTGCCCTGGACATACACACAAACACATACACATGGTGGACTGTGTCACGACGTTCATAAATTTTTTTCCTCTTCCTTCTTCCATTTCTTTGAATTTTTTGAGTCAGGGTTTAAAAGAGAACTAAGTAAACCTGCAGATTATATTTTCAGGTTTCACTTATTTGACTGTTGTGCGTGCCTACGCACTGAACAGCACTTCAGAGTAACCACCCTTTTTGGAGTCCTTGGACGGAGTTGGAAAGCACTCCTTCCAGGGACTCCCTCATTCTGCTGAGGGACTTCAATGCTCATGTGGGCAATGACAGTGAGACCTGAAGGGGCATGACTGAGAGGAATGGCTCCCCTGATCTGAGTCAGAGTGCTGTTTCATTATTGGACTTCTGTGCTCATCATGGATTGTCCATAACAAAAACCATGTTCAAACATAAGAGTGTTCAAATGTGCACTTGGCATCAGGACACTAGGCTACAGTTCACCACCGATGACCTGGTGGTGAGTTTGCTCAGATGGCAGGGGACAATGCCAGTCAGAAATCCCTAAACTAGTTGGTGGACACTAGTAGTGAAGGATGCCATCAAGCTGAAGAAAAAGTTCTATTGGGCCTTTTTGGCCTGTGGGACCACAATGGTGAAAAGACCTGCAATGAGTTTGCCTAATTCTTCACAGACAAAATCCAGAATATCAGACAAGCAGTTGGTTCATCAACAGCAGGTTCAAGACTGCTGAACTAAGTCGAATTTGTTTCCAGTGAGGGTTGGCGTCCGCCAAGTCTGCCCTTTGTCACCAATTCTGTTTCAATTCTTTTTTCAGATGATGTGGTTCTTTTGGATTCATTGGACCATGACCTCCAGCCGATTCACAGCCGTGTGAAGGGGTTGGGATGAGAATGAGCACCTCCAAATCCAAGACCATGGTCCTCAGATGGAATAGGGTGGAGTGTTGTCTCCAGGTCGGATATCAGCTCAAGTATCTCTGGGTCTTGTTCACGAATAAGGGATGGTTGAGGCGCGAGATTGACAGGCAGATCGGTGTGACAGACAGTGATGCAGACTCTGCATTGGTCTGTCATGGTGAAAAAGGAGCTGAGATAAAAGGCAAATTTCTCGACATACCGGTCGATCTACATTCCTACCTTCACCTATGATGTGGGTAATGGCTAAAATGAGTTTCCTCCGCATGGTGGCTGGACTCTTTCTTAAAGATTGACTGAGAAGCTCGGTCACCCGGGAAGGGCTCAGAGTAGAGTCACTAGACAGATAAAGAACTGAAGAATAACAGTGTCACAGGGTTACCATGGCGTCATGATCATAGATGTTGATAATGATGAGCGGTGGGTCTCGTTGGAGCTGCTCTTTGGTTCCTTCCAGTAGAACTCTGTCAAACAACAAACACTCACACCAGCAGGGGGAGAGGGTGTCTGGCAACACCTAAACAAAAAAAATACAGGTCAGTTTATAATTATAGATATGAGTAAATAGGTTTTATTTTGTCTTCTCTGGGTTACGAAACAGGGAATACAGTGTTTCAGGCAGTGGACAAGTGATAGATTATAATGTAAATCTACTGTAAAGTGAAGTTGTTTAAGTGAATAATTAAACCAGTGGAATGGTTGTACGTACCCGGGTAACCTGACACTGTGTAGAAAAGACCACCCTTGCAAAAGGATCTGATAGGCCATCATCATCCGCAGCCATCAGGCCACGCCCCTGGTACAGGTGACATCGAAGCTGGAAGTACCTGCTGTCTGCAGAGAGATACAGAAAGGTCTACCAGACCAGACTCCTAAAGATCCACGATGAATTGCCCCCACTCGGATAGGCCAGTTGACTCACCCTGACAGGAAAGACTAACAGGAATCTTCATCCTCTCATCCACAGAGACCAGCCTCCTCTGCACTTCCTCCCCCTCCTCCTCATCCTCATATTTGGGCATAAACTCCTCTGGCAGGCTGTTAATGGCTTCCTTACTGTATTTGACAGGACCAAGCCACAGGTAGACCTCCAATTTTGCAAAGACCTCATTGGCTGAACATCCTGGTGACTAGAAAGACAGATAGGCACATGACTTTGATTCCAGAAAGGCAAACAGAATGAACAGAAAGAAACAAGCTTATAAGATGATTCAGGTCAGATTGTAAGAGCTGCTAAGGATGTTAGAGAACAGAAATTATCAATAACTTAAAAAATTCAGCATCAATAAGGATTTTGGATAGAAAATTTCTTGGATAGAAAAATGGAAAATCTTCTTTGGGAAGTTACGCTCTCTGGCCAAAAAGGTGAAAAGTCACCATCTGGATTTACTAAGCAAATATTTAGGACCCTCCTATTGGATAATTACTGCATGAGCAATTATCTTTTACCTGACAACAAGTTATTTAATCCCAACTGATACGATGAGTAGCTTCTCATTTCTTAAACAACCTTGTGGAAAGACACATCCCGTGGTGGCGGAAAAGATGTTAGTCAAATCAAAGGAGGGTCAAATCGCTGGCATGTATCAAGCAGAGAAAACATCTAAGGAGATTGCAGAAACTACTAAAACTGGGTTAAGAAATTATCAATGCATTATTAAAAACTGGAAGGATAATGAGGAACCATCATCTTTGTGGAAGAAATTTGGTTAGAAAAAAATTCCTGAATGATCATGATCGGCAATCATTTAGATGCTTGATGAAATCAAATCGAAGGAAACAACTGTAGAACTCAGGGCTATGTCCAATAGTGAATGTAAGAGCATTTCCACATGCACAGTGTGAAGGGAACTCAAGGGATTGGGACCTAACAACTGTGTAGCTATAAGAAAACCTCTAATCAGTGAGGCTAAACAGAGGAAAAAGGCTTCAATTTGCTAGGGAGCATAAAGACTGGACTCTGGAGCAATGGAAGAAGGTCATGTGGTCTGATGAGTCCAGATTTACCCTGTTCCAGATTGTTGGGTTCATCAAAGTAGTAAAAGAGGCCGATGAAGTGATGCAGCCATCATGCCTAGTGCCTACTGTACTAGCCTGTGGGTTCTATGATCTGGGGTTGCTGCAGTTGGTCAGGTCTAGGTTCAGTAACATTATGGGCCTAAAGAATGAGGACAATGACTTCCTGAATATGCTGAATGAGCAGGTTTTTCCATCAATGTATTTTGTCTTGCCTTGATGGAACGGCCATATTCCAAGAGGACAATGCTAGGGTTCATTGGGCTCAAATTGTGAAAGATTCATTCAGTGAACATGATATAATTTTTTACACATGGATTGGCCACCACAGAATCTAGACATTAACCGAATTGAGAATCTTTGGGATGTGCTGGAGAAGGCTTTGTGCAGTGGTCGGACTCTCCCATCATCAATACAAGATCTTGATGAAATATTAATGCAACACCAGATGGAAATAAATCCTGTGATGCATGAAGCTTATCAAAACTATGCCACGGCCAGTGCATGCTGTAATCAAAGCTAAAGGCAGTCCAACGAATATGGAAGTGTATTAGGGCCACTGAAGAAAAAAAAAAAAAAAATAGAATTCTGAGAAAAAAGTCAGAATTCTGACTTTTTTCTCAGAATTCTATTTTTTATTTATTCGGTGGCCCTAATACTCTTCCGTAAACAAAATATTAGAGTGTCAGACCTTTTTCTTGTCTGCAACTTATTTTTTGGCCAGGCAGTGTATTTTAATTGGGTCTTTCATGATCATTTTCTTATGCTACTGATAATGTCTGAATCTTTTACATTAAAGAAAAAATAGCTATTTTTCTTGTGAGCAGACATGTAAGTAAAATAAATATCCTCTACATTACCTAAATAACTTGTTTTAAGCTGCACCGGTGGCACAAAGTCTATACCACTGTGTAGATTTAGTGAGTAAAATTTAACTTTTGTTAACACTGTTTAAATGAGTGACAGTAAATGCGGATATATGATGTTGGCTGTATGATTTTGTTAGATAAGGTAAGTGGGTTAATGAAAATTCATGTATCAAGGTTAAATTTACATTGTGTATTCAAATTATTGAATAAACTATTCATCTGATTCCAGATCTTGCAAGAAGGTGCCTATAATACAGAGACAAGCATAAAATGAATCATTTTCCCTGATTATAGCAGTTTAGTGAGAAAACATTTAGAAGATGCGAGTCAAATATGAGTCGAAGTAATCACTCCTGCCAATTATCCCATTAAAATGAACAGATTCAGGAACAGCCAATTAAACTTTAAGCATTTTCCATGATAATATACAGAAGAGCTGGTGATTCATTTAGATATTAAAAGGTAACCTTCATGTAGAGGGTTGTGATCCGGCCACAATCCTGCCCCTTCTGCTCCTCCACCAGTGAGTACAGGATGGTGTGGGCGGGAATCCTCACATATGCCAGTCGCTTGCTTCCGCTTAGCAACCAGAGGAAAACATCTGGAATGGTACTCTGGGGCTGGATGGAAGTGGATGTGAGAGAAACTCAGTCAAACTACATGCAGCTTCTTGCTGTGGCCTACACTGATGTGCCGTCTCTATGACATCTGACCTCTGCAGCCAGTAGGCGGAGCTTCTTTAGCAGTTTCCTGGTTTCAATCAACCGCTGTTTGGCTGTCTTTCTGGTGATCCTCCGCCTGGCCCTGACTGCCTGTCTGGCAAGCAGGACCTGGAGACGGTCAGGCATTCAGTCAGACAGAGAAGGAGAATAAACAGATAACATTAAAAAAGGAACAAAGCTGAAAACAGACTCACCAAATTCTTCTTGATAAACTCCTTTCTGCATTTGTCCAGATTGTTGGGGCGAAATTGAGATCTCCTCTCTGAGAAAGCACTGAACTGTCTGTGGAAAAAGAGGACAATGGACAGAAGAAGCACGGTCAGTCAGAATGCCAGACAATAATAAGAATAAATCAAACCAAACAGAATCTTTTTAGATTTCATTTTTTAGAAGTATACAGACTTGCAAGAGGCCACCAGCTCCAGCAGCACTTCAACCAAACGCTCCTTCACTTTGCTCTTTGGCCTCCTCATCAGAATTTCTACCTCATTAAGACCAATCTCCTAAAAGGCAAGAGGCGAGTGATGTTGGGAATGTTGTAGGCATTGCTCAATAGACATGGCAAAGAGAAATGTCTTGACTCTCACCAGCCTGTCAGCCATCTTGCTTAGCCAATTAGCCCGATAAAGACGAAAGCTGTGATCTTCAAACTGACTCCAGAGAAACAGACAAGGTTTCAGTTTCGCTGAGGGAGGCTGGAGTTGAAGACACTGATATGACCTGAGAACAGATAAAAAAACAGAGAAAAACAATTTAAGACATGGACAGATTAAATTAAATAATGGAGGGACTCGTGCTACTTCTACAAGAATCACTTCATGGAATATATATCAGACTGCAAAGATAAATCCTTTGCACATGGAAAACTTCAAATAAGGAGTAGGAGGAATATTTTTTCTGAAAATGTCTTTGATGCACAACCCTTGGCCAAATGTTTGCACATTTGCACTGACATATATTTACATATTATTTTTAAAAGTAATTTGATCATAATCAATTTTTACAACAGCCTTATAATAACAGATAAAGTTTACAGCTTTGGAAAATACAAAGAAAAAAAAACATATGATACTTTCTAAGTTAAAAAATCAGATTTGCTTTACAGGAAGCTTTGCTAGATGAGTTTGGGAAGACCTGATGCATGTGTTTTTTTGTTTGTTTTACTGGGATTTTTCTAAATCATACCACCTAATTATCAGACAATTTTAGAAACATATTTTTTCTTTTACTGTGACATGTTCGCACTGTATCATTTCAAGCTTCTTGTCATTTAAAAAGATCTTTTTTGCTGCCATACATACATACATGCATACATACCTAGCATTGGCCAAATTATCAGAGGGAATTGGGGCTTGAATTTCATTCAAGTAAACATCAACAAGTTATTAGCATTCCGAGCCATGATTAAGGGTTTTTCACTGTCACTGTGAAAACTATTAATAATACCTCCTAGTCAGGCCTCCTGACTGTAATATTGAGCATCCACATACAGAGATTTTTATTTTTATTTTTTTTTGTTTTCATGCAAAATAAGAGTAATTCAGAAACTTTTTTATACTATAAAGATGTCCTCTTAAAGGGAAAGAGCATCAAATTGTTTGGATGGATTGATGATTGGTTATTTACCTTATATACTCGGTGGGCTGAGGTCTCATCGGAGCAGACAGAGATCTGTTCTCAGCTTCAGGATTCTGCATCTCTTCTCTGTCCAACTCATCCTCTGACTCCAGCAGACGGTGTGTGTCAGTCAGATCCTCCCTGCTCCTCCTCAACTCCTCTCTGCTTCTTCTTAGCTCCTCTCTGCTCTGGCTTTTCTTGGATTTCTCAATTCCAACTGCCTTCCCATTATTCCCTACCAAGTATAAAAAAGGGTTTCTGAGGTTTGATGCTGGTAATAAAATGTGACTCCTGAATCCCAGGGAGCCAAAATACTCAAGCTCAGGAGTGGCCTATATGCCCATCAGTGCTGCTGTTTGTGACTGATTTATTGAAACAAATAGTTTGAAACCTGAATGGTCAGAAACTTATGATTTATTTCTGAAAACTGCAGTTGGTTTGTCCTACTGGCAAACCTATTTAGACAAACTCATTTTGTAACATAAACAGTTAAAAGAAAAACATAATTGTAATAAGCTTAGCTAAGTCTATCAGTCTCAGAGTGGTTCTAATATCAGTCACAAATTATTTGATCTTTACCTATTGAAAGTTCAAAGGTTAGTGGTTTTGTTCCTACAGATGGATCAATCATAGTGACTTCAAACAGAGATGCAAACAGCAGAAACTCCTCCTTCTGTCCCAAAAAACCCTAAGGACAAAAACACAAGAAAATAGATGAGAACTTGTCAGTCTGTTTTCTACCCAAAATCTTAAAACTGACTCTTGCGGAAATGTAGTTCTTTAATTTTGTTTGTTTGTTTGTTTGTTGGTTGGTTGGTTTGTTTGTTTGTTTGTTTTTAAATACTTAATACATCTACATGTGGAAACAGAACCAAACTTGTCAGCTTCCAGGTTGGGGTCAACTTTTTAGGTTTGGTGATCAAGATCTAGGTTTATCTATTATAACTTTAACCCTCTAAACACCAAAGTTGCAAAATTGGGACAAGCAGGCCATATCTCCAGAAAAAGAGCTCAAACCTGTTACCACTTTCTACCATGGCTGACCTTTGAATCGGTCATAAGTCATAGTTGTAGTTATAGTTATAGTTATAGTTATAGTTATGCCACAATATGAAATTAGATGAGTAATTTTTCTGCCATCATAAACTCTGGTTCGTAATAATTTTTTTTTCTCATTTACAGTATGTCTTGAAAACTCTGCTGCTAAAAGGGTTAACACTGTACGACAGATTATAAGCAGTACCGTTTTTATATTTCATCTCAGAATGAGAGTCTCTACTGTTGTTTTGCTGCCCACTTTTTCTTCACTCTTTAACATGTGCATTTAAATGTCAGGCATCATTCTGTTGTATAACTTCACTTCTGCATGTTGGAAATCAAAAATTATAACAAGCATTTAAAAAAAAAGTTAACATTTCTCTTATTAAACACTTTTTTCATTCAAATTCAACATTTTTTTTTAGAAAATTCTATAGAAACACAACAAAGGAAGGATGATATGTGAGACACAGGAAGGGGAAAAATACATGAATAAAAAAAGATAAAAGGCCAAAGAAAATCATAAATATTCAATGAAAACAGAAATGAAAAAATAAAATGAGTTACTCTGAAATATCACAGGGTCACCTGTCATGCAGTTTGTTTAACATGACTCATAATGATGTTGAAGTGGTGATTGCACTGACCTCAGGGAGGGGATGGATCTCTTCAATTTCCACAGTGACAGACTCTGGTACCTCAACTCCTGCTTCCCCGGATTCATCAGCCAATCCACTCACAGCTGCAGACTCTACAACATCAACAAGTTTAAAAAATGTAGTTCCTTTATCTTATTTTTATTTGGCTTTTAGAACATGTAAATCAATGAGTTTCTCAGTTATTAAGTTGTGTTTGTTAACCATTGAATAAAATTTGCTTCCAGAAATGCCTGTAATAAAACATTAAAATTGTATTAAGATTATCACATGAAAAAAATACACATTCTCATTACCTCATCCTTAGCAAACTAACCTTCCTTCATCTCCTTCTTGCTGCTTTTTTTCTTCTTCTTTCGTCCTAACTTCCCCAGTGCTCCTTTCACCTTCAGGGATAAACAAGAATTAGATTCACGTAATATTAAAGGTCGTTAAAGATTGAGGAGGTGGCAACACAGTAACTGAAATAAACATTGAAAAAATTAAATAATTTCCTGACTTGTGATATACTGTCACTGCAAAGTTTTGAATGTTCCCACAGCCTGAATCTGAGAGGTACCTTTGCCCCTGCACCAGATCCTGTTTCCACGGCGATGGCAGAGGGGGAAGAGTAGACCTCCATGCAGAGAGCAAGGAGGATTCGCCCTCTATAGAAGATCCCTTCACCTAGGCCCTCATTCAGTGCCTGAAAAAAATGAATGAATAAATAAATAAATAAGAGAGATGTTACTTTTTCATATTTTAATCAAAACAGCTAGCCTGACTGGCCATAGTATCACTACTTAATTTCAATCGTCACCAAGAAAGCAAACAAATGCATTTCCGTCACACATTAAAATCAATCTTTGACTGTTTTTTGTTTTTTGTTTTTTTTTTTAACCTGGTGGACATCTCCGAGGGTGGAGTTCTGCGGTGAGCCATAAAGATTAACCCAACTTGGACCGAAGGTGGGGTTGAACCCTGCAGACAAGAGACAAACAAAATATTTCATTTAAACAATAACAGCCTGGAAAAAACATGTGATTTGTATTAATAGGTATTCAGTGATAGCAGCTGTTTGTGTAAAACAACATGAGGTACTTATAAAAAAGATGTTTTGACATCAATCACTCCACAATAAATTTATGTAAGTACAGCTAAAATAATTATTGAATAATCAATTAGTCTTTTGATAGAAAAATAGAGCTTTAAAGATAACATTTCTGATCATATTCAGTTGGTGTTTAAGTTATCCTTTGGTAAGTGGAAAGAACAGGAAGCAGGTATGGTTGAATTTATTAATGGACACAGTAAACATCAGCTCTGTTTTTCTTAAAACGATTAAATAGTTCAGCCCATAGGGCATCATAGCAACTAAAAGCCTTTCATAACCATTAAAATGTAAGTAAAATATTGTGTCTTCTATCAGGGTCATACCATTCCTGGTGGGGTCAGATATCTGCTGCAGGTCCAAGAAGTGTGTTGCCAGGGCAATGTCTCCCATCTTGGCATCATCAAGAACCTGGATTTTGATTCTCTGAGCCAGAGGAGGAAACTGCTCAATGAAGGAGATCTCCTCATTCCAAACTGGACAATTGGTTGCATTGGCGACTGAAGTTTCTCCCTAAAAACACCCAAACAGCATGATCTGAACATTTTCAATAATAATGGAAAAGAGAAATCTTTTCCAGGCATCCTTTTAGGAAAAACAAAATAAAATACAAACTAAAATATTAAAACAGAAAGTGATGAGGAAGTTTTACCTGCTCTAAAACACAATTATAGGGGTTAATTAAATTGATCAACATTACAGTGATCCAGCTCATATTTCTAATTAATTCTAAATTCTTCCACTGCTGTAAGATAAACTGGTGAATTCATAAAATATATGTCAGAATCAATTATCAATGTTCTTGGACAGTCAGACCACTAAACATTGATATTTACTGCATGTGTCTGAATACCTGTTGTCCAGCAAAGGTAACATGTACATATGGGTCAATAAATACTGCCCGGTCTGTGACGGACATCTTTGCCATTAGCCCCGCCTCCATGGTGGGCAAACCCTCAGCTCTGTAGATTCGAATACGGAACCGAGCCCACGGACGTTCAGAAGGCATGCCACGAGGAAGCAGCAGGTTCCTGCAAAAAAAGTCCAACATAAGAACCAGAGTCCGTCGCACCAGCTTTTCATGAATCCAAACCTATCTATACTGAGATGCTTTTTACTTTGAGTTTCTTAAAGGGGCCATATTATGCTCTGGAAGTTTCAGAGAATAGAAAATAATATTCTCAAAAGTCACATTAAATGAAGTTAAAAGTCCAAAATGTAACCCCATCATTTTCTGTTTCCCTATGAATCCAGGCAGAGCAGTTTATTTCTGGCATCCTTCAAGGCTCAGTCCTTTTATTTAACTTAAACATGCCTTCATTTGACAAATTATGTGGGACAAAACAAAATCTTTCTGAGTTATTTTGGGCCCACATCTTACATTTTGGGCAACCTGAGTTAATCTGGTTTTGTTACTGAATGACAGTTGGGGTCACATCTGTTTTGTGCAATATTACTTTTCTATGTCCTCGCTGGCTCCAGAAGAGGAGGCAGGTGGCAGATTGGGCATACGCAGAGTGTCTCCCTTCATCAGCACACTGAGGCTGGCCTTGACATATCCTTTCACCCCTGATCTGGTATCTGCCGGGTCGGTGAGAGGAGCCCACTTCTGGTAGAAGTTGTGGTCTGGAGTAGCAAAGAGGTCAGAGGTGAGTAGGTATTACAGTAGTTAATACCAGTTTTGGAGTATTGCAGTTTTAGCCGTACGGGTACCTGGCTGGCTGTATACAGTGGAGATGTCAATTTTAAAGGTTCCAATGTGGGTCATCAGGAAGGCCAGAGTCCGCCTGTGGAAAACCTGAGAGGAAGTAATATTACAGGTGATCATGATGGCCAAGACTCCCAGGTCTCTCACCATGGTAACAGTAATACAAACAGAGGAGAAAATATAAAGTAGAATTGACCTTTATTTCTATGACTTTATCAAAGAAGATTTGCTGAGCGTCCTGAAACTCAAACTGGAAAGTCTGAAAGAACAGAAAAAAAGAGAAACCACTCTTCTATATCCTGCTGTCGTCGACTGAACATGGTATAGCAGTTTATTCTACTCTGCATTGAGGATTTCAGCGCTTGGCTCTATTCTAATTGTGATTCTGTTCTCTAACATTCCTCCGGACTCTCCACTCTGCTGTACCTCATTGAAGAACGGACAGTTGGTGGAT
Organism: Melanotaenia boesemani; assembly: GCF_017639745.1. Taxonomy (NCBI): domain Eukaryota; kingdom Metazoa; phylum Chordata; class Actinopteri; order Atheriniformes; family Melanotaeniidae; genus Melanotaenia; species Melanotaenia boesemani. Next base: position 17,279,715 of record NC_055684.1, on the reverse strand, counting down.
TTCTGCGTCACTGTGTTTTTTTTCTGGCCTCCAACTCTGATGAAAACTGCCGGGTTTATGTTTACACCAACAAGCTTCTGAGCTTCCAGGATGTTCACATTCACCTGTATCCACACACAGTCACACACATACACTTCATATTACTGGTAAACATGAGCTTAAACCAGTTATTAGAGCTAAAAATTTGAGAGGAGCCACAGATTTATCTACCCATTAAATATATGATCATCACGAGTGACACCTCTCACAATGCAGACTGTAACTGAGATTTTTAAGGACATCTGAATGGGAGGGAACCCCACATCACAAAAGAAGGATTACTTACAGCACTCACAGCTGGATCCTTGAGAAATGGCTTTAGAAATGCTTATAAAATTTTCTCATTTGTTGAATAATCCAAACTGGAATAAACTCACCTGGAAACTCTGGACTCTTGGCATTGCTGCAACTGCACTTCTGGATAGTGGCCGGCATCGACTACACACACACACACACACACACACACACACACACACACAGATGAGCGAGCAGATACGTTTTACTGCATCCAGATGGGTTAGATGCATTTGACAGATAGTCTCACTGACCTCAGAAGAGGTGTGAAGATAACATCTGATGTCTCCAAATCCACTACATCGTCATCATAATCATCATCTTCGTCATCATCTTCACCCCCTGCCCTAACCAGACTCTTACCCAAGCGACGGGCTTCTCTCTCCAACTGATCTGGGCAAGCAACCATAAGCCCTCTGATGGAGAAAAATGAGAAATATTCAGTGCTCGATTGACTGATCCGTCAGAGGTAGCGGGGTCTACACATGTTACAGGGAAATTTATTCCAGAATGCAGCTAAACACACATCTGCTACTGTGTGGAGTAAAGTAGAAAATAATGAGTGACATCTAAATTTTTCTCATGCAAGAAAACAGCCGAGTTTCTATACAGCATTATAAAGTAGGTATTGGGGAGAACAAATCCTAACAGTGTTATTAATGATGCACATCTAATTAAATTAGACAACCAGTCTGGATTTCAAGGGCACATAGCTGTAATAAAATATTCTGAATTTTTCTGGATGTTTCAACTACATTCAGTTGCTGTTATTCAGCAGACAGAACTCATGCCTGAAGGACGTATCTTGGTCAGATGACAAGAAAATCTCAGTTGGCTGACTGATTCCAGGGTGAGCTTTATTGACTTCAGGTTATTCAACTGATGTAGATGTTTCAATGTCAGTATCTTACAACAATGTCTACTAGTTTTGCAAAAAGAACAAATGTGTGAGTTTGGTCAAGTCTCACCTTTCAGGGTCATCAAATCCCACATTCCTGATCACCAGGCCTGATCTAAAAATTTACACAAAAGAGACAAAACGACATGAGAGAAACAAATAACCTGGACTGGAAGTATGCACTAATTCTGTTCAAAACTCTCTTTCATAAAGAGCTGGGCTTACAGTTTTCCCCTGCTTCAAGTGCTAAATCATACCAAACACATCCTACAGAGTCTTATGTTGGTTGAAAATCTACCTGACATCACTTCTTTAGATAATCCAAAAAGTACAAAAAGTTGCAAGTACCTTACCTTACATCAAACATATAAATTTCATCAATATTTTGCTCTAATTTGAGAGACGAAGCTTAAATACAGGATCCTGTACAGACTGCTTCTTTTATACATAAACTATTTCCACTCATTGTGGTTTGTTTCTAGGTTTGTGGATGCCTAAACCCTTTTTTTTTTTTATTATTACAGCTTTTTTAGCTCATTTACTCAGACTGACTAAACCACAAAAAACACTGGATGGCACATAAGAAAGTCCATGTGCTTCAAAATTCTTGGCACTATACGGCTGCAGTTTGTCCAAAAATAAACTCCCCTCAAAGTCGTACATCAGTGTTTTATAAAACTCATAATAGATTAATGTGATGGCTTTATAATCAAAAGAGTATATGTGTATAACTTCTTTCTGGTGTAAAGGTGCTCTTACTCATCACTGTCTTCAACCGGCAGAAATTCAAGTTCCTCCCAGTGGCCTGCTGCTCCTTCCAGGGGATGGAAGCGAATGTCCAGCTCTATAATGATCTGCAGGGACAGAGTAATAACCATAGTGGCTGTAGAATAGATGAAGACTTGCTAATCTAAGCATGGTGTGTGTTTGTGTGTCCGTACATCAGTCAGGCTGTAGTTGGCATCAGTGAGTGGTTCCCGTAGCAACAACCTGCCCGAGGTAACAACATGCTGGAGACTGATAACCAGTCGGCCAAGCAGTCTGCACACAGATACACAACACAGATACTTGGTATCATATACAACAACTGTGTGTTTGAGAACAGAAGTGTGTAAGCTTCTACATTGTTGTGGGGATACATCTAAGTTAAGGTTTTCAGTTTCAAGTTCACTTTTATACTGTTGGTATTCCACTGAAAAAATGCATGAAAAATTAAAATGCTACTGTTGTCCAATTAAAATCCAATCAGCAACTCTGCACACATTATGATAAACAGTGAGGGTTCAGGTTTGGGTAGAGAAGGAGGCAAGATGGACTACATCAGGAACGAAGGAAACACAAACAGAATAGATGCACATGTGTGCATGCATGCATGCGTGTGTGTGTGTGTGCGTGTGTGTGTGTGTGTGTGTGTGTGTGTGTGTGTGTGTGTGTGTGTGTGTGTGTGTGTGTGTGTGTGTGTGTGTGTGTGTGTGTGTGTGTGTGTGTGTGTGAATTACCTGTTGGAGAAGAATTTACTGCAGTTGTATACACTAATGGACAAAACTTCATCAGTGATGACTTTACCATAATGTGGCCACCGGAAATTCTGTGCACGCACACACACACACACACACACACACACACACACACACACACACACACATACACACACACATTAAAATGAAATTACAGAAGGAAATTTGGCCACAGACTTTTAAGCTTTTACCAAACAAGGTGTGTGTCAAGATAATGAGCCCAAAGTTCTATTATTGTTAGAGTTTTTATAAACTTTAGCCACTTTTCAATGACACCAAGGTTTTGTAATAATGCAAACTGTTCACTAATCTACCCTCTTCTATTTGTTCTGCTTCCTATCTGAAATGACATACTCAAAATAAATTGAGCATATCTTCACACAAGGGCAGAGTGTATAATATTGGTCTCAAAAGAGAACTGATATGTGAGATTGTTGATTGTATATTGGCATATATTGTTGATTGTGTCACTATAGAAGTGACACAATCAAAATATGTGTTACTGTGTTGTTAAATTCAACTGGAACACAGAAAAAAATATTAAATGTTTTTTTTTTTCGACTAAACGAAAACCAGATTTCTTTCAGTGAAAACCAAAGGATAGCAGCCCAATTCATCTAGGAATTAGTAATTTGGTGTCTGAAGAAACAAAAGACATGATGTATGACAGCATTTTCTTTGTTCTTTATTTATACACATTTCTAAGATTCATTATTTACTGAAAGTTTTGCTCAACCAAACCGCAGAGCAGGCTGTTAAAGGGTTAAAGTCCCATATATTTGCTTGGGGTTTGAATTGTATTTTCTTCAAATTTTTTGGTATGCTGCTTGCTGAAAACAGGATTTTCCAGACTCAACACATATTCCCAATAACCATGTTGTTGAAACAGGAGATGACGATGGAAATCATGGAAATTTTAACCATTATTTTAAATACTTACAATGTATTAAATTAGTTTAATCAGTAACAGTAAGTTAATAACTGATTTTACAATGTAAAAATCTAGTAGTAACAAAGGAAAAAACTCAAAACAAAGTAAGAAGCAAGATGCTGCCTAGTTTTACTTTGGACAAAATATGAGTGGTATACACACACACACACACACACAAAATTAGTTGGTCACACCTGAAAAACAAACACCGACTGACTCAGATGCAGGGAAATATAACCGAGGCACTTAGAAACTCCAGCCCTGTCCACGTCACACACAGGTTATGGTTTTACATTTCTGTTGCTGCCAACCGTGTTTATGTCAACAAAGACTTGGTGATGTAATTAAGCAGGAAGTGGCTTTGGTTCAACAAATATTTTCTCTGATGCTGTAAGTTAATGACGTTTGCTTTTACGGGAACCACACATTCAGTCATGCTCCCCTCTGACCAAAAAGACAAAACGGTTACATCAGTGGACTCCAAAAGTGAAGGAACTCATGAACTTCAGTGGTCATTTCAAGTTGCTTCTCAATATTTATCTGAATGACGCTGACTCGGTTGGTTGAACGTTCTGAAGATATTTGATTATAGAATAAGATTGATTAGATAGTTATGATAGAAGATCTTCATGGTTTTATCAAAACGGACTGAAATTAGCTATGATGCATCACTCTTCATGAGAGACTACAGTGTTCTTTAAATGTTGCTTCTCAGATGATTAAGCAACACAAAACATTTCAATCTTCCTGCAGAAAATAACTCCACGTACCATTACCAAAGTGGTGGATTGGCCACCTTAATGACACTGGGCCTTGCACCCATTGTCATCATCATCCTTTTTCCCCAATTGGTGCCTCAACAAAGTGCATCAGAACAGACGAGAATCCCATCAGTTGTAGGTGTGCATGTGTGTTCAAGGAGCAGTTGTCTGTATTTGTGTTGGTTATGTACTGTAGGAAGGGAGCAGTCTCCTATCAGCTCCATTAAAATAGTTTGACTGTGAAGTAGCCAAACAGTCACAGCTACCTGCTTTAGTACTCACACACACACCACTTCTTTGTAAGGACCCCATTTATATGATATATTTCATCACACCAAACTTTACTATTTGTAACCCTAAATCAAAGTCTGATGACTCAAAGGAAGATTTTCTCACAAAAGCCGCCTTTCTTGGGCCTAAAATTTAAGTAAGTTTACATAAATGTATAAAAAACCCAACCACAAACACGCACACAGAAAACTGTAACATGATCTGAAATCTCAGCAGCTCATTGCCCAAATTTCCAGCTGAAAATATTAGAAACATTTATAGACACAATTTGTTTTTGTTGTTGATGTTGTTGTTGTTGTATTTTTTTGTTTTTACAGCAGCACCTGGTGAATGTCAGATTAACTCCACCTCATCATACACCCATTTTGAGGCTGCTGTTGGCCTCTTTCTACAAAAAAAAATAAAGAAAAAGCAAACTACTAAAAAATCCATGATTCTGTGGTTCATTCTCCACTTTGAGTTCTGTCCAAGCACAATTGGGGCAAATTAACTTTGACACATGCTCTCAATTATTTTGGGTTTTTGTGAACTTGCGTTTTATTGAAGGGAGGTCTTCAGTAAAAGACGTTCACTCGCTGCTGAATGGGGCTGTGAGCTGAGTTGGCTAAAACAAACAGTTTTTGTCTCCCATGGGTTTAGTTTGTTAGTCAATTTATTACCTGTGCTTTACACTACAGGTCTTGACTCTTAACACGGAACCGTTGTGAAGTTTCAACCTGCCAACAAGTTCATTCAAATGGAAATCATCCGCTATCAGTACACTCTTTTTTTCTGAGTAACAGCTTCTGTGTAGATATACTTGAAGATATTTCATTAACTGATCTCAGCAATTGTCAAGTTTGGATGAGATTACGTAGTTTAGAAGACATGACACGGACAGACAACCACCATGGTACTGTGTTCTATGTAAGACAGCTAACTTCAGATGAATTTATATTTAGATGCACGTACAGACAAAGTATCATGAAATAAACACCTTAAATTAGTATTTTTTATTTTCATTTAGTATGAAAGAAATAGGGCAGTGATAGCCTAGTGATTACAGAGATGGGCTTGGGTCTGGAGAACCTGGGATCAAGTCCCTGGGCTGGCAACTAAGGTAAACCACTGTGGGCCCCTGATCAAGGCCCTTAACCCCCCCCCAGGCGCTGGAATCTGGCAGCCTAATGCTCATGGCAATTGGGACGGGTTAAATGCAGAGAAAGAATTTCCCAGCTGGGATTAATAAAATAGAATATAAAATAACAAGAAAAAAAAAAGTCAAAATCTCAAAATTGACCAGGTGATGAAATAATGGATTTTTTTCCTGCCATCTTGCTTTAAAACTATGTTTGACTAGAGACAAAATGGAATCATCAATGCAATAAAAACATTTTAGGAATGTTAAATTGGCTAATAAATTAATGAGAAGATATTTTCTACATATTTTGGAACCAGAAGAGTCGCCTCCTGTTGGCCACTAGTAATAATGCACATTTGAGGGCCTCAATTTTCAGACTTGGAGGCCGCATGAGTTCGTTTACAGCAGGAGTGGGAAACCTTAGATTTTCAGTCTATTATCTACACACTTGCAGCTTGAGTGGGTGACTTACCTCATTGAAAATGGCCAAATTTTCACACTGAAGTATTCTGGTTTTATGGGTAAAATCTGGAGGACAAACAGACAGACTGGTAACCATGGTAACAATGGTATCTCGTGCTAGTTATCTTGCTGGTAAAACCAACTAAACCATTTATTAAACTGGCAAGGCACTGAATTTATAGTGTGAAATAACAGCTCTGACACCTCTGTGTACTGACTTTTTTTTCTCAAATTCCCAAGTCTACCCATCAATCCTAATATCTTTTTTTTTTTTCGTAAGGGGGGTCTATCCAAACTTTTTGAGGAAAACTGAGTTTGAAAACACCCTACTGAGGAGCCGTTAAGGAAGCGCTCATTGTCAGCAATACAGAGCAGATTACAAAGACAGCACACACAAAACACCTGCTGAAGTACTTTCTCAGCTATTTGCCGATTATATGACAGACGTATATCAAATCAAGTCTCTGAGCTTGATTAATTTAGCTGAAAAAACTAAAATCTGCAACCATTGAGTACTAGGTAGATTCTCGTTTCAGATTTTTTCCTTCACTTGTCAAATATCTGAGAACTGGAATTGTTTTATGATGTCTAATAATTGTTCCTCTTGTCAGAAGTGCTCGAGGACAAAACTGCTTGGGGTAAGTTTATTTAAGAATATCATGGGATTTTCTTCTTTCTGTGCAACCTTTTATAAAACCCTAATATCACTCAAAACAACCATCTAAGAGAATGTCCAGCAGTTAGATGTGAACACCAAACAGACCTGCTGGAAGCAGGATCAGTAAAGGTATAATACTCTACATTCACTTTGTTATTAAAAAGAATTTTTTTTTTTTTTTTTATGAAGGAGCCCCATTGGAGTATTTCTATTCCACCCTATCATTGATTCAGTGTAGGTAGTTTTAATTATTATTCTGTGCTGTTGAGATTAAGAGTTCCCTTCACTGTAGCAAAGCTGGAAAACACACCAGGTACACCCACATACTTTTGGAGAGAAAGAATCCACACAGGTGTGTTTGGACACGTTACCTCTGAAGCACAGCTCGACCTTTCTGTCAGATCGTCCCGGCAGGTTGGAGATCCTCTTCAGTTCCACGCTGATGGACATGATGGCGGACACCTGTCAGTTCACCTGTTTGTCAGTCTGTGTCTACATCATGTCTCATGGTTGATGTCTTCTGTCCGCTTTCTTCAGCAGGTGGGACCTGACTGCTAAGGTTGTTCTTTGCGTGTAAGTGAACATGTAGGCTTGTTAAAGTGTGTGTGTCTTAGGGCAGGTCTTTCTAATGTTTGATAAAGTAAATAGAGTTGCACAACTAGTTTCCTCCTTTTGAAAAGACACACATACAAACAGAAAGAGAAAAAAACGGGATCACATAAAGCTTTTTAAATATTATACTAGGTAAAATAATTATTGATGCTGACAGTTATTTATGAAGTGCATGAATTTATTTGTGTTTAATTCATGTTTGTGTGTATTTTCCAGCTTTCTACTGCTGTACAATACTGTCAGTAAACATTAACAGGACCCAGACAAGTAGCTGAAAATTGTTTTTGCTCTCAGGTGTATGATGGCTGCCAGACAGAAAACAATATTAATAAATGTATTGACTAAAAATATTTAAAAGCTTTTATTGTTCATTTGTTTGTCCAATTTAGAATTATCAAAACTCTTTAGTACACACTGTTTTTCTAAAAGAGACATAGTGTAAAAGAAATGAATAAATAAATAAGACTGCACTGTTTTTATTTCTTGGTGTGAATGTTTTTGTGAGAATGGTTTTTCATGGGATAAAGCCATAACAAAGACAAATTTCTGTTTTACTTTAAAACAGACAATAAAGTTATATCTATCTATATAAAAATAGAAATAAAAATAAATAATAAAATTAAAATTTCAAAGAAGAAAAAATACAAAAGGCAAGTTGGAAGTAAAAGTTCTGAACCCAAAGCAGCAGGATCATAAAACTGACTTTCTATCATTTAGTCTGGTGTTGCTTTTCCCAGATGGTCATTTCCTGCTTGGAAAAAGAATCCAAACTAACATTTAGTTATAACAAGGAAACTGTTTAAGTTTGCAGGAGTTTTGTTGCATCTTGAGTGTGTGTTTTTGTGTCTGTGTTTGGTTCTTTTTTTCTTTTCTTTTCTTTTCTTTTCTTTTCTTTTCTTTTCTTTTCTTTTCTTTTTATAGAGGAAAACGTTTATTTTTAAGGAACTTTTGCTACAACATGGATGACAACTTCACCTCAACTGAGTCCAGGGGGGTAAAATGCAGCTGTCCTGCACTAGAACGAGTACTGGAACCAGTAACTCATTTTACTTGGGGTGTTGACCTTGTTTGTCACATTCTGGTCTGAAGATGTATAAGTGCAATGCTTATTCATTTTTTCAGTTGCTTTATTTAAAAAAAAAAAAAATATATATATATATATATATATATATATATATTTCTTTTTTTTTTTTTGACTAATTATTTATCAAATTAATCATTCATTCATTTATTTTCTTTACCGTTTTGACTTTAGAGTGATTATGCTAACATGCATGTGTTTGGACATGGTCATAATAACCCATATGGCCACAGAGGACAACTCTGGAAATAGCCAGCAAAATAATAATAATAATAATAATAATAATAATAATAATAATCCAACTGTAGCAGCTCTACAAACTGGATAACACTTTTTTATGTTGCATTACTGACTTCATAACTAAAGACCTGTGTAGTTCTTAAAGGCATACTCATAAAACAACTGCTGGATGGAGTCAAAACAAGATTTACATAAACACTTTTTCATTATTCTTAAAAATAAAAAAACAAACAACACAATATTTGGGCTTACATTTTAAGATTCCTTTAAGTTAATTTGGAATAAATCAAGCATTTAATTTGGAACAACTTTAATCTTTTTAGCTGGCTTACCATGACACCGATTCAGTGATTAATAGTATTTTTGAGAGAAACTGATAATAATAACTAATAACCTAACTTAGCTAAACTTTATTCGGTCACCTGTTCAACTTTACAGTCCACTACGTTTGTATCTTGGTTTAATTCTGAGGACATCATCAAAGAGATACTACAAAGAAATTATATTTTCTCATCAATCTCCCTCTGGATGACATCTACCACTCCAGAAGCAGAGTTTCTTCTAATGTAAAATACATCTCCCACCCATTTCACAACCCGTTCACTTTGCTACCCAAACGGTAAATGGGGGAAAATCTGGTCTGCTTGCTAGGCTCTCATTTCAGAAACAGCAAGCAGGCTTCAGAGTGCACAAACTACATGTTATCAGATTGCTCTGCTATAAGTTTGCCATCATATTTAGTTTTTATTATTGATAAAATAAATTGGCCATAGTAAACCTTCACATATCTAGCTTTAAAACACACCTGTAGGTTTTTACTGAAATGTTATTTTATTATGGAACATAATGTCACTGGAATTTATTCAGAGAATAAAACATCCCATATAGTCTGTAATAAAGGATGGATCCCTTTGAACTACTTATTATCGCAACCTGTTGCTTCGTTTCCCGTCTCACAGTAAGGATGTAACCTGGTTTAACTGATCGGCCTCCTTGATGTGATATTGATCCCACAGAACTGTCACTGAAGCTTCAGTCCCTAAAATGACTCTCCAAACTTATTTCACATATGAATTCTTCATAAACTGCTCTCTTGTTTAGTTTAAAGGGGTAGTGAACCAAAAAATGTGTTTTTGAGCTGTGAACAACACAGACTTACTTGATGGTGATGAAAACCACATATACTGTTGATAAAATTTGTCATTTTTAAATTTATTTTAAAATCAGGATTTTGTGGGTAAAAATTGGCTCATAACGCCCTCTACAGGGTAAAACCAGGTTGTTGTTTTTTTGTGTGTGTGTGACATAGAGAGGTTATCTATGTCATGAGAAAATCTTAAAGAAAAAATAACCCTCTGTGGCGTAACTGCTTTGTGAATCGCGCTTTGCATTTTGCCAGTGAGCTGAGCTGCTCTCTGTCAATCATTACCGTCTGTGTATCCCGACCCGTCCACTATCCACTCGCGGATCATCCCACACCTCCCACCCGACTGTTGCAGTTTCAGGCATTTTTCAAATTCAGCAGTGGGTGGAGTTACGCAAAAAGTAGGGGTTGTATTTACACTTTAATTAAAACTAGCTAACTATAGAAATTTGTTCCAACAAATCACACAAAAACTACTCACTATCGACACATGATCAATAGACATTATAACTGTGACTGTCATGTTCAGCAGACATTCTGTTCACTTTACATTAATTTTAACTTAAGTGGTAGAACATCACCTGTGAAAACTGACTTCACCTGGTGAATATTGGGAGGCTCAGTTGCTCCACTCAGCTGGATTGCATACTACCATTGTTGGCACGCACAGCGGGGTGTAACTACGTTTTTTGAGGGTCCTAAGATTACATTTATAACTACAATCTTTATGTGAATAAATCTTTGATTTCAGTGCAATGAAAGGCTTTTGGATTTACAATGCGTTTTTACATGTATGATTTAAGGACAAAAGTTGGGGGCCAGTTCTAAAGTAGTACCCCTCCCTTGCCCCCCTGTAGATCTGCCCCTGTGTGACAAGCAGTAAAGGCGAATGAAATACAGCAAATATGAGTGACCTTAGATTGCCGTTTATATACTAGTTCAAATGTTTCTTGGCTACTTTGACGTAAGTGAAAAAATAAATTTCCCTTCACAAAGAACTCAACGAAGGCGGGACAACAAGGTGAGCAGCAGTCTGATGACTCCCCCCACAAAAAAAAAGTTTAGAAATACAAGATAACTAATGGTTCATTAGACAAACTTTCTGCTCAAATATTTGGAGGTTTTTAATTATTTGTGTAGGTAAATGATTGAGTTTCTCTTATTAGTTTAGACAAAACATAGGTCTGTTTTCCAGAAAGATGTTTCATTTCACCAGACATCAAAATAAACCAACAGCGCGCAGCCTGGACTTCGAGGTGCATCAAATCATGAGATGATAAGAATAAACAGACAACAACAGACTTGTTATATTTGCTTTGGCCCTTCAATTCAATGCAAGCCACTGCAGTTTTATTGAATGACGGTTAAAATAGTCAAAGATGTTGATGCAGAGGATATACATGTTGATATGGAAGAAAGTGGTAAACAGAGTAAACATTTTCCCAAAATGCAGACTAAAATGTGAACACTTTAATCAGTTAGGCTGTTGTGTGCCAAGAAAAAAAAAATTGGATAAATCCTACAATTTAAAACTAAAAAAGAATAAAAACAACTCCTTAGTAACATTAAATGTGACAAAAGATTTTTGACAAGCTTGTTTCAGAGCTTTCAGAGCACTATTTCACAGTCCATCAACTATGTATCTTCAGCCAACTGTGAGATCTGAGCTGAGATTTAGTTAAACTTCTCCCAAACAAAGATGGGACTTGGCCAAAACAAATCACAGTCCTCCAAGCAATAGCAAATACAAATATCTTAAGAGAAAAAAAAGGGTGAAAGGATAAAAACTTACTTCAAAAACATTTCGTTTTCAATCTATAGGTTCTTTACCCATTATAAACAAAGTTGGCAATGTAACATGGCTACAAAAAAAATCATTTATGCTTCAGTGAAACTTGTTGTTTGCAAGGTTTTCCTATGAGAAACCACAACATTCAAGTTTAATACAGGACATTTTTTCCAGCCCTATTCTTCAGCTCCTGTTATGTGAAATAAAGGCACAAAGCTAATGTTATTAGTGATTTAAAGTGGTTAGAGTTTAAGTGCTGGCAGCGGCATATTTAAACATTAATAAATGCAGTTTTGTTGCAAATCTGACACAATAAAACTAGAGCTTTTACATAATCACTTTCTCTGACTCTAGGAGCCACATCAATCAGAAGAAAGCTGATGTAGAACAAAAACAGAAACCCGGAGGACTTTCTCAGAATCTCATGTTGCGTTACATGTGGCTCTGGACATGTAACTGTCTTATAATGTCTGAAAACTTTAACTTCCACTAAGTCTTTGTGGCTCAACGTATGAGAAAATCCATTTTTGTTAACAGATGGAGGCTTTTAAACACTGCAGACTGATTAAAGTGGAGTCAAACAGTAAAATCTCTGAATAATCCAAAGCATACTACTGGAAAGTTGTACTGTCCTCAACTCAAATCCAGAGGAAATACAGGCTGAAAAGATCCTGTAGTGGAAACATGTCTTTAATTAGCAATAGTTATTTATAAAGAATGAGCCTTAAATCTCCCTGAAGTTAGATATTAACTTCTAATAACCAACGTGAAGTCAGCTTGTTTGCTTAAATTTTGGACAGCTTGAAAAAGGCACTGCAGTCACATGACGGTCCACAGTGATGTCACTAAGCTGCAGAAGCAGCCATGTTGACTCCCAACAAACATTGATGGCATTGAATAATGCAACATACTCTCAGACATAGTCTTCACTTTAAGGACAGATCAGTGCTCATCCAATTTTGCTTCATGTACTAAATTATTCTTACTTTATTCTTCATTTTTTAACATGTCGAGTACCTTTTAGATCTTGAAGCCCAAATTATACTTACTGAATCTGCTGTATGTGATTGTAAAACGGGACAACATAATAGACGGTGTCATACATATAACTACAAATGGAATATGAACACAAAAACATCTGTCTAGATTCTGAGTTTTTTTTATCCCTTAATAGAAATAAGCTGTGTCTAATATTAACTAGTAATGACCTGACATGATGGGTGACCTGTGGGAGAAATGAGTGTAACGTAGTTGGTGAATTCTGTACATGGAGCAAAGAGGGCAGCATCAACAGAAGTCTTAAGAGTTGTGATTCAACATTCAGGTTTACGTGGTTGAGCATCATACTGGTGGCACTAGAGTCTACATTAAGGCATCAGTAAAGTTTATAGTAAGGCTGCAGGAATCAAGCTACGTGCAAGAGTATATAACATCATCTAATATATATAATTTTCCAGCATTTAATGCAAAAGCAAAGTGCAAAATATTGGCACCGATCAATAAAGCTAATCAGAGTCCTGTACACACACACATACACAAACATGGTCCAGGTGAACAAAGTGTTACTATGGCAACAAATGGAATGAGAACCTCTGGTTATGGTGATGTACCTGCAGCTGCAATTCCTCTCAGGGCCTGTGTCCACACTAAGCTGGCACCACGCCCATTTCTATGACAACAATATCTAAACAGTACATCATTAAATACCATGTATGGTAAACCAGTTATCTCTATTTGTTTTTTATAATCTATTGATTAGCCTACTAACACTTTTTTCCATCATGATCACCAAATGGAGAGAGTTTGCTTTCATACTGTGAACAGATGAGCCTGTCTCAACTCAATCTGACAACCACAGTGCGGGTAGAACCACAGTCAGCAGTAGAGTGAATATAACATTTTTGTACAAGAGGATCAGTCCTGCAGCGCTCCTGTTTAACTTGTTGTCACCTGCAAGACAGACTGGGTCATTTTCAGTTTAGAAAACTATTTAAAGTCAATCATCAAATTGCTAATATCATTACCATCAGCATTTAATATCTATCAGACCTGTTCCCACAAATATATATATATATATATATATATATATATATATATATATATATATATATATATATATATATATATATATATATATATAATTATATATCATGCCCTGCCAAAATGAGAACAAGCTTATTTTCTGTTTTCCTGAAAACAGGAGAGACAGTTTCTGCCCATATGATTGGCCGCCTCAAAATAAAGCTACTGTGACAACACCAGCGCTTTTTGAGAATAGTTTAAAGATGCCAATTTAGAGCTCTAGGAACAGCAAAATGCTCTGGAAGACACAAAAAGAAAACAAGGGAAGCCGAGAGCAGAGGCAACTGTATATACTATTCTGTAGAAAAGAGTCAGTGCTCAAAACTCAATGTGGACACTAGACCTACTATGATTAAAAAATGTGAATGTACTGAAAAACAAAACTTTGCTCACAGCTGATTAGTTTCTGCTGTTACTATGGCAACAGTAATGAGGTGGAATGTGGAGCCAGAAATGCTGGACAGTGAGTTTCCTGTGTGTGTGTGTGTGTGTCTGTGAAGGTCTCTGTGACTGTTAAACATACTATCACGCATGTGATGTGCATAGTTACAGTGGAAGCAGCAAAAGTAATACACCTATAATCACCTATACCTACAGTATACCTCATTAACACTTTGCATTAAGTAGAAATAAAAAACATAAAGGGAATATAAAACTAAATAAAAAAAATCTAGGGCTGTTTACCCCTGGCACCATAACTGGCTACAAGCTAAGCACTGATTTTGATTGGCTGATACATCATGCCGATTCTTGGTGATTGGTCGTTTTGTAGGCTGTGGTCAAGCGGAGTTGCTTGGCCTGGAATGAGATGAGGGCAGGGCCACAGTTTTATGGGAAAAGGGGGTGCAAGAATGTGGAGTTAGGTTTCAAATATGTTGGGAGGCAGCATTTAGGATTTGGGAGCAGGTTGCTGTTTTGGTGGATCAAGGCCTCTCATTTTGAAGTAAGATACCAGCTGACTGGGGACCTCAGCGAGGACAGACTGAGCCAGAGCCGACACGGGAGCCTAGACAGAAAGACATGTGTGATATTAATGCATAAATCCATTTTTAAACTCAAAACAATACCCAAGGCATAATATAATTGATTAAAAACAGCTGTATTTTCACCATATACATCAGCACCTTTATAAACTGCACAAGTTTTGTTTATGAAGACACAGGGCCTTACATCTTTGAACTGCCTGAAGGGGACGAATTGGACGATGTCTCTGGCTACAGCTTCTCCCACAGTGGACCTGAGCATACCGTCATCTCCATCCAGAAGCTCCATGGCCTTAAAGTCAGCTGGCCCAACACCCACAATAATGATTGACAGGGGTAGTCGGGATGCCCGGACTATGGCATCCCTTGTCTGGTCAAAATCAGTGATCTCGCCATCAGTGAGGATGAGAAGGACAAAGTATTGCTGCAGAGACAGAATTAGATTAAAATCTAAAAGTTTGCACATGTCAGATACATTTATTATGGTCGTGTGTGTCCTCACAGAAGCGGTGTTGGCCTGAGCGGCGTTGGAGGCAATGGAAGCAACATGATTGATGATGGGAGAGAAGTTTGTGGGTCCAGAGAGTCTGAGCTGAGGCAATACCATCCTGTAGGCTTCCACAATCCCCTGAATGCCTGAGAGACACAGAGGAAAAGCAGAACTATAAAATAAATATGCATGCGATGAGCTGCGGAAACAATTCAGATAATTATGGAGAGTGACAAATCAGTTTTAATCCAGGGATTTGATATGCATGTTAGTGATGCGCGGGCCGCCCCCTAACCCGCGGGTTACCCGCAGTTCGGGTTGGGGCGGGTCAAAGAATTTTCGCTTCACTGCGGGGCAGGTTGGTGTGGTTTACTATTCTGAAATATCTAGTTCTATCTATTAATTTTATTTTTTGTCAAACTGAAAATAAAGACCTTAATCAGTGTCTACATTTTGTTACTATAATATGTAAGACAAAATATTTATCAGTTATTTAAACACAGGTCACATTTTATAACGTAATGTCCACGTAGGCGCGTAGTAGGCTACGCAGGTGCAGAAAGCGCCAAGCAGACAAGCAACAAAAGATGGAAGAAGAAGTGTTGAGTAACATTCGTTCGGGAGTTTATGTCCTTAAAAAGAAGAAGGAGGGTCAAATGGCTAAATCACAGGTTTGGGACAGGTTCAACGAGGTAATCAGTGCAGACAACAGCAGCAGCATTGGCTATGTGCTTTATAACACTTAAACGCTTTAAAACACTTTATTTGCCTATTTATGTTTATAGGCTTAACGTTCAAATGAAAATACATTTTGTGTTGCCAGTTTCCAGTGCCAATTTAGGAGACCATATGCACCTTTCTCAGACTAAATAAAAGCATTCGTCAATATCATATCATGTGTTTTAATGGGGCAGGTCGGGTCGGGTTAAAAAAATAGAAGCGGAGGTGCGGGGCGGTTTGGTGCGGTCCAATTTTTTTAAAAGAGCGGGACCAATTTTTTTAAAAGAGCGGGACCCGCGGGTCATCACTAATGCATGTGGATTCTAAAAGTATTAGCAAACAACTGGTACTTTAAAAATACTGAGGTTTCTAAATAATGCTTTGATTCTTTAGCCGGTTTTATATGAACACAACAGGTATAACCTGTCCTAATGTGGATCATATAATGGATTTGTTTTAATTTGGTCATAACTGGATTACAGTAAACTGAAATGAATTAAGTGGACTGGATTATATCGTTCTTTGTTAGAAGTCGGTGCTACACATAAAGTTGAATTGAACTGAGCTGTTTGTCCATATGTTAGTTTATTAAAATTATAAAGACCATCATAAAATCTAATTTAATGCTAGCAAAATGCAACTCACACTTTAGCATATTAGCAATCACATGCTAATATTGTCATATATAATGATCTAAAGGCGTACAAACCACAGAAAAAGTACTTCATTAGTAACACTTGGATGCAGGACTAGTGTGTCTGTGTGTATACCTTGGCAGTAGGGGTTAGTTGGGTTGAAGTTGAGGGCAAACTCATGATGTGCTGCCTGCAGGACCAAAAAAACAAGTACAACAAATTAATAATAAACATCAAGCTTTATACAATCACTTTGCACCACGGACAAAAATAAACATGTCATGTTTCAGAGACAAACAGATGTAAATAGCTGTGTTTTGATTGGTTGGTTAGAGAGCTGACCTGATAGTCTGGAGGCAGTTTGGCACCAAAGCCGAAGGCTGGAAAGAGTTTATCACTGAAACAAGAAACACGGCAGTGTTATGACTCTTGGGAGTCTAAGCTTTAGGATATGCTTTAGACACTGATGTGCAAGCACCATTACATTCAAATGAGAACCACGACACCACCTTGAGTGGACATATGCTAAACTCTGACAACAAACATCCAAAAGGTGGAGGTGTAGTCCAATCAGCTTGCAGGTGCAATACTGCTACTACAGAACTAATGAAGGGAAGTGGTTTCTCAAAGAGAACTTGTGCACAAATAAAAACAGAAGTTCTGTGATGGACAAAATACTGCAGTGTTTGAATAAACAGTTCCTAGCCGAACGCCAGCTCTGTGTTTATGTGTGCAGCTCAAAGCTTTTACTGATACTAATGCAACACAGACTGACAAAGCTGTTACAAGGGAAAACAGCTGCAGGCAAAACACTGATTATTGAGTTAGCATTATAAGCAAACCTGATTCAATTACAGCTTATTACATTTAAAATTGTGTTTGCAGAAACATTATGTTGGAGCTTCCTGGTTTGCCACGTTAACACAAGAAAAAGGCGGAATAGTTACGGTTGTTAACTGTTGCTGCAGCATGGAGCTGCATTTCTGGGGAAGCAGCATCAATGTCAAAATTATATTTATGTTGCATTGTAGATGCTGGGCTTACTGACTGTTGCACATAAAAGATCGGGTGTAAGGTTCAGTGAGTGGAAAATTGAGCACAGATGAAGGATGTATGATGTAGATTTAAGGGTTTAGATAATGTATGCACAGTTAAGCCTTAGAGAGTGGGGATTTGGCTGCAGACAGCAGACTTCGAGTAAGATTGCTAGTTTTAGTTTAGTTTGTAAAGTTTTGGGTGTATCTGTTTGAATGCAGTTTGTATTGAAGTGTTTACTAACGTGTCATAGTCCTGGACAACTTGACCCACAGACCACAGAGCAGACAGGTACTGGTTCAGCCCATCTGAACTCATGTAGTGGAGAGAGTTGGGGGAGCGTGGATCACCATTGGAGCCAGTGAAGTCGATGCCAACCTAAAGTGTTCATAAAACATAATTTCAAACATTTAATAATCCAGATCTATTAAAAATCTATTTTTAAATGGTTATTTAAAGGTTTTGAGGCTATGATCAGTAGCATTTCTCTGTATAACTATTAAGATACCAAGATTTGTCATTTCTGTAAAAATATTTACACGTGAAAATGATTGTCTACATAAAATTTGCCTTTTAAAATTATAGATTAGTTCATTTGGACATACAGTGAAGTTGATCTGGCAGCCGCCCATCACATAGTCCAGGAAGGAGTACTGAGTCATCAACTGCACACAAACAGAAAATAAGTCACTTAATTACGTTTAACACATAAGTCAGAAGAGGAAGAAATTCATTTTAAGTGTGACTTTCATAAACTGTTATCCAAATCACACAAACATGCTGCATCACTAATCCGATAAAACAATGCTCATGAGGAAGAGATTGTTCAGGTAGACTTTAGTTATAATATACATTTGAAAAACAAAGTCCAGAGTGGCAAAACTTGCTAGCCTTTACCTTACAGCTTTTCACGGAAACAACTCCAGAGTTCTTGTAACCTTTCTTTTTCTTCTGTTTCTCAGGGTGGACGCACTCCAATTCAACCTACAGGACAATACAGCATGCAGCTCAGTGACAAGCCAACCGAAATTAAAGCATTATGTCAAACGTTTTACTGTCAGTGGACTCACAGGGGAGCCATGTTCGGCTTTCTGTAGCTCAGAGACTTTTGTGGTAAAAGAACCAATCAGATCATGGGATCCATCACTGTCATGATCAGAGCAATCCACCTACAGGAAGAAGACATTTAATGTTACTGATGAAGATTTGATTGGATGTTATTGGTTTAACTGGATTCTGGTAAAGGTAACCTTCAGAGGTCTCTCAAGGTCGCTGGAGCAGAACGTCTGCAGAGAAACGGTGAACTTCTTCCAGGTAGGATTCAAATTGTTCTTCACAACCTAAACACAAAACCACAAATACTGTCAGCGTAACATTCACCATCATATTCTTAAAAAGAATAAATCTTTTATTATTTTTCTTAACGATGGACAGCAATGAAAAAAGCTTCGATTTTTTACACCTTCAGGAGTTAATTATTTAGTAGTTATTTGCTAAACACCATCTACTAATAAAGGCAAAATTTAGATGAGATTAGGAGCTCGTTCTACTTGCATTAAAGCTGTGCTTTTGTGTTTTTAACATATGTTAATCAAAAAGGAGAAAGAGGGGTTTGCTTTTGTGCATGTTACACAAGCACAGGACAAATTCCCTTTAAACTCAAATAAATAAACCAGTTCTCAGACCAAGTTTCCTGATTGAAGCATTAACTGTAATATTAACAGTAATCCTATTAACTGTAATCTGCGTCATTATGCTGCTAAGCTCTTTATTTTTCCATATAAAAACAACAAACAACTGCTACAACACACAGTAGATGGTAATTTAGACAACAAGCAGCATTTTACAAAAGACTTTCTTTTCAAATCCAGACTTGATTTTCAATGTGAACACGTGTGACAGGCTGAGATTTTCAGACTGAGCTCCTGTAGCCAGAAGCTGACGCAACATGTCAAGAGACACTAAGAGTAGTGGACCAAATGAGGAGTGTTAATATCTTTAAAGCTGCACTGCAGGGTTTGTATATATAAACGAACATCTCTTCACGCACACTTTTTCCAAATAAACACACACATTAAATCCAAGTAACTCTAAAGCATCTTGCACAATACTGGAGAAGTCCTGTGTGTGTGACAGTGTTTGCATTGGTGCACAGTAGGTGATGATATCATATCATTTATATAACATCAATAAGCAGGGATTAGTTTGCCAGAGCAGCCAGAGTGATGGCTACAGTCAGGAGGCATGTGATGGTACAATGTGGGAAACGTTTGAGAAAGGCTTATGATGCTCCGGATAATAAAGTCTGTGTTCAGAGGAAGACTTACAGTCTAAACACAAAAGCAAACAATGAAGTTTCTGTAACTACTCTTACTGACAGACAGAGCAACAAAAGTTAAAACTTCCTTATGAAACTGTCAAAGTTCCAGTTTTAAAACAGAACTTTCATGTCATCGTAGAATCCCGTTAATCAGTCATTTCTCAGCACCGCTAATTCACAATTAGGTTTAAGGAAAGATCATTTGGAATGAGGGGATTGTAGCTATAAATGTCCTCACAAAAACAAATATTAAATGTCCAATCCTTACCTCTGTTCTGTGGACAAGCTGCCACTTTCCATCATCTCCTTGTTTAAAAATCTCCAGGAAAGGATCAGACTTCCCAAATGTATCCTAAAGAGAAAGAAGAAGCAAGTTTTCTGAGGGTGAGTGTGACATTTTTTACTATATAAAGAGACAGAGTGCTATCAGGAGCAAGTGGTGGTTGCAGATGAAAATAGTCATGTTGGACTTTTTCTGTTGCTCTGATTTAACAGAAGTAGAACAGGTGGAAAAAAAGAAAGCATTACATGTAATAAACCCTCTTGTATTAAAAAAGTACTAGCTAAAACAAATAAATTATGAAGCTACAATCATGCTAGGTAAAACAATGATCTATGAAATCATAAGTGAAGAAGTAGGACTGAATCTATCCTTCAACCTTTATTTACAATGAAAGTCCTTCAAAGAACTTCACAACTGACAGAATAAGGAATTTAAATGGTTTTTTTTAAAGCTGCACAACAATTTTAAAAGGGACTTAAAGTCTGAGAAGAAGGTGAGCAGAAAGGAATGAGACAAGAAGAAAGAGAAGGAAGGTGTAGAGACAATTACCTTCTTGTCAAGCTTTTTAGCCTCCAGCTCCAACACGATGGCTCTGTTGTCCTTTATCTCCTCTGCAGTGATCTACAGAAATGAACACAGTCAGTCTTCATGCTTAAAGGTCACTAATTCTCTATAGAGAAACATTAATATAAACTATAGCTCAAATAAATGTGCATACTGTGATGGTCCCTTTCCCAGCAGGCTTGCCTTTCTTCAGCTGCAGAGGTCGAGTCAGCGTTTTACTGGCAACTATCTGCAATGCACACAGAGAAGGAGATCCTAGGTGAAGACAACGGACAAATCTATAGAATCAGTTTTATTCTCCACTTTATGCCTCTAACCTGCAGCATTAGTTTTTATTATGTTTCTGGTTATTATTTAAAAAAAAATCTCCTAAATTCTTGCTTTTAGTTGTTTATACTTATCTTTATCGTCTTGGGCCTTCTTATTTATCTGACCTACTTTTTAATTATGAGGCCTTGCGGACCATGAGGTCCTCTGGTACCGGCCTTTTGGTTGTTAGAAAACCTAAAGCAAGGCCTCTTTCCAGCACCACGGTCCTGGTCTATGGAACAGCTTTACATTTTTAACTTTACTAATAAAAAATAAACTTTGCTAATCAGATGAAAGCACACACAACTGAGGGTCATGACTATATATGACCTCTAGGGGGAGATTATTCTCCATTTAAGATTACAAGACAGCAGCTTCACTAAAGAAAAATACCACAAAACAAAATGGCTTTTCACTTAACCTGATCAGCTGTTATTAGATTAAAAAAAATGAGCTAAAATGTTCAAATCTGTATTTTCTCTCATATCACTGTAAATTGAAAAGAATACAATCTTTTTTCACTTTTAGCAGACATGTTTTGACTAAATGATTCATTGTAAATATAATTAGACCAATGAAGATTAAAAACATTAAATTCAATAGTCTGGGAAAAACTCTGATATAAACACAGAGACATCATTTCTAACTGTAATCTGTGTTAATAAATTTTTACTAGTTTCCTACAAGTTTGTTTTAGTCATAAAAAAAAAAAAAAAAGAATTCCAAGTACCAATGAAGTGTTTCTCTTTCTTGCACTATATGTTTCCCTGCATCTGTATTTGGCTCAACACCAGAAAAATAACTGTGTAGACATTATTCATGGTCTTTTGGGATTTCTTTTTATCTTGCTATGAGAGATTCCCTCCCCTCCCTCTGTGTTTACAGAAAATATAACAATGCCAAAGTTTGACATGATGCTCAACAGATGGTCATCTAAAAGGTTCAAATTCAACATTAATATTATAACTAACAGCAGTATAAGTGTAACATAAGTGTACCTGTCCCAGGGTCAGCTCCACCCCTCCCAAGTAATCGTCATCACTGAGGTCAGAAGAGGCGTTATCAATGTCGTAGACCCCTAGCTTTAGATTCTGGACCGTCTCAAAGTGATAATCCAGCCTAAGACGCTGACTGAAGGAAGGACTGGAGGTGTTCTTCAAGGACTCAGTGCGACCCAGCTGACACAAAAAAACAGGCAGAAATGGAAAGGGTGGATTTGTCCTTTTTTCTTTATCTAAAATTAAATTAGATCTGTAATAGAACATAATATATGGTATGTTATGTTAATGATATCTTACCTCTGTCCACTTGTCTCCTCCTGTGCTCTGCAGCAAGGCACACAGAGGATCTGACTTTGACCCAACATCTTTATCCAAAAGGTCGGTGCAGGAAACAGTCAGCTCTACCTTACTGACGCAGTCAGCCATCTGCAGGAGGGCAAAGGAAGAAGCCTTTAGAGAAGCAGAACTCTGGATCTTTAAACCAGTGTTCCTCAGTCCAGGTCCTCAGGACCAGCAGCATGTTTTAGATGTAACCCTACTTTAATACACCTGAATAAAATGAGAGGTTAGTTAACAGGCTTGCCAGGAGTTTGATGAGGACGTTCATTAACCTGAATCAGGCATTTTGTAGTAGGAACACATCCAAAACATGCAGGGCAGTGTGTCCTGAGGACCTGAATTGAGAAACACTGCTTTAAACTATGTAAAGAATAACTACACCATGAAAATACATATAAAGTCATAATGCCTGGAGCTAAAAACTGAAATTAGACTTTTTTTCTTATAAAAAAAATATATATATATTTAAAAGAAAGCGCAAGAATGAACCTGCAAAAAAAAACCTTGTAGCAAATATGTGGCTTTAAAATTCATATAACTATTACACATACTAACAATATCAACACAGAAGCTATTATGTCTGTGTAGTGATCAAACTTTTATATCACAAAATGAAAACAAAGAGACGTTTATACAAATCTAATCAGCTCTCAATGAAAGGTGCCTCCTTTTGTTCTCAGCAAACCCACCAGAAGCAACACACAGGAACCTTTAAATCACTTTAGTGTTTGTACATCCAGCAGGAGCATCAGGAATCCACGGAAGTAGAGATGTCACCCCCCAAAAAAGATACATTTTCACGTTATGTTATACGTTACAATAAAACTATCACGTTATAACGTGACAATGTCCACCTTTTTGTAGGAATCTGCTTTTAAACACAACCAACAAAAACTCCCAAGATCCACACCTGCAGGCCTTCACTGCAGTTTGACCTACTGGGCTCAAACAAAGCTCTTTTATAACACCTCACACGTCCTTCTGCACCAAACAATTCATGTTGCTGTTATCTTACTACTTAAATACATCAACATACTTTTATGAGCAAGACTATAATGATAAGATGACACCATCTTTTTTCCATGGCCTACTCGCCTTGCCCAGCATGCTGCATAGCAAGTTTTCTAAGTTCTCCAAGATAACATTGTATGTCTTCTTGATTGCATCGTTTCCACATGCAAAAGAACTTCCGGTTTTTAACAATGTTAAAGGATGACTCATTACACATTTTTTTTCTTTTTCAAATATTCACATGCGTTGGTCTCTCTTCGTGGTATTAGCGTGAATGACTATGCAAGACACACGTGACTATGTTGCAACGTATTTAATTTCTTTTCCATACACACCCAAGATTCACCACATCAAAGGAGGGGGGGGGGGGGGGGGGGGGGGGTGCAAACACTAATAAAACATTTGCAAATTCACTAGAACATAGTTCAAAATCACCTGAACCCAGTCTATGATGGGTTACCTACTGTTGGGTAGTACACCCATTTTTGCATTTTTGCTGAACTGCACCCATTTCCATCGATCACTTGCAAAGTGAATGAACATGAAAACTTCAGAGCTGGCAGGCGTCATGGTGGACTTAAATTATAAAATCACTTTGCCCTGTTAAACCACCACAATTAAGTCTGCACCATTCAAAAACACTCGCCCAATCTACTAACTCTCAATCGTACACTTCAACACAGAGTTGTTTAAATATAAAATTTGAAAATAACCTTTTATCGCCTTGGACCACAGGAACAAACACCACAACTCAGGACAAACACTCCCTCAGTCCCGGAAAAGGAGCGACACTTCTGCTCTTTAGGTTAAATCCACCCGATTAAATACTTTACCACTCTATTGAAGTTTTTACTTAAAATATATCAGCCAAGACAAGTTTAGCTAATTTGATGATAAGAGCAAACAGATGTCTATTTTTAAGCTTTATCAGGGAGCGGCTGGCAAAAAAACAGCGATTATGATTGGCCGCTTAGTTACCAATCTGTAACCTGATTGGACAACATGACTGCCAGTCTGTACAGGAAGACAAGATGAGACTCGTTCAAAATAAAAGTCGTGTCTCAACAACTGAGACGTTTCACAATTCACCACCACACTGCTCATGACATGAGAAGGGCAGACTATCCTAAAACTGGCTTAACATTTCCTAATAGAAGGCTATTATTCTGACGACTTAAAAGAAATACATATACAATGAAAAAGAGCAAAGGCTAACAAAAAAGACCTTGTATTCTAATACCTTTAATCAAAATTACCAAAACGTACAACTGTAGGCTCTGAAAATGAGTCAGCCTTCTGAACACCATCATAGTTATAACAAAAATTACATAAACCAACAGCAATCATAATTTACCAAAGTCTATGTCAGCAGCACAAAGAGGAAAGCAACAAGGAGAAAAAAAAGGGCACAAAAAGTATTTTAAGACTCGTTCATTATCTACAACCCAAATTCCAAAAATGTTGGAACACTGCAAAATTTAAATAAAACCAGAATGCAATAATTTGCCAATTTCATACAACCATATTTTATTTCCAATAGAACACAAAAAATACTAGATTGTGAAACTAGTCTAGACTTTTAGACAATTTCATGGAAAATATTAGCTCATTTTTTAATTTGATGGCAGCAACATATCAAAAAAAAAAAAGTTGAAACAGGAAACAACAAAATCGAAAAGTAACTGGCACAAAAAAAAAACATCTGTATATGATATAGACATGGGGAGAGGTTCATCAATGTGCAACAAAATTTATCTAAAATTGTGGAAGAATTTTATAAAAATGTTCCTTGTAAAATTGCCCCAAAAGATCCCATCATCTACAGTTTATAATATCAAAAGACTATCAGGAAAAATCTCTGTGTGCATGGGACAAGGCCTTATGTCAAAACTGAATGATCTTTGGGCATTCAAGCAGCACTGCATAAAGTCGGGAAGACCTTCAGAAATTTCTGTCTGTGAACACGGCTCACCATGAAACACACAAATACAGACTAAAGCTCTGTCATGCAAAGAAGCCATATGGGAATGCAATCCAGAAATGTTGCCATTTTCTCTGGGCCAAAACGCATGGTCTGAAGTAAAGTGAATAACCTTTATGTGGTCAACCAAATTTAAAATTGTTTTTAAAAACCATTAACACTATGAAAAGCAGACAAAAGGGTAGCTGGACCATCCAGTTTGTTATTGCTGCACAGTTGAATATATGATGGTATAGATGGTATGGGCAAGCTAACACATCTCTCAAGGCACCGCTGATGCAGAAAAATACATAGAGCTTCTAGAGCAACATATGCTTCCATTCACACAGCATCTGTTTCAGGGAATACCTTCCATATTTCAGCAATACAATCTAAACCAGATACTGCATCCAGTAGCATGGCTTTACAGGGGAATAGTTGCATTCTGTTTTTAATTAACATTTTACTTAGCATTCCAACTTTTTTTGATTGGGGTTGTATTTAGAAAAACTTGAGATGATTATAAATATAAAACCACAGCGCATATATTCTTCTCTGAAAATACACTGCTGGATTAAACCTGACATTGAATTAGGATAAGAAAACAGGGATGAATGGCTTGCTGTTAAATTTAGATTTGGAAAATTACCACTGCACAGTCCAACTGACTTTGAGAGGATGCAATATTTCCTGAACCACTACACCATCAAGGAGCTAATGATGAAATAAAGATCAGAAATTACATTCAAACGGTCAGCTTTTGCAATTATTATTCAGAAATTAATCTTATAATATGATCAGCCATGATTGTACATCATATTAAGCGCAGACTTATTTAATTTCAAGGTTGAACACAGCAGATGAGATGTCAAACTATTGCTTTAAATTAATCTACAAAAGATCACGCACTCATAAACCATAAATGTAATTTCGTTGCACTTTTGATGCAATGACAAGTAAAGCTATTTTTCTATTCTAAATACTTTTAGAGCTTTTATGTTGAAGAGACTTTCAGACCGGATGTGCTGCTGCAGATGTTCAGTTCTGCGTGCCCGATGACGCTGATGACGTGCAGAGGTAAAAAAAAAAAAAAAAAAAAAAAAAAAACGAGAGAGAGAGAGAGAGAGAGAGAGAGAGAGAGAGAGAGAGAGAGAGAGAGAGAGAGAGAGAGAGAGAGAGAGAGAGAGAGAGAGAGAGAGAGAGAAGTCAGTGAGTAAAATGAACAGCCGTATAGGCAGAGATGGGAACTGAACAGACTAAACAGCTAACGTCAACCACTCAACAGAGAAACAGGCTGGTTTTATTCATCCTCTGTTGTAAAATCACAGTGGAGATAATCATGTTTCTAACAACAGTATGAACAAAGCTCTCACTTCTTTAAGATAAGATGCACTGACATTTTGCTTTCATGATGAAAATCATTGTACAAGAGCTATAAAATATTCTTAATACTGTCAGGTAGAAAAGAAGACAAAATAAATTTAAGCTGCTTCAGGGGCATAAAAGCAAAAGCTTTAATTATTCTAATCCTGTCATTTTATTTATTTTCATCATAGCTCACTTCACAAAAGTATCTTAAATACCAGCAACCTGACAAAGGTAGTGGTGTAAAAGCAAAGGTCATAATTTAGCTCTGTGCGCATGTGCATCAAAGTGCAAAAAGCTTACGAAGTTGTGGTCATCAACATGATCAGCTAACTTTTCTCATTATTCTGCAAATACAACCATCTACATTCTGCCATCTAGCATATAGACACTGTCATCTACCAGCCACTGGTGAGATAGGTGGAAGGTCTTCTCCTATAAAATATATTTTGTGAGGCTTTGTTAGATACAAAATCATATATAAAGTAGGGACTTCGAGTGACTGTGAATGCTACATAATTCTGATATTATGGATTTTCTTTTTAATAACTGATAATTGAGAGGATTGAGCTAGTATTATAATGTGTTAATAGTAGCCTTAAAACTACTTTCTAAACTATTTTAAAAGAAACATAGAAATCAGGTAAATAAGTTAAATCAGTTAAACTTCACACTAATAGCACTTTAAATCCCATCACTATTACAGGAAATTGAGAATGTTTTACAATGTCGTAGTACTTTTTCTACATAAGCTTCTGAATGCTTAAGGCACTGACTGGATACCATTGAAACATTTAGCTCTAGACTAACATCAATGTAAATGTTACTATCAACAATCATTTTCACTTCTCATGCACCACCTGCAGGGACATACAGCATAAATATACAGACTACAATACATTATCTCCAGCCTGCCTTCTACAGAGCGCTCTAGCATCCACTGAGTCACACACACAATTTAATGGTACTGTATATACCATCTACGAGCCATAAGCACTTCTTTTTTTTTTCACTAAAAAATGCTCACTTTAGATTACTGACAAAAGCCTGATTGGTTGTTAATAAAATCTCAACTTTTTCATGTGCTCTGTTTTTGTATCCACCACTCACCTGCAGGATCTGCTTTGAATCTATTAATCAGAAGGGGGTGGGGAGGATATCAGCAGTTGAATGACTTACAGCTCTGTGGTCCCACAAACACACAAGCATCATTCAGACTCACTCACAGGAACATATCGGTCACCTGACTTTATTCAAATTTCCAACATATTTTTCTGTTTCTCCAACAGACACGGCATCTATACCAACAAACACTGAGGGTTTAACATCACTTTATTAAAACCAGTGTATCTCATCCCACATATTTCAACCACATACGCACATTCAGTTGATCATCATGTACCTGGTTGGTGGTTAACCACTTCCTGAGTGCAGATGACTCCTCTTCAGACCAAACTACCTCCACTGATGCCTTCTGCTAGTTAGCTATATTTTAAAAATTCATGAGACTGCTTGTGTCCAGTAAAAAGAAACCACACACATCACAGAAGTTGTGAGCATCTGTGAATGCAACAAATTTAATTTAAAAAACAAAAAACTGATCTTAATTTGAAGTTAATTATCTTGTCAGAATGCACAAGTTATCATTTTCATTGTATAATGGAGTCAATTTCTCTTGTCACTACAGTTTTTTTTCCCCTTCATATTCAGGAAACAAGTCCTACCAATATGACAAGATGATTAAGAACAGAAGTATCTCAAGACACAAACCCTTATGTCTACCCTAGCAACAATTTAATTATTCTTACCTAAATACAATGGGTAACATAACTTTCACAATCCCGGTGATGGGTCAGTAAAATTTAAATTTAAATTAAATTTGCTTGCTGGACTTTTGGAACCTCAGGCTTTGCACCCTATGTGCATGGAGATATTTTAAAGGGGATGCATAGGCTTTTCAGAAACAAATGTTCCTCATTTACACAGATCTAACATTATAATTAAGCCTTGCAGCTCACATTTGATCATGAATCATCCAGAAAACTCGATATGATCATCCAGAAATTGTTAGTTTCTTAACATGTTTCATATTTTATGGAAATAAATGCATCTTAGATTCCAGACTTATGATCCTATGTAGCAGAAAGTACTTAATATAGATGAGATAAATAATTCTAGTAAAGTTTTTCGGTCTTGCTGCTTGCAGAGATGGATTGTTTAACTAATCACATATCTGTGATGAAGGCACAAGTTAAAACAGCAATAACAACTAACTACTAAAGGCATTTTTTTCTCTCTCAAAATTCAACAAAAGACAAGTTAATCCACAATGGGAAATGTTTGAAATCAGAAAGTGAAGAGCAGACAGTCAGGGGGAGCTGATCACAGGTGAGGAATGTCCTTTTATTTACCAAAGCAAAGGAGTTTCCATCATCTATGGTTATACAAGCTTGTTCACACTAACATTAAAGAGAAAAAGAAAAAACGAAAAAGCTTTAAGATGGAAACATCCAAATCATGATCGAACTTACAGCATGATACTACCAAACTAAAAAAAAAAAAAAAACACTACAGACTTCATCTCAGCAATCTACAGACCAAACACCTACAAGTCATGTGCTGTGAAAAAAAAGGGGTTTTGTGGGTGGCATCACTCAAACACAACATCATAAAAACGTGACAGACAAAAGGAGTTCAGTAGCCCCAAATTAGAAAATTGAACACAAGTCAGCAATCTGCACATCCCACATCCTCTATATGGCAACAGAGAACTGTGTCAATACTTAATCACAGCAACAGAGCTTGAAGTCAGATTTTTTCTACAGGGAAGAGACATGTCAATATTTCACCATAGCAACAGATCACAAACATTTGATCATGGTAAAATAGCATTTCATCATAATTGTACCATAGCAACATGGATTGTGATGACTTTATAATAGCAACACATTTTATCAAACCAACAGAAGATGTAAAGATTTTAATGCAGCAACTATGAATGTTAAGATTTTACCAAAGCAACAGAATAAACATTATATCATGGCAACAGAGTGCAGCTATTTATCACTTTACTATAGCAACAGAGCATGTTAAGAGATTACCATGGAAACAGAGCATGTAAATTTCAAACCCCAGCGGCCGAGCATGTTTAAGCGTATGCAGCAACAATTTTCATCAGCCTTTTTACATTCATCACATTACCAAAGCAACAAAACAGGTGAATGCATTAAGTGAGGCAGCTGTGGGCATGACTTGACAAAAAGCTGCACCGTCACCAAAATTCTTCCATTATCATCATCATCATCGTCGTATCATAATAATCACCACCATAATTTTGTACAAGCAAAGTCATGGGAGCAGCTGCAAAAAGAACAAAATCTTGATCAGTCTTTCGTGGACAGACTGCAAGAGACGGGGCTTACCTGCGGATATCTAAGGAGTTTTGGTAATGAAGTACAGTCACTGGACAGGGAAAGGTCCTAATGGGGCATCTGACAGTTTATCTAAGAATCAGGTGTGGTTTAAGTTGGCTTTGTTCCACCTGATCTGTTGATCCACACAGATGTAAAATCTTATATACACATACAGTTACTCTGTTTAAGGTGAAGCTTTAACCCAGGCTTATTTTAACCTTGCGTGCTCCAATCGGTCTATCATTGAGATCCATGACTGCAGCTGTGGCCTCTTCATGGTTCTGGAACGCCACCATGGCTTCACCAGTTGGCATGCCTTTCTCACTGAACTGTAAGCAGACTGAACCTGGCAGAACCTGGTAGCCGTAGAAGAAGTCCATAATCTCGTCAACCGTTACAGTGAATGGCATGTTCTGAAGCTTTACAATTGTTGGTCCAGCCGCAACACGCTGATTGTTGGGATTGTTAGATCCTCCGGGAGGTGGCTGGGTACGTAGACCTTCAGTCCCTGGAGTGAAAACCTGCTGTCCACCAGTTGCTCCACCCCCAGGAGGCCCCTGGTTGTTGTTACCCCCTCCTCCTCGGTTCTGTCCTCCTCCACTTCCTTTTCTGTTAGCATTGTCATAAGGCACCAAGCCTCTCAGCCCATCCTGGCCAAATGGAGGTCCTCCTGCAGGTCCAGGACGAAAGCCTGGTGGCTCCAATATTGGTGCTCCGGGAATTCCTGCAACCAATGGAGGACCAACACCCAGATTCACATCCCCAAGGCCTGCTGCCAATGGAGGAAGAGGAGGAGGACCTGCCAACCCATTTCCTGGGGCCGAGAATGGGGTCACAAAGGGGGCACTGTTGAGGTTCCCCATGGTGTTTCTGAGAAAATTAAACTCCTCACCAGTAATACCAGCAAAAGGATTGATTTGGGGTTGTTGGGGGTTGGCCTGGGCATGCTGGTGCTGGGTCTGGTTTTGGTTCTGCTGGTTTTGGTTGCGCTGTCCCCTTTTGTTTTGTGGTGGAGGATTTCTTTCAATTTCCTTCATTTGTTCAAAGGTAACTAAATGAACAAAGGCATCACGGCCATTGAGCTTTTGCCGGTGCAGCCTTTCAGCTTTGCGGGCATCTTCCTCAGTTCGCAGCTGAAAGATAGCTTGCCCTAAACCATTACCATGGCTATCAGTCAGGACCTTTAGGGTGTCCTCATAAAGGCCAACACCTTCCAGGAAGGCGCGAACATCCTTCTTGGAGATGTTGTACGGGATGTTGCTAATGTGGGCACAATTCCTAGGAGCTTTCAAACCATCCTGGGTTTTTCCATCACCCTGTACTGCTTCACGTTTGCGGATAGAATCAATCTTTTCAAGCATTCCCTTTCGGCCAATTGGGTGAACCTGGATGAAGCGGGAGCCCATGTACTGCATGTGAGCTCCAAGAGCAGTTTTGTAGTCCTGCTCAGATTTAAACTCAAGGAAGCCTTCTCCTGTAGCACGTCCATTCGGCCCATAGGCTATATAGATGCTGTCTTCCACCATGGCCAAATTCTTGAAGAACTCTTTAATCTGTTTTTTGTCAGCCTCATATGGCAAACCTTTTAGATAGACACAAAACTCCTGCCTGTGGGGAGATCGTGATCTTTCTCGCTGATCTCTGCCTCCTGTCCCAACAATACCACGACGGTGCTGATGATCTTGTAACTCGTTGCTGTTTGTTTTGTTGCTCATGTGAGGAGGATGGCTTGCCCCACCATCTCCAAGGCTTAGCCAATGATGCTCTGAACCTGGGGTGAGCTCAATAAATCTTTGGCCCATCATGCCACCTCCACGTTTCAAAGCTTCAAAACTGTCCTGGGGTGAGAAGAACTTAACCATAGCCCTGCCATTGGGCCGGCCCTGCCCATCTCTCTGTAGACGAACCCCATCCACCCCTAGACCCCGAAACAATTCCCTAATTTCCATCTCTGAACAAGAAAATGGGAGGTTTTGCAAGAAAATAAACAGTTCGTCGGGATTGGTTGCTCCTGCCCCAGTAGCTACAGCAGCAGCAGCCTTCATATGGGCTTGAAGGCCAAGCGAGGCCAGTGGGGAAAGAGGGTTGAACAACATGGGGTTGGGGGTTCCAAGAGGAAGTCCAGAGCCCAGTCCTCCAGGGGGAGGGAGGGAGGGGTTAAAGGGAGGTAGAGAAGACATGTGAGGGAGGTGGGACATGGGTGGCACTGGAGGTCCTTGGGATAATGGGGAGACAGTAGGTACGGGGGGTAGGGAAGAACCTGGAGGAGGAATTGGAATTGTGGGGAGCGTGGGCATAGGGGGCATGGAAGGCATGTTGGGAAGTGGAGGGATGGGTGGGGGACCTGCACTGAGGGATGCCAGAGCTGTGGTGATTGTAGGGGCAGAGCTGTAGCTGTTGGGGAAGCTTGGTACCACGCTGGCTAGGCTGACTACTGCCTTGTTGCTCGGTTGCTCTTGAGATGAGCTTGCTGCTGTCACAGAAGCCTGGGTATTACTGAAACCCTGGTTACCATGGCTACCAGATCTTCCACCTGCTCCCGACTGTACTGTGGGAATAGAAGCTGCGCTTGCTTGTCGGTTAGCATTTCCTGCTGTTGGTGCAGCCATCTCCACAGCTCCTGCCCCAGCTTCAAATCTACGGCGGCTAAGTTCAATCATGTTCTGCATTTCTGTCTTGCTACTAAGTAACAGTGACACCTTGGAACCTTTGATTGACCCGCCTGTTCGCATCATCCCTAGTCGTGCATCCTCATCTGTGGCAAACACGATGAAGGCTTCACCATGCTCACCCCCCACGATGTGCACTCCCCCATCAGGAATCGTGAGGCCAGAGAAGAAGTGTCTGATGTCCATGGTGCCAGCCACTATGGGCAGGCCCTGCAGCCTGATGACTACCGCCATACTGACTGCTAAACAACAGCCCTACAACCTGGGGAGAAAGCAACACTACCATCAGAAAAGCAGAAAGAAAGAGACCATCGGTTTCCAGATGTTTCTTAGACTGGACTATGCAAGCACATCAAAGGTATAGCCAACACTGATTACATGTCAAATGTTTTCTTTGTTGTTTGTTTTGTTTTTTAATATCCATTCACAAACCATTTTTTAAACTTCATGCAATTGTTGAGCCTTGACATTGGAAACCACAGGTTTTAAAGGGTTTGGGGAGAAAAAGGGTGAGAATTTAGCGCAATTTGTATGAAACCAACAAGAAAGCAACACTGACAAATTATGCAACTTTAATAAGTTTGATTAACTTAATCGTCTATTGTGAAAGTTACATAATCATCCCGTAAATTATTTTTTGTGAGACAACAGAGGCATCTGTGTTGTAAAAACAATAGAACAGATGTCAACTAGGCCACATGGAGAAAAGATAGCTTTTAGAGGAACAAAAAACTCCAGACAGAGTTGATGCTGCACTACACATTTTCTCTTCAAAAGATGCCAGAAATTACAGATTCAGAGTAACTTAAAAAAAAAAAAAAAAAACATTTGTTTGACATACTAAAATCTTGAATTTAGCTTGTATTGCCAAATATTTTGCCATCTAAAATGAACTAATATCTTTATTCTGAAGCAAGCTAAGGCCAGCTAATATTCTGCAAATCCTCCCTGAGAAGTCTACTTCTTTTGTAAAATAATTTCGGATTTAGCCAACAAATGATTTTAGCTTTAAGCTGACCTTTGACACCTAACTGAAAACAAAAGCCTGAGAGTACATTTCAAATAGACTGAAAAATAAATCATCAAACAGTATCTGAAATAAATTTTTGTGACCTGAACTTCTTGAAAAAATAAAGAGAGCACTGTCATACTACATACTTCATCTGGGGATTTAAAAAATTATTAAGACTCTGTAGAGGTGCCCTGTTAACCTTTTAAACCTAGAACACTTGAACTGGAAGTAATTTGGAGATGGGTCTGTGGTGAATTGCCTAATGTT
The DNA here is from genome assembly GCF_017639745.1 of Melanotaenia boesemani. NCBI lineage: Eukaryota > Metazoa > Chordata > Actinopteri > Atheriniformes > Melanotaeniidae > Melanotaenia > Melanotaenia boesemani. Next base: position 17,245,420 of record NC_055684.1, on the reverse strand, counting down.
CTTGCAAGCTAGACATGTCTGCTTTTTAATGGGCTAGAGAGCCACCACAGAGTTACATAATCATGTCACAGCAGACTTCTCTGTGGACCTGTGCACACCTTAGCATGCGTACTGGCTGATTAGATCACATGGGGACAGTTCAAACACAGGTCTAAAGACACTGGATACATTCACAGGTGATCTAGAAAACTTGGGGTTATACAACACTCTGAAGGCAAGTGTGTCCTAAAAAAATTAGCCCCATTTCAACCATTGGGTCCACGCTGATATGGGATGGTTTGTTTAGTTAAATCCTGATTTCTGTTATGTTTCCATAGCCAGCGGAACCCTTACCCAGTTGGCATGTCAGCTGGATAGCGATAGCTAATGGCATGATGTCACAGCAGCGCAACGCCTTCCTTGAATTATAACAAAGAACACGACTCAAAGGATGAGAATGTCGGACATCTAGTAGTTTGTGTTCTTTCATCTTGGCATGTGGTTTCAAACAACATTAAATCCACTGTATATCTATACGTGGTACTGTTGCCACTTTATTTTTAGCAACGACTCACATAGGAAGTGATGATTCTTTCGAGCAATCAGCGGATTGTGGTGTGTCAAGCTCCACTCTTTTAGGTTGGATCGGTAAGATTGGGACCCCAAAGGTCCCAAAAAAAAGTAGGAAAGGTTATTCTTTCCTACCAATTATTGGCCTGTGAAAACATGTATACCAACCAAGACCCATTGGTGGAAACGTGGGTTTTTGAAGGACTATCTAATAACTTGACATGACCCCATCCAAGCAGCAGGGAAACCGCTTGGATGGGAGTCGTCTATCAATGGGACTTGCTCCGAATGTTTAGAGTCAAGTCACACATTTTCTCAGCTCATTGCAACTGAACATAGTTGTATGTTCCTTTTAACCTTTTAAATCATGCCACAATAGTTAATCAGCACATAATCGTCTCTTCTCTAGTTTCAGCTAAAATAATCCATAAAAATTAGGGTGGGCTTTAAAAAAATTATTGATTTGAATTAATTCAAATTAAAAAGTCCAATATTCATTCATGAAACTTGGAGATCAATTTTTTTTTTTTTTTATGTCCTCTTTTCCGGTGACGTGACCCTGGCCTACTCCTACTCTCACGTGACTTAATGAGGTTTGGCAAGATCTTAGCATAATTACACACACAACTGGTTTCCTGTGTTTCCTCCATCCAAAATCAGCTTCTCGTGGTGAGATGATGTCAAATCCTGATGTTTTCATTCACCAGTGTGGATTAAATTCACATGTAGTATGAAGTATTTTGCAGCATATTACCACTCACATTAGCAGCTATTGCTAAGACCGCGGGCACGCATATTAGCAGCTAATGCTAACGGGCACAACCACATTCAACAATAGAAAGTTATGTCACCATGCACGTATGTACTTTGAAATAAATCTGACACGGTCATTTAAAGTCACATTTCCTCTAGAACAGGTTTACACTTTGTCCTTTTATCAAACAGTGAACAGTCTGATGCTGTTTGTCTGATTTACATGACAGCCTGTCATAGCTGCGCCAGCTCTGTGTCCACTCCACAGCAGTGAGCACACACACAGACAGGTTTCTGTCAGAGGACAGAGTTCACACGTTGGAAAACATGTCAACCAGCTGAAAATCTGACAAAAATATAAGTTTTCAAAATTCTCTCAGGCAGATGAAGATGTGAGGAGCATGTGGAGTATTTTTATCCTGCTCCGGTGTTACGCCGATAGAGTCAGTTGTCACGGGAACGCACACAACTGAATAAGCTGAATCTATGTCATTGTAAGAATTTCTGAGTCGTATTACAGCTTAAAATTGATCCAATATTCTTTGTAGGTTTTATTAACATCAACACGATATCTGAGATCTGAACTTTAAGAATATTTAGAGTGACTCCACTCAATAAATTTCTGTCCAGAGGGTGTTTTTCCATCACAGTGTTTCTTGCTCTGAATCTGGGAAAACACTGTATTGTTATGGTATTTCAGAGACGCAAGTAAATGCGTCGTATCAGATTATTACAGTAATCTGATTACTCCCAGATAACTGATTTTGATTGTGAAGTAAACGCTCTGTGTTTTATAAAAATAGTTATCTGAGAATGTCTTTAATATTCAAGAAAAATAGGTGTTGTTACACAATGCAACACTGATGTCGAATCAGATTTAATCAAAATTGAATCGAAGGAAATTAGGGATGATACCCAGTAAGGCTGGGCGATTAATCGAATTTTAATCTCAATTACGAACTGGGTTTTCAACGATCATAAAAATTAAATGATCCGATTTTCTGCTCCTTCGCAGTTTACTTTTGTGCCGTTTTCTGCTGCATATCGAGCGTCACTGGCATTGTAGCGCTCTGCTACAGACTCCTCCCACAGCTCCAACTGCTTTGGTTTAATTCATCGCAAGTTGCCAAAACCTCTCAAGTTAGACTGAAGAGTCGCGACTAAATAATCCTCCAGCTCCCAGAGACACAAAGAGATAACAAACGTTAAAAAACAAACAGAACTTTTATTTCTCGCCAAAGACTGGTGCTCAGTTAACGCAGTAAACAACCTTGGATTTAAGAAACTAATTAACACTTTGGACAAACAGTATCACTGCCATCTCGTCTTCATGTTAGTGGAGTGTCTCTCCTGCCCTGTCCGATGAGTGTGGTGAGGGTGTTGTGAAGGACGTGGCTACAGTCCAATGTTTCGCCACCGCTACGGCACTGTAGTCAAGCCGCACCATAGAGCCGTATATAAATGTCATGCTACATTTTATTGACGCGGATTTCAACGTTAAAAAGAAACGTCTCCAGACTCACTTTTTCCCAGATCACACCAAGCAGAACCCAAAATGTTGGTCTGAGACAAACAATAGCTACGTGGGACCTATGTGGAAATATACTAGTCTGTGTTGCCCCCCTCTCCACCCCATATCTTTCTCTCTCTCTAATTGTGTTAAATAATCGAGATCTTAATTTCAAACAAAATAACCGTGATTAGCATTTTTCCCATAATCGAGAAGCCCTAATACCCAGCCCTATTAAAAAATCAACAATAATTTTTCCTGGTGGTATCCAAGGCAACACTTAAATGTTACCAGGCATGATGCCTGACATATTAACCAAACTGAAAGTGCTTTATTAATGCAGAGAAAATTAGTAAATCAACTATCATTTTAAAATCCATTTGTTCATTCAGACAGTGCTCAAACGTTTTTATTTTTCTTTATGTATTGTTTACAGTAACCCTCCTATTTTGTGTTCATTTCTGCAGTGACATTAAACAAAAACCATCAGTGAGTGCAGCACCAAAACTCTTATCTGTCATTTTAAACAAAGCTTGTCCTGAAGTGGCGTGTACATATTTCTGTACCATAAAATGAGTGTTTTAATGTAACATAGCGTAAATCTGGACTGTCAGGTGCAGAGAATGGCTTGTATTGCTGGCATGAATGTTACTGGGTAAAGTTAGTTTATTGTTAGCAAAGAATACATGTTTTCCAATCTCTCTGTCTTTTCTCGTTCTTGTTCAGAAAGCAACTGCACAGCTTTTAAGAGTTTCAGATTGTGTGTCTGATACCGAGTTCTGCAGCATTATTGACAGAGTATTTTATTATTCTATGCAGGTTACCTTATACGAGTAGCAAAGCCAAATTAAATCTTTCTTAAAACACACACAAAATGCAAATCAGGTTAATGTAATGTGTGTTAATGTCTGAATAATAATAAGGATAAAGTCTCTGAATGCTGTTTACAGCTGCTGCACAGCTCTTAGATGATAGTGCGACATATGTTACATGTTTAGGGCTGTCATGTATTATAAAAAAAAAAAAAAACTGAATGAATTTGACATTAACTGGGAAATTTTTTGGTATATTAAAACACCAGAATATAGATTTTGTACCAAAAAAGGGGGGCATGTTATTGGCCCCTGTCAATGTCTGAAAAGTAGTTTGAAATTAATTTCTTCAAAGAAAGCTTTACTGTTTTCTACCATGCAGTAAACACATATTGCCTTTGTATTCAGCAGAGTGAAATATTTTGTGCAACAGTAAACCTTCATTAATCTCATGCAACTTGCAACTCACCAATGCAACTAAGCAGTGTGTCTAGTTTCACTGAGTAACAGAGGATTTCTGCAGGACACTGAAACCTGGTGAAAAGGTCAGAGAAACACACATTCCTGTTCAAAACATTTTTCACATAACAAACTGACATGATGTGTTAAATTAGCTTCCAGTGAAAGGTGTATTGCTGTATTGTTGTCAAACTGATCTCAATCACACTGATTAATAAGCTACTGTGTGATTTTAGATTTACAGCATGAAAATGTTCTAAAACATCAAAACACCGAAACTAAACACGATAATCTAACGGTTGATTTTGAGGTTTCTTGTTGGATCTGACAACAAAGAGACATTTACCGAAAAGTCAAAACTCAAGACTACCCATACAACATACTTAAAAACACTAAACTCAAAGTCTCTTCACAACAGTTACCCCAGAAACGTGAAAGCCAGGCTGAGCTACAAGGTTTGGTTTCAACTCAACAACCAGCAACTGTAGCAACCAGTGTAGAAAACTCAGCAAACACCAAGCAACAACACGGGATTTATCAGGCAATCTGGTGGTCAGCAAACCAGACAGAACTGGATGCTCATATATCACAAAGCCAGCAGACAGCACTTCAGCACTTCCTTTGAAACCGCCAAAGCATAAATAACATTTCAATCAGCAAGTATGCGATACATCATCAAGAAAACATTAAAATTATAACAGCAGAAACTCAACAACAAGAGCAATCAGAGAATCATGATCAACCATTTTGAAAAAGCAGAGTCAGATACATGGATCCAGAACAGCATTAGCAACATATCAACCAGAGCAACATTAGCATTATATTAAACCATAGCAACTTTAGCAACTGATAACCAGCACATTGCCAAAGATAGCAGCTCATCATAAAAGAAAAAAGCAGCAAGGTGCAAAGCAAGACTTTAGCCAAAACTTAAAAAAAAAAAAAAAAAAAAAAAAAAAAAAAAAAAAAAAAAAAAACACTTTCCAGCTGAGTAACAGCATGCTTGCTGTCCCCACAATGCTCCGTAAAACCGTCCAAGACAAACATCTCACTGAATTCTGACAATCCAGTCTTTTGGGTTTAATAAACCACTCAAGTTATTAACTGTTTCAAGTCTGAATGGTACACTCCAGCTTGCAGTAGTTACAACATGATTCCTGATAACAAAATGATCACCATCAATGAAGGCAGAGCTCATCTTCAGATGACCACAAGTCAACATTTCTTCAAGACAGATTTTTAAATAATCTGAACATCCACTCCATTCATCACTTGTTGATTGCAAACTACCACAAATGGATTAAAAAACAAAAAACAGCAGAGGCAGGGTAAAGCACTCACAGCTAATAACATGGGCAACTTTAAGCATCCAGAGGCAGAGCAAAACGTTCAACCAAAGCTGCATTTTTCTCTTAAGAGCAGGAAAACACAACGGAGCTGAAAGAAGACAGAAAGCAACCAGACAGAAATCTTTAAAACAGTGCATTCAGAATCAAAGAGGAAAAACACTGGATTCAAGAGCTTACTCAGAAACCGGAATACTTAGCTGTCCATGAGTTGGTCTCAATGTTGAACCACAGTTAAAAACGGAGGAAATAAAAAGCAAAGTTGATCAGAAAGAGCCTTTTAATAACTCAAACACAAAAACAGAATCTACTTCATAGCAATGAGGAGACTCTTCACTTGCCAGCCTGCACAGGGACCAACCCCCAGACAGCATACTGAGACAGAAATAAAAACAGAATCACACTGCATTTTTTCACCCTATTAAACATAAAAAACTGACTAAGTTTATGTTTGCTTTTACAGAGCTCCACGGGCCTCCACATAATGAATGCAGTTCAATCCAGAGAAAAACAAACAGCAGTTATTACTCATCCTCTTTAAATTCAATAAATTCAGGACCCAGTTGACGGAATAAAGGTTCATTCACCAACCAACCATCGACCCCTATCAAATGTGACACAAGAAAGTATTCAGATCACAATTCTGAGGTGGAGAGATTTTGGACAAATTAATGTCACCGTCTTTTGATGGCATAAAATAGCACAGTGCATTTAAAAAACTATGGGACTCAAAGTAGTATCAGCCTCCTTTGTTTTGTTTTTCACCACAGAAAAATAGCCACAAGCACATTTCTGCTATGACTAAACAGACTCACTCCAGCGTGTACAACTTTCTGCTCTCATCAGCAGCTCGTGTCGTAGTGGCGTCTGACGCCTTGGCCAAGGGGCATGGCTTGTGTTCATGGTTTCCTGTGTGCAGCGATGGCAGTGCGGCTGAAACTGACATGGACTGTAATACTAATCCGTTCATTAATCCAATTCTCCTTACCAGTTTATATAAAACATAATCTAGAATGTGTTCATATTAATTCAATAACAATTAAAATTGCAATAATCTTACTCTCGATTAGCTGTCTAATGGTGGTTAGCAGCGACACACTTTATAAATATATATACACACACACACACACATATATATATATATGAAAAAACTTATAGGGTTTACACAATCATCGAGTACACTGTGCAAAAATTCCATACGAAAACCGGAGTCTTAATTGACTAGTTAGTTCCCAACAAATTTACTAAATGTAATTAGTCAGCATTAGCATCATTACAAGCTAACAGTCTGTTAGCAACCTAGCTGCTTTGTACGTGTGTCTTGGAGCGAAACAGCGTGCAGGATGCGTGCTTTCTGCAGCTCCTGTCGCTCTCAGCTCTAACTGTAACAACGTAATTAAGCATCCTGTCGCTTGTGGATTCTTACCAAGAAAACTGTCAATAAATACACCGAAGTTTAACTCATAAAAAGGAGGTCTTTTCTTCGATCTTCTCTCTGCAGGGAGCACAGCACGAAATGTCGGCGCAAACGCCGCGAGACCTGAAATCATGACGCGAGAAACTGAGGCTGACGTATTCCGACCTTGGAGCGATACCGCCTCGTTCCGGCTGAACAAGGACAAAACAGCTTTGCGACACTACTTCTAGCTACAAATGGCGTTATGAATGCAAATGCATAAGGAATCCTTGACCTGGATGAAGTTTTGTTGAAAAACATAGAAAAATATCTGAAATCATGTCTGGTAAAAAAAAGTGTTTTTATTAAATTTTTTTGTGTTTAATCCTAGTTTTTATTTTCATGGGGTAGGAAGACAGAATGAGATGTCCCATAGCTCAGTTATGTAGCCAATGTTTTTTACTTAAAAATGTTTGAGCTATATTTTCTGTCAGTGGAAATTTTTACATCATATTTTCTATATCTACAAAGAAAAACTCAAACTACACTTACTGCTCATGGATCAAATATACACATACCAATAAAATTAACTCAAAATTGACACAAAAGTTGATTGCATAATCACAGAGCAGCAATTTTATTGGGTTACTTATTGAGCATCACTTGATGACAGTGGAAGCTGGATTCTCATAACAAATGGAGACACAGGCTACATCTTGGAACAAAATACAAGACTTTAAAAAGGTACTCTCAGATTGTGCAGTCACATAGACCTTATCTGGAACAATGTATTTAATTTTTTTTTTTTTTTTTTTTTTGCCCACAACCAGCAATAAGAAGACTGGACAAGAGTTACTTCTTAATTTCTTGAAAATCAGCACAAGCTGTTAAGCCTGGGCTTCAGTCTTATAGAGTATTACAGATTGAAAAATGAAAATGATGCCAACGCTGGTTGGACTTGATATTTCACAGAAAACTGATGATACACATAACTTCCCCAGTGAATACACATAACTTCCCCAGTGAATATATAAAACTGATGTGGGAGAAGCCAGAACTATGATAGGCACAAAGAACTGAATTTAAACTGCCAGATTGGGAGAAATTCATCTGCCTATCATCTAGTGAAAAAATAAACAAAATCTGACTCAAACTATATGGTAAGTCATCACATCCTAATGAAATGACTGCTACCTTCAGCTGTCCCCAACCTCCTCCCTTATTTCAGTTTTCTTATCTTATTCTTCATGAGAAAAGAACATTAGCATCTCAGAGTTTCACTTTGTTTCATGGTATCACACTGGGCGCAGATCACATCAACATCGGTTGATGATCAATTACATCACTGGATAAAATCCAGCATCATTCTTAAGACCACCCTGACAGGGAAAATACTCAATTTTAAACAAAATGACAAATAACAGAAAGTTCCCCTGCCTTGCCAAAAACAATGTCACCACCTGGATTTAACTAAGAAAATAGGTATGAGCCTACTATTGGATTACTGCATTGAGGATCTTTCAGCTGGCAAAAAGTCGTTTAACCCCAACTGATGCAATGAGCAGCTTCTCATTTCTTGAACCATGTGGAAAGTAACATCCCATGGTCATAAAAAGATGTTAGTCTGTTAAAGAACGGTCTGCTCATTGGCATGTATCACGCAGAGAAAACATCCAAGGAGATATCAGAAACTACTAGAACTGCCCAACACATTATTAAAAACTGGAAGGTCAGTGGGGTACCATCGTCTTCAAGGAAGAAATGTGGTTGGAAACAAAATCCTGAATGATCTTGATTGGCAATCACTTAAATGTTTGGTGAAATCAAATTAAAGAAAACAGTGGAACTCATGGGTATGTTTAATAGTGAAAGTAAGAGCATTTCTATACATACAATGTGAATGAAACTCCAGGGATTGGGACTAAACAGCTGTGTATCTATATATATATATATAAAACCCTACTCTTGGACTCTGGAGCAATGGAAGGAGGTCATATGGCCTAATGAGTCCAGATTTACCCTGTTCCAGAGTGAGGTACTGAGCAGATGAAGTGATGCACCCATCATGCCTAGTGGTTACTGTGCCTACTGTACAAGCCTGTGGGGGCAGTGCTAGGATCTGTGGCTGCTGCAAATGGCCGGGTCGACGTTCAGCAACATCATGTGTGCCTAAAGAATGAGGTCAACTAACTACCTGAATATACTGAATGACCAAATTATTCAATCACTGGATTTTTTTTCTTCTCTGATGGCATAGGCTTATTCCTAAGATGACAATGACAGAATTCATTGGGCTCAAATTGTGAAAGAGTGTTTCAGGGAGCATGAAACATCATTTCACACATGGACTGACCACCACAGAGCCCAGGCTTTAACCTCATTGACAATCTTTGGGATGTGCTGGAGAAGGCTTTGCGCAGCGGTCGGACGCTATCATCAATACAAGATCTTGGAAAAAAAATGAATGCAACACTGAATAAATCTTGTGACATTGCAGAACGTTATGGAAACAATGCTACAGCAAATGCTGCCGTAACCAAAGCTTAAGTTGGTCAAATGAAATATTAGAGTATGTAACCTTTTTTTTTTTGGTGGCGACATTCTTTTCGTCCAGGGAGTGTATTTTACGGATCAGCACAGCTACCACTCTCCATGTAACTTATGACAAACTGTTTTATTTTTTTGTTTGTTTTGTTTTAAAAAATACACCATTCTAACATACATGATTGTAATCAACAGAAGTGTGATCTGACAGTATGAACATGTAACATTTCTTCCTTAAGAGTCACATTTTTTGTAGCCTCAGTGGTATCACTTCCCTTCAGGTTTCTGTTTCTTCTCATACCAACTCTCATATATATATATATATATATAAAACACTCAGAACCGAGTGTTTTTGTAAATGAATCGAGACTCAAACCACCAACCAGCTCCACCACACCAGCTATCAGTATATTGAACTCAGCAAGGTCAGGGTACCTAAACAGAGGCAGACTTAAAGCCATGCTGCAGTGACTGTATGCATTTATTTAATGTCAAACTGTGCAAGTGAGACTATAAAAACCTTTAGTATGTCTGATTGTGCAGTGGATATATAATGATTTGTAGCGCCATGGTGTTTATAGAAAATAAGCACATGAGAATAGGGATGCCACCAGTTGAGCAAAGATTTCCTTGTCAGAGTAACTTTTTTTTTTCTTATTGCTCCAAATAATGTTAATCATATGAAAGATTTCCTGCCTTAAACTTTATTTTAAAAAATGGCACGTTTAACATATTTTGTAGGTTGCGTTCACAGTCATTTCATGTTTTATCTTGAATATGTGGTTTCTTGCAAAAGTGAGAACCAGAATTTCTGTTCATATTTTTCTGCAGGCAGTCTTTGGCTGACAAAATGTAAAACTGGCTGATGGTGATCTTTCAGCAAGTACCCCAACCAACATTTTGTTATTGTTTTTCTTATGGTTGTCAATTTATATTCAAGACTGCCTAAATTTGCCTCTGACAACATTTCAGTGGCGGATGAATACAAGCAGGGATTGCTGTGTTCTCCTTACAGAGCAACTGGAGAAGCTTCTACAGAGACAAACAGACTTCAAGTCGGACAGGGAGTTTGTGCGTGTTTGTATAGAGGAAGAAAAAGCTATACTGGTCCCTGAACTTTTTGGGGAACCATAATCTTTTTCACTAGGACATAGACAGGAGCTGGGAGGAGTCTAGTGCTGAGTCCACTTGATGCTCTTCAGGTCGATGCCTTCCTGAACCATCTCCCACAGAGGGCTGATGGAAGAAAAAAAAGGGAGAAAAACAGGTTTATGTTGACTGTTCTGAAAACATTTGAACCTGATCTGTGTAGCAGTAACCAGGGAGTAGAAAGACAATAAAACTCCCGCGTTATTCGCCAAGCAGTGAGCAAACTTAATTTAAACTTTATGCTGCAGTTTTGACTATCTTGGACTGTAATGAACCCTCACTGCACACATCCGTTAGAGGAGGATGTGTACTCTGTTTGAGCAGAAGCTGTACACATCTGTAGAACAGAGTAGTCTGGCTTCTAGCCTTGGATCTAAAATATTGAAACAAACAAAGTGCCTTAAAACCTATTTAACTTCACTAGCTTCATTAGCTGTACAAATCTATGAAAAAATAGCCCAATGATTTGTCACCTGAGTACATATTATAGCATATATTGTATTTCTACAATGAGTTTATCAGTTAAAATGCACCTTTTTAAATATACTTTGATAAGAAATCCTGATCCAAATTTAAGCGGAATTAGGCAATAAAAAAGCTTTACCATAATATTCTTTTTTCTTAAATGCAGTTGGGGGGAGGGGTGTCTATTATGCAAACGATACATAAATAAATGGGCCTTGCATGCATTTTTATAAATAGAAAAAGGGTTTCACATATCAGACATTGTGTTTCAATGAATCTTCATGTTCTGGAGAATAATTCAGTCCAGATTTGAACATCCTAAGTGGTAGTTTTTACAGCAGAACCTTGTCTAATGTGATCTGGACTAAACGGACTGATATTATTTACCTTATTAAACGGCACATCACTAACATGGTTGCACATTCACAATTCTCCTCTACCCCGATGTCCAAAGACAGGTGTGCACGCTAACGCAGGTGAGCACACTCCCATCAGCGGACAGAGAGCACATGTCTGAAAATATGTGGCATAAATAACAGGTGATAACCAGAAAGGACAAGCTTACCCTCCACCCCACCAACAAAACTGAGGTACCTAAGTTTACTGCTACAGTATTCACCAACGTCTGCTCTATCGTATCCAAAGACCCAATAGCGTAGCTCTAAACTGCAGCTGGATCCCTACTACACCGACCCACTCAACTTCTGATTGGTTAGTAATACGTTTGAGAGTAAAGCAGCGTTCCTCTCATAGCACTGGTAGATGAACTCAACAATAGTCCACTTTAACAATTTAATAACATCAAGTTATTAAAGTGTCTGGCCACAAAAACTTTGCAGGCCAGAGATCCGGCACAGTGCCGGAATAATGTGAACCCTGCAATCAAAACATTTCTCAGCACAAGGTAGCAAAACCTCTGGTAGGCTGAAACCATCTTGGTCTTAAATGCTTCAAAACAGCTTTAAAATAGTCAGACACAAACCAAAATATCACATAACTGGTCTGTCCAACTTCATTCAAAGTCTATATCACTAAAATCAGACCCACGTTAAAAGTCAGCTGAACCCACCTCATCTCTCTGAGTCTGCAGACCTGATGGATGCATTTTTCTGCTGTGTAGTCGACTTCTTCTTCTGTGGTGAACCTGCCAATGCCAAACCTGCAACAGAGAGAAACACACATTAATCTACAGTGAATAAACTCAAGTCCAGAAAGTCTTTCTGCTGTTTATTAAATGATAAATAAATGTAACAAAAGTCTGTTTTCTGCTTGTGAAAATATTTGTACCTGATGGAAGAATGAGCCAGGTCTTCATCTGCTCCTATTGCTCTGAGGACATACGACGGTTCCAGAGATGCTGATGTACAAGCACTGCAGTCCACACAAACACAGTGTTATTCATCATTGAATGTTCATTCATATATAAAGGTGCAGAAATTCATACTTAAACAAGTAAACTTTTTGTGTCTGACCTTCCAGATGATAGAGCAACATCCTTCAGAGCCATCAGCAGACTCTCTCCTTCCACATAAGCAAAGGAAAGATTTATGCAGCCTGGAACCATAAACAAACACACATGTGCACAAGGAGTGAGATAAGCTCATTTAAAACACATAAGTGCATTTAAATAAGCGCATCTAAAACACAGGTCCAAGAGAAACACAAAGTGCAAAGAAATGTCACTGAATGTCCTCACAAAGACATCGTTGCAAGCATAAGTGTGTTTACCAGGGTAGCGTTGTTCTGGATCTCCATTCATGATGACATCAGGAATCTCACACATGATCTTCTGGACCAGACGATTAGCTAGCATGGACACTCTTTGATGATCATACTACACACATAAATGCACATTAAGTATCATGATACATGGGTGAATTTTCTTTTTATGTTTAAGTATGCTGGTTTTACCTCCATCTCCTTGTGGGCGATCTTGCAGGCAGCTCCCAGCCCAACAGCCAGCGGGGTGGGGACAGTGCCAGAGCGAAGACCCCTCTCCTGCCCGCCACCATTCTGTAGTGGCTCCAAACGCACCCGAGGTCTACGACGCACATACAAAGCCCCCACGCCTGTACACATATATAAAAACAAAATTATTGGCAATCTAACCTCAGTCTGGGTCAGCAGAAGGATCAAAACACCCTTTTAGACAGCCAGTATGGGCTTAAAACAAAAAAAACAACACTCCATCGGCTTATCAAGTGGTTAATGACACAGTGACCACAGTAATAATTTACTACAGCTACCAACACCAACCTTTGGGTCCGTAGATCTTATGGCCACTGATGGACATCAGATCCACCTTCCAGTCAGAGACATTGATGGGAATCTTTCCTACAGCCTGGGCAGCATCAGTGTGGAAGAAGACTCCTTTACTGCGGCAAAGCTGACCTTTGGACAGAAACAGAAAAGCGAGTCCACAGCTTTCATCAGAACTTTTAATATGGCCACAGTGAGGTGATTACTACTGTAGCCCTGAAACCTGTATCATTCCCTCTAATGATGTCCCTGCAGCATTTAAAGTAGCACTATGTAACTTTCTGACCTTTTCTGGCACAGCGACATTTAATAGGTACAGTTCCAGGCCTTCATTTATCAACCGTCCTTGCATATTTTGTGAGAAAACATTTTTATGTAAATTGTTAAATTGGCCAACTTTTACTTATACTTAGAAATGTTCTTACACATAAGAACAGCTCTGACCATGTGAACACGCTGATTCTAGTGGCTGAACAGGAAAACTGCACCGTTTTTGCAGGTGTTGCAATCTCAGCATTTATCAGCCATTCTTTATTTTGTCAAAATACTAATTATTCAACTAACAATATTTTAGAAAAATAAACAGATGTGTAAATGGTTTCAGAACAAAAGACACCTATGACAGACAGGTGAGAACTGAGCATTCTTGATCGGACTTTAAAAAATATTTCAAACTCTGCTCTATGCGGAGAGATCATTTCTGATCAGATGCTGCTTCCTGAAAGAGATCCTGTTAGACTTTACAAAGTTATATTACCTATTTTAGTAGCTTACATGAGACAGGAGACAGGTTGGACACTTCCAGACCATTATTGAGTTGCATTACACCATCCATGCCAGATGCTTAATTTCTCTGGACCAAAAGAAAAAAAGACATATGCCTTTCTGGAACTATCCAAGATGAGATAAAGGGGGTGCTGCTATGTTCCTGGGAATGATGCTGGGAAAATGTGTGCAAGTTATGTGAAATCAAGTCTCCTTTATCTCTTCAAAACAATTAAAAACCAACTGCGGTTAACCAAAGAGCTTCACAGGATAAATATACAACAGCCAAAGGTTGAAGTACTGTGGATTTTGTGTGTCCTCAACAGGGACATGATGTTTCTGTATATGGTTAAATGAGGGTGTTTTTGAATGCAAATGACCATGAATGGGCACGAGCAGGTGATTTAGAACGTGGGATTTATCAACAGCTGATTGCTTACTAACATGCGTGCGACTGGCCTCGGTGCGGTTGATAAATCCAGACTTGTTTTTTTTTTTTTTTTTTTTTTACTGACGAACATTTTAAGTAATTCATGGAATAAAATTTAGGACAGTTTCTATGAATGATTGATAAATGAGGCACCTGGAGCCGTCGTTACCTAGCAGTGTCCTTAGGCTGAGAAACCGCACTTCACAGCTTTGTGTTCTACACGGGAGTATCACATTACAGATGAGTTTAGTTTTACACACCGCAGGATATCAACACAGCGTTCGTTTTTAACACACACCGCGGCTGATTCAACATAAAAAAGCAAGAGGACATTATTGGAGGAAGAGGGGGAAAGAACGAGGGAATGGGACAGAGATAACAACAGAGTCAACATCAGACTGATTTTACTTTTGGGAGATAGCTCAGAGTAAAGGTAGGATGCAAGATGGATGTCGAATTAGCCGTCTTTAGGGTGCACCTCACTAAGAAAATCTCCCAAAGTTCAATAGTGCTTCTTTAAAAAACAATAACTTGTGATGTTATGGTTACCAATGTCCTTAATGGGCTGCTTTACTCCAATCTCGTTGTTGACAGTCATCACTGACACCAGAGAGGTGTCGGGACAGATGGAGGCCTCCAACAGCTGCAGAAACACAGTTTATACAGTGCCTTCTTCTTGTTGTAAACATTAGATATGATTTTCTCTGTGTGGTCTTCTTGAGTACCTCCAGATCCAGCAGTCCGTTCTTCTGGACAGGCAGGTAGGTAACCTTGAAGCCTTCAGCCTCCAGAATTCGACACGAGTCCAATACGCACTTATGTTCAGTCTGTGTGGTGATCACATGGCGTTTCTTGGCCTGGTAGAACCGGGCAACGCCCTGTAGAAGAGGGACCATCAGTTAGAACAGATGCACTTTATGCATGCTGGTGTTACTGTGTTCTCATTTTGTTTTTGGGATCGTTTTTCTACTATATTTCTTGTTCTGCTAAGTTGGAGGCCATTTCTTCATTGAACAGGTACAGTGAAAACATTGTGGAGGACATTGTGACTCAGTGAGTATGTGAATCTACAAGCAGCAGAAACTTTTTTTTTTTTCCCCCCTACAAGTCAAGAGAAACAGCTTTTGCTGAACCAAAACAACACACGCTGAAAGTGGTGGCCAGATGGTGTTTGACTGTGTGATGACGAGGAGGAGGAGCGGCAGAGTGAGACCTTGATAGCCATGTTGTTGGACTCAGTGGCTCCACTGGTGAAGATGATTTCTCGCGGATCTGCTCCAATCAAATCAGCCACCTGCTGCTCAGAGAGACAAACAACACAGAGTCAATGGCTAAATTCACCCAATATCCTGTGGTGGAACATATCTTTTTCCTGTGTATCTACCTCAGCAACTGAAATCTGACTGGGCCACATTGACACATTAATTACATAATCATTTCATGACAATAATTTCAGCCAATTCCAATCATTCTGCAGACTGTTAATATAATTACTCTGTACAAAAACAGCCTGATTGAGCCAACAGAAAAATATACATTTTCATAGCTATTGACACAGTTTTCCACAGCTCAGTAACGTGCAGTACTGCAAATCTAAAACCAACAGAGGAAAAAAATGCAAATATGACAACAGATAACCTGGAGTCATTTGTATTGCCATTACTTCCAAAATCCAGGTGACTGTGACAGTTATACGTATATCCTCTGCCATAAACATGAGGGAGGACAAACAACAGAAACTGGGGTTAATAAAATAAAAAGAAGGTTTTGATTTTTTTTAACCTTATATGGAGAAGCTGCCAGGTTGAAGGGTTTTAACATAATACTGGAAATGCATGGTGTCACAACAAAATCGTTAATTTTCAATATCCTGCTGTTACAGAGATATCGGAGTGAGTCTCTCTACCTTTCTGGCTGTTTCCATGGCAGTCTCACTCTCCCAGCCGTAGGCGTGTGTCCTGGAGTGAGGGTTACCGTAGTAATTCACCTGGTATGGCAACATGGCATCCAGCACCCTGGGGTCCTAAACACACAAACCTATTAAACTGTGATGGTAAGTGCAGGTTACTCTCTTATGAGGTGAGTCAAACATGTAGTGCAGCAACTTTTTCTCAGCTTGAAACAAACCTCTGTAAATGATTGTAAAGAGAAGTCTAAATATAAAGTTTACTCCTAACTGAGGCTTCCTGATTATAAAAAACATTGCTTTTAAATGACAAAATAATAAAGCTGTTGCTACTGGGCAACAAGCAAATACAAAAAAGGAAAAAAACGAAAACGAGGAGTTGGCCACATAAAAAAAATCATTAAATTATTTTTAGTAAAATAGTTGAGCTGTATAGAAGATGATGTTAAACAGAAGTAATTATCTTAAGGGCAGGATCTCAGAGCCGTAATCTTAACAGGGGGCAAATGCCACCACTTTATCTAATTATTAAAGTCTGCAACACACAGCTCTTAATGGCAAATGTAAAGTCACAATTTAACACAGTGAAAAGCAAAGCAATCAATCGTGACTTGAACAACAAAATGGCACAACATGGTTGGTTAGACTGAGTTACCATAGGTGTGGTAGCCTGGAAGTCCATGTAGAGGGGGCGGAGCTCATCTTTCTCCAGTTCACGCTTCTTAATCAACTCTGCAGGAAAAACCACAATTTCAACAAGCATGCACATGGGTGTAGGTTAGCTCATTAGTGAAATTTAACACACGTGTGTCACACCAGACACTGACCCTAATGAAGACCTAGCTGGTTGCAATGCAATGATCGTTTTTAAAAATCTTTTGCCATATAAAAAAATAAAGGCTTTGAATAAGTTTGAAAATCACTCTGGAGAATGCCTTTGATTGTTTTTTGTAGGTTATTTGCTCTTACAAAGTTTTTTACTGTACAAAGGAAGTCCTACATTAAGTTAATAAAGAGAAGATTTCAACAATATTCAAGTTTATTCTTGTCATTTTCAAAAACTGTTACTATTTCTGGGGATGCAATTTATTCATTTTATTGTTTCATATTAATAGCTGATAAAATATAAAAAACATAAAACCAGAAAAGACAACAAGGACTCAGATAACACATGACTGTGTCACAGTTTTCTAATGAGCAATCACTTTCATTCCACCACAAAATCATAAAACTAACTAGGAAATCTAATTTAATTTAACTTGTAGATTTGAAAGACACACTGCTACACTGAAAACAATAATATCATTCAGACTGTTTCATTTAAATGCCCAACACCTTGGAACAGAAATGTGTAGCGGGTAGTTGTTAAATTATCAGTTGTTTGTGTACGATCAAGCAAAGCAAACTGTCACACTGAGACAAATGAACACTGATTCAATATAATTCTTTGAGCATTTAAACATATAAAACTGATATCCAATTTTGCTCCTTTCATGTCAACGTTTTTCATCAGCAGAATTGCCAACCTCTGTTGAGTTAACTTGCATGGTGTTATTTCTGCACTGTACCATTTATTTGGCTACTGCACACACTACAGGGTTGAATGAATGTTTTTGTTTTTTGTTGTTTTTATTTTGCTTTCTTGCACAGTTAATGCACTAGATGGAAAAGAACAAACAATCATAACACTGACTTTGATATATACTGAGTGTGTTTGCAATAAAAAGATGGTAAAACTGTAGTTTAGTTTGCCAAGTTGGTAATCAAATGACTTGTTTTTTTTATGTTTTTTTTTTTTTTTAACTAAAATAAATAAATAATAATAATATTCAATATAAATCCTGGTCCTATTTTAGAAGGATCTATACCACATAAATCTCTATTTTGTAAGTGAAGCAGAAATGCATGCCATTACGTAAATAAGAAAGAGAAAATGAAACCTAAATTAAAAGGATAATGAGCATTACACTTACACATTCCCATTCAATCCAGTGGGAAAAGTGAGTCCAAACTGATAGTTTATATACGTAGATTATACATTATACATAATTATACAACACAATTTAAATTAAAGAACTAAAACTTCCATTACGCTTGTGCAAATCAGGTAGTTGAGTTTATTTGTTCCTTTAAGGTCTCTTGAAAAAAAGTGTGCATGTCTTTTTCTTCTTCTTCTTCTTCTGCATCTCTCACTGCACACACTTAATATTCAACGTTTTCCCAATCATTTTTTAGGTGTTATGAAGTTTAATGTCCCCACATTAAACTGCGTCACTTGGGATTAGCTGTATGCTAGCTACTCAAAATGAAATAACATGGCCAGTTTGCTCCGGGCTGCTATTACCTTTCTGTAGGGTGCTGGTAGCTGTCCGCTCGGAGCCCAGTCGGAGGGGAAGCCACGAGACGGGCCTCAACAGCCGGGAGGAGACAGTCCTTCCCGGGGAAAGCATCTGGTCGGTAGGCTGATTTCAGCTAAAGACTGACTGACCTAACACGTTGACGGCAACTAAAACACCGGCGTACGCCGATGTGTACCAGTAAAACCTGCTAACAGCTATGAAGGAAATGCAATAAAATCCACAATTTTTAAAAAGAAAGTTTAACACGAGTGAAGTTTCTTTTCTGATGTGTTACGATCGGTCAGTTACGTACTGGTTGCAGCAGTATCGGTAAACGTCAAAGTTCATACAAAAGTACATATTTCCGGTAGTGACTTTCAGAAGAAAATACTAATTTTTACAAGAAAAACAAAATTATCACATGCAATTACTTTATTTTTTATTTCAGACCCAGGGGATCCATATCACAAAATACAGTAAAAACAAAACAGAAAAATTAATAGAAGTAGAAGATAAAAATTGTTTTAACATGGATAAATAAATTAAATAACAGCTTTAAATATAGACATATAACTAAATTAATTAAATGTAAACTATTAATTGAATTAATCACAAACCGAAAAATAAACTAAAACAAATCTATCTCAGCATAAAGTTTTGAGAGTAAATATTATAAAATATTTTGTTTGTTTATTTAGTGATTTACTATTTCAATTTCCGGATTTGACTTAGCTGCTATTTAAACTCTGCAACTTGACATTGTGCGACGTCGATGCTGTTTCATGCTTGCACAATAATCGGAAGCAGAGAGCGGAACTTCCGGTGAACGTCTTGCGCTCTCATAGGCCGAGCTGCATTGTTTTGTTCTTGTTGGGGGTGGATAAAATAGCTTTTTCGTAATTTAATTGGCTACAAACGTGTTACACTAAATGTGTTACCATCGTTATGCTTGCGACCAGGTAATGGGGGTAACAGCATTAAAATAAACAGCATTATTAACGGAGTTACTTTTTAGTAATGGGTAATTTAACTAATTACTCTTTCACTCGTGACAACGTTTTTAAAGTAACGTGCCCAACACAGCTGGCGACAAACAAATCTACATAACCATCTCACCAGGAGACTATAGCTGCATCCAACACTGATCAAATACATTGATCAAATAAAAGATTGTATCTTGTGCCAAATCTTCATCTAGTTAAATTAAACGTTTTTGGGGCCAAGGAAGAGGGATTAAATGTCACCACTCACTTTCAAACAGCAATGTTAAAAACCAACAACAAAGCCCAAAAATGTGGATGTAATCGTGGAATCAGACCTGAATTTCAGCAGTCACATTAAAACAGTTGTGGAGTCAGCCTATTACCACTTAAAGAACATATTGATGATTAATGAACTGATGTCTCAATGGGATTTAGAAAAATATGTCTGTGCATTTATCTTCAGTAGACTAGACTACTGTAACGCTGTCCTCACAGGTCTCTCTAAAAGTGCAGTTACACTGGCTTCCTGTTTGTCAATGAACTGACAGCAAACTCCTGCTGTTTACAAAGCACTGAATGGTTTAGGGCCAAAATACATTCAGGATCTTCTGGTTTGTTATAAACGAACCAGATCCTCAGGTCATCACGGTCAAATCTACTTTCTGTTCCCAGAGTCAGAACTAAACATGTACATGAAATGTGCTTTAAAAATAAACTTGCCTTGCTTGTGATCAGAGGTCCGGTATTCTGTCGGTTTGGCATACCTAGTCAGAAGAATAGCATACCATAGCCTTGTCTGTCAGTTTAGGCTACTTTATCAGAGCAGCACAGCTATGTATGCCGCTCTGACAGGTGGACCACACAGACAGAATGCAGTTTATGAAGAGACATGTAGTTTTGATAGTTGGGTTACACTGAAATTTTGCAATAGTACATGTTTATTCTCACGCAGTTTGGGAAAAGGTGCTGGAAGCTAATAAGTAAATGCTACGATAATGCTCCCAAATTTCCCTGAGGGCTCTCCGAAGGGATTAATAAAGTATTTCTATTCTATTCTAATCTAAATGCTATGATATGTGTTTAAACGACATTCTGACCTCACTTGCAAAAAAAAAAAAAAAAAAAAAGATGAGAAAACTGTAGTATAAGCACAGTTTCACACACTTTTCTGGGTCAAGTGAATTTCCCTCTGGAGGCTCTCAAGATCCCCACCATAAACCTACTGGGCAGTCTGGTTCTGGTACTGCTGGCTCTCCAGGATTTTACTTCCAGGATTTTATAAGACAGTGATTCTCAGCTGCTGGGTCCAGACCCAAAAGTGGATTGCTGACCTGTTTTCAGTGGGTCACTGGCCTTCACCTGGGCAAAGTGTTGTCATGAGCTAAAACACTCCCAGTTCTGCTGTTCATTTCTTCCAGATCTACAGTCATTGATGTCAGTTTTACACCTCAGGCTGAAGTGAGTGCAATTATGTTTTTTTTTTTAAAAGACAGTAATTTTCAGTATTTACTGATAAAGTCTTCAGAAGAAAACTAAATTTTGTATACTTGAATATTTTTGTTTTATCTATTTTGAGTTTGTGATTAAAATCTGATATGATGGTTGTCAATAGATTCAGTGAGTTTTGTCCGCTAATTTGATTTTATTTAACATTTAAAAACAGACTATGAACAAGCCTTTTTTTCAGTTGCACTTTTTATATCATGCTGTTTGCAGCAAAACACCAATTGAGACTGTTTTAAAATGGCTGTTACTGAAATATTTTGTTATGGCAGTTTAATGCTTAAAGTTTGATTAAGTAGCTGAATAGTTTCACTAGTGTAATGTTATATACTTATTGAGAGGATACTCAGCTAAAGCTACATGTTTCTGAGTTTTGTTTTGTTTTATTTTTTTGCACTTTTTTATTACATGTTTGTGCATGTAAGCACTGACAATTCTTTACAATCTGAGGTTTAAATATTAAATAAAATTCAATTAATTATATTATTAATATTATATTATAAAATATAAATAGCAAATCAGCAATGTGCTATTAATATGGAACATAATACGTGGAAACAAACAGCTAGTGGATTTACAGTCAGCTGTATGCCAAGTATTCAGAGGCATGCTGAATTAATGGGTCATTTTGTTGTTTTCTGTGCTACACATGCACATTAAGCAAGGGTTTGCCATTCCATTGGGTAAGCCAAACTGTGAGAACACCGGCTCATTTCAAAGATTTATTTCATATGGCTTGCCTCCCTTAGAAGACTCTTACATTTCCTAAATGGCTCTTCATCTAGCTCCCTTTAAGCCTAAATTAGCCTAATTTAACAATTATGAATTTATTAACAGTGCTCGTCAGAAAGTATTTATTTAGTGTTTATATTACAAAAAGCCCAAGTTTTATGCATTTTTTACATTATAAATAAAATGTAGTTACTATTGTTTAAATTTTAACGAGAAATTACAACTGAACACGCCTAGATGAATTCTAAACAGAGCTAAGCAATAGTGGTTGAAGATTCGGCTCTTCTCGACGTGGATCGGCTTTTCTCGTTCGCAACGATTCGGCTGCTCGCCGGTGAACGAGCCTCCATGCCAGTTGGTGGCGGTATTGCATCATACAGGTTGTGTAACGCACAAACAACCAATAACACTTGAGAAGAGGAAGAAGCAACACAGCAACAGAACGAGCAAACTGTACTTCCTTACTTTGGGGAAAAATTACATTTGATTTTGGGAACAGCGTGAGAAATGAGAGATTCTCCGCTACAACAGCACATCTCACTTTGAGGTGAGGAATTCAGATCGTTTCTTGAATTCGAGTCTGGTTGTGTGAGTCCCATAAAGCGATCGAAGACAAGCTAACCTGTTATGGTAAACTGCAGTTGAGCACTACTGCTTAAGGGTTTTATCTTGTCTTTGTTATTTTGTTTACATTACACAAGTTAATATAATGAAGACTTCATCAAATTGTGATCGTTAATGATTGCGTAAATGTATGTTGTGTCGTCATGTTGTTGCGTTGCATTTGTAGTTTGGCTGCATAATGTGTCTGACAGTTTCCTGTCTTCTGCAAGTAGTTGTTATAAATTAAGGGATTAAAGCAAATTTTCCAGAACGTTTAGCACATACGATGACTCCTTACATATACTTATTGCCATAATAGTCAATTCAGTCACTATTCCCAATGCTTCTAACATGAACAAAGGTCATATGTTCAAGGTTCAAGGTTACTTCATTAATACTCGTGGGTATATTTGCTTTTCAGAAAAAATATTGTATTTGACATTCCATAACAAACACACACACACACACACACACACACACACTGAACCTGACAGACAGGTACTTGACTGAGTGAAAAGTCAAAACAAAAAAGTGCCCAGTGTTCCACCATCCACTAATATAGCAGCAAGAATAAGTAAAAACATAAAATAAGATAAATAAGATCACAATAGATAAAAATAAACAAATAAAAACACAATAGAAAATCTTTAGGAAATAAAATTATTCCCTGGGATTAAAAAATGGATAAAATGTGGGATAAATAAGTAGAATAAATAAAATAAAGTGCAAATGTCACTACTTCTCATTGAGCTTAGTGATGGCAACAGGAACAAAGCTGTTTTTTATGACTCTTTGTCCTGCACCTTGGGCCTAAAAGCCTCCGTCCAGAGGGAAGAAGCTGGATGGGAGTCATTGTTAGGAATTGATAAAGCCATCCTCTCTCATCCACTGTTTGGTGTACAGGGAGGCTGGACAAGGCAGAGACTCTGCAATCAGGTGGCTGGACCATCTCACTATTTGGTTGAGTGAGTTTCTCTCTGTAACAGAGGTCTGGCATTTTAAAAGTTGTGCTTGTAGTGAAATTACTTAATATTTATGCCAGCTGTATTTTTTTTTACTATTAAACATAACAACAAACATGGCTATTTTAGCAGAAAATGGTTGTATTATTAACAAGAATAATCTCGCTTTTATTTGGGAAAAGTGGATCAACTGGCTGGTTTCAACACTTTAATTAGACTGTAAAACCTTGTCATTAAAAAAAGATCCTTCCGTAGCTTGTAGTACTACTTTATGAAACAATAACTTTTAATAACTAATTATAACAATAATTTTCTTTATGGCGTTATCAGTCTGTCATTTCACCAAAGAGGAATTTTGGCTAATTCTTTTGCTAAGGTTGCATCTGTTCATTGAAGTTTGTGGGCATTTGTTTGTGCACAGCTCTCTTAAGGTCCCTGACCTAGCCTTTTGAGGCCCGGACTTTGACTGAACCAATAAGCACCCAGATATTTCTCCATTTCAGTCATTCTCTTGTATTTTTGCTGCTTTGCGCGGGATAATTGTTCTGTTGCAGGCAAATTTTAGTTTTCAGACAGATGGCATCACACTTAAAGAAAACTTTGTTCTGCAAGGTGCTGAAGTTCTGTGGCTGCAAAACAAGCCCCGTTCATTACCCCTCTATGAGGTGTTTGCACTGATATGCTGTGTTTGGGTTTCTCCAACATGGTGCTGGTTGGAGAATCAATTTAACATCTAACAAATCATTTTCTGTAGATTTGGAGATGTAGCTCTTGGTGTTTTTGCTGTTTCTGGAAGCTGTGCACAGTCTGATTGGGGTGAACTTGCAGGAACTGGCATCTGTATTGAATGCTTTCTCACTATAAAAATATTATTCCTGGCCAGTAGGTCAGTCTGTCATGCAGAACCCTGTATTGTTCTAAAAGCCTCATTACACACATGGACAAGGAGAATCACATTATTTGAGCCATTTTAAATGTGAGAACACCTCTGACAAAGGAATTTTATCTTCTACAATTTTGTACAGTACACATACTCTTGGGTGCAAAAACACATCATAAGCATAATTCAAGGACAGAGCACAAAGAAAGCACATAATCTTATGATATAATGGTGTAATATAAGATGTGTTGCAAGTGAGAAAGTTCAGATTTACCCATACTTATTTACTTCTCAAATCAAAATGATGATAAATATGTGGCCAAAGAATATTTGACGTGTCTACCTTACAAAGCAATAACATATCTGCTTGTAGAAGTGGGACAATGAGTGTAACAGAAAAACTTTTAGATCAGAATGATTTATGACATCAGTAGTGTATTCATGTTAAGTTACAGTAAAGAGCTGGTGCTGAACGTTATGAAGTTGGCTTTAAGATTTTGGATGGATCAACAGGTGAGGTGGCGCCATGATCCTGAAGTCTGCAGCAGCTGAAGGCCGCCAAGTTTGACAGAGAAATTGCTGTCGCTCCTGCCACCATGGGGACAACGATGAGTGAGCCGTGTATCTATGACAAACTTTCTGAAAGCATCGACATCCTACGTCAGTCCGGCTACCGCTATGGCATGTCCGAGCGGGAGATCGAGAGGTTCATCAAGCAGGTCTTGGAGACCAATGAGCCCAGAAGAGACCCTCCCCAGTTCCCAATCCTGAGAGCCACAATCAAGGTGAAAAACCTGTTATCAAGAGGAAATATAACACAAAAGACCATAATTAAGTAAAAATGCTCAACAAGGCTGAGGCCTTTTCTTTCTGTAAAAAAAAAATTATTATAAATAAAACTGTTCAGTGTTTTCTCAGCTTCTTTGGATCCAGAAAAAGAAGATAATTCTCATTATTTTAATACCATTGCTTTGTGCAGTTTTTGGTGGCAGTGGGTTTCCTGCTGGTGGTGGTGCTGGCCTTCACCTACCCCCAGAACACCCCACAGCTGGGACTGGTCAACCTGGGCTGTTACAACTGGTCGTCTCCGCTTAGCCACGTTCGCCTGCTCTCCCTACCCATTGCCAAGAAGTACAACCTGCAAGGTATCAATCATTTTCTTTTTTCTATAAATCTCCCACAAACATAAGAAAAACACTGCTTCTTTGGCTAGAAGCTCCATCACTTGTGCACCATCACCGAGTGATGCTCCTTATACAAACTAGAAATGATGGCAACTGTTGAGGGAGGATTTATTTTTTCTGTGTTGCAGGTTTTCATGAGTGGTGGAGTGCTGGCGCTCTTAGACAGAGTTTGGTCAACTGTTCAGGATGTGCAGAGATCTCGTCTGTGCTGGAAGTCCCAGAGAGCCTCAGAGGAACCGTGACCCTGCGACGAGGCCCACAGCTCGTCCTGCTTAAGGTCAGAGCTTGACACGGTCAGGGGTGGCTGCCTGATGAGTCTCTGCCTGCTGCATTCACATGAGTACAGACTTAAACAGTAGACGTGAAGTAAAGACCCTTTTGTTAAGTCTTAAATGGAATTTGGAAGTGGGATGAGTTGCTGGTTAATAATTATGGGATGATGTACCATAAACAGATTTAAATGTACATTACTATTGATTGTTTTAAAATCATCAACTGAACTATAATCTCTGAATTTTAAATCAATCTTCTATCATCACATAGCAGTGACAGCAACAATATGCAATACACACATTCAATCAACTCTTCCCTCTTTGTTCATACTGCTTTCCATTCATCCATGCTGCAGGGTGGGGAGTCCCTCACCATCCAGCGGCAGCAGCTGGAGGAGCTCTACTTGGCCCACTCAGGCTCCATGTCTATTCTACTGGAGGAGGACGACGACAGCCAGCAGAACAACAACCTTGGCCTCCCTCAAGGACCTGCCAACTTCACCCTGCTCTGGTATGTATATATGTTTAAAGTAAATGACCTTGGCTCTCCTAGACCAGAAACTGAGTCTGACTAGGTCCAAATTATGCTGTCTGGGTCAAAATCTGTCTCAATCAATTCACTAGTTTCACAAGGTTTTGCAGAGTTTCATATATCCTGGATAACTATTTAAAAAGGCTGATGATTTGTCAGTGCTGGAGGGGTGTCTACTAACTTTACATCACATAAAATGTTTTCTTGAACGTTGCACTTCAGCATAGATGATATGGAGTGGTGGACGGTCCATGATCAAGATCAAGTCAGTCACATTAGAGCAGAGTAGGCTTTTTAGAGAGCTGGGCACCCCCTTAGCTTCTAATGAACAGCAAACATTTAAATATGCAGGAGCAAACCTTAGTCCACAAACTGTTTCATTAGGGTGTGTTTCCACAGGAGGTTCAGTTCTGGGACCAGGGAGAAGGTGTTGAGGTGGCTATTCCCAAAGGCTGAGCTCTGCCCCCTGCTGGACAGTGCTGGGACCATCCTGCAGCGTTGCCTGGTCACCCACAGCACAAACTCCCAGAGCAAGGTTAGCTTTGACACCCCATGATTGACTTAAAGAAGACTTAACAGGATTCATTTGTAGCACAGTAAGAAAAAGTCAGTTTAAAATTAGTTTTTTGGATATTACTCTTCAGATTTTTTTTATTCATGTGTGTTTTGTAACAAAGTGTTGACCATCTGTGGTGTAAAAACAATCCGCCAGGCTTTCTGTGACTTGTTGTTTGTGTTTCAGGGTGTCAGGGTGTTGGGTTGGCTGGTGGTGGGCGAGGGGCTGCCAACCGTTCGAGTTCTGCCTGTTCAACGCTGTCAGAAACACTGCAGCTCCTTCAACCTATGGCTGACACCTGGAGACATGGGTAACACCAGTTGCACATTTAAACCCCTCAATGACAAAATGCTTCTTCAGTCTGTAAGAATAAACACTGGTTTGTGCCTAAAGGGGAAAAAACATATCAGGTGGACACAAAACTGCAAATATCTTTGGGGTATCAGTCAGCAGCCATTATTGGCATTATTATACCAGAGATTATTGGCATTATTATACCAGAGATTATTGAATTTAGCCACTTCTTAATCAGCAATTTGTAGTTTGTGTGTGTATTGTGTCTGTTGTCCTCAAAATCAGTTGACTGTCACGTGTGGGTGCTGAGGCTGTCTGAAACAAGCATTCACTCATTGTTTTCTTCTCTGACCCGTGCAGTGTATGCTGACCCTCGGTACTGGCAGATGGAGCTCTTCCCGGGCCGTGGTCAGAACATCATCTGTGACGGATCAGCCTTTTAGCCATCAGGGTTGCAGAGTCTAGGACTGGGGTGTAACGCACAAGTTCGGCTGTGAATGTTTGGGGATTGGAGCTTGTTGACCTTTCTGTCTCTCTGCACATGGATGCTTTATAACCTCCGCCCTGTTTTTTTTTTGTTTTTTTTTTTATGTGTGGCACTGATAATCCTCCCAACATCCTCAAATAGTTGGAAACTACTGCACATATAGATTCAGTTTTGGGGGCGGGGGGGGTGACCTCCTGCAGACTCCTGCAAGGACTTCAGAGGACTGAGGAGCAACTTTGTGACTTTGTATAGTTGAACAGCTGAGAATCATCTGTTCTTGTGCCACAGCTTAAAATTGATCTCTAGTAATTAAAAAAAAAGAAATTGTTTGTTGTGTCTGTTTAGCGGATTGTTATGATGCTCTTGTATCTAAGAATCAAGCAAACCTTGAATCCAGATGGGTTACCATCAGGGAAATATCTATAATGCTTCTATCTAGTTTGTCAAACACATCGGTGTTTGAAGTGGAACAGTCCGCGAGCTGCAGGAGACACACCTACAGCTTCTGCTCTTTACTAAATACTAGAAAACCAGTTAACCCAGGCCAAAACAACCACAATGTTCTCTGTTATCGCTAGTAGTATGCACAACACCCACTAATTTTAATATAAATTAAACCTCATTTTGCATAAATATCTTATTTAAATAATTTTCTATAAATGTATGTCCGTAATAGTTATTTACGTACTAAGATAAGCTAATAACAGACAACATATTCTATATAAAGGAGGCAAAAAGAAGCCATGACGACGCTTTTATTAAACTAGTCATTTAAGGCAAATAGCTTGCAGAACTTGTACAGTAGTGCCTCGAGTCATGACATTCAAAAGCAGCCTTATAGTCACAGATTTTAATTACGAATGAGTTTAAATCAGTTTTGTTTTTGTTTTTTTTAACTGTCAAATCTGAAATGTTACATAATGGTGCCTCTTGTTTGAGGAAACCATTTCTGATTATAAATAGCAAAGACAATGTACAGTTAATTGGTTCTATGTCATATTATTGGGCAGAGAAGAAACTTTTAGATGAATGTCATGCAGCTTGGAAGTCATTAAAGATTATATAATGATTGCTTGTGATTTTTCCAGTATTTTCTGTGGATTATTTGGACTTAACACTATTTCCCATCCCATCAATACATTTGATGACAAATCTCCAGTTTCAGCTGAGTCATTGTTTTTGCTTATTTTATAAGTGGTAAATTATTAGTTTTAATTAAAATATGTTGTGATATATTTTGGATTATCATTGCCAATTTTCAGCAGCAGTAGTCTGAGAAAGAGAAATAAATCAGTTTGGCAAAGTTGATGCTTGTTGAATGAAAGGTTTCTACATTTGAAAGACAAATTTCCACATCATCTCAGCTAAAACAAAATCCTTGAAAATGTCAGACTTGCATAGAGATGTGATGGTTTTATTAAAAAAATAAAAACTTCTGTTCAGTTTTTCCTTCAGTCTTGTATTTTTTTTAAAATAGTCATTTATTTACTTTTGGCTAGTTGTATTACAGAAGCGGTTTAATGAATTTATCACATGGATGGTGTAAAACATGACAAGCCAACGAGGTCACCCACACAAATTTTAGTACTCTGAATTATGTTTGCATGAATGATCATACTGTGCAGTTATATTGATTTACCATCACTTTTTAACATGTTTAAGGTTTGTTAAGATTGTAGAAGCAACCATTAGCATTTTAGCAAACCCTAATTAAATGTATAAATAAATGTATGTATTGACTTTGGTAAATGGTTTATATTTATATAGCACTTTTACCCAAAGCGCTTGACAATATACATCACATTCACCCATTCACACACACATTGATGGTGGAAGCTGCCATGCAAGGTGCTTAACCACGACCAGTCGTGGGGAGGAGCAATTTGGGGTTCGGTGTCTTGCTCAGGGACACATCGACATGAGCTCAACAGGCCGAGGATCGAACCGGCAACCCTCAGGCTACAACACGGCCACTCTACCCATTTTAATCCAAGAGGTGTTGATTTAGCTGTGTGGTCAGTTTGAGCTGCAGCGGGTGGATTTCATATGTTTTATTACAAATGTACACTAAATGTAAAAACTTCTGATGTGTTTTTAAATATAGTCCTGGATGGACAATAGCCATAATTTTAGCCTCCACTCAGAGGAGGTATGTCCATTTATCAGAACTTACAAATAAATCTAATGTTTTCATCAAATACATTAATCACAGATCAGTTTGGGTTGGAGAACATGGACTCATAAAACAGAAAATATTTACAATTATATTAATATGGCACAATAAAGGCTGCACTTATCCTTACAAACTTCCAGTGGGCAACACAAGGCTGAACGTTACCACAGATCACAAGTAATCATCTCAGGGTGTGTTTGTATCTATGTGCTGAATGCAAATGTAAAATGAGATGTTCTTGTGGTTGTGTT
Source organism: Melanotaenia boesemani (assembly GCF_017639745.1). Lineage (NCBI taxonomy): Eukaryota > Metazoa > Chordata > Actinopteri > Atheriniformes > Melanotaeniidae > Melanotaenia > Melanotaenia boesemani. The sequence continues at coordinate 17,215,326 of NC_055684.1, read as the reverse complement.
GTGGTCTCCAGAGAAGAATAATTTACAACTCTTTGCTTGATGTTCCACAATATCCATCTTCTTTAAGTGACTAAAAACTAAAGAATTTCAGTGTGACAATTTTGGGTATTCTCACATACTTCATATATATATTTATATATAAAAAAAAAAACACACACACACAATGAGAGATGAGCATGGTACAAAGAAATTGTACATATTTATTAGTTTTAACATGATTAATAACAGCTGCCAGCAAGTATTACAGTGCATAGAAACTTTATATTTTCTTTTTTTGTAAGTCTGATTAAAGCTCTGTGGTCATTACAGCAAATAGTGGTGAAGTCTGTTATTAGAACAATTATAGTAGTTGGAGATGTTTAAAATGAATAAAAATAAGTACCCAATAAACTCAAATTTAAATATATTCCTCCTCTTTCTAATTGCCATGTGTCAATACTGACTTTAAAGTCAGAACAAAAACAACTGAATCAAAGTAGAAGACTCACCACCTCAGACAAAAATCTTATTTTTGCTTTTAATGGTGGCAACTGGGAACTCTCGATCGTGTTTAAAGGTTTTTATTCTCTCTGGGAGAAGGTGGTTATTCCCTTTTTTTTTTCTTTTACAAGAGTTGATAAGGGAAGTAGAAAAACAAACAGAACATTTAACTCCCACGACTGATCATATAAACAGTCGACTTTCCACTTACAGAAAACAAATATAACCAATATTCAGTAATATTTAGGAATCTTCACATCGTTCCTAAAGGAAAAGAATTCCTCAGGTCTGCTCTTCGTGTTTTCTATCATGTAGTCATGCTTCAGTTTGTGTCAGTTTCCTTTTTCTGACCACGGCTCTGTTTCCTGGTTAACATTAACAGAGACTAAATGTTTCTGGTGAGCAACACTGAGTGAAAGTGGGGAAAAATTATGTTGATGCAAAAGACAATAAGGAAGCACTTCAGGTCATTTGTCAGTTATGTTTTTTGACATTTTTAAAGCATTTATAAGCTGGTTATAAAAAGCTGTCATACAGTATAATTTTTTACAAGAGATTTGAATCCATTATTACAATAACAGATTATTGTCAGAGCAGCAAACCCACAAAAGTAAACAATGGATAAAAACCCACCCTGTATATAAATAATATACTTCACCTTAATAATAAAAAATAATGAACCTGATAACTGGAAACTCAACTCTAAATACCCTTACACCTTCAGCTAATCAGCACTCAGTGATGTGACGCTTGTCAGCTTACACTTCTTAAAATATGATATAGAGTTCAGAAAAGTTGACAGTTGGAGTGAAAAGTGTGAAAGCACCATATTTGGATACTCGGGGTCAGTTTCTGCAAACAACATCATCTCCCCTCTTATTATTTCTTCACATCTGGACTATTTTTAGTGATATGAGCAAACTTAAAACACTTTCAGAACCTAGAGGGAGGGGATGCTTGGGTGCTCTAACCCTTTAACAGTGACCACAACTTTTAGAAACTCATACAAAATGCCTTCAAATGCGGTTAAAAAAAGTAAAAATTGGTCAAAAACCAGTTTTTCAGGCAGCTGTGCTGTGTCACGGTGATCCTGCCAGCAGTGGAGAAGTTTCAGAGGTTTTGTACAGACGAGATGCAGCAATACCTTCATGTGACCAGTCGTACAGATGCCTGCTCTGCAGATCAGCTTCTGCTCGCAGACTGATTTTCTTTAGAGGAAAAAAATATAGAAACAAAGAAAATTTGAAAACATTTAAGGCGATGTCACATCAGTTACTCCAGACTCCATCTTCTCTGTTATTTTAAGTAACCTAAACCAAGGCTTGAGCCATCCTGTGCTGCTCAAAATTGGTCAAAATTTCAGCTAAAGCGGTGAAACAATGAGATAAAGTACCTGAAAATCTCTGATGTAGGTGAGGAAGAAGCTGATGAAGGAAAAGGCCAGAGACCATTCAGACACTGTGCTGATGAAATGAGCTGTGTAACCCTGAAGGGACAAGAAGAAAAACAGCTGTAAGAATAATTTAACAGCAACTTTTATACTCAAAATTTAAATTAAGTTAATGATCAGATTCATTGTCAATAAGAGTTTGTGATTTAGATGAAAAACTTATTTTGGTTGCTGTTTGTGTTTTAACACCTAGGAACTTATTTAATTAATTAATTAATTAATTCAAACTTTTTTTTTTTTTTTTATATACAAGTAAAACAAACAATCAGCTGTAACGTAGCAAACACAAACTACTGACCACTTCTCCCGGAGTCCAGTGGAGTTTGTGAGGGACGTCCACTCCTGACAGACTGCTGTACATGATTACCGAAGATACAAACACTGACAGATCATTAAGGATAAATGCTCACTCTGAGATATTGTGATCACTACATCTCCACTCCTACAGACCAAATTCCAGCTGTCAACATGCTTTAGGATACTGCTGATGATGCTTCCCAGAGTCCAGAGTCCAATCCAAAGACGGGCCAGGTATATGTTCTTGCTGTGGACGTGTGGCTGCATGCAGTGTGAGAGCAGCGTCTGAACCAGGATGTAGAGAGCTCCAACTCCAAAGGTAAGCACCGCCCCCAACAGGTGCATGGAGAATATAGTTGTCTTCTGCTCTGACCGACACACACTCACTGCAGTCATGTTCAGCATTTCAGACATTCAATGTGCTTTTAACTGATCCCAGACCAGCAGCACTCACCTGGAAGTTAGCCACCACGCACATCCCGAAGGAGCTGATCCAGCCGAGCAGCAGACCGAAGCGGTTCAATCTTTGGAGTTTGGCCTCCTCCTCACCTGCGAGAGCCTCCACCTGTTTGTAGCGCACATACACCGTGGCAATGCCTGCCAGCACCGAAACTTTCTCTGATTATGTTTGCAAGACTAGAAATTCCACAATAACAATAAAAGATGGACTACATCCGCAAGACTTTGGCTATTTTTTAACAATTAATATAAAACACATTCACCTCTGTTTATATTTAACTAATACACGTTTGTTTATGTAAAATGCATCAGATTAGAGTATTTGCATGTATAAAGGTCAACCACCAACATCAAAGTTGGACATTCGTATAAAAGCTCTGTGGCATCTGGAGGTCAAGTCAACGCAGCATTTTTTTTTGTCATGCTGCCCAAACTTTTCTGATTAGTTTTTGTAGTCTGGCAGTTTATATTTTCCTCCAAAATGAGGAAATGCTGCTTCCCTGCAGGAGCGTACGTGAGTTATGTGGGACGCATCGAAGAAACACATCAAGGCCAGGATTCACAAAACAATATCAAACTATATCTGACACACCAAGCTGCATCCTGCAAACGTCTCTTCCTTAGGTAAATAACATGCTTCCAGACATCTTGGCTATCCTCATGATACAAGCAAAGCATACTTCATTAAGATTAGGATCCCTTCTTTTAATTGCGCCATGATTTTGTTAACCATCGTAGGCACTTTCAGTAGTGTACAGGAGGGAGAATGGGCATTCTGACCAGTCTACAGCTACGCAACCATTTTTAATTTGTTTAAGGCCCAGTTTCTTTATTTTTGGTGGTGGTGTTGTTGGTAAATGTATGTGTAGCACTATAATCCAACAGATGTCATCTTTGTGGTATTTATCAGTGGGTAGGCACTTTCATTTAGGTGGCAGGTCTTGGTAGACAGAAGTATGCATGCTATGCACGGTGCTTCTTTGTTGTTTAGTAACTTGTTTTAGGAAAATCAAAATGGATACTTGCATATGTAACAAAGACCTGTCTGCTGAGCAAAAAAAAATCATGCATCCAATTAAGAAGAATTTGATTATTATTTAACAAGACAAAAATGCAACTGTAGTGTCATGACTAGCACATCAATGCTAATATATAAAGAGCTTCAGTGTCTTTAAATGTAGACTGAGTCTAAATATTGGATGTTCTGGCAAATTTCTATTAAAGTTATCACTATGGTTCTCAGCAGTCTGTTAAATAAGAGCTCTTTTGCGGGATCTGACCACATGGGCCAGCTTTCACTTCTCAAGCAACTCTCCTAAAGACCTCCCAATCATGTACATAATCTTTAAATAGTACTCAAAGGGACAGTTTGTTCATTTAAAACTTGCAAAACCTCAACCTTAAGAGCTAAAAGTTCACTTTCTCTGTAGTGCAGGCCATCCAGTAACCCTAAGGTTGTCAGTGAATGTCGTATGAATGTTTATTGGTCAGACAGGCTGGTGGCGTACGTTGGCTGCCGTAGCTTACCACCACCAAGTATAAATGATGAGTGAATGAATAATGGATTCACTGTAAAGCACTTTTAGTGCCATCAGCAGAGCAGCACAGTATAATCCATTATTATCATTTTTAACATGTCCGATCACTCAAACAGTGCCACAAAAACAAGATAATATTCACTTCACCTCTCATGGCTTTATTTAAACAAATGAAAAACCTAAAACCAATAAATAAATCAGTCATCACAGATGTTTAATTACCTTGCTGCTAACCAACTACAACCATTTTATCTTGGTGTTTTAACATGTTGTTGGTAATAATAATATAATACTTTGAACATGACAAACCCTAAGTTACAGAGTTATGTTACAAATACTCATAGTTTTCGCAAAGTTGTCTTTATTTTATTTATTTTTAATTCAATATTTTTTGTCTTAAATTAATTATACCAAATGAATGGATAAACCCCGTTACATACCACTATGCTATGAATTTCCTATAATATTTTATTAAAAAACAATGATAATTATTTTTTATAATAATCTTCTGAGTCCCTTTTCAAATATGTTTACAGGTAGGAAAGCCTGGCAGCAGTAACAACTTTGTCACTTTAAATCTGTCCAATCAAGTCTGATTACTGGTCAGCCACCATCCCAACCCCAGTTCTGTCTGGGATTATATGGACGTGCACCAACAATGGATTGCTTTACAGAATGAAGAGTCTGAATGTGTGTGCATGTGTGTTACCTAAAAAGGCTGACACATCCAACATGATCCCAAACAAACATCTCTCTGGTGCCAATGTTCCTGTGTCACTGCAACACACGACAAATGTTCAATTAAAGACGTCCTGCTTGTTTTGCTCATCTATTAAGACCTAAAATAACACAAACACTGTTTCAATAAAACATCCTAAAAACAGCGTGTTCTGAATAACTTGGGGGAAAAAATGTCAAAGATTTAGTCCAGATTCAGACCTGATATAAGGCACCAGAGGATCCACATGTCTCAGCACCACCGCTGTGACGTAAGCGAAGACGAAGGATGCTGCAGTCCAGATGACCAGCGCAGCGGGCAGGAAGCAAAGACCCTGCTGAAACCACCACATGGTGTCCTCACTCTGTATGCTGCAGGTTCACACTGACCTATAGAAAACATCATCATCATCATCATCTACTGGAGAGCATCCCACTTAACTGTGCATGCTGAATTAAGTGGCACAAACTTATGCTTAAAACCACAGCAGTGGCCATTGGCTCATCTACTTTTCTAACAAGTCAACAACAATTTAGCCATAACGGTTTATTGTACGCTATTTTAGAAATCTTTGGCTTACACAATGAAATAGTTTCTGATTTTCTCTTCTTTGTATAACACTAAACTGATTCTCCTTGAGCTTTGGACAATTAATCATACGAGAGAGAGAGAGAGAGAGAGAGAGAGAGAGAGAGAGAGAGAGAGAGAGAGAGAGAAGCACTGTCTTCTAATAAAAGATCCAAGTGAGCAACTTATTATTACAACATATTTGAAAACAATCATGAAAATACAGCACGTGACAATGACTTTTAAACAGACCAGTTATTTTACATGACATTGTACAAGGTCGAAACTCCAACCGAGAATTAAAAAAACACAGTCTCATGGTTTACATAATGAGGTTTAACACTAGTCCTCAAAAGAAATCTCAAAGCTTTCTGCCCTCAGGTAAATAAAGACATAAAAATTCCTTCAATTAAAATGTAGTTTAACTTGTAGAGGCAGATTCGTGGAGCATTTAAGTTTTACTTCCTGGTGTTTTCTGGGGAAATGAAACTTATAAAATTAGAAAAATACCCTTCTTATCACCAGTAGAGAAAAGACCACGACCAAGTTATACTATAGAACCAGATCATTTAATAGTTTCTCCACAACTTGATCCGCATGTCCAGCTGAACTGAGAACCGTTACTTCAAGAAACAATAAACGAAGCCTTCTGTAAAACTAACTAGGCTATTTGGCTAGGGAATGTTCAAACACATTGTCAAAACTACTTAATTTGTAGTCAGTAATTATCTGGTGAACTTTAAACTTGTTACTGGTCAACTAATTTCACGTTATTTTAGCAGATGGTCCAGGCAGCAGCTGTATTAAATCAGCATGATCAATACAGTGACATAATGACACTCACGTTGTTCGAGTCATCCAAAAGGCATAAAATTCCAGCGGCAAAAAGAGAAGTTACGCGAACTGTTTATATTCAAATCCAAATCAGGTACTCAGACCTTATTTAGCTGAGTTTAATCCGCCTCAAACGGCTTCGCATCTGATCGAGATAAAAAATAAAAAAAAAATGACACTTCTCTTCCTTATGAGTTACGCATGCGCACTTCAACCCAATTGATGAATTTGTCCTGCATTCTGCCTTGCAGGCGAGAAGCAGGCCAAAGCCGTGCTCCAGGTAGTCCAACTACTGTGACCTTGAACAACCTCTAAAACACTGTATTCATAACGTTTGAGCTCAGATAAATGATATATTGTATGTATATTTATAAATACTAGATTTATAATGTTCCAAAATTTTGCACAAAGGTACACGATCATGAGTACATATTAATATGTCAGTGGTTCCCAACTACCAAAAACCTGTCTTCCTTTTTTTTCCAGAGCTTTGGTGGCATCACCAGCTCTGGTGTCATCTTGCTTGATGGACCAAGATTGTACTCAAACTGGAAGAGCCCTACAACCCCACCCTTGCTATATGACAACCTTCAAAGATAATAAGATTATCTGGGCATGTGTCCCATCTACACAACCTAAAAGCTATGTGCAAGTACAACGAGAAGCACTGATATTGTTCAAGACCTGACAGCTTTTCAAAGGGGAATATTATATTTACAAAACTAAAATTGTTAAATGATTTTCTCTAACCTTAAAGATCATTCAAGATTCAAACAGGTGGTTGGAAAAAAACAACCAATTTATCATTTCAAGATGCAGAAACGTCTGTGACTAAACACTGAACTTAAATCAACAATCACTGAAAAGTGTCAGATTAAATAATGAATTTCCTCAAGTTTTCTTCATTTTCTTTAGTTTGCAGTAAACAAATATTTAAAAATCTGATTGAATCTATTTGTAACCTTTTCCAGAAAGATCGCCACAACATGATGAAAAATGAAAGAACCATTAGTATGTTCATAGGAAAATATTTTAATAGTATATTTAATGCTGACATTTTCATGTTGACAGAAATAAACGAGGTTTTTGGCCCTTTGGAAAGTTTTCCATTTAAATGTGTTGAAAGACAGACTTTACCTGTATTGAGCAACGACTTTTATCATGTCCAGGTGGTAGATGAGATTTTTCTCCCACATAAACTTTACAGCTATAACAGCAGTTACACTAAACTATGGAGCTAGATGATTGAAATCCTTTCTGCAGGAAGATATGCATGCATTTCTACTTTTTAATCACTTTATTAATAGAGGTTATTACTAATGAAATGTGTACTTATTCTGCATAGTCTGTTGAGTATGTCAAATATTCTACGCCAAATTGGATTTAAGGTTGATTTTTAAAAAATGTAGAGGGAGGATGATCTCTTTGCACCTTACATTAAAAAAAAACTATAAATAATGTCTATAATTAATGTTTGTTGCTAGTAAAAACAAGTCAACTTATTTCCCAAAGTATTGAATTAATTCAAGTTTCATCTTGCAACTGGTGGAGCAAAGTATTCAGCAGCATTAAAATAGTGCCGAGATGCAGGAACAAGTGTTGGGAATTCATCACTCTGTGACATTTCCAGTAAAACACAAATAGAAACCTGGTTCCAGGTGGGAGTATGAAATTTATTTGCATTATTAGGTGAAGCAGAGATTGTCAGGTGACCTTGTTTACCCTTGTTATTCTAAGAACACATGGCTGTGCACACTAATGAAATACCTGAGCTTGGCAATCTAGCCAAAATGAAGAGAAACTTTCACACAAGCCCCCCAGAGAGGAGAGATGCACTCACACAGTGACAAGACGCTCATCCAGAAAGGCTTCAATTATGTACAAAATAGAAAACAAACGTGTTTAAGGCAAACTTTTACTTAACAGAATGAGACAGTGGACCTGACAACAGGAACTATAAGCACACAAGCTGCAGCTGTTGATGTATCTCACAGTCATTATGAAAAACTGGTCAGTCGTGATTTTAGGTATAAGTTAATACAAAGACTATCCAGATATAGTAGAAACTGTACATTGGAATACTACCCATGCAGATTAGGGCATCAGTTTTTTTCCTCATTTTCATTTGTAACACTGAACAGACAGAAAAAATGCTGACAATAAAGAATGAAAATAAAAGTGATTCTAGGACCGATTAAACTTGTTAAATGTACCATTTATGTTTTCTGTTAAATAAAAATACCTCAGGAAAGTGTGGAAATCAACCGTCTGATTGCTCATTTCACCCAAATCACAAGACATCATCTTTAATCTAACACTTTCATCACATTTATATATTTTTGTACTTTCAAGTAACTTATAAAATGGAACATTAGTTTGTCTGTAGTCAAACCTTGTTAAAGTTTATTACAAGTGACTTCATTTTACTCTACAAGCATTGCATTTAATTTTTTTTTAAATATAAATTTAGCTCTTCTGATGCCTCTGAAGTTTTCTCCAAAACAGCAACTTTTCTCAGAATTATATCAACCATATTCTATAATTATTTTCCTAAATTCATTTTTGACATACTGAAACATTTAAGCCTTTTAATTAAAAAAAGAAAAATCTTCACATTTAATCTAAAAAAAAAAATTACAGTACTTTGGCAAATCCAGATTTACTTTTTAAAAAGTTGCAATTACATTCTGTCTAGTGTCTAAATATATTTTACTGTGATAATCCTCTTCAGAAACAATTACTTTTTCTGTACATTTTCATAATACTGCAACCTTTTTTTTTTAACCTCAGACTCATTTAGACTTTCCTTCTCATAACTTTATTGAAATTACAATTTCCATATATTACACCATAATACTCTATCTTAAGGCATTAAAGCACAAACAGTGTTATGATTTGGGTGAAGTGGTGTTTTCCTATTGGAAATCTAAATTTCAACACAAACATCCTGAATCTGAACTTGGACAAGGACACTGTTCTGAGATATTGGACATGAATGTGAATTACTATAGTCAACAATTGGCATTGCGTATCATTTTTAACAAAATGTAGAGGCATAACACAGTATCTGCAGATGTAACTTAAATAAAACAGGCACAATATGCAAAAGCAAGAAACTATCATCTGCTGCTGAGGACAGAAATGTGCTCTGAATGGATAAAGGCCATCACTAGTACCGCCCCCCCTCTCTTCCAGAAGCAGCAATGTGGAACACACCATCAGTATGGGGCCATTTTAACAGTATCGAGCGAGCGGCAGCCACACTTGAAAAAAAAACAAGCTTTTATTACGTTTGATCTGATTCTCATCAGTCATCTTAAAACCGTGATGTCATCATGTGACCTCATCTCCTGTGCATGCACCCGCATGTGCACCCGTTCTGCTACAGCAGGTATGTAAACGGGGAAACATAATGTCAAGCTGATTACTTGAAGTTAATACTTAACACATTTCACAGTGGTGACTCAGTTAAGCAGCTACAACTGAATTGTTCAAATCTTTTGTTCTTTCTAAAATCTGGTGGTATCATTTATCTGTTCAACAAATCCCATGAAAAGAGAATCTCTGAGAAACAAGCAGATTTTGCACATCAATGCCTGGACTTTGGGGGATTAAGCATTACTGAAAACAAATGTGACGCATGCTATTAATGTTAATATTACCAAAAACTTTGGCTGGGGCTTTTAAACAAACAAGTACACCAGCCTTCTGCTGGAAATCCAAGATACTACAAGAGTATAAACTGTATTATACTCCACCTTTAAACTAAAGGAAGGGCAGTTTTAGGGCATTATGTATCACTTTTTTCTACAAAATATTACAAATCATTTCCCAGATTTTTATCATTAATAGGAAATCAACCACAATCACGTAAAAGAGATATGAGAGATTTCTTTTGGACTTTTCATGGGGTTTCTTGAATAATAAAAACATAAAATAAACTGGACGGATCATAGTAGCAGCTGGTGGAGTGACCTGTAAATGGACAGCTTAGCATGAGTGAAATACATGCCAATTCATGTGCTGCTCCACCCTAAAACATCTTGTTCTTTGTTCCGAACAGCTGCAAAATGTAAGAAAACTTGTTTATCGGAGTGCTTTTCCTTGTAAACGTGGAGCAATTTTTGCAGTTTGACCTTTCATTCAACTTAGAGAAGCTACAAACAGCAGTAAGTGGACCTCTGACTTCAACATATCTGCAGTAAGTAAAACTCAACACGTCTCCTGGTTTCATCCCACGTAAGCAAAACATGACTGAAAAAATGCACATGAAGTATAAAGTTATGAACTAAGCCTTCCAATTAACAATACAAGACAATGTTTTTTTACACAAACCTGAAAAGCACAGAAACTGTAGTGCAAATTTAACAGAGAAAAGACTGGCAGTGAACATTTTCCAGTTTAACACAACAGACATTCAGATCTGCTCAATAAAAATGTATTAAATTTGCCATTAGGTTTCCACCAAACTCATATCTTGCTGTTGCATAATAGCAGTGCCATTTGGAGTGCAATGTACAGAAGATGAAGCGGCTTTAAAAATAGCATACATGAAATGTTTTATAAATGAGTCAATGCAGGTTTTAAACTCAAGAGAAGCACAGACACTGTAACAGTTTGGTATTTACAACAGCAAAAAGTAAAGTTATGCAAATATTACAAAAATTATAATCATGAAAAGCAGAGTTCGATTTGTTTCTTATACTTTTTCTTGGACATAAACAGTTAAAACACATAAGTTTCTGCTTCTTGAAGATACCGAGTAGCACCTGTACTCTCCTGAAAATATTTCTTCTGTGTAACCATGAGAAGTACAAATTTAAGTTTGCACTGGTGAAAAAGAAACAATGACGGTTATATTCCGATATCTTATTTATTCATTTATATATATATATATATATATATATATATATATATATAAATAATTTGTCCTCACATTCAGTTGGCAGAAGCACATACTTTACACCACACCGTCCCCTGCATCTCTATTTGGACAACTGAGGGAAAAGAAGATGAGAGTGTCTAACAGGAAGGGACAGAGTCAGTAACAGCCGGCGTGTCCTCAGTGAGGAGCTGATCTAAGGACTAAGCAAGGCTTGATTTTGAAAACAAAAATGTGAAGATGGCAGGCAATCTGGTTGCAAACACTGACACAGTAACGCACCAAGTCAAACAGGGAAATTATCTGCAGGAGAGAGAGAAACACAGTCACACTTTTCAAGCTGAACAACACAACTTCTACACAGTGGAGGCCCATTAAAGCCAGGAAGAGGTCAGTGAGCCACTTTCCAACCTAGTATGTCATTGTTTTGCATATGTCATGCACAGAACCTTGTCTTACATCATTTTGACCTTGCATTTATAATCTTTATGTACTTTGAGTTGTTTATCTCCTTCTGAACAAGTTTTCCCTCTTCATGGTGATAATGGGCTTCCAATAAAACCTACTGACATCACTTATTAAACATTACTGTAAAAAAATACAGACACATCACAGCATAAAAAATACAGGTACACATACAAATAGGGCCTTGTTCAATGCAATACCGCCATCTTTAATGGTTTTAATTGCACCTGCACTTTCCTACTTTGATATGTCAAAACATTTAATAGCTAGAATCATGTGGACTTACCAGTGCAATCCAGAGCACCAGGTATTCATCAATAAAACTATTGAAATACTGATCCAGGAACAGTAATCCTGGTCCCAGGAAGGCTAAATCATGGAGATGCATCTCACTTTTTGTCATATGGGCTACCTATAGAAAGACAAACACACAAAGTCAGCACCAACCAAAACTGAGTGAGGTTATCTCTGCAAAGCCCTAAAATCTCATTAGATGGTCTACTTTCACACATACGTTGCAGTGTGTGTACTAACAGAGTCTGGTTATGTAACTTCACTCATAAATCAATTTGAGAAAAAGGTGCAGGATCATCTTGCATGACTGAAGACTCTCACATATCTCTGTTCACAAAAATATGTGTGACTTACAACTAACTTATTGGTGATTTTAGCTGACACAAAGCCGAATGCCAGGATATAAAGACACGGATGTTTCTCGAATAGCTGGACAGCAGACTTCTTATATATCATCATCGCCAAAATTATAACTGAACCAATATGTAGGACTGGAGAGAGGACACTGGTTCCCTGGAGTCAAAGACAACAACAGACAATAAAGACACAGATTAATGTTATCAGAAATATACAGTGAATCACTATTAATCATCCCAGTCAGGGGTGTCCAAAGTCAGTCCTCGAGGACTGCTGTCCTGAAGGTATTCAATGTTTCCCTGCTCCAGCATACCGGCTCCAACAGTCGATGAAGTTCTGCACAATGACTTATTAATTTGAGTCAGGTGTGTTGGAGAAGGGAAACACTAAAAACCTGCAGGACAGCGGCCTTCGAGGACCAGAGCTGGACACCCCTGACCCTAAATCTCTACATGGTTGTGACAGCTTGGTGGTGATCAGACATGTAACTTTATTCTGTAAGGATGTGTACCAGATGTATTAACAAATAATTACATTTATTTTCTTATAAGCTCTGAGTTAATCTGATTTCTCTAACTTCACATATGCATAAACCTTACCTTACAACAGAGGTGCCCAAGTCCGGTCCTTGAGATCTACCATCCTGCAACTTTTAGATGCAACCCTTCTCCAACACACCTGAATCAAATGACTGGCTCGCTACCAGGCCACTGCAGTGCTGAATAACATGCAGGTGACATTTGATTCAGGTCTGGTGGAGAAGGGTTGCATCTAAAAGTTGCAGGATGGTAGATCTCGAGGACTGAACTTGGGCACCTCTGCCTTACAACAACATCACTCAGAATTATGATTTGTTCTCAAAACTGGAAAGAAATCTGTTTTTGGTGCACAACCAAATGAAAAGCAGCACTTAGGATACAAGACTTACTGCTATTGTGGATCCGTTTTTGCCCACACCCCCTGTAAAAATAACTCTGAAGTAATTGGTGCAGGAGAAGACGGCTCCTAAAAGGGTGCAGATGGCTGGAACCATTTTCATCTGGACATTTAGGATCGGAATCTGAAAATTAGACATTCACACAGTAAACTTAAAGATAACAGAAAAAGGTTAAACAATCCCTGTTACATTGAAAATTCCAGCTATTATTGTACTTTTTGAGTATATTTAGTATTATATCCACAAATGAAGGATCAGGAGTGAAGTTGGAATAATAAAAGCACTCAGAGGAAAATGTTTGTATTTCTATTAAAACTACTTTACAGTTAAACATTCAACACAGAGACATTAGAACAGCATTTATGTTGAAATTATCATCAGTTTAATGTAATTATGACATCATTTTTACTATCATTATTCTCTCAATCCAGAGCAATTAAAACCAATCAGAATTACCAGTGACTGCCAAAAAGCAGATCCCCCCACGGCGGCCAGCAAATACATGATTATTATGAAGATTTGTACTTCAGTCACATCAATGCTGAGTGGGAGGAGAAAGCAGAGAGGTCACAGAAAGTTAGTAAAACATCTACCAGCGCTGTCATCCCAGTCTTCCTCCAGAACACACTGCTGGACATGGAGCTGGTTCTTTAGCACTACTTGTGCTTAATTTACACGTCATTAAAGATGCAGTCAGTACTATTACAAAAAGTTTTTTATCAAACTTCTACACCACCACTTGGTCTAAAGTTTTGATAACTGAGCAAGTTTGTCTTATTGTGGTGATATTTCCAGGTAACCAGAACAGACACTTAGAGGTTGCTATTAAAAAGAGAAAGTTCCAGCAGAGATGCTGTCTGTGTAAATGGAATAATAGCAGTTTGTGTGTGGATGAAACAAAAGTGATAGTGTTTTCTTGAGTTTTTAACATGGATAAAGTCTGGCTTGCCATTTCAACATGATTCAGATATCTATTCTAAGCTCAGATGTGTGTTTGGCTTCAGGTAACTACTAGATGTCACATTAGAGTGGCTGACCCCCTTAAAAAATAACTGAGTCACAGTTTTAAAGGAAAGGACACCTTGTAGTCAATAAAGCAACTAATAAATCCCTTTATTTATGCTGTAAAAATGTAAAAAAATCCCTATTTGGACTGATGCTTTTAAACCAAATATAGTACATTATTCAATGCACTACAACCCATTAAAGGAAATTATACAAACGCATGTGCAGTCAACCTGGATAATGAATATAAAGAGAGTAAGAGCAGGAAATAAGAAGAATCCAGGGCGTCACAAGCTGTATGCTGTGATAATAATATCACCTATTAATTAAATCCTGACATAGGACATTAGTTTTTTTCTGCTATACTGAAATGGGGAATATCAGAATACTGGAATTTCATACACACAGATCTGGATGTCAGATAAGTTAAAGAGAAAATGTGTGTATTTTTGTTTTGAGTGCATTCCTTTAAGCTGATATTACAGAGAAGCCACGTTTTACTGACTGCACCTTTACACGCAACAGATTCATTTTCTTTACACGACTCCATGCAGATCAGTGGTCATTGCAAAGGCAGACCGCAGTGAGCCATGCAAGTGGCAGCCAAGAAGTTTACCATCACGTTCCACAGGCAGGGACCAACAGCAGCTGTGAGCATCTGTAATCCTGCTAGACAGATCTGCACCTCTGTTATGTCAAATCTACACACAGAACACATCCACATTTACTCCACCTCAATAACACATGTAACTGCTTTAATCTGGTGAAAGCCCTAATAAGAAAGTTTAACTAGTTTATTCAATAAGTTATTTAATCTCTTCTGGTAACAGAAAAAAGGGTCTTTCACTGTTTTTTTGCTGCCTGTTGGCTCTGCCAAACTTGAATGTGGTAGTTATTTGACATTTTTCCACCATAAATACACAAAAGTTTTCAAATAAAAGCAAGTGGGCAGCCAAAGCTAAAGAAGACCAAATGGAAAAATGAAATATTCAGTGATTATTTAGAACTCAAAAGACGGATGTACGGATAGATGTACATTTTGTTTTCACTCAAAAATATAAACTCCTGCAATTTTAAACCATGAGAAGATTAAATAAAATGATTAATATTACTACACATTCAGTACATCTTTGAGCATAGATACTGAAATATCAATGTTTTGTGTAGAACTGCTGGCTTTAAGGTCCATTGTAAAACATGAACATTTATTTTATTCATTATTTTCCTGCTTAGGTGGCTGCAGAAAATGTAGTTAGGACTAACAGAATGCATATCTGTCAAAAGATATGTTTTCCTTAAAAACTTTAACAAATTGGGTACATAAAACTCATTATCCAACTATAGAATAAAGAAAACTCATGGTAAACCAAGAAAAACAGATTTAGAAAACAAAAAACAGCAGAAAACTAAGTATTTAGATCATTTCTTCAACTGAATACAAGCACTGACAAGAAGACATTTTGCTCAGAACAAAGTGTCACTGAGAGCAGTTTTAGGATCAGAAAAGCTCAGTTAATAGAAAGTATTGAGAAAAGGTCAGAAAAATGGTTGAGGAGTTTAACTCACATGCCAAAGCGTAGCGTTCCTGACACGTATGTTTGCCAGTGGGCACAGTAGAACATAAACATCCCAGCAAAGCAGCAGAAGAACATCCAGTCCGGGTTGGTGCCCAGCTGCACCGCTATACTGGTTCCCAACACAACAAACACTGCAGAGACAAGAACGGCAACACGAGCAGTGTTAACAGGGTTTTATTTTTATTATATTTTATTATTTTAAAGACAGTGTAAGAGATTAAAAAAAAAATAATCTAACTGACCAGTGGAAAGTGAGTCACAGCCGTGGTCAAACAACTCGCCCAGTGGAGAGCTGCTGTTGGTGCGTCTGGCCTGTTTCCCGTCGATGGCGTCCAATGACTGGTAGATGAAAAGGCCCACTGCACACATCAGGTATGCCCAGAGAGGAGCCTGAAATAATGTGCACATTCACATAGAAGAATGTCACCAAACTTGTTTATGACAAAATTTCTGTTTTTGTCTTTTTTTTCCTCCTTGTTTTCTTTTGTTCAGATCTGTTTAATGACAAACAGCTATAAGGTAGAAGTAACTCGATTTACTGTTTAGTAAACAGTCCACACTGACAGAACCAGACAGATTTTTTTTATTAAATAGTGGATGTGTCCAAACTTTGATCAGTGCAGCTTACAGTTTATTTTTAACCTTGACTAAGTTCTACAAAGCATTTAAAAAAAAAAAGGAAAAGACTCATCTTGTTTATATAATTTTGCCTTCCAATCTCTCCTCTGTTCTTCCATCTGTTGCCTGGACATTGATCTCAGCAAAAACCCTTTTAGGAATGAATTCCTAAAATAAACCTGGAGAGAGGAGGTTTTCTGAAGCAGCTACAGGCAAGGATACACATAATTTATCTTTTGAGGAAAGGGACGTGACATGACAGTCCCACGTGGTTACACTGTATTTAATGTAAATACATTTTACACAAACCCCATTATCATCTACAGAAATAAAGACATACGTCAGTTTGCTGAAACAAAATAATTAGATAATATACCTGTGTCAAATGGCATACTAAACTAAATAGATTCAAAATGAGATCCAAAGCCAGGATATCTTGTTACTGGTTTATTCCACTTCTTACATTACTTCTAGGTCAAAGCCCAGGACGAACCTGTGAGCATGAACACTACACCTAAGGCAGTTTGATTTGAGTTCATGCAGCATAGAAACAGAAGCATGATTATACATTAGCATTTAGACTCCCAAACGCAATATCCGAGTATGTTAGTTCAACCTGTAGCATAATCTCAGTCAAGCTAGCATGCTTAAATATAAATTTTTCATTTATCTATACCATCGATTTCTTAGTCAGGGTCACAGGGAAGGGAATTTTAGATAGATCAGTTAACATAAAGGTTATGTTTAACCTAACATGTGAACATATTGACTCAACACCTGTCCACCATGGTACCACTAGCAGTGGGTTCTGAGGCCACCACAGAACTCTATGCATTATTGGTTGTAATTATTGGCTGAAATAACAGACATAATAATTTTCCCACTTGTCAGAAATTAACATATGACTTAAACCTGACTAATATAAAATATAAGATTCTATAGTAAACTAAGACCAGACCTAGTGGCAGTATAAATGTCATGTCAGAATCCATAAAAAGGAAATGATCTTTTATCAAAAATCAGATTATCAAAAACAAAAGAAAAGAAAAAAATTCAATTACCATCAATAAATCAGTAACCAGACCAAAACAATGTTCATGATGTCAAAAGATAACTCATTTGCATTTCTTGCACATCACTCTTAACACTCAGAAAAAGTTTTTACATAAGGCAGCATCCAAGAGCCTGTATCACCCACAGCTGAGTAACCTGAGGGGCCAACATTAATATTTTAAAAGGGATTTCTCTTTAATTCAGTTAAGTAATAGAGGCACTGCTTAAGGACTTCATTCATTAGTAAAACAATGCCTGATATTTTATTGATTTAAATAATACAATATTAATCCCTAACAGGGAAGGGATTCATGGGCATATTTATGTTTGCTAGAGTTAAAACAATGAGTGGGAACCATCTTCATATTCAATCCATTAAACAATAATGCTTTCAGCTAAAGGCCAACTATGAGAACTCATGATTTTGCTGCTTAGTCATGAGTGTGTTTTTTTCTCTCAAATATTTCACAGACCTGATTACAGGTCAATCACGAACATGTCAAATGTTTACATATGGTTCCTCCAAATAATGTCAATGACAGTTTGTGATATGTGGATAACCGAGAGAAACCAGAATGTTCTATAGCAGGGTCCACTCCGGTCCACGAAGGCTGATATCCTCCAGGTTTTGCTGCTCCAATACACCTGATCAATGAAATGGATCCAACAACTTTTTGTCAAATTTTTACACAATGACCTAATAATATCAGTCAGGTGTGTTGGAGCAGGGAAACAACGAAAACCTGCAGGATAGCAGCTTTCAAGGACCAGCGTTTAACACCCATGTTCTAATATATGAACAATGAAGCTGAATTCTCTTCATTTTAATAAAGCCACTCTCTCCTGATTACATCAGACGCACCGCTGCTTTTGACCGTTTCTGTGGTCAAAGCCAGCAGCCAGCAAAAAAAATAATAAATTAGAGCGCAATTAAAAAAAATTAACGGCGTTAATTGTTGCGTTAAGGTGCGCACTAATATGACAGAAAAATCAGAGATTACTTAAAAACTAGCTGAAGTTAGAAATTGTTTAAAATTTTGGTCGAATTTAATATTTTAGGAAGCTGTATAGCATTTGTTGTCATCCAGAAACTGCCCTTTATCTAAACATCTATATTAGAGCCAGGCACTGATTGCCCAAGTGTTTTTTTTTTCTCCGTAAGCCTCACCTCCTTGTGTACTTTTGATCTTGGTAAATATTTCTATGACATAGCTTTGGAAGTTAACAATTTCATGGCTTTCTTTTCTTCATTTGAATTTCTTTTCCTGACAATGTTTTATACCAATAAAAATAAACAAATAAATAAAAATTTAAATAAATAAATAAATAATAAGAAGAAGTCTAGTGTGTCATATTTTTTTACACTGAGGACTAACCTGTTCAGTAGCAGTTGGGCAGTAGTAGACAAGCACAAGGGTGGTGAAGACATTGGTGGCTAGGCCGATGATGGTAATGAGGTTGGGGGCAATCCAGGAAGGGACCTGTCCAACCAACCATTCCCAGTAATGTTGCATTAAGGGCTCCAGTAAAGAGCGCCCAGCACTGCTGTATCTGCCGGGACCAACAATAGTTAGATGAGACTCTGATTAGCTCTGGAACATATGGACCTATAGCATCAGACTCTTGCATCTGGAAACTGTTGGTTTTTGCCACAATTAGAAGAAGTTTCTAACCAATAACTCAGATGAGGAAAATTTTAAGTAAGACAGACAAAAAAAAAATCATCACTTTAAAGCCTGTAAATCCAGAGTTGTCAGTCAGTGGAGCAAATGCTAGTTTTAGCAAGTAAAGAGTAACATCAGGGATATGTTCTACAAAACAGAATTGGTGGCTTAATGAGGTAGCTTCAGGTTTAACTCTCACTTTCTAAGTGTCACGAAGCTGGTTCACTTCTTACTGGAATGTATCACCATTGCATCTTGTGCTGGAAACCTAACCTCAGAGCAGGTTTGGTTTCAACACATGAAAAAGCTAAATTATCTTAGAAAAAACATTAAATGTAAATGGGTCCGTGGACAGTCATCTTTTTACTTTTACAAAGAATGAATTTCACAAATAAATCCTTCAGAGAAGAAAGTTAATGTAGCCAAACACTGATACCCATAATCGTAAAACTTGTTCCTGTTGACTTTAACAGTTTGAGCTCAAGTTTAAACTTTTTTTAAATGAATAAATCACTAAAATATTTTAAATAAAACACTTTTAGTTATTGTATCATATCTGGTTGAGCAAATAATGTCACAATGTTCTCGTTTAACTGGTCATCTAATAACTTATACTTAACAGCATACACATCCATAGCAGGAAAATCTGCTTTGACTTAAGATAATAACTAGCACAGCAGCACAGTTTACCAAGATCTGTGATGTTTTGGTTAGTTAGGTCAGAGAACCAGAACATAGTCTGGATATGTTAAAGCTGCTTCACAATACAGGTCCTCAGTGCTGTCAGTCCAAAAATCACTGTCAGACCTGACATACCTGTTGCATAATTTATTCAACTAAAACACCAAAACCAAAGTTCTCCATAACAAAACAGCCAACTTCATATTCAGTCAAGCTGGCTCTAGCTACTTCTTTTTTTCTACTTCTTATTATTGAATGAATTATATTGATTTACAAGCTGATGTTCGCTTTGTGTGTACATTCAAAACAATGTGAATATTACAGGTAGAGTCTACCCATAGTCTTTATGACTGTGTGCATGTACCTGACTGCGCGGTTGTGTCCTACCAACTACAAAAAAAAACAGAAGGTGGCTTTGGCATTTGACAAAACTTGTAAAAGAATAACTAAACAAATTAAGAACTAGCACTGGTGGGGAACACTATTGCAAACAATAAAAGGCTAATTTGGAAAATGCAAGTGGGAGGAACTTGAGATTAAGTACTCAAAACATCTAACCAATTTGTACTCACGTACACCACTTTTAGACTCAATAAAAGAACAGTTATCTCTTTGCATTGTAATCTCCACAGCAGAGTTTTTCTGATATGCTTTTCACACTAAAAGGAAGAAATGTTGTCAGAGTAACTAGCTTATAAATATAAAGAAGGGGAAAATGTAGGTTACCAGTCTCATAATGCAGTTTTACAGTTAGAAATGCTGTACTTAATATCAATTATACCCAATAACTTCACTACTCAAATTGGTTTTGAAATATAAAGACAGGTACTAAAAAAATCATACAGTATTAAAGTCATGCATTTTACTTTTTAAGGTGGACAAAGATTTAGTGTAATTGCATAATACAAATAAAATACAACCACATAAGGCAAAGCTTCACTAGAGATCGGTCAATAGGCCAGGAATCCATTACCTATGCTCCTCCAGTCTCTTGAGCTGGTGTCTAGACAAGGGGGGAGAGGGTAGCTCAATCAGCCTGCGCAGCACTCCGGGGGCCAGCCAGCAGGCTGCCTCCATGCCCATGCCTTGCCCAGGGTCCTTGTCCTGGCCAAGGACTCGGCGAGAACGCAGGCCCCCCCCTTGCTGCTGCCCTGGTGCGCTCATGAAGCCCTGCTGCCTGCTGATCTGCTCCCTAGGGTTAGGGTTAGGGGTTCAGGGCTCTGCCTCTGCCACTGTCTCACTTGTAGGGCTAAAGATCCACAGGTGTGCTGGATGATTGCTGGGAAACAGAAATAAGTGTCACAAAATTGCCATGTGCAAATAAATCAAATAATGGCATCACTAAACAAACAAACAAACAAACAAAAAAAAAAAAAAACATTTAACATGTTTATGTGTCCATTTTAGTCCCTTAATCCATTCTACCAGGAATCAAAACTACAGCATCTCCTTTTTAATTTGTTTTCAGGGTTTAAAAAACCTAGGCCAATTAGGATATTTTGGTCAAAACAGGCCTTTCCAGATTAAATCAAATGAGGCAATAAAAAAGAACCACTACACCCTCTCCCTTATGAGGAAGGGGATGTGGTTGATGAATATAGTTGACAAGATGACTCTTATCCAGAAAAGTGAGGTTTGAGTTCCATGAGCGAAGAACACAACAAAAAGTACAACAAAAGTAGACAACCGTGCCTGTGTTAGTAGAGCATGATCTTATTGCCTCTGTGCTACAATGACACACAGCTGTCAGTGTAGCACAGAGACAACAGGGCCATGCTCCTACAAAACACAATGACAAGGCTTCACTAGAGAATATTAATTAATTTTGACAATTGGTTTCAAGCCACCTTTAAATAGTACTGACAGACTTTGTCACTGCCTCTCATCTGTGGTTCTTCATGATTATTTTCCACAGTTTTGCTCTTTATGTTCAGCATTCCACACAGACAGTTTAATCATTAAGGGTGTTGTTTACTTTTTGGGGGACTCCAGTAAGCCCGTCACAATGGCCTCTGTCTGTTGATTAAAATTCCTATAATCTTCAAGTGTACATAAGGTGAGGTATGAAGGGAGACATTAACATGCATGGTACTCGTTGAAAAAAATAAAAATAAAAAATAACAATACCTGGACACTAATTGTTCAAATTCCTGTCTGAAGCACTGAAACCTGAACGGCGTACATTTAATTAACTATTTGAGTAGAAGGGGGGAAGTACTGCCGACTTAACTTTAAACTGACAGTATGCGTTGTTGGGGTATTTACAGAGCAGACTGCTGCTGGACAGAGTTGATTTCAGTAAAAACAAATACTTTTTTTTTTTAAAAGTGTAAAAAGATTACTTGCCCTCAGGTACAGACGTCTGGCCTAATGAGCCTTACTACGCCGAACAATTACGACACTGTCAGTGATTGAATACATCCGCATCGTACTTCCAAATGACTCAAGTTTCAGCCTGTCATATACATATTACCTGCTGCACTTTTATAAGAGTTACTCGACTAAATTAACGGTGTACAGACCATAGACAGTGTCCTGACTGAGTGTGTTTACGCAACCGAAATACTTACTGTGACTGTCAGCAAAGCGAAAACTGCTGACATGCCTTCTTCAGACATTCGGCTTTTCGGTGTTTGCTAATTGCACCTAGCATACTTTCGGTTAGCTCATTTCCCGATCGGTTTCGCTGGTGTCCAGAATAAACCATAAAAGTTGTAAGATTAGTGCAGCAAGTAGCAATGAAAATGTGTCAGTTTAGTTATTAAACGTTTCATTTGGGTAATATCTAGCCTTTAAACTCGTTTTACTAAAATACCAGAATGTTTAATACATCTTAAAGCAGACCTATGTTATTGAAACCCCAATCTCTGTGTTAACTGCAACTAGCTTAAGCTAGCTTGACTAGCTAGACCAAAGACAGCTAACGAATGGAAAGCCAACTGACCTGCCAATTAGAAGGACGAGTGCCACAGGCAGTCCAAGGGATGGCAAGGACGCTCTATTCTAATAGTCAGCACCTCTATATAATGGTCTTTTTTTTATTTCCAGTCAATGACTTGAGACACCCGGATACTGTTTGCAGCTATAGGAATATGTCCACGACCGGTGTCACAGTGGTAGACACAGCTAGCTAATTATCGTTAGCTATCACAGAAATCTCGCGAAGTTAGAATTCTTGGGGAAATTTTTCCCTGCGTGCCGTCTCCCAGGCTGCCTGCAACTAGCTAGCAACCAGCTATCTTCAGAAATTTGACAGGTGAAGTCTGTTCCTACAGAAAACACTAAAGATAATAAAATATTAGAAAAATAAAAATGATCATGATAATAACAAGAAATAATCAGAGTAATTTTTATTGATATGTAGTACTTTACTTTGAGACTTCAAGTGTCTTAAACTGTTTTTAAAAAGGAAATGAGGGAATTAAACGCAGAGGTTCATATTTTCCTAGGGCGCCTCCTTCATGCAAATACTAAAAAGCCATGGACCCCCTACCCCACTCTGTGCTGAAACCATTCTTGGTTTCATGCTTTCAAAAGTGAGATTCTCACCATAAATTTTGTTTTTTGGCAGATCCTGTCCTTAAAGCCTAAGTTAAAATAACAACATATAACATTACATTTTTTTCTTAAAATATAGACAATGTTGTGGACATTAATCACAATGGCTCTTAATGTTTAAAGCCTCGGGGACCCCCTGTGCTCTTTGGAGTTCCCCCTTGGAGAGTCCCAGACCCCAAGTTGGGTATCACTGAACTACACTAATCACATTGATTTAATACATGTAAAAGATACACAAAGTGGGAATTATGACCTGTACATATGCACTAAATAATTCCGCCTTCATAAGATGCTTAATAGTTTGGCACTTGATGAAATATTGTTTCTGGCATTTATCATTTTGGCACATTTCTCCAGTGCCTGTGTTATGTGAGTGCTGGATTAAGCAAACGTATCCTGTCGACTCATTTGAGGTTTGCACATACACATAGATTTGTCATAAATGGATAAAAATAAACTGTCAATGTTTCAGTTTTCTCTGGTTTATCACTGGCTATATTGTGAATCTTTTTGCATGCTTTTGGGATGACTAATTTGTTGTCAGTGCTGCCAGTTTTTTTTTTCTTTGCTTTAAAGAAAAACAACACAAAACACATACAAGTGCAATCTAATGCGTCCCAAGTTAATATGTAATGAAACTGCCCTTCCTTGCCCGTCTTCATTGGCTGCTGTATTTTTTTCACACTGTAAATGTCTTGCCTAGGTTTTTTATGTAATTTAACACAATGTGTAAACTGTTTACTATTAAAGTATGTTGCCACCTTTATTTTATAAAATGTAAAAATTTTGATGGGAAAAACAGTTCTCCTGGCCTACAAGATCCTAACTGGATTTCTTCCCCTAACATTTCCACTCTTGTCACAACCATCAAGCAAGTCTTCAAACTATTCACGATTTAGATAATCCTCTGGTGGCAAAACAAATTCTGAGACCCTCTCCCACCTAAACCAATGCTAGTTTTAAGCAGCAAACTGACCCTTAAACACAGAACAGTGCATCCACATAATTTAATTTAAGTGTTCATGAGATAAAACATTCTTTTACATGTTTGAGGAAATGGATAAGAGGCAATCAGACATGTTATTCAATACACTGAGAATATGTGTGCCACTTCATAGATTTTAACTACTGAATCAGCAGTTGTACATATTAAATTACACTTAACAGTGCTATACAATCAGTAAAATAATAGCCATGCACATACTTAAAATGCTGACAGATGGCATGCAGCATCAAATCAAATGCTGATAATGCCTAACTTCTTGCCCACAAGCAAGAAGACCAAGAGAATTCACATTTTTATATAATTTTGGGATTCTTCTCTGCTTTACACCATTATTAGTTGCTATCTAGTGTAGTTTTTTTGTTTTGTTGCAGTAATTATTGCTGTATCTTATCAGTCCCTTTGCATGAAGGACCTGTAAAGCATGGAGGATAAAGTTCACTGCTCTTGTTCTCAAGAATTCAGCTGAAGACGATAATGCAAGACTCAAGCAGGCCGAGTTCAACCACATCTCACTGTTATAGTCAAAATTTGGCCTCTCTGTGTTATACAGATAACAAAATTATATTATATATAAATATACTTACAGCCACCTATTATTTGCCAGTAAGATTAGATATATACCTAGTTTTCAGTGAAATGAACAGAGTTGGAAATGACTTATTTCCTTTTGCTCTTTCTCCCCTGAATGTATAGAATCTTAATATATAATTTTTTGTCATTTTAGTTCTATGATCACAAGTCATAGAGGTCAGGGTGGACAGTGGACAAATGAGGCTGTGCATCAGAATGACTGTGTCACTTGATTGCAGTTTGCAGATTGCAGTTGAGTGTCCAGATAGCTTGGAGACTCATGACTCCAACTTTGACCAACAAAAGGAAATTTGGGAAGACAGTGTGTCATGCTTTGAGTCTCTGGATTCTTTATTTTTTTTAACATTTCACAAATATTACCATCTTTCTTGAATTTAAATGCTGTAAACACATCTTTTAGTTGCTGTAAGGAGACAGTTAGGTGTGACAGCAAATGCATTCTTATTCAGTGGTCAATATGATGACAAAATAAGTAAGTGGCATCATCACTCTAAACTATATGTGAATATCTGTCTATAAATGTAATATCTGGGAGGCTACACTCTAAGAAATGATTCATGGGGTTAGTATGTAAAGCTTAAAATAATAAATATTTTTGACATAAAAGACTGTGTTTGTTGCATGTACACATACTAATAAGTTAACTTATTTTAATAGGGTTAATAGAAATAGAAATAAAGATAAATTGTATTAACTTGAAAATTTACACATTTTGAATATAACAAATTTACCTCCTTCCAACAAGGGAAAAAACAAGTTAGGGAAACTCATTTATTTAATAAGCGTACTTTAAAAGCTGGGGACAGGGTTATTTTGCCCAGACACGCCTGCTACAGCGGGAGGGAAAAATGGAAAGATGACAGAGGCTGCATTTGCATCATTTTATTTCGTGCAACGTTCTTCTGGTAAGTTGCTTTTGTTTTTCTCTTTTCATTTTGTTTTGCTGAAAAAGCATCCACCATAAATGAAACTCTGACAACTTTTATAGTTGTAAAGTTGGTAGCATTTCAGTTAGCTAGTGTCTCCTACGTACTGCCTCAAGTTTTCGGTTTTACTTTAGTACCTTAAAATCATTTTCATTTAACACCTGTAGCAATGATTATCACTGCAAGTGTTGAGCTTGTCCGAATTTAAAACTAATGCTGACTGAATAGTTTTCTCCAGCAACAACTGCAGGTATGTTAACAAAAATTTTTAATTCAAACCTGCAGCACGTTGGTTAGATGTGGCTCACAAAACATACACATGGCAACATAAACAGTTACAGGAAAGCAAAGGGTGACTCTGAAGCGTTAGATGGTCGTCATATTATGTCATGTTTGTGACTTTGCTACAAGACCTCATAAAACGCAGTCAGTTGCATTGCCCATAATGTTTATGGTTTAATAAAGAAAGACTTTTTGCAATTTTGCATTTCCCCAATACTTTGGCACAAATAATTTTCACATCCTGGTTTAACTATTATGAAAGCGCAAAAAAAGTAATCTGTAATCTCTGTTGTAATTGAGTGCTTCAAATAGCTTGCATGTACTGTGACTTCTTTGTGAAATGACTACATTTGTCCATAAAAATATTTCTGTAGTCTCTGTAGTTTTAGTTAATTACATTATACTTTGGAGAAAATTACTAAACTGGAACAAAGTCTTACATTTTTTTCAGCAGGGGTTGGTCTGTTCTGAGCCACGACTACATCGATGGTCCAGACCAAGGACCATTTGAAAGACCACTGTGTAATGAGTGGTCCGTGCCACTGGGAGGCATCTAAATCAGTGTTACCTACCAAGGACTACAGCAGGCCACGGTGTATTGAGTGGTTTGTGCCACTAGGGGGCCACCAAAGTGGTCCCTGATGTAGTGCTTGGACCCATCACCACAGAGCTGAATACCCATCTCTATAGTTTTTAATTCTGCTCCAACCACCACCACTCATGTAAGACTGGACTTGCCAATGCCTTTGACACTGAGGAATATGGAGTATTTTAAATTAACATTCTTCATATGATGCTGAGTTGCCATTGGTGTGGTTTTGCAGTAGGAGCAGCCCTCTGTCCTCTTTGTATTACAAGGTTCCAATCTTTGGAAAACTGTATCTATAAAAATGCCCCGGTGTCAGCCTCCTATCCTGACTTTTAAAAATATTCTGAATACAGAATGTAAAAGTGGCCTACTTACCTTTTTCATGGTTTTCCTATAGTGTGTTGACTAGATGGTTGGTGTGATGAAATTTTAAAAGTGCCACAGAATGCTTGCACCACCAGAATTCCAAGTAGGCCTACAACCACATGGACCACCACATGCTGGTCTTTTTGCATCACTTAGTGGCTGGGACCACTGATTTAGTCTCCCCTTATAGTAGCACAGACCACTCATGCGTCCCAGTGGCACGGACCACTCATTACACAGTGGTTTTGTAGTGGTCTTTGGTCTGGACCACTGATGTAGTCGTGGCTCAGATCAGACCACTATTTTTGTAACAACCTCTCCATTTTTTATGTTATTAAAATGGCTCTTAGTTTTGTGGCAAGAAAAGCATAAGAATTGAATAGTGAGAATTTTGTTTATTTTCTATCTGCTTAGTCAATAGAAGCATAAAGACAGATGGCCTGCTCTTTTTAATGCAACTCAGGTAAATGCCATTTTAAAAAATAGTTTATGGTTCGTGGCATAGAAGTTATCTTTCTGCATTAACACATGGTACCCTTTGTATTTGGCTTATTTTTCTACAGATTAACGAAGAATTCAGAAGGATCACCACCGTTAACTTGGAGACAACATTCATTGCAAAACCTGACCTGTACTCCCCCAAAATAATGTCCCTGGTTTCTGTAAAAGGAGGAGCTACAATAGTGAAAATTCAGTGCATTAGGCACTAGAGGTAAAAGCAAATGTAATATCTTCTGTTTCAATGTTGGTCAAAAAGACAATTTATATTTCATAATGTGTTAGGTAACAAGAGTGTAAATAAATTGTTTTTTTTATGTTTGTAAGGTGATAGTTTGTAAAATCTTGTTCACTGAGTTCTATGTCCCTCTAAATTATGTTTTGGTTTTTGTCTTTACAGGATGATTCGGTGGAGAGAAGGAGTAAAGGCCGCTATTCGTTCGTTGGTGGCGTACCTCAAAGAAAAGGAGGAAACTCTCATCAAAGAGCACTCGGTAGGTACATGCTTATATATATATATATATATGTATATATATATATATATAGAGAGAGAGAGAGAGAGAGAGAGAGACAGAGAAAGAGAGACAGAGAGAGAGACTGACTTAAAACATGGGCTAAAGCCTTTCTTGTGGAGTTAGCATATAATCCTTGTCCCTACTTGGGTTTTTTCTGGGTGCTTTTGCATCCTCCCACACTCAAAAGACATGTAAGGTTAACTTTGATACTAAAGGGCTTTTAGGCACAAGCATGAGTAAATATAGTTTGATTTGGGATGCAGCAGGTATAGAAGATGGATGGACTTAAAATATTGACATTTATTTACATTTATATTTGTTTTACTTAGGATGAATGGGACATTGCCAGTGAAGTGATGAAGATCATCATCATCGGAGGGACTACAGCATTTGACCCAGCCTGAGCAAGAATTGTGATAGAGGGAACTAAAGTCTTACAAGAACTTAATGTTCCCAGAGCCTGCGCCTTGCTAATGGGACTTATATATGCCTTAAACCTCAGCTACCCAAAGGTGCTGAAACATACCTTTGAAGTGTTTTAGAGGGTATTCCTTGGACTGGCCCAAAGGTTATTTTTGTAAAAACTGCAAGATTTCTAAATTACTTTCAAAATGTGTTCTTTGTTTTTGTGTTTTTTTTTCTTTTATTTTTTTGTGCATATGGGGTAAAACTGACAATTTGAATTCATTCACTGTGGCTTTAGAATAAAGTGAGCAAAAGAATAGACTTGCTTGTTTCTTGTTATTTATTTAAGTTAAACAGGGTTCATGGTACTAAAGAAAATTGAGGTAACAATTTGCATGGACCTTTCTGAGTAGAACTGAATCAAACAACAGTGACAGTAACTTAAATAAGTAATTTGACAACTTAAAATCACCTAAATTTTAGAAGGAAATTTAATTTGAATCAGCACAATTAGCCTTTCTGACACCAATCCAGATCATGTTGACCATACTTTAGTAGTTAGTAGAACTATGGAAGTCTCTGGATATATACTTAATAGTAATTTAGCTGCAGGTACTTAATAAGATGCATGCAAATTGTTACCTTAAATGTTTTTAAGTTAAGCCAGTGTATTATTTTTTAGAGTGTAGGCTTTAAACAGGAGATGCAGTGTGAAAGCGCCTTACTTTTTTTACGTCTTTCTCGCGTTGTTGAGCAGCAAAAGAGTTTTGCCTTCTATTAAAAGAACCACATTTACAACTGAAAAAAAGGTGTGGGCTCAGTTTTGTGTAAGAGTATTAGGGCCACTGAAGAAAAAAAATTGAACTCAGTGAAAAAAGTCAGAATTCTGAAGTCACTAGTAAACTGAGGACCTTAATTATGATAATACATTTACCCAATTTTCCTGTTAGCAGTCTTCTAAGCTGTAACAATCTGAAGGACTGCTAACTAGCTAGCTTGCTCTGGCTTTTGATAGCTAGCTGGCTCTGGCCATCTTTTAGAATACATGTAAGTTATGAATAGAACATCGAAAAAAAAAAAAAAAAAAAAGATAAGAAAAACCCCCCACAGTTGTTAAGTTTTCTGATTAGGGATTTGAAAAGGAGGCTCAATTTCCTGGTGGAAATTTGTGTGAGGACACATGCAGACATGCTAGCTGGGCAACTAACACCACTTAGACAAGTGGGTGCAAATATCAAAAGGTTGAATAATCTGTTTGTGGTAAATCAGAATATGGCCACTGGTGCTAGAGACAACCCACAGCTTGAACTGCAGTTCATACTTTTATTTCTATTTTTGGCAAATCCTTTTGCACAGATAGACCTTGAGATATCAGTCATGTTTTTGTCATGCCATATACAGAAATTAGAAAACATATAAGTGGTTGTTTGGTTCCATTGCCGATGCCATTCATTAAACAGGAATTTTGTCTGTTTCATTCCCTGTTTATTCACAAAAACCATGAATACAGCTGCAGGTAAAGTTTACCTTCAGGGCTCTCTGTCAGGAAGGCTTTGGGAGGTTCAAGGTGAGACATTAAAATGAGCCACCAAATTTAGGCTTCTGCAGCAATGCAAGTTTGAAACAATCTTTGTAAAAGTCAGATAGAAATCAGGTAGAAACATCTGACAAGTCACGTAATTTTAATTTTTAAAATTTTCAAATTTTAAATCTTTGCCACACTGGATGCAATCTTCAAAAATCTGTTGTTGCTAAAGTCCATCACGTTTTCAAAACAAGCAGAGACCCCTTAAGTGAGCATATACACTTTTTCTACATTTGTGGATGTTATGTTTTGGCTAAAGTCTGCATTACAAAGACAGACTAGGCTTTGTGCCTTGGGAAATAAAAAACAAACAAGCCAAAAAAACAAAGCTGACTTAGTATTTTTAGGCTTACATTCAATGCAACTGTTTCTGACAATATCGAATAAATGTTATTATTTTTTCACAGTACTGACCATGTATTTGTAAGCTGTGACAAAAAGCCCTAAGGCAGTTTTACTTGGAATGTGTAACATCCCTAATTTTATATAATTTCATAATGCAAGTTAATATCCATGTGCAACATCAATGGAGGGCGACAAACTGGGCTAAAAAAATATATAGAATGCAGGGTATGGTTAAGCTTAAAATATGTCCTTCCAACCTTTTCTCTGAAAAGGTTTGGAGTAGTTATTAATGCCTGTATGCGACCCCCATACAAGTATTTATAACTATTCCAAACCTCCATCCTTCTTACTATTGTTGGCTACTAACTACTGCATGACAGCACTTAAAGGAAAATTTGACAATTTCAATTGATAAATTGTAAGGCTTTAGATGATAACTAAACCTGTTCTTGAAAGGTTTCTATACATCTGCTGATTGTATTCCTTGGAACTATAGATGATTTTTCCACATTTTTATTGTGGTGTTGATATTTTATTAAACAAACAAGTAACAATTAAAATCCTATGTATGTGCAGCTTCATGCTTGTGCATTAGTGTGGTGTTAGGGCTCTCCATCCGAAAGATGAGCCAAGTGAGGATAAAAGAAGTCTCTCAGGATGCTCTGAACCTGTGCAGGCTCTGGGCTCTCTGCAGGAGGGATCAGTGCTGGATTCAGAGCAAAATTTAGAACCTTTGAGGGGTTGAAAGCAGCTGAGCGGACCTGCGCAGTGTGGAGACCCTCGATTGCGCTGGACAGCCAGATGAGTCTCTTAAGGCTCTGGATGTTTCGGCCTCGGTCGTGCATCAACTGAAATTGTGGACCCGCAATTGCTTTGACCTTTCTTAGTTGTATCATTAATCAGAGAAGGGGTTGTCACAAAAATGGTGGTCTGATCTGAGCCACGACTACATCAGTGGTCCAGACCAAGGACCACTACAAAACCACTGTGTAATGAGTGGTCCGTGCTACTATGGAGAGACTATATCAGTGATCCCTGCCAGTATATATGTATGTATGATGTATGTTTTAACAGAGTCAGTCATAATTAAAGATGCGGCCAGTATGACAGGCCATTGTTACATTTATTCAAAGCACAACCCCCTCTGTACTTCCTTTGTAAGATAGCTGTTATATTTTATTCCAATATTTAAAATTATATTTTACTTGTCAATATTGTAATAAAAGGTATCCTCAATCATGTTCTTGGTTAGAGATACACAAAATGTACATTGTTCTACTAAGAATTAGGCTTCATATATGAGCTTTAAAAACCTTAAGTGTTCCCGTTAATATATATTAGCTTGATAGCAAAGGCAATTGAGATAATTCAGTTCTTCCTGGTCAGAACATTCCCAACATCTAAAGTTACATTATTCCAATATTAAAGACTGTAAAGATCATCCTTACTAAAACAAGCTATGTCACTTTTGTATTTTGGTTTTCCACTTCCAGAGATTCAAGTACGTGATTTTTTTGATACCAGAAAGACATTTTGACAAGAAAAATCAGAAAATCTCAAATATTCTTGAACATATAAACAAAAGTATTAATAAAAACATGATGAACACATAAAAAAGAGAACATTTCATTTTTTGTAGATTAGTTTTTTATTTAAAAAAATCATTTAAATAAACATAAAAGTTAATTGGAAATATAAAAATATACTTTAACTAACATAACTCCTTAAAGCTAAATAAACTAATTAATAATGTTACGACCCACTACAGGGGTATGAGAAGGCGTAACAAAAGAACAGAACTCTGGACAGATGTTAATAATGGAAACAAATAGTTTGTTTTGAGAGGAAAATAGAGAACAAAAAAAAGGGTGGCAATAACGAGTGCTGGGGTTAGCGAAGCTGCTCAAAGAAAAAACAAAATAAAACGGCTAAGATTATAACTCAAAAACAGCCAGTTGAAACAAAACCAATAATCAAAGTAGTGAATAAAACACTGGCCTGCTAATCTATGGTTAACAAAAGTGAAGCAGCTCCAATAATCTAAGAAAGCTTTATGTACAATTATGGTCACACTAAACTAGCCCAGCACATTCTAACTTTTACCAAAATTAAATTAACTAAACAAAATTACTGTAACTGTCCAGAAAATAACGTAGAAAGCAGTTTAAGACAAATCTTCTTAAAGATAGTCTTGTGAAGATTCTCCAACCTTGATAAGAGTTAAAAGGCTAAATAAAGTAATTAATAATGTTACGACCCAGTACAGGGGTATAAGAGGACGTAACAAAAGAACAGAACTGTGGACAGATGTTAATAATGGAAACAAATAGTTTGTTTTGAGGGGAAAATAGAGAACAAACAAAAGCGTCAATAACGAGTGCTGGGGTTAGCGAAGCTGCTCAAAGAAAAAACAAAATAAAACGTCTAAGGTCTAACTCAAAAACAGCCAGTTGAAACAAAACCAATAATCAAAGTGTTGAATAAAACACTGGCCTGCTAATCTATGGTTAACAAAAGTGAAGCAGCTCCAATAATCTAAGAAAGCTTTATGTACAATTATGGTCACACTAAACTAGCCCAGCACATTCTAACTTTTACACAAGTTATATTAACTTAGAAAAATTACTGTAACCATCCAGAAAATAACGTAGAGAAAATTTTGAGAAAAAACTTCTTAAAGATAGTCTTGTGGAGATTCTCCAACCTTGATAAGAGTTGATAGGCTAAATTAACTAATTAATAATGTTACGACCCACTACAGGGGTATGAGAAGGCATAACAAAAGAACAGAACTGTGGACAGATGTTAATAATGGAAACAAATAGTTTGTTTTGAGGGGAAAATAGAGAACAAACAAAAGCGTCAATAACGAGTGCTGGGGTTAGCGAAGCTGCTCAAAGAAAAAACAAAATAAAACGGCTAAGGTCTAACTCAAAAACAGCCAGTTGAATCAAAATCAAAAGTGTTGAATAAAACACTGGCCTGCTAATCTATGTTTAACAAAAGTGAAGCAGCTCCAATAATCTAAGAAAGCTTTATGTACAATTATGGTCACACTAAACTAGCCCAGCACATTCTAACTTTTACCAAAATTAAATTAACTAAACAAAATTACTGTAACTGTCCAGAAAATAACGTAGAAAGGAGTTTAAGACAAATCTTCTTAAAGATAGTCTTGTGAAGATTCTCCAACCTTGATAAGAGTTAAAAGGCTAAATAAACTAATGTTACGACCCACTACAGGGGTATGAGAGGACGTAACAAAAGAACAGAACTCTGGACAGATGTTAATAATGGAAACAAATAGTTTGTTTTGAGGGGAAAATAGAGAACAAAAGGGCGACAATAATGAGTGCTGGGGTTAGCGAAGCTGCTCAAAGAAAAAACAAAATAAAACGGCTAAGGTCTAACTCAAAAACAGCCAGTTGAAAAAAAAACAATAATCAAAGTAGTGAATAAAACACTGGCCTGCTAATCTATGGTTAACAAAAGTGAAGCAGCTCCAATAATCTAAGAAAGCTTTATGTACAATTATGGTCACACTAAACTAGCCCAGCACATTCTAACTTTTACCAAAATTAAATTAACTAAACAAAGTAACTGCAACTGTCCACAAAATAACGTAGAAAGCAGTTTAAGACAAGTCTTTTTAAAGATAGTCTTGTGAAGATTCTCCAACCTTGATAAGAGTTGATAGGCTAAATTAACTAATTAATAATGTTACGACCCACTACAGGGGTATGAGAAGGCGTAACAAAAGAACAGAACTGTGGACAGATGTCAATAATGGAAACAAATAGTTTGTTTTGAGGGGAAAATAGAGAACAAAAGGGCGACAATAATGAGTGCTGGGGTTAGCGAAGCTGCTCAAAGAAAAAACAAAATAAAACGGCTAAGGTCTAACTCAAAAACAGCCAGTTGAAAAAAAAACAATAATCAAAGTAGTGAATAAAACACTGGCCTGCTAATCTATGGTTAACAAAAGTGAAGCAGCTCCAATAATCTAAGAAAGCTTTATGTACAATTATGGTCACACTAAACTAGCCCAGCACATCCTAACTTTTACCAAAATTAAATTAACTAAACAAAGTAACTGCAACTGTCCACAAAATAACGTAGAAAGCAGTTTAAGACAAGTCTTTTTAAAGATAGTCTTGTGAAGATTCTCCAACCTTGATAAGAGTTTAAAGGCTAAATGAACTAATTAATAATGTTACGACCCACTACAGGGGTATGAGAGGGCGTAACAAAAGAACAGAACTGTGGACAGATGTCAATAATGGAAACAAATAGTTTGTTTTGAGGGGAAAACAGAGAACAAACAAAAGAGTGGCAATAACGAGTGCTGGGGTTAGCGAAGCTGCTCAAAGAAAAAACAAAATAAAACGGCTAAGGTCTAACTCAAAAACAGCCAGTTGAAAAAAAACCAATAATCAAAGTAGTGAACAAAACACTGGCCTGCTAATCTATGGTTAACAAAAGTGAAGCAGCTCCAATAATCTAATAAGTACAAATATGATCACACTAAACTAGCCCAGCACATTCTAATCCTTACCAGATTTAAATTAAGCAACATTACTGTAACTGTCCAGAAAATAACCTAGAAAGCAGTTTAAGACAAATCTTCTTAAAGATAGTCTTGTGAAGATTCTCCAACCTTGATAAAAGTTGATAGGCTAAATTAACTAATTAATAATGTTACGACCCACTACAGGGGTATGAGAAGGCATAACAAAAGAACAGAACTGTGGACAGATGTTAATAATGGAAACAAATAGTTTGTTTTGAGGGGAACATAGAGAACAAAAAAAAAGGGTGGCAATAACGAGTGCTGGGGTTAGCGAAGCTGCTCAAAGAAAAAACAAAATAAAACGTCTAAGGTCTAACTCAAAAACAGCCAGTTGAAACAAAACCAATAATCAAAGTGTTGAATAAAACACTGGCCTGCTAATCTATGTTTAACAAAAGTGAAGCAGCTCCAATAATCTAAGAAAGCTTTATGTACAATTATGGTCACACTAAACTAGCCCAGCACATTCTAACTTTTACCCAATTTATATTAACTAAACAGTCAAGACAAGTGGTCCTAAATACTAAAATGGATTTTTGATGATGGAAGGTCGCCCAGTGACTCCAGTAGTCTGGATTTGAAGGAGCAGACCCACCGGGCCTTCTCCACTATGCTGCCTGAAAAGACCAGAAGCAAAGCCTTATCCCTGCCAATCAAGTTGCTCTTGCACAGGTGAAGAAACACGTGCTTGGGGAGTGGGTCCATGCTCTCGGGGATCCTAAAGTTATATCCCTCCACTTCAGCCCAGATGATCCGGCACGGCTCCCTGACCTGGCTTTTCAGATGCTGAGGATCTATTGACAGATAATCAGCTTCATGGATCAGGATATTAGTCAGTCTGTAAACAAACCAACGAACCGCTTTTTGATGTCTTTCGTTCTCTGCTGGAGCAAAATCCTGGTCCTTGAGAAAAAATGAGCTGACCTGTCTGGGCATCCACAGAGTCAGCAGCTGGTTCCTCTCCTGATGTTTACTTGGACCAAAGTTCAGCTCTTCCATCTGAGGTCAGGGTTTATATGTTTGTTTTCAATCTTAAATTTGCCACCAAATGAGGAAAACCAGGTGATGGCATGTGTCTTTGAGGTTTTCAACAAGGCCTTCTTAAAGCAGGAGACAACATATCTGTAACCGTCTGGGAGCTTTGAATTCAGTAAAATGAGGACTAATTTACTCTGAGCCATAATTTTCCTGCAGAAAGCCTTAAAAATGGTCTTGTGAAGCATAACAAGACTTTCCAGAGAGAGATCAAAATGGTGGCCTTCAACCTTGGTCCAGATTTTGAGAAAAGCCATGTAAAGGATTTCTGAAGCTGTTTAGGAGTCAATCCTGTCTCTGATTTAGAAACAGCCTGGTTAATAAAGTTTTCAGGACGAACCCAACAGAAATTTCATAACCATCTGGTATGAGAAGGCATAACAATAGAAAAAAACTGTGGACAGATGCTAATAAAGGAAACAAATAGTGTGTATTGAGGGGAAAATAGAGAACAAACAAAAGGGTGGCAATAATGAGTGCTGGGGTTAGCGAAGCTGCTCAAAGAAAAAACAAAATAAAACGGCTAAGGTCTAACTCAAAAATAGCCAGTTGAAACAAAACCAATAATCAAAGTGTTGAATAAAAGACTGGCCTGCTAATCTACGGTTAATAAAAGTGAAGCAGCTCCAATAATCTAAGAAAGCTTTATGTACAATTATGGTCACATTAACCTAGCCCAGCACATTCTAACTTTTACCAAAATTAAATTAACTAAACAAAATTACTGTAACTGTCCAGAAAATAACGTAGAAAGCAGTTTAAGACAAATCTTCTTAAAGATAGTCTTGTGAAGATTCTCCAACCTTGATAAAGGTTGATAGGCTAAAATAACTAATTAATAATGTTCCGACCCACTACAGGGGTATGAGAGGACGTAACAAAAGAACAGAACTGTGGACAGATGTCAATAATGGAAACAAATAGTTTGTTTTGAGGGGAAAATAGAGAACAAACAAAAGGGTGGCAATAACGAGTGCTGGGGTTAGCGAAGCTGCTCAAAGAAAAAACAAAATAAAATGTCTAAGGTCTAACTCAAAAACAGCCAGTTGAAACAAAACCAATAATCAAAGTGTTGAATAAAGCACTGGCCTGCTAATCTATGGTTAACAAAAGTGAAGCAGCTCCAATAATCTAAGAAAGCTTTATGTACAATTATGGTCACACTAAACTAGCCCAGCACATTCTAACTTTTACCCAATTTATATTAACTTGGAAAAATTACTGTAACTATCCACAAAATAACTTTGAGAAAATTTTGAGACAAATCTTCTTAAAGATAGTCTTGTGAAGATTCTCCAACCTTGATAAGAGTTGATAGGCTAAATTAACTAATTAATAATGTTACGACCCACTACAGGGGTATGAGAAGGCGTAACAAAAGAACAGAACTGTGGACAGATGTTAATAATGGAAACAAATAGTTTGTTTTGAGGGGAAAATAGACAACAAACAAAAGCGTCAATAACGAGTCCTGGGGTTAGCGAAGCTGCCCAAAGAAAAAACAAAATAAAACGTCTAAGGTCTAACTCAAAAACAGCCAGTTGAAACAAAATCAAAAGTGTTGAATAAAACACTGGCCTGCTAATCTATGGTTAACAAAAGTGAAGCAGCTCCAATAATCTAAGAAAGCTTTATGTACAATTGTGGTCACACTAAACTAGCCCAGCACATTCTAACTTTTACCAAAATTAAATTAACTAAACAAAATTACTGTAACTGTCCAGAAAATAACGTAGAAAGGAGTTTAAGACAAATCTTCTTAAAGATAGTCTTGTGAAGATTCTCCAACCTTGATAAGAGTTAAAAGGCTAAATAAACTAATGTTACGACCCACTACAGGGGTATGAGAGGACGTAACAAAAGAACAGAACTGTGGACAGATGTCAATAATGGAAACAAATAGTTTGTTTTGAGGGGAAAATAGAGAACAAACAAAAGGGTGGCAATAACGAGTGCTGGGGTTAGCGAAGCTGCTCAAAGAAAAAACAAAATAAAATGTCTAAGGTCTAACTCAAAAACAGCCAGTTGAAACAAACCCAATGATCAAAGTGTTGAATAAAACACTGGCCTGCTAATCTATGGTTAACAAAAGTGAAGCAGCTCCAATAATCTAAGAAAGCTTTATGTACAATTGTGGTCACACTAAACTAGCCCAGCACATTCTAACTTTTACCCAATTTATATTAACATAGAAAAATTACTGTAACCGTCCACAAAATAACTTAGAGAAAATTTTGAGACAAATGTTCTTAAAGATAGTCTTGTGAAGATTCTCCAACCTTGATAAGAGTTGATAGGCTAAATTAACTAATTAATAATGTTACGACCCACTACAGGGGTATGAGAAGGCGTAACAAAAGAACAGAACTGTGGACAGATGTTAATAATGGAAACAAATAGTTTGTTTTGAGGGGAAAATAGAGAACAAAAGGGCGACAATAACGAGTGCTGGGGTTAGCGAAGCTGCCCAAAGAAAAAACAAAATAAAACGGCTAAGGTCTAACTCAAAAACAGCCAGCTGAAAAAAAACCAATAATCAAAGTAGTGAATAAAACACTGGCCTGCTAATCTATGGTTAACAAAAGTGAAGCAGCTCCAATAATCTAATAAGTACAAATATGATCACACTAAACTAGCCCAGCACATTCTAATCCTTACCAGATTTAAATTAAGCAACATTACTGTAACTGTCCAGAAAATAACCTAGAAAGCAGTTTAAGACAAATCTTCTTAAAGATAGTCTTGTGAAGATTCTCCAACCTTGATAAGAGTTGATAGGCTAAATGAACTAATTAATAATGTTACGACCCACTACAGGGGTATGAGAAGGCGTAACAAAAGAACAGAACTGTGGACAGATGTTAATAATGGAAACAAATAGTTTGTTTTGAGGGGAAAATAGAGAACAAACAAAAGCGTCAATAACGAGTGCTGGGGTTAGCGAAGCTGCCCAAAGAAAAAACAAAATAAAACGGCTAAGGTCTAACTCAAAAACAGCCAGTTGAAACAAAGTCAAGACTAATCAAAAGTGTTGAACTAAACACTGGCCTGCTAATCTATGGTTAACAAAAGTGAAGCAGCTCCAATAATCTAAGAAAGCTTTATGTACAATTGTGGTCACACTAAACTAGCCCAGCACATTCTAATCCTTACCAGATTTAAATTAACTAAACAAAATTACTGTAACTGTCCAGAAAATAACGTGGTAAGCAGTTTAAGACAAATTTTCTTAAAGATAGTCTTGTGAA
The DNA here is from genome assembly GCF_017639745.1 of Melanotaenia boesemani. Classification (NCBI taxonomy): domain Eukaryota; kingdom Metazoa; phylum Chordata; class Actinopteri; order Atheriniformes; family Melanotaeniidae; genus Melanotaenia; species Melanotaenia boesemani. The sequence goes on along the minus strand of NC_055684.1, from coordinate 17,175,931 downwards.
GATTCTCCAACCTTGATAAGAGTTAAAAGGCTAAATAAACTAATGTTATGACCCACTACAGGGGTATGAGAGGACGTAACAAAAGCACAGAACTGTGGACAGATGTCAATAATGGAAACAAATAGTTTGTTTTGAGGGGAAAATAGAGAACAAACAAAAGCGTCAATAACGAGTGCTGGGGTTAGCGAAGCTGCCCAAATAAAAAACAAAATAAAACGTCTAAGGTCTAACTCAAAAACAGCCAGTTGAATCAAAATCAAAAGTGTTGAATAAAACACTGGCCTGCTAATCTATGGTTAACAAAAGTGAAGCAGCTCCAATAATCTAAGAAAGCTTTATGTACAATTGTGGTCACACTAAACTAGCCCAGCACATTCTAACTTTTACCAAAATTAAATTAACTAAACAAAATTACTGTAACTATCCAGAAAATAACGTAGAAAGGAGTTTAAGACAAATCTTCTTAAAGATAGTCTTGTGAAGATTCTCCAACCTTGATAAGAGTTAAAAGGCTAAATAAACTAATGTTATGACCCACTACAGGGGTATGAGAGGACGTAACAAAAGAACAGAACTCTGGACAGATGTTAATAATGGAATCAAATAGTTTGTTTTGAGGGGAAAATAGAGAACAAACAAAAGCGTCAATAACGAGTGCTGGGGTTAGCGAAGCTGCTCAAAGAAAAAACAAAATAAAATGTCTAAGGTCTAACTCAAAAACAGCCAGTTGAAACAAACCCAATAATCAAAGTGTTGAATAAAACACTGGCCTGCTAATCTATGGTTAACAAAAGTGAAGCAGCTCCAATAATCTAAGAAAGCTTTATGTACAATTATGGTCACACTAAACTAGCCCAGCACATTCTAATTTTTACCCAATTTATATTAACTTAGAAAAATTACTGTAACCGTCCACAAAATAACTTAGAGAAAATTTTGAGACAAATCTTCTTAAAGATAGTCTTGTGAAGATTCTCCAACCTTGATAAGAGTTGATAGGCTAAATTAACTAATTAATAATGTTACGACCCACTACAGGGGTATGAGAAGGCGTAACAAAAGAACAGAACTGTGGACAGATGTCAATAATGGAAACAAATAGTTTGTTTTGAGGGGAAAATAGAGAACAAAAGGGCGACAATAATGAGTGCTGGGGTTAGCGAAGCTGCTCAAAGAAAAAACAAAATAAAACGGCTAAGGTCTAACTCAAAAACAGCCAGTTGAAAAAAAACCAATAATCAAAGTAGTGAATAAAACACTGGCCTGCTAATCTATGGTTAACAAAAGTGAAGCAGCTCCAATAATCTAAGAAAGATTTATGTACAATTATGGTCACACTAAACTAGCCCAGCACATCCTAACTTTTACCAAAATTAAATTAACTAAACAAAGTAACTGCAACTGTCCACAAAATAACGTAGAAAGCAGTTTAAGACAAGTCTTTTTAAAGATAGTCTTGTGAAGATTCTCCAACCTTGATAAGAGTTTAAAGGCTAAATGAACTAATTAATAATGTTACGACCCACTACAGGGGTATGAGAGGGCGTAACAAAAGAACAGAACTGTGGACAGATGTTAATAATGGAAACAAATAGTTTGTTTTGAGGGGAAAATAGAGAACAAACAAAAGCGTCAATAACGAGTGCTGGGGTTAGCGAAGCTGCCCAAAGAAAAAACAAAATAAAACGGCTAAGGTCTAACTCAAAAACAGCCAGTTGAAACAAAGTCAAGACTAATCAAAAGTGTTGAACAAAACACTGGCCTGCTAATCTATGTTTAACAAAAGTGAAGCAGCTCCAATAATCTAAGAAAGCTTTATGTACAATTATGGTCACACTAAACTAGCCCAGCACATTCTAACTTTTACCAAATTTAAATTAACTAAACAAACTGACTCTAACGTTGTAACTGTCCACAAAACAACTTAGAAAGCAGTTAGAGATGGTTTAGTGAAGATTGTCCAACCTTTCTGGTGAGAGAGTAAACTCCTGTCCTCGAACCTCTACCCAGATTTTCTGAAAAAGCTGTGAGTTGGTGTCTTTCAGTTCATGCGCAGACAATTAGATCCATAATTTGGAAATGGCTTTTGAGATCAGGTTATCTAGGACATTACAGCTGTTTTGTAGCATTTCTTCTTATCTGCTGACTTCAGATCACCTTTACATTTTGGGAAATTAATCAAATCGACTTTGTCCTCGACTCCTGTGACCTCCTCCGTCTGATGACAAGTTGTGGAGGTCACTGTGAGCTCAAACTGCATCAGGATCACCATATGATGTCGTTTTTCCAAAGAAAGTTTTAAGTTTCTTCATCATGGTCACACATTTTGGTTTTGCGGTAGTGTCTGGAGCAACTGGCTCAATATCCCAACAGACTGTGGATGACATATCTGTTGTTAAAAGGGTTCAGATGAATTAGTTCTGAGGGAAATGGACTATTTCCCCAAAACCAGAAACTAATAACAATCTGAGGACCAATGAATTCTGTCTTTCAGTTGTGTAAGACGACGGTGTATCGATAAGGAAGGGATTAATCAAAATCACGATGCAGTGTCTACTCTGAAAATTTCTACCAAACTGAACTGAGGTTGGAACGGAATTTAGATAAAGGGGCTTTTGGAAGGCAGCCTTTGATACATCATCTTTGACTCAGCGGAACAGTGTTCGATAAGCCACGCCCACAAGACGGGATCTCCCATGGCAGCAGCAGAAGGTTGTAGTGACATCACCGACGTTTCCAACAAGCCTGCCGTGGCCCTCTGGTGTGACAGTGGATGGAGTTTTTTTTTTTTTTTTTTTTTTTCCCCTCGGGTCCTTAATATCTCTCTCTCTCTCTCTCTCTCTCTCTCTCTCTCTCTTTTCAACAAGCAGGATGGTCTCCTCATGCAGTCTCGGAATGGACCACAAGAGCAGGCGGACAATTCCCAGCACTCTACACTGATTCTGGTAATTGGCCGGCCTGGCATCCACCCACGGACAAAGCTAGTTGTTATTTTTCACTTGTCACCAAAAGGGTTTAATGCTTTTTTTAAATTTTAAAATAATCAACATGAGCAAAGCGCGTGGGGGCAGAACAAGTAGTGGAATGGTGAACATAATAAATTGAGCAGTTGGGGAGACCGGGGCTTGTTGTCAAATGGGTAAGTTGTCACATTGCAATTATTTTCTCCACCAGAAGGCACAACAAAAAATTGGAATACTAGTTTTCTTCCTTTGCATGGGCAGATCTCATATACTGTCTGAGAAGAGAATAGCACACTGGGAGCTGAGGTAAGCACCAATTAACCATTTTCCACAATCCAAAGTAAAAAACATATTAACTTGATATATTTCAAAAATAAAATTCTTTCAGGTAAGAATTCTAACAATGATAAATAGAGGATACATTGAGGCATCCTGTCATACCTCAGTCATTGTTCTGTTTTATGCTAACTTTAAGCTAACGTTAACAAACATGGACGTTTGGGGCAACTTGTCTTAATCATTTTGGGGTAAGTTGTCACATGTGGCCACAGCCTTTGGACAGAAGTGTTTAAGGGCCACTTAAAAAGCATGTTAACTTTGTCTCTGAGGAAAAAGAGAAAAACTGCTATTCTCACCGACACACTTGTGAAGGAGGCACTTGAAGCGGAAAAGCAGGTACAAGGGGGAAAAAAAGTCTATTCAAAAAGAAATGCAAGGCAACCAAATCCAAAATACCAAACAAGCAAAGCTCAGGGGAAAAAAGAGGATGGGTACAAAAAGAAGAGATGACTCCTCATCAGAAGAAGATGAGTCCCTGTGTCTGGTCTGTGTAGAGCCATTTGGAAACAGCCACACAGGAGAATCTGGGTGCAGTGCATAATATGCAAAGGATGGGCCCATGAAAAATGCACCCGTCAAATCAGTTTACATTTGCCAGAACTGTGATTCAGATGAGTCTGACTAGTGAATAGTTTAAGAAAAGTTAAACAAGCATTCTGCCTGCAGTCTGGACTTTAATCCAGTGCATGTTGCATTTTATTTTGTGTTAATGTTTGTTCATTGGCCATGTGAAATGACTTCTTCACAGTCAATGATAAACACTGTTTGTGCCTGACTTCAATTTTCAGTTTCAAGTTAAAAAGAAAAAATAATGATAATTGTGTCCTGATTTTATTAGTTGCAAAATCCAATGTGACATCTTACCCCACATAATGATACAACTTACCCCATGGTGAGGCAATATGTCACATGTTCACACTCTCCATTTGATCGCCTATAACTCTGCACTATGTGACAACCCCAGAGCAGGCTGTATTTTGTTTGTCTCTGGGGGCTTTAACTTTTGCTTCCAGCTCTGTCTCCTGCTCTTCCTCCTCCTCTCTCCGCCTCTGTTCTCCTCTTCTCAGGTGGCCAGTCTGCTGCTCCAGTCCTCCCGCGCTACCTGGCGGGGGCGTGGCCCGCTTGGGATTAAATACCAGGCCTTTCACACCTGCGGGGGCTGTCGGCTCGCGCCAGCCCGCTCACCTGCAGCACTCCTTTTTTCTTTGTTTGTGCACTCATTAGGTTGTCCACTTTAGCGTTCACACACAACACCTTCCCACAACCAACACTCCCATACACTACTAATGCTACAGATTATACACATAGGACACACTGTTAAGCTCCGTTTATTTACTTTGGTCACTTTTTCTTAATAAATTATACTTTAATTGGCATCCCTTGTTGTCCCGCTTCCTTCTTGTCAAGCTCTCACGAGCCGGGCTTGACAACTGACAAAAGATATGAAAATAACAAGAAAACAAACTCTATACCTGAGACATTGGTTTTTCATCTGGTACACAATTTTATTTTAGATGATGTATTGATTTCAAGAAATATGCAACCCTAACTTGTAATGTCTATCGCTATTATGATCCTGTTGACAGTGAAGATAGGCTATTTAAATTTATTAAGACCCCCCCCCCCCCCATCCTTTCATTGGTCTCAACATGTTTTCATCTGTAGAAACAGCCACAGCTGAAACAGTAAACTCTGTTGGTGTTTGTATTTAGTTTGACTCCACTTACTTTATATCTTTAAAAAGGATTTTACTAGTTCTCTATTTATTCTATTTAATTTGTCTGACAGCTAATTAAATGTGGGCTTTCTGATAATTTAACTCTTACTTGTCAAAATAAATATTCCAGACGTCGAAATTTACATCATTCCAATTTAAAACACCTCATACACCATTCCTAGTAGAACGTCCCATACAGTGTTACTGTAGGGAGTATGAAATTGTCCAGGATTTACTCCGTGTTTTATTTCATGGAGGCCTGACGACTGCTTGCCTTTATTACCCTTTTTTTTTTTTACAAAAAAAGAGGTTCAACATAAGGTATATATTCTACAGGTATGGCAGCACAACACACGTGAAGAAGGGTGTACCTTTGGTAATGCAAACAGGCAGGATCTTCTATTATATTAAACAACATAAAGATGTACAGACTGCTGCAGTTTGTGTCTGCTCAAGGAAGATCTGAGCCTTTTTCCACCTGTCATTCTAAGAGGGCCAAAGTGGTGAAATTTCAGGAAGTCTGCTGCATGGCTACATTCAGCGTGTGAAGGTTGGTATTCTGCCCTCGCCAGGGTAAGGATTTCTGGTTAGGCAGATAGCTAAACAGTTTCCTAATAAACCTCCAGGAGTCAGCAGGTGAGATTTTAGAGGCTTTACTTCGGAAGAACTGTGAAACTGCAATACAGAAATAAAAAAGAATAACATATCACATTATGGTCTCTTCGTTTTGAAGGAAACATTCATTGATATACATAACACAATCACTGGCTATTAGCGCTAGCAGTACATTGAAAAGCCCATAGACAAGCTAACATCAACACTAACAATTAGCTTGATGCTAACGTTACATTAGAAACCCCATAGACTGCCTAACTCTTGACCGTGGTTCGAAATTTACACACAAACGGTAAGTTGACTTACAGGCTTATGTTCCTCCTGGGTACAACTGAGGAAAACTTGAATGTATATTAGAAACAACACAACTCTGAAGGAACTTCAACCAACAGTGCAGCAGCCTTAACAGTCCCCAGACTCTCTTAAAGGGATGGCTCAAGACTTAACAATCCTCAGACTCCCTTAAAGGGGCAGCACACTCCCCGCCTGGTATAAGATATTATACCACTATGTCCTTTTAAGTAACAGAACCACCTCTGAAACAGGCCTCGAGTACACCTTGGGGGAGCCATCTTTAACCACTCTCACTTCCACCTTACGAACTCTGTTGTCTTGACCAGGAAGGATGTTAACTACAAGTCCTGTAGGCCATTCGTTGCGCTTGGCTTGGCTATCCCTTAGAAGCACAACGTCTCCAATCTGCAGACTTGGTCGATCCGCTTGCCATTTCCTTCGTGGTTGGAGCGTTGACAAGTACTCATGACGCCATCGCCTCCAGAATGAATCAGCGAGTACCTGAACTTGTCTCCACTGGCTCCGGAAAATATCCTTAAGGTCAATGTCTCCAGAAGGAGCAGACAAGTGGTCAACCTGTTGTGTCAAAAGCATTGCAGGAGTAAGTACAGTTGGCATGTCGGGATCTGACGACACAGGAACTATTGGCCATGCATTCATTATGGCAGTGACCTCTGCCATCAGCGTGACAAGAACTTCATGTGTCAAAGTGGGGGATTGCACCTTGAACAACAAGCCATCTAGGATGCGCCGAGCAACTCCTATCATTCTTTCCCACACTCCCCCCATGTGAGAAGAGTGTTGAAGATTAAAGTGCCAAGTACAGCCTTGGTCCTTGAGGTAGGACTGAATCTCAGCATTTCCTGGTGTTATGCCAAGTTCCTTGCATGCGCCCACGAAGTTGGTCCCCCTGTCTGAACGAAAGAGCTTTGCTGGACCCTTGATGGCAGTGAATCTCCTAAATACATTTATGAAGCTTGATGTTTACAACCTCTATATGAACTGCTCTCGTAACCAAGCAGGTAAACATCACAGCCCAGCGTTTGCTTTCTGAGAAGCCTCCCCTAGTACGACGAGCACATGGTCCAAATACATCTATTCCAACCTGTGTAAATGAAGGAGCTTGGGTGAGCCGATCGGCAGGTAAGTTGGACATTTTTGGTTTTTCCATGCTTCCCCTTAATCTCCGGCAGGCGACACACTTATGTATGATGCCTGATATCAGCCTCTTTCTTCCCAGAATCCACAGCCCGGCCGACCTAACAGCTCCTTCGGTGATGTGCCTGCCCTGGGGCGCGACTTGCTCGTGGTAATACCAACAACGTAGCAATGTGGCTGTTCTTAGGGATGATAATAGGGTGTTTCTCTTCCCAAGAGATTTCAGCTAATGACAAACGACCACCAATCCTCACCATGCCATCTGAATCCAAGATGGGGTCCAGCTTCCTGAGAGGACTGTGTTTTGAGACAATATCTCCTTTGGCTAGGTTTTTGATCTCTTCTTTGAAGACCTCTTGTTGAACAGTCTGAACAATCACTGTTCTTGCTTGCGTCAGTTCATCAGTTTTTGACGTATCTCCCTCTGGATCTGCAGCACAAGATCTGACCTTTTGAATGAGCTTAGCTAATCCACGGGTGAGTCGTTTCCAGTTAGAAAAATGCTTGAATCTGTGCGAACCAAGCAGCTTCCCAGAAGTTGTTGTAGTAAACGTTGCAACCAGAGAACGCACGTCTGCATCTTTGTTTGGTTCAACAAGTTCAAAGGATTCCAGCTCGGTAAGTGGAGCTAGGTGAGCTTTTTTGAGGAAAGAGGGTCCTGAAAACCAACTTGTCTCCCCCAGAAGCGCAGCTTGTACTGGTCGGGTGCCATGGTCAGCAGGATTGTGTCCTGTGGCGACATAATGCCACTGCTCTGGCTGCGATGACTTCCGGATGCGTGAGACTCTGTTCGCCACATACACATAGAACCTCCTGCTTGTGTTGTAAACATAACCTAGCACAACTCTGGAGTCGGTGTAGAACTTTACTGCATGGATTTCGACATCTAGCTCCTCAACTAGCATGTCGGCTAACTCGACGGCAAGAACAGCTGCACAAAGTTCCAAATGAGGCAACGTGTGCGTGTGGCGTGGTGCTAATTTGGACTTTCCCATGCAGAATCCTACATAGTTGTGTCCCTCATTGTCGACTGCTCTGAGGTAGGCTACTGCAGAGATGGCCATGGTGGACGCATCAGAGAAGAAGCATTGTTCCCTGTACTGCGTAGAGAGCAAGGAAACAGGTAGGTATGTTCGTGGTATGTGAAGTTGCTCAAGGGCTTTAAGCGAGTCTTTCCAAGACTTCCACTGCATCTCTTTTTCTGCTGGTATGGGAACATCCCATTCATAATGCTCAGTGCATAATTCTCTGATGATAACCTTGCCTTGTACTGTTATTGGAGCTACAAACCCCAGCGGATCAAATATGCTGTTAACTGTAGAGAGAACACCTCTTCGGGTGAACGGCTTCTCCTCTCTTGAGACAAGGAAGGTGAAGCTGTCAGTTTCAAGATTCCAGGTGAGACCTAAACTTCTCTGGAGGGGTAAAGGATCAACACCTAGTTCTAGGTCTTTCAGCTCTTTAGCACGCTCTTCTGGTGGAAAAGCCTCCATCACTGCATTATGGTTGGAAGCTATTTTATGCAGTCGTATGTTTGAGTCAGCTAACATTTCTTTGCTGTTTTTTAAGACTTGAATAGCATCATTGTCAGTGGGGAGAGAGGTAAGTCCGTCGTCAACATAAAAGTTCCTGAGAACGAACTTTTTTGCCTCCATGCCATATTCTTCCTGGCCTTGCAGGGCAGCCTTTCTCAAACCATATATGGCAACAGCCGGAGAAGGGCTATTACCAAATACATGTACAGTCATGCGGAACTCTTTGATCCTTTTGGCAGGGTCGTTGTCCTCAAACCAGAGGAAGCGTAGGAAATCTCGGTGATCCTGACGAACCTTAAAACAGTAGAACATTTGTTCTATGTCCACAGCCACTGCCACGGGTTCTTTGCAGAAACGAGTAAGGACTCCCAGAAGCGTGTTGTTTAGGTCAGGGCCGCTTAACAAGACGTCGTTTAGGGAGACGCCATCATACTTGGCGCTAGAGTCAAACATTGCTCGCACCTGGCCTGGCTTGCACGGATGATAAACTCCAAAGATTGGTAAATACCAACACTCTTGTTCCTCGCTGAGTAGAGGGGCAGGCTCAGCATGACCTGCCTCCAAGATCTTCCGCATGAAAGCAACCATATGTTTCTTCATGTCTGCTTTCTTTTCCAGCGTGCGGCGTAGTGTCAGTAGACGTTTAACTGCTTGTATTCTGTTATTAGGGAGTCTGCATCTTGATTCCTTGAAGGGTAGTGGTGCCACCCAACTGTTTGAATCATCCATGAAGAACTCTCTGTCCATTATTTCCAGAAAGGCTTTGTCTTCTATGGACATGCCAGGCTTATCATCATGTGATGTTTGCTGAAAGACTCCATCACCAAGGCTATCTTTCTCACTGAACACGTCTTTCAGTTCTTTAGCCTTTGGAAAGTGATGGTGATGCACTGGGATATCGAGCCTCTCTTTGACGTGGAGACTGCTAGTGCAAGGGTCAAATAGAGATGTACGTCCGTTACTCAGTACATTAGCTCGATAAACATTGGCATAATCTGACTTGTGGGCTTTACCAAGACAGACCTCCCCTATAACCACCCAGCCCAAGTCAAGACGCTGAGCGTAGGGAGCATTGTGGGGCCCATTGCATTGTTCCCGAATCTTGTGTGCCCGAGGTATGTCCCGACCGAGCAGGATTAAGATGGCTGCTGAAGGGTCTAGAGCGGGAATCTTGTCGACAACCCGCTTGAGGTGTTTGTAGTGTTTGACGATCTCAGGCGTTGGGATTTCTGACCTATCATCTGGAAGCATATCACATTCGATTAATGTGGGAAGTGGGATTTGAGTCTTCCCATTGTAGCGGATTCCCTCGTCTTCAAAATAAAGATTGGAACCTTTGTTTAATTGTGACTGAATTAAACAATCTCTGAGGATTTTCTCTCCTTACAGACTAACAGTCTCACTCCCAAAGTGGGGGTCTGACTCAAATTTATGACTTGGTTTCCAGCTCCACAGGTCAACAAAGGTCAACTCTCCCCAACCTGGACTGAAAGGACTTCATTAGGTTATTTACGAGACCTGGGAAATTTCTGAACTTTAATCCTCTGCAACATAAATTTGCTTTTTAGTTAACAACCAAAGGATCCCAGATGCAACTCTTCATCCCAATGTCCACTTTGAAACTGTTTCTTACTAAACTTGTGTTTTCCTTCAACTGATAAGCGGAAACCCCCTTTAACAGGACACCTGGACACACCAAGAAACGTTTATCTTAACATTCCAGAGGGTAATAAAGTGTCTTAATGTTTTTCTGTGCCCCAGCACAAGAGGAGACAAAGACTTTGTGTGAAGAGTAAAAGATCATACTTTTACTAGTCAACAATGTTCATTTAAATAGATACATATATATATATATGTGTGTTTTATCTTGATGCCATGCGCATGCAATCATTATCATTTTGTACAAGGTTTAATCAACAAGCTTGATTAATTGGTGACCTGAAACCTTATTACTGTGTTTGTGTGAGATATAACCTTTTTACTATTTTTCTTGTCTTTTCGATGATTCACTGATGGATTTTAATGATGTCTCATTTAAGGCTTTAATAACTTGGATATATAGATATATTCACAAAATGTTTAATTTGATAAGTCTTTACAAAATGACCAGACCAGCCCCTCTGAATCTGCTATCTGACCCAAAACCAGCCCACAAGACTGTTATTGGTCAAGATAATGGTCACACATCCCTCCATGGGGTGGGTCTTCAAAACTAACACTTTTAAACTCAGAACAAAGAGTTTAGTTCGGGCTTCCCCTTCCGTTAGTTGGCTTTCCTTCCTCCGTTGCTCTCTTCCTGAAGTGGACTTCCAGTCCTCTTCAACCCATCCTCTCCAGACATGGCCTTCTTCCAGAGTTAGGACACTTGGTCTGAACGCCAGAGAGAAAGAGAGAGATGCTGCCAGAGGATTGAGTTTGCAGTGATGTGAAGAACATCACCCGATTCTAAGTTAGTGCCTGCATTAAGATGCATGATTGACAATTTTTGGCTCTTTTTGGACTCCGTAGTTCATTCCCTTTTTCCAGCTAATACTTCGCTTTTCTTGAGTTATGTTTTTATCTTTTGGACTTTTAATATTGATCCTAAATTTTGATCTTTACCTTGGATAACTGGTTAACGTAGGCTGATCAAAGCTCCAGAACCAGTGCTACAGAATCTTTTTGGACTGACCTAAAGCTGGACATTTTCATCTTTGCCATATCACCGCAAGTCATCCACTGTCCATCATCGATACCACCAGCCGAGCCGCGGGAGTCCGCATCCGCAGAGCTGCCTGATCCAAACCTTCGGACCACCACGTGACACATCTTCTGGCCTTCTGGAAGTCGCTCGGGATCCAAACCACCTGCGCCAACTTCCTCACTTGCCATCAGAGTCACCACAACGGTCGTAAGTCGGCTCGATCCAAACAGAACTGGACGAGTCCTGCTCGGATCAATTCTCTGCTTCTCTGCTCAAGAATGGTTGGTTGTCTGACAGTGACCTAGTAGTTCTACATCTTAGTTAAACTTCCAGTTTAAACAGATGAGATTCAGTTTTCCCTTTTTCCTTTTAGGATTTAGAGATCTTTTTCAGTCCTGAACCTTAGCTTAATTAACACAGCAGGTTAATTAACTTTGTTCATTTCTTGCATACATTCATTCTGACACATTGAAATAAGATTTTGGCTTGAACTCCATATTCTGCATTTACCAATGTTTGATTCATTTCTCCATGCGAAGTCCTTTGTATATATTTCCTTTTCATTTATGCATTATTAGTTTAGTAATAAATATTTCATATTTATCCTAAACTGGTCTGGTTATTGTGAACTTCTCCTTTGAACCATGTTATGGGTCCCTTCGACGTAAGAATTCACGTTATTAGCGTCCCGAGACTGATTGATTGATAACTGATTGATTTCTAGCTTGAATTAATTAATTTATTAAATTAATTAATTTAGTTCTCTAATGGTGTCCACACAGCCATTAGATTAGGATAAAGCTATCTGTGTGGTGGTGCCCCACGAGTAAATTCATAAATAATTTCATGAAATTATTAGGATTAATAATTTTATTAAACCTCTTTAATGTTTAATGACGCTTAACGCTACACCATCTAACGGCTCTATGATAAAATTGCTAGCTCGCCTTTCAGAGGTCTCAATGATTCCCGAGCAAGTTTTCATTGTATATGCAGCAGAGCCAGCTTTAATACCAAAGATTTCAAAAAACTCTGATCTTGCCAGGGACTTATTGCTCTGCTCATCCAGAACAACATAAGTCTTGACTGCTCTCTCTCTCTGCCCCACTGGATACACTCTGGCAAGACAGATTTTTGAGCATGATCTTGATCTTGTTGTAGACCCACAGATGTCAGTGCATTTAGACGTAACTGTTTGGGAGTCTCCTTCCTCTAGCTCCCCGCCTAGATCTCTCGTGGTTGCAGGGGTATCTGTTATCCAAGGAGCCGGTCCTGGATGTAATGCAGTAGGGTGTCTGTCGCTCTTGCATTCTCTGCACTGAACGCTCTTTTCACAGTCTTTGGCCAAGTGGCCAGTTGATGCACAGCACTTGTAACAAATATTGTTGTCTTTAAGATAAGCTTTTCTTTCATGCAAAGATTTGCTCCTAAAGCCACGACACTTCCTAAGGGGGTGTGGTTTGTTGTGGAGGGGACACTACTTGTCTAAATCAGATATTTTTTCTGAGTGACTGCTGTGACAGCTATCAGAGTTCACTGAGACTTCTGTCCTTTTGACAGAGACTGGTATTTTCATGTTGTTTTTAAAGGAGTGCTCCACCTTTCCTCCGCTGAACCCTCCTGTGAGAGGGGCAAAGCTTGGATCATTCAGTGTTTTGGCTTGATCACAAACAAACTTTGCAAAAAAGGAGAATGGTGGATATGATGTGTGGTATTTCTCCTTGTAATGAGACACTAGAGAGACCCACTTGTCATGCAAGGAGTATGGCAACTTTTGGACGATTGGAGTGATGCCACGGGACGTATCCAGATAATTGAGGCCAGGCAGAAATCCATCTGCCCTGGCATCCTCAAGCTCCAAGAGAAGATCCCCTAACTCTCTCAACCTTTGGTTTTCTCTGTTTGAGATTCTTGGAAACTCATCTACCTTCTTAAGAAGTGCATTTTCTATAGCTTCAGGTGAACCATAGCAATCTTCCAACCTTTGCCACACCATGTTCACACCCGCTGTTGCATTGTGGATGTGAACTGCTCATATTCTCTTTGCGTGTTCTGGTGATTTCAGCCCAAGCCATTTGCAAAGCAGATCAACCTCTTCTCTTGATGTGAGGTTTAAATCTGCTGTAGAGCTGTGGAAAGATTCCTTCCAAGCCCAATAATTTTCAGGACGGTCGTCGAACCTCAGCAGGCCCGAGCTTATCATTTCACGAGGTATTAAGTACTTGGCCAGATCAGTTGTTGGTTAAGAACTGGGCTTGTGGGCTCTGAGAGCAGCATCTGTATATGGCTGAGGAGGTTGGTGGTTGCTGCTGCTTTGCCTCGGATCATGTGCCTGTGCTTGATGGCTATAATTGGGCTCTTGCTTTAGGAGACCAGTCCTGGATAAGTTGTGAGCATGGAGAAGATATGGAGTAGCAGCATCCTCCTTTCTGAATGTCTGCTGAACAGGTATATCATAGTACTCGAGCTCATAGTTGCTGACCTCGCTTGACTCGTCTTTACTTTTCCCCATATGGTTTTCACCTCTCTCACCAGTGTCCATTGTTAGCTGGCGCATTGGTGTTGGTGTGGATTCTAGTAGCTTTGAATCTTTGTGAGGCTCAGGTCTCTTATTTTGTAAGCTAGCACTGTCTAGCTCTCCAAACTCATTCTCCGCGGCTGCTTCCAGAACATTAGCTTCAGCAATTGCAGCTGCTGCTTCACTCTCTAGCTTCAATGTATGCAGACTGGCTTCCAGCTCTGTTTTCTTTCTAGCAGCCTCAGCTGCAGCCTTTTGTTGCTGTTCTTCAATGTATGCTTGAGCTTTAATCACATCTGCTTCCTTTTGTGCAAATGATGCTTTAGCACGTGCGGCCTCCGCCTTAGCACGTGCTTTGGCTGCAATGGCCCTGGCTGAAGAGCTCTGACTGGCCCGTGAGGTGCTGGAGCAGACTGACCTCGTCTCAAATGTATCTTCATCATTATCCATCTCGCAGCTTTATTGTTATTAGAAGACTGTGTGTTTCTACGTAGATCCACTTTTTGTAGGTAACCATCAGGAATAAGCCTTTTCACTATTCTGCCCTCGCCAGGGTAAGGAGACGATTTCTGGTTCGGCAGATAGCTAAACAGTTTCCTAATAAACCTCCAGGAGTCAGCAGGTGAGATTTTAGAGGCTTTACTTTGGAAGAACTGTGAAACTGCAATACAGAAATAAAAAAGAATAACATATCACATTGTGATCTCTTCGTTTTGAAGAAAACATTCATTGATATACATAACACAATCACTGGCAATTAGCTTAGCTCTAGCAGTACATTGAAAAGCCCATAGACAAGCTAACATCAACACTAACAATTAGCTTGATGCTAACGTTACATTAGAAACCCCATAGACGGGCTAACTCTCGACCGCGGTTCGAAATTTACACACAAACGGTAAGTTGACTTACAGGCTTATGTTCCTCCTGGGTACAACTGAGGAAAACTTGAATGTATATTAGAAACAACACAACTCTGAAGGAACTTCAACCAAGAATAAACAGTGCAGCAGCCTTAACAGTCCCCAGACTCTCTTAAAGGGATGGCTCAAGCCTTAACAATCCTCAGACTCCCTTAAAGGGGCAGCACAGTTGGTAAACAACTCCATGTTTCTGAGTGGTTGGATACTCTGTTGCTCATTGAACAAATACATCAGTTAGAACTGTTAAGCCTTATTTATGTTTCCTCTGTGTCCATGAATGTGTACATCTGCGTCAAATGTCAAACATTACTGTCCACATACTCCAATGTGGGCAGTGACAATTAGGTAATACATCCACATGATTGTTACGTAATACATCCACTAGAGGGGAGTGCAGAGTTCATCTCCGAGTTCTGAATACTGACAATAGTAAACATGGCGACGGTGGAAGAGAACATGATGCATTCTGAGAAAGAGACTGGGACTATTGTTACCTCAAAGAAAAGGAGGAAGCTCTCATCAAAGAGCACTCGGTAGGTACAGACTTATATATATATATATATATATATATATAGAGAGAGAGAGAGAGAGAGAGAGAGAGAGAGAGAGAGCGAGAGAGAGAGAGAGACTGACTTAAAACATGGGCTAAAGCCTTTCTTGTGGAGTTTGCATATAATCCTTGTCCCTACTTGGGTTTTCTCTGGGTGCTTTTGCATCCTCCCACACTGTGATGCCTTTAAGGCATTTGTTTATTTTTTTGTTTACATAATTCTCTTTCAATTAATCCTGTCAGTTATTTTAGTTAAAAAGAGTTAAGCAAATACAATATAGTTTTACTTTGTCTGTACAGGAAGTTTTATTTTTAAAGAGCCGTTAGTTGACATCACTTTCTGTTAAGAAACTTCCTGTCTCTTCCTGTCTCCCCTGAAAAGCATGACAGACCTGTTATGAGTGCTCTGAACTAAATTTGTTGTCATCCACTATCAAGCATCATAGAGGCAATGCCGTAAGTTTGTTAAGTTAATACTGAGAATGTTAAGTTACTATAAAAGGGATGTTTTGTTAGGAAGTTTATACATGAAGTGAGATTTAGGAGAAATTCATTTATGCTTAAAAGCGTGCCAAAGCTGCATGATATCAGCTTCATTTTGCTAATGTGAGAATATATACATATTAATGTTAATAAGAATATTCAGAGAAATATTTTAAGGCACAGACTGAATGTACTTTGCGTTATGTTTGTTTCAGTTTTCACCGAACAGTAATGAAGAAGTGTTGAAGTAAATGATGAATCTTACAACGACTCTGTCTTCATTCAACGCGGTTTAACTTGGTGTTTAGTTAGCGTTTCGACACACTGCACGAGAACACTACAACTTGGAGACCTTCTCGTGGAAATCCAAGGTGCCAAAGAGGATGGATATTTGACCGGCTGTCGTACCTGGACACATCTCGTGGAATTGCAGCAATTGTGGACAAACTTCCGTACAGACTTCAGGAAAAATGGGTGTCTTCAGGCTAATGGTACAAAGAAGAGAACAATGGTCGCTTCCCTCCTTTTGAATATTTCTGCGACTTTGTCTGTCACGAAGCAAAGAAGAGAAATGACCCTAGCTTTATGTTTCATGGCACTACAACAATGACCACAAAGCCTGACAAATCTTTTCCAAAGAACTTTAATGCCAACAAACCTATCACAGTCCATAAAACTGACATTTCTGCGACCAGTATAGATCTTAACAAGAACTGCCCTCTGCACAACAAACCACACCCTCTTAAAAAATGCAGAACATTTAGAAACAAACCTCTCAGTGACAGAAAAACCTTTCTCAAAGAGAGGGGAATATGTTTTAAATGCTGCTCCTCACCATCACACCTTGCCAAAGACTGCAAGCTGCTAGTAAAGTGCTCTGAATGTGGAAGCACCAACCATGATGCAGTCATGCACCCTGGCCCATCATCTCAAACTGTCAAGGCTCCATCACCACTGCGAGAGAACGGCGGGGAGGGAGAACAGTCTAACGTGTCGGATGTAAGTACAAGTTGCACAGAGGTTTGTAGTCTGGGTCAGTGGGGCCGTTCATGCTCCAAGATCTGCCTTGCAAAGATTTTCCACAAAAGTAACAAGGCCATCAAAGCCAATGTAATTCTCGACGACCAGAGCAACCGCTCTCTAGCTCGACCAGAATTCTTTGACCAATTTTGTCTGAACAGTGAGCCTTTCCCTTACAATCTCACAATCTGTTTGGGAACAGTAAAAACATATGGCAAGCAAGCAGAAGGATTCATGATCGAGTCACTAGATGGTAAAACCCTCATTTCTCTTTCACCTTTCCTTGAGTGCCAAGCTATCCCAAACAATCGGGCTGAAATCCCAACCCCGGATGCAGTTTTGCACCAACCCCATCTCCATCACATTTCTCAGTGTATTCCTGAACTGGATTCAGAGGCAGAAATTCTCCTGCTACTTGGAAGAGATGTACTAAGGGTACATAAAGTCAGAGAGCAGGTAAATGGACCACACTATGCTCCTTTTGCCCAGCACCTGGATTTGGGTTGGACAGTAATAGGTGAAGTCTGCTTAGGCAAGGCACATAAGCCTACAGTCAATACATTTAAGACCAACGTATGGGACAGTGGTTGCCACTCAATCTTCGAACCCTGCTCCAACGCCATGTCTATTAAAGAGACAGAACAGGACTTCATCAGGCGTAGCAAATCACCAGAGAAGATGCTGGGACACACAGTCTTCAACCAAACTGAGCATGACAATCAACTCGCTCTGTCAAGGGAAGAAATTCTCTTTCTGAAGATCATGGACACAAGTGTCTACAGGGACAACAACAACAAATGGGTTTCACCACTCCCATTCAAAGAACCACGCCAGTGTCTCCCAAACAACAAAGAACAGGCACTTAGGCGTTTCTCTTCTCTTCAGCGAACTTTGAAAAGGACACCTGAGATGCAAGAACAGTACTTAGCATTTATGGGGAAAATCTTCACCAATGGCCATGCTGAGGTAGCACCACCATTGAGCAAAGGTGAAGAATGCTGGTACTTACCGTCTTTTGGCATTTACCACCCACAAAAGCCAAATCAAATCAGGGTAGTGTTTGATTCCAGTGCCAAACACTGTGGCATCTCCCTAAATGACGTTCTCCTCACAGGACCTGATCTTAATAACTCCCTCCTCGGTGTCCTTCTGCGTTTCTGGAAGGAAAGAGTTGCTATCCTTGCAGACATCCAACAGATGTTCCACTGTTTCTTGGTCCATGAGAACCACCGCAACTTCCTCCGCTTTTTCTGGCACAAGGACAATAACCTAAGTGAACCCGTCATTGAGTATCGGATGAAAGTCCATGTCTTTGGCAACATGCCATCCCCTGCAGTGGCCATCTATGGGCTGCGGAGGGCCATTAGAGAAAATGCTCAAAAGCATGGTGACGACACAGTCAAGTTTGTCGAAAGACACTTTTACATGGATGATGGTTTAATGTCTTTGCCATCTGAAGCAGAGGCCATCGACTTACTCCAATGAACACAGACTTCACTCACAGCATCAAACCTTCGGTTACACAAGTTTGTGTCAAACTCCAAGGCAGTTACCGAAGCCTTCTCACCTGAAGATTGTGCCACTGTAACCGAAGATTTAGATTTAAGTGGAGAGACAGTACCCACACAAAGGAGTTTAGGCCTGCTCTGGGAGATCAAAACAGACACATTCACCTACTCTGTATCAAACAAAAGCAAACCGTACACTAGACGTGGAGTTCTTTCTACTGTCAACAGTGTCTTCGACCCCCTGGGCCTGCTGGCGCCTGTTACAATCCAGGGAAGAGCCCTTCTCAGGGAACTCACCTCTGATCTGTCTGAATGGGATACACCACTCCCAGAAGACAAGCTGAAGAGCTGGGAGGCTTGGAGCGACTCTCTTCAAGATTTAAGCGAGCTTCACATTCCACGGATGTATACAACAACTTCCTCATCCAAAGCAGTGCATACAGAATTGTGTGTCTTCTCATATGCCTCAAACAAGGCTATTGGTGCCGTTGCTTACCTAAAGACCATTCAGGAGGATGGGAAATCTGAAGTGGGGTTTGTTATGGGTAAGGCTAAGCTAGCACCCCAGTCAGAGCCAACTATTCCTAGGCTCGAACTCTGTGCAGCTGTTCCTGCAGTGGAGATGGCGGATGTCATCCAGGATGAGCTTGATCTTAAGTTTGATGCTGTCCAGTTCTATACAGACAGTAAAGTCGTCCTCGGGTATATTTGTAATGAGACAAAGGGATTCTATACATACGTCCACAACAGAGTCCAACGCATCCGCCAGTCTACAACTCCAGAGCAGTGGAATTATGTACACACAGAGGAGAATCCAGCAGACCACGCATCCAGATCTTTGCCTGCATGCCTCCTTTTACAAACATCTTGGTTCACTGGTCCCTCCTTCCTGTATCGTACATCAGCAGAAAAAGCAAAAACCAGCCAAAGGTTTGAGCTCATTGAACCTGAGAAAGACTCTGAGATCCAGCCACAAGTGCAAACCTGTGCTACTTGCATTGAAGAAAAAACACTTGGTGTTAATCGTTTCAACCGCTTCTCCACTTTCACCTCCCTTGCAAATGCAAAGGTTGGCATAAATGTCATCTACTTCGCACTGCTGATGACATGGCTCAAGAAAGAGATGTTGTCTTGAAAGCAACACAGAAGGCAGCATTTCCAAGGGAGTTATCAGCGCTGCAAGCCAACAAAATTGTGCCTAAAAACAGCCCCTTACTGAAACTTTGTCCGACCTTGGAGGATGGTTTCATATGCATTGGAGGGCGGTTAAAACATTCTGAACTAACTCCTGCAGAAAAGAACCCAATAATCCTGCCCAAGGACAGCCACATATCTCTGCTGCTCACATGACATCACCATGAGCAGGTGAAACATCAGGGTCGCCATCTAACGGAAGGAGCAATTAGGGCAGGAGGCCTGTGGATCCTGAGTGGCAAAACACTGGTGAACTCAGTTCTCCACAAATGCATAACCTGTCGCAAGCTGAGAAGGAAACCAGAAGAACAACACATGGCTAACCTACCACCTGAACGCCTCAAAGCTTGTCCTCCTTTCACATATGTGGGACTTGATGTCTTTGGGCCTTGGTCTGTTAGAACTAGACGCACCAGAGGAGGGCAGGCAGAGAGTAAGAGGTGGGCCATTATGTTCAGCTGTTTCAGTTCAAGAGCTGTGCATATCGAAGTGATCGACTCTATGGACTCTTCCAACTGTGTAAATGCTCTTAGGCGTTTCTTTGCACTTCACTGGAGCATGCAAGGAGCTTGGCATGGATAAAGATGTGCAGCACTACTTAGGTGAACAAGGATGCAGCTGAAAATTTAACCCGCCACATGCATCTCACATGGGAGGCAGTTGGGAGCGCATGATCGTGTTGCCAGGAAAATTCTTGATTCAATGTTGCTACAGCAGAAGAGTCGTCTAACTCATGAAGTGCTTTGCACACTGATGGCAGAAGTCACCGCCATAATGAACGCACGGCCACTTTCACCTGTATCTGCAGACCCAGAGCAACCCTTTATCCTTTCACCGTCAATGCTCCTCACACAGAAATTAGGAGTTCCACCTCCTCCCGGAGACTTCAATGACAAGGACCTTTACACAAAACAATGGAAACAGGTGCAGGTCCTAGCAAACCAGTTTTGGAGCAGATGGAGGCGTGAATATTTGCCCACTCTGCAAAACAGACAAAAGTGGATGCTACCACGTAGGAATCTTCAAGTTGGAGATCTGGTCCTTCCCCGGAAAGGATGACCTTGTGAGAAAGGTCGAGGTGAAGACCACTGACCAAGGCACTCCAAGAACTTTCCAGAGACCTGTTACAGACATTGTTCTGCTTCTTCCCAAAGACTGATGTAAAGTCAAATGTTCAGAGTTCCTGACTTTCATAGTGGCCTCACATAGGCCAGACGGGGAGTGTGATGCCTTTAAGGCATTTGTTTATTTTTTTTGTTTACATAATTCTCTTTCAATTAATCCTGTCAGTTATTTTAGTTAAAAAGAGTTAAGCAAATACAATATAGTTTTACTTTGTCTGTACAGGAAATTTTATTTTTTAAGAGCTGTTAGTTGACATCACTTCCTGTTAAGAAACTTCCTGTCTCTTCCTGGCTCCCCTGAAAAGCATGACAGACCTGTTATGAGTGCTCTGAACTAAATTTGTTGTCATCCACTATCAAGCATCATAGAGGCAATGCCGTAAGTTTGTTAAGTTAATATTGAGAATGTTAAGTTACTATAAAAGGGATGTTTTGTTAGGAAGTTTATACATGAAGTGAGATTTAGGAGAAATTCATTTATGCTTAAAAGTGTGCCAAAGCTGCATGATATCAGCTTCATTTTGCTAATGTGAGAATATATACATATTAATGTTAATAAGAATATTCAGAAATATTTTAAGGCACAGACTGAATGTACTTTGTGTTATGTTTGTTTCAGTTTTCACCAAACAGTAATGAAGAAGTGTGGAAGTAAATGATGAATCTTACAACGGCTCTGTCTTCATTCAACGCGGTTTAACTTGGTGTTTAGTCAGCGTTTCGACACACTGCACGAGAACACTACACACACTCAAAAGACATGTAAGGTTAACTTTGATACTAAAGGGCTTTTCGGCACGAGCATGAGTAAATATAGTTTGATTTGAGATGCAGCAGGTATAGAAGATGGATGGACTTAAAATATTGACATTTATTTACCTATATTTGATTTACTTAGGATGAATGGGACATTGCCAGTGAAGTGATGAAGATCATCATCATCGGAGGGACTACAGCAAGAATCATGATAGAGGGAACTAAAATCTTACAAGAACTTAATGTTCCCAGAGCCTGCTCCTTGCTAATGGGACTTATATATGCCTTAAACCTCAGCTACCCAAAGGTGCTGAAACATACCTTTGAAGTGTTTTAGAGGGTATTCCTTGGGCTGGATGGTTCTTTGTTTTTGTGATTTTTTCTTTTCTTTTCTTTTTTTTGTGCACATGGGGTAAAACTGACAATTTGAATTCATTTCACTGTGGCTTTAGAATAAAGTGAGCAAAAGAATAGACTTGCTTGTTTTTTGTTATTTATTGAAGTTAAACAGGGTTTATGGTACTAAAGAAAATTGAGGTAACAATTTGCATGGACCTTTCTGAGTAGAACTGAATCCAACAACAGTGACAGTAACTTAAATAAGTCATTTGAAAACTTAAAATCACCTAAATTTTAGAAGGAAATTTAATTTGAATCAGCACAATTAGCCTTTTTGACACCAATCCAGATCATGTTGACCATACTTTAGTAGTTAGTAGAACTATGGAAGTCTCTGGATATATACTTAATAATAATTTAGCTGCAGGTACTTAATAAGATGCATGCAAATTGTTACCTTAAATGTTTTTAAGTTAAGCCAGTGTATTATTTTTTAGAGTGTACGTTTTAAACAGGAGATGCAGTGTGAAAGTGCCTTACTTTTTCTATCTCTTTCTCGTGTTGTTGAGCAGCAAAAGAGTTTTGCCTTCTATTAAAAGAACCACATTTACAACTGAAAAAAAGGTGTGGGCTCACAGTTTTGTGTAAGAGTATTAGGGCCACTGAAGAAAAAAAATAGTCAGAATTCTGAAGTCACTAGTAAACTGAGGACCTTAATTATGATAATACATTTACCCAATTTTCCTGTTAGCAGTCTTCTAAGCTGTAACAATCTGAAGGACTGCTAACTAGCTAGCTTGCTCTGGCTTTTGATAGCTAGCTGGCTCTGGCCATCTTTTAGAATACATGTAAGTTATGAATAGAACATCGAAAAAAAAAAAAAAAAAAGAGATAAGAAAAAACCCCCACAGTTGTTAAGTTTTCTGATTAGGGATTTGAAAAGGAGGCTCAATTTCCTGTTGGAAATTTGTGTGAGGACACATGCAGACATGCTAGCTGGGCAACTAACACCACTTAGACAAGTGGGTGCAAATATCAAAAGGTTGAATAATCTGTTTGTGGTAAATCAGAATATGGATACTGGTGCTAGAGACAACCCACAGCTTGAACTGCAGTTCATACTTTTATTTCTATTTTTGGCAAATCCTTTTGCACAGATAGACCTTGAGATATCAGTCATGTTTTTGTCATGCCATATACAGATATTAGAAAACATATAAGTGGTTGTTTGGTTCCATTGCCGATGCCATTCATTAAACAGGAATTTTGTCTGTTTCATTCCCTGTTTATTCACAAAAACCATGAATACAGCTGCAGGTAAAGTTTACCTTCAGGGCTCTCTGTCAGGAAGGCTTTGGGAGGTTCAAGGTGAGACATTAAAATGAGCCACCAAATTTAGGCTTCTGCAGCAATGCAAGTTTGAAACAATCTTTGTAAAAGTCAGATAGAAATCAGGTAGAAACATCTGACAAGTCACGTAATTTTAATTTTTAAAATTTTCAAATTTTAAATCTTTGCCACACTGGATGCAATCTTCAAAAATCTGTTGTTGCTAAAGTCCATCACGTTTTCAAAACAAGCAGAGACCCCTTAAGTGAGCATATACACTTTTTCTACATTTGTGGATGTTATGTTTTGGCTAAAGTCTGCATTACAAAGACAGACTAGGCTTTGTGCCTTGGGAAATAAAAAACAAACAAGCCAAAAAAACAAAGCTGACTTAGTATTTTTAGGCTTACATTCAATGCAACTGTTTCTGACAATATCGAATAAATGTTATTATTTTTTCACAGTACTGACCATGTATTTGTAAGCTGTGACAAAAAGCCCTAAGGCAGTTTTACTTGGAATGTGTAACATCCCTAATTTTATATAATTTCATAATGCAAGTTAATATCCATGTGCAACATCAATGGAGGGCAACAAACTGGGCTAAAAAAATATATAGAATGCAGGGTATGGTTAAGCTTAAAATATGTCCTTCCAACCTTTTCTCTGAAAAGGTTTGGAGTAGTTATTAATGCCTGTATGCGACCCCCATACAAGTATTTATAACTATTCCAAACCTCCATCCTTCTTACTATTGTTGGCTACTAACTACTGCATGACAGCACTTAAAGGAAAATTTGACAATATCAATTGATAAATTGTAAGGCTTTAGATGATAACTAAACCTGTTCTTGAAAGGTTTCTATACATCTGCTGATTGTATTCCTTGGAACTATAGATGATTTTTCCACATTTTTGTTGTGGTGTTGATATTTTATTAAACAAACAAGTAACAATTAAAATCCTATGTATGTGCAGCTTCATGCTTGTGCATTAGTGTGGTGTTAGGGCTCTCCATCCGAAAGATGAGCCAAGTGAGGATAAAAGAAGTCTCTCAGGATGCTCTGAACCTGTGCAGGCTCTGGGCTCTCTGCAGGAGGGATCAGTGCTGGATTCAGAGCAAAATTTAGAACCTTTGAGGGGTTGAAAGCAGCTGAGCGGACCTGCGCAGTGTGGAGACCCTCGATTGCGCTGGACAGCCAGATGAGTCTCTTAAGGCTCTGGATGTTTCGGCCTCGGTCGTGCATCAACTGAAATTGTGGACCCGCAATTGCTTTGACCTTTCTTAGTTGTATCATTAATCAGAGAAGGGGTTGTCACAAAAATGGTGGTCTGATCTGAGCCACGACTACATCAGTGGTCCAGACCAAGGACCACTACAAAACCACTGTGTAATGAGTGGTCCGTGCTACTATGGAGAGACTATATCAGTGATCCCTGCCAGTATATATGTATGTATGATGTATGTTTTAACAGAGTCAGTCATAATTAAAGATACGGCCAGTATGACAGGCCATTGTTATATTTATTCAAAGCACAACCCCCTCTGTACTTCCTTTGTAAGATAGCTGTTATATTTTATTCCAATATTTAAAATTATATTTTACTTGTCAATATTGTAATAAAAGGTATCCTCAATCATGTTCTTGGTTAGAGATACACAAAATGTACATTGTTCTACTAAGAATTAGGCTTCATATATGAGCTTTAAAAACCTTGAGTGTTCCCGTTAATATATATTAGCTTGATAGCAAAGGCAATTGAGATAGTTCAGTTCTTCCTGGTCAGAACATTCCCAACATCTAAAGTTACATTATTCCAATATTAAAGACTGTAAAGATCATCCTTACTAAAACAGCTATGTCACTTTTGTGTTTTGGTTTTCCACTTCCAGAGATTCAAGTACGTGATTTTTTTGATACCAGAAAGACATTTTGACAAGAAAAATCAGAAAATCTCAAATATTCTTGAACATATAAACAAAAGTATTAATAAAAACATGATGAACACATAAAAAAGAGAATCAAACACATTTCATTTTTTGTAGATTAGTTTTTTATTTAAAAAAATCATTTAAATAAACATAAAAGTTAATTGGAAATAAAAAAGTATACTTTAACTAACATAACTCCTTAAACCTAAATAAACTAATTAATAATGTTACGACCCACTACAGGGGTATGAGAAGGCGTAACAAAAGAACAGAACTGTGGACAGATGTTAATAATGGAAACAAATAGTTTGTTTTGAGGGGAAAATAGACAACAAACAAAAGCGTCAATAACGAGTGCTGGGGTTAGCGAAGCTGCCCAAAGAAAAAACAAAATAAAACAGCTAAGGTCTAACTCAAAAACAGCCAGTTGAAACAAGATCAAGACTAATCAAAAGTGGTGAATAAAACACTGGCCTGCTAATCTATGGTTAACAAAAGTGAAGCAGCTCCAATAATCTAATAAGTACAAATATGATCACACTAAACTAGCCCAGCACATTCTAATCCTTACCAGATTTAAATTAAGCAACATTACTGTAACTGTCCAGAAAATAACCTAGAAAGCAGTTTAAGACAAATCTTCTTAAAGATAGTCTTGTGAAGATTCTCCAACCTTGATAAAAGTTGATAGGCTAAATTAACTAATTAATAATGTTACGACCCACTACAGGGGTATGAGAAGGCGTAACAAAAGAACAGAACTGTGGACAGATGTTAATAATGGAAACAAATAGTTTGTTTTGAGGGGAAAATAGAGAACAAAAAAAAAGGGTGGCAATAACGAGTGCTGGGGTTAGCGAAGCTGCTCAAAGAAAAAACAAAATAAAACGGCTAAGGTCTAACTCAAAAACAGCCAGTTGAAACAAAACCAATAATCAAAGTGTTGAATAAAACACTGGCCTGCTAATCTATGTTTAACAAAAGTGAAGCAGCTCCAATAATCTAAGAAAGCTTTATGTACAATTATGGTCACACTAAACTAGCCCAGCACATTCTAACTTTTACCCAATTTATATTAACTAAACAGTCAAGACAAGTGGTCCTAAATACTAAAATGGATTTTTGATGATGGAAGGTCGCCCAGTGAGTCCAGTAGTCTGGATTTGAAGGAGCAGACCCACCGGGCCTTCTCCACTATGCTGCCTGAAAAGACCAGAAGCAAAGCCTTATCCCTGCCAATCAAGTTGCTCTTGCACAGGTGAAGAAACATGTGCTTGGGGAGTGGGTCCATGCTCTCGGGGATCCTAAAGTTATATCCCTCCACTTCAGCCCAGATGATCCGGCACGGCTCCCTGACCTGGCTTTTCAGATGCTGAGGATCTATTGACAGATAATCAGCTTCATGGATCAGGATTTTAGTCAGTCTGTAAACAAACCAACGAACCGCTTTTTGATGTCTTTCTTTCTCTGCTGGAGCAAAATCCTGGTCCTTGAGAAAAAATGAGCTGACCTGTCTGGGCATCCACAGAGTCAGCAGCTGGTTCCTCTCCTGATGTTTACTTGGACCAAAGTTCAGCTCTTCCATCTGAGGTCAGGGTTTATATGTTTGTTTTCAATCTTAAATTTGCCACCAAATGAGGAAAACCAGGTGATGGCAGGTGTCTTTGAGGTTTTCAACAAGGCCTTCTTAAAGCAGGAGACAACATATCTGTAACCGTCTGGGAGCTTTGAATTCAGTAAAATGAGGACTAATTTACTCTGAGCCATTATTTTCCTGCAGAAAGCCTTAAAATGGTCTTGTGAAGCATAACAAGACTTTCCAGAGAGAGATCAAAATGGTGGCCTTCAACCTCGGTCCAGATTTTGAGAAAAGCCATGTAAAGGATTTCTGAAGCTGTTTAGGAGTCAATCCTGTCTCTGATTTAGAAACAGCCTGGTTAATAAAGTTTTCAGGACGAACCCAACAGAAATTTCATAACCATCTGGTATAAGAAGGCATAACAATAGAAAAAAACTGTGGACAGATGCTAATAATGGAAACAAATAGTTTGTTTTGAGGGGAAAATAGAGAACAAACAAAAGCGTCAATAACGAGTGCTGGGGTTAGCGAAGCTGCTCAAAGAAAAAACAAAATAAAACGGCTAAGGTCTAACTCAAAAACAGCCAGTTGAAACAAAACCAATAATCAAAGTGTTGAATAAAACACTGGCCTGCTAAGCTATGGTTAACAAAAGTGAAGCAGCTCCAATAATCTAAGAAAGCTTTATGTACAATTATGGTCACACTAAACTAGCCCAGCACATTCTAACTTTTACCAAATTTAAATTAACTAAACAAAATTACTGTAACTGTCCAGAAAATAACGTGGAAAGCAGTTTAAGACAAATCTTCTTAAAGATAGCCTTGTGAAGATTCTCCAACCTTGATAAGAGTTAAAAGGCTAAATAAACTAATGTTACGACCCACTACAGGGGTATGAGAGGACGTAACAAAAGAACAGAACAGTGGACAGATGTCAATAATGGAAACAAATAGTTTGTTTTGAGGGGAAAATAGAGAACAAACAAAAGCGTCAATAACGAGTGCTGGGGTTAGCGAAGCTGCTCAAAGAAAAAACAAAATAAAACGGCTAAGGTCTAACTCAAAAACAGCCAGTTGAATCAAAATCAAAAGTGTTGAATAAAACACTGGCGTGCTAATCTATGGTTAACAAAAGTGAAGCAGCTCCAATAATCTAAGAAAGCTTTATGTACAATTGTGGTCACACTAAACTAGCCCAGCACATTCTAACTTTTACCAAAATTAAATTAACTAAACAAAATTACTGTAACTATCCAGAAAATAACGTAGAAAGGAGTTTAAGACAAATCTTCTTAAAGATAGTCTTGTGAAGATTCTCCAACCTTGATAAGAGTTAAAAGGCTAAATAAACTAATGTTACGACCTACGACAGGGGTATGAGAGGACGTAACAAAAGAACAGAACTGTGGACAGATGTCAATAATGGAAACAAATAGTTTGTTTTGAGGGGAAAATAGAGAACAAACAAAAGCGTCAATAACGAGTGCTGGGGTTAGCGAAGCTGCCCAAAGAAAAAACAAAATAAAACGGCTAAGGTCTAACTCAAAAACAGCCAGTTGAAACAAGATCAAGACTAATCAAAAGTGGTGAATAAAACACTGGCCTGCTAATCTATGGTTAACAAAAGTGAAGCAGCTCCAATAATCTAAGAAAGCTTTATGTACAATTATGGTCACACTAAACTAGCCCAGCACATTCTAACTTTTACCAAAATTAAATTAATTAAACAAAATTACTGCAACTGTGCACAAAATATAGTAGAAAGCAGTTTAAGACAAGTCTTTTTAAAGATAGTCTTGTGAAGATTCTCCAACCTTGATAAGAGTTGATAGGCTAAATGAACTAATTAAAAATGTTACGACCCACTACAGGGGTATGAGAAGGTGTAACAAAAGAACAGAACTGTGGACAGATGTTAATATTGGAAACAAATAGTTTGTTTTGAGGGGAAAATAGACAACAAACAAAAGCGTCAATAACGAGTGCTGGGGTTAGCGAAGCTGCCCAAAGAAAAAACAAAATAAAACGGCTAAGGTCTAACTCAAAAACAGCCAGTTGAAACAAGATCAAGACTAATCAAAAGTGGTGAATAAAACACTGGCCTGCTAATCTATGGTTAACAAAAGTGAAGCAGCTCCAATAATCTAATAAGTACAAATATGATCACACTAAACTAGCCCAGCACATTCTAATCCTTACCAGATTTAAATTAAGCAACATTACTGTAACTGTCCAGAAAATAACCTAGAAAGCAGTTTAAGACAAATCTTCTTAAAGATAGTCTTGTGAAGATTCTCCAACCTTGATAAGAGTTGATAGGCTAAATTAACTAATTAATAATGTTACGACCCACTACAGGGGTATGAGAAGGCGTAACAAAAGAACAGAACTGTGGACAGATGTTAATAATGGAAACAAATAGTTTGTTTTGAGGGGAAAATAGAGAACAAACAAAAGCGTCAATAACGAGTGCTGGGGTTAGCGAAGCTGCCCAAAGAAAAAACAAAATAAAACGGCTAAGGTCTAACTCAAAAACAGCCAGTTGAAACAAAACCAATAATCAAAGTGTTGAATAAAACACTGGCCTGCTAATCTATGGTTAACAAAAGTGAAGCAGCTCCAATAATCTAAGAAAGCTTTATGTACAATTATGGTCACACTAAACTAGCCCAGCACATTCTAACTTTTACCCAATTTATATTAACTAAACAGTCAAGACAAGTGGTCCTAAATACTAAAATGGATTTTTGATGATGGAAGGTCGCCCAGTGACTCCAGTAGTCTGGATTTGAAGGAGCAGACCCACCGGGCCTTCTCCACTATGCTGCCTGAAAAGACCAGGAGCAAAGCCTTATCCCTGCCAATCAAGTTGCTCTTGCACAGGTGAAGAAACATGTGCTTGGGGAGTGGGTCCATGCTCTCGGGGATCCTAAAGTTATATCCCTCCACTTCAGCCCAGATGATCCGGCACGGCTCCCTGACCTGGCTTTTCAGATGCTGAGGATCTATTGACAGATAATCAGCTTCATGGATCAGGATTTTAGTCAGTCTGTAAACAAACCAACGAACCGCTTTTTGATGTCTTTCTTTCTCTGCTGGAGCAAAATCCTGGTCCTTGAGAAAAAATGAGCTGACCTGTCTGGGCATCCACAGAGTCAGCAGCTGGTTCCTCTCCTGATGTTTACTTGGACCAAAGTTCAGCTCTTCCATCTGAGGTCAGGGTTTATATGTTTGTTTTCAATCTTAAATTTGCCACCAAATGAGGAAAACCAGGTGATGGCAGGTGTCTTTGAGGTTTTCAACAAGGCCTTCTTAAAGCAGGAGACAACATATCTGTAACCGTCTGGGAGCTTTGAATTCAGTAAAATGAGGACTAATTTACTCTGAGCCATTATTTTCCTGCAGAAAGCCTTAAAATGGTCTTGTGAAGCATAACAAGACTTTCCAGAGAGAGATCAAAATGGTGGCCTTCAACCTCGGTCCAGATTTTGAGAAAAGCCATGTAAAGGATTTCTGAAGCTGTTTAGGAGTCAATCCTGTCTCTGATTTAGAAACAGCCTGGTTAATAAAGTTTTCAGGACGAACCCAACAGAAATTTCATAACCATCTGGTATGAGAAGGCATAACAATAGGAAAAAACTGTGGACAGATGCTAATAATGGAAACAAATAGTTTCTATTGAGGGGAAAATAGAGAACAAACAAAAGGGTGGCAATAACGAGTGCTGGGGTTAGCGAAGCTGCTCAAAGAAAAATCAAAATAAAACGGCTAAGGTCTAACTCAAAAACAGCCAGTTGAAACAAAACCAATAATCAAAGTGTTGAATAAAACACTGGCGTGCTAATCTACGGTTAATAAAAGTGAAGCAGCTCCAATAATCTAAGAAAGCTTTATGTACAATTATGGTCACATTAACCTAGCCCAGCACATTCTAACTTTTACCAAAATTAAATTAACTAAACAAAATTACTGTAACTGTCCAGAAAATAACGTAGAAAGCAGTTTAAGACAAATCTTCTTAAAGATAGTCTTGTGAAGATTCTCCAACCTTGATAAGAGTTAAAAGGCTAAATAAAGTAATTAATAATGTTACGACCCAGTACAGGGGTATAAGAGGACGTAACAAAAGAACAGAACTGTGGACAGATGTTAATAATGGAAACAAATAGTTTGTTTTGAGGGGAAAATAGAGAACAAACAAAAGCGTCAATAACGAGTGCTGGGGTTAGCGAAGCTGCTCAAAGAAAAAACAAAATAAAACGTCTAAGGTCTAACTCAAAAACAGCCAGTTGAAACAAAACCAATAATCAAAGTGTTGAATAAAACACTGGCCTGCTAATCTATGGTTAACAAAAGTGAAGCAGCTCCAATAATCTAAGAAAGCTTTATGTACAATTATGGTCACACTAAACTAGCCCAGCACATTCTAACTTTTACACAAGTTATATTAACTTAGAAAAATTACTGTAACCATCCAGAAAATAACGTAGAGAAAATTTTGAGAAAAAACTTCTTAAAGATAGTCTTGTGGAGATTCTCCAACCTTGATAAGAGTTGATAGGCTAAATTAACTAATTAATAATGTTACGACCCACTACAGGGGTATGAGAAGGCATAACAAAAGAACAGAACTGTGGACAGATGTTAATAATGGAAACAAATAGTTTGTTTTGAGGGGAAAATAGAGAACAAACAAAAGCGTCAATAACGAGTGCTGGGGTTAGCGAAGCTGCTCAAAGAAAAAACAAAATAAAACGGCTAAGGTCTAACTCAAAAACAGCCAGTTGAATCAAAATCAAAAGTGTTGAATAAAACACTGGCGTGCTAATCTATGGTTAACAAAAGTGAAGCAGCTCCAATAATCTAAGAAAGCTTTATGTACAATTGTGGTCACACTAAACTAGCCCAGCACATTCTAACTTTTACCAAAATTAAATTAACTAAACAAAATTACTGTAACTGTCCAGAAAATAACGTAGAAAGCAGTTTAAGACAAATCTTCTTAAAGATAGTCTTGTGAAGATTCTCCAACCTTGATAAGAGTTGATAGGCTAAATTAACTAATTAATAATGTTACAACCCACTACAGGGGTATGAGAAGGCGTAACAAAAGAACAGAACTGTGGACAGATGTTAATAATGGAAACAAATAGTTTGTTTTGAGGGGAAAATAGAGAACAAACAAAAGCGTCAATAACGAGTGCTGGGGTTAGCGAAGCTGCCCAAAGAAAAAACAAAATAAAACGGCTAAGGTCTAACTCAAAAACAGCCAGTTGAAACAAAGTCAAGACTAATCAAAAGTGTTGAACAAAACACTGGCCTGCTAATCTATGGTTAACAAAAGTGAAGCAGCTCCAATAATCTAAGAAAGCTTTATGTACAATTATGGTCACACTAAACTAGCCCAGCACATTCTAACTTTTACCAAATTTAAATTAACTAAACAAACTGACTCGAACGTTGTAACTGTTCACAAAACAACTTAGAAAGCAGTTAAAGATGGTTTAGTGAAGATTGTCCAACCTTTCTGGTGAGAGACTAAACTCCTGTCCTCGAACCTCTGCCCAGATTTTCTGAAAAAGCTGTGAGTTGGTGTCTTTCAGTTCATGCGCAGACAATTAGATCCATGATTTGGAAATGGCTTTTGAGATCAGGTCATCTAGGACATTACAGCTGTTTTGTAGCATTTCTTCTTATCTGCTGACTTCAGATCACCTTTACATTTTGGGAAATTAATCAAATCGACTTTGTCCTCGACTCCTGTGACCTCCTCCGTCTGATGACAAGTTGTGGAGGTCACTGTGAGCTCAAACTGCATCAGGATCACCATATGATGTCGTTTTTCCAAAGAAAGTTTTAAGTTTCTTCATCATGGTCACACATTTTGGTTTTGCGGTAGTGTCTGGAGCAACTGGCTCAATATCCCAACAGACTGTGGATGACATATCTGTTGTTAAAAGGGTTCAGATGAATTAGTTCTGAGGGAAATGGACTATTTCCCCAAAACCAGAAACTAATAACAATCTGAGGACCAATGAATTCTGTCTTTCGGTTGTCTAAGACGACGGTGTCTCGATAAGGAAGGGATTAATCAAAATCACGATGCAGTGTCTGCTCTGAAAATTTCTACCAAACTGAACTGAGGTTGGAACGGAATTTAGATAAAGGGGCTTTTGGAAGGCAGCCTTTGATACATCATCTTTGACTCAGCGGAACAGTGTTCGATAAGCCACGCCCACAAGACGGGATCTCCCATGGCAGCAGCAGAAGGTTGTAGTGACATCACCGACGTTTCCAACAAGCCTGCCGTGGCCCTCTGGTGTGACAGTGGATGGAGTTTTTTTTTTTTTTTTTTTTTTCCCCTCGGGTCCTTAATATCTCTCTCTCTCTCTCTCTCTCTCTCTCTCTCTCTCTCTCTCTCTCTCTCTCCCTTCAACAAGCAGGATGGTCTCCTCATGCAGTCTCGGAATGGACCACAAGAGCAGGCGGACAATTCCCAGCACTCTACACTGATTCTGGTAATTGGCCGGCCTGGCATCCACCCACGGACAAAGCTAGTTGTTATTTTTCACTTGTCACCAAAAGGGTTTAATGCTTTTTTTAAATTTTAAAATAATCAACATGAGCAAAGCGCGTGGGGGCAGAACAAGTAGTGGAATGGTGAACATAATAAATTGAGCAGTTGGGGAGACCGGGGCTTGTTGTCACATGGGTAAGTTGTCACATTGCAGTTATTTTCTCCACCAGGAGGCACAACAAAAAATTGGAATACTAGTTTTCTTCCTTTACATGGGCAGATCTCATATACTGTCTGAGAAGAGAATAGCACACTGGGAGCTGAGGTAAGCACCAATTAACCATTTTCCACAATCCAAAGTAAAAAACATATTAACTTGATATATTTCAAAAATAAAATTCTTTCAGGTAAGAATTCTAACAATGATAAATAGAGGATACATTGAGGCATCCTGTCATACCTCAGTCATTGTTCTGTTTTATGCTAACTTTAAGCTAGCGTTAACAAACATGGACGTTTGGGGCAACTTGTCTTAATCATTTTGGGGTAAGTTGTCACATGTGGCCACAGCCTTTGGACAGAAGTGTTTAAGGGCCACTTAAAAAGCATGTTAACTTTGTCTCTGAGGAAAAAGAGAAAAACTGCTATTCTCACCGACACACTTGTGAAGGAGGCACTTGAAGCTTAAAAGCAGGTACAAGGGGGAAAAAAAAGTCTATTCAAAAAGAAATGCAAGGCAACCAAATCCAAAATACCAAACAAGCAAAGCTCAGGGGAAAAAAGAGGATGGGTACAAAAAGAAGAGATGACTCCTCATCAGAAGAAGATGAGTCCCTGTGTCTGGTCTGTGTAGAGCCATTTGGAAACAGCCACACAGGAGAATCTGGGTGCAGTGCATAATATGCAAAGGATGGGCCCATGAAAAATGCACCCGTCAAATTAGTTTACATTTGCCAGAACTGTGATTCAGATGAGTCTGACTAGTGAATAGTTTAAGAAAAGTTAAACAAGCATTCTGCCTGCAGTCTGGACTTTAATCCAGTGCATGTTGCATTTTATTTTGTGTTAATGTTTGTTCATTGGCCATGTGAAATGACTTCTTCACAGTCAATGATAAACACTGTTTGTGCCTGACTTCAATTTTCAGTTTCAAGTTAAAAAGAAAAAATAATGATAATTGTGTCCTGATTTTATTAGTTGCAAAATCCAATGTGACATCGTACCCCACATAATGATACAACTTACCCCATGGTGAGGCAATATGTCACATGTTCACACTCTCCATTTGATCGCCTATAACTCTACACTGTGTGACAACCCCAGAGCAGGCTGTATTTTGTTTGTCTCTGGGGGCTTTAACTTTTGCTTCCAGCTCTGTCTTCTGCTCTTCCTCCTCCTCTCTCCGCCTCTGTTCTCCTCTTCTCAGGTGGCCAGTCTGCTGCTCCAGTCCTCCCGCGCTACCTGGCGGGGGCGTGGCCCGCTTGGGATTAAATACCAGGCCTTTCGCTCGCCTACAGCACTCCTTTTTTCTTTGTTTGTGCACTCATTAGGTTGTCCACTTTAGCGTTCACACACAAGACCTTCCCACAACCAACACTCCCATACACTACTGATGCTACAGATTATACACATAGGACACACTGTTAAGCTCCGTTTATTTACTTTGGTCACTTTTTCTTGATAAATTATACTTTAATTGGCATCCCTTGTTGTCCCGCTTCCTTCTTGTCAAGCTCTCATGAGCCGGGCTTGACAACTGACAAAAGATATGAAAACAACAAGAATACAAACTCTATACCTGAGACATTGGTTTTTCATCTGGTACACATTTTTATTTTAGATGTATTGATTTCAAGAAATATGCAACCCTAACTTGTAACGTCTATCTGTCACGGCTTGGTGTATGGATCCAAGGAGAGGAGAAACTGAGAATGATCAAAGAACACTTCATTGTGCAGAGGATTAAGCCGGGTTCGCTGGGAGAACGGGCTGGAGCGGGCAGACTCACGGTCTGATCCAGGTATGGGTTCTTGGGAAGAGAGAAGGTTTCAGGTTAGCTGAGTTAGCACAAGGTGAAGACAAGATAGTGAAAGCGACTGGTTACCACGATGAGTAGTATAATCCAGCGATGGCTGGAGGTCTGAGTGGAGTTTAAGTGCGGATGAGATGATGAGTTGATGTCATCCAGCTGCGCCATCCTGATTGAGGTGACAAAGGGTGTGCCAAATATGGTCAACAGGAAACAAGGGGTGAGGATGAGCGTGGGCCATGACAGTGCCCCCCCCTCAAGGGGAGCCCCCAGGCAACCCACCAGCCTGGCGGCGGCGAGAATCCCAGATGAGGTCATCGTCCAGGATGAAGGACCGGGGAACCCAGGAGCGTTCCTCCGGGCCATAGCCCTCCCAGTTCACGAGGTATTGCAATCCACGACCCCGGCAGCGCACATCCAGAAGACGGCGGACGGAAAAGACCGGGTCACCAGCAAGGACCCGGGCGGGTGGAGGGGATCTGGACAGAGGACTCAACGGGCAGGAAGAGACCGGCTTCAGCTGGGAGACATGGAACACTGGATGGATGAGCATGGACCGGGGCAGCCGCAGCTTCACCACAGCAGGGCTGCGCACCTCCAGAACCTCAAACGGACCAAGGAACCTGGGAGACAGCTTGTGGGAGTCAGTACGCAGGGGAATGTTCTTGCAAGACAGCCAGACCTGCTGCCCCGGACGGTATGAAGGCGCAGGCACCCGGCGACGATCAGCACCCCTGCGGTTCCGGTCCGCAGCCCGGACCAGGGCTGCCTTGGTCGACCGCCACAGCCGGCGACACCGACCCAGATGGTGCTGGACAGAGGGGACCGCGAGCTCCGCTTCCTGGTCAAGGAAGAGAGGAGGCTGATAATCCAGCGAAGCTTCGAAGGGCGAGACACCTGTAGCTGAGGAGACATGTGAATTATGAGAATATTCCACCCAGCACAGGTGGCTGCTCCAGGTGGACGGGTTATCGGCAGCCACGCAGCGCAGGGCAGACTCCAACTCCTGATTGAGGCGTTCAGCCTGACCGTTGGTCTGAGGATGAAACCCCGAACTCAGACTGACCGAGGCTCCCAGCTCCGTCCAGAACGCCTTCCAGACCCGAGACATGAACTGGGGCCCTTGGTCCGAGACAACGTCAGCGGGGATGCCATGGAGACGGAAAACCTGGTTTAACATGATATCAGCGGTCTCAAAAGCCGAGGGCAGTTTGGGCAGAGCCACAAAGTGGGTGGCCTTGGAGAACCGATCCACAATGGTGAGAATGACTGTGTTACCTCGGGAAGGAGGAAGTCCAGTGACGAAATCCAGCGCTATGTGGGACCAGGGCCTCCCGGGGATAGGGAGCGGTCGGAGGAGTCCCACGGGAGCCTGAGAGAAGTCTTTCCCCGGGCGCAAACCGGACAGGCGGCCACGAACTCCCGGACTTCCTTCTCCAAAGTCGGCCACCAGAATCTCCGCCTGACGAGAGCAGCAGTGCAAGCACTGCCGGAGTGACAGGCCACCCGGGACGAGTGCCCCCACTGGAGGACCTGGGAGCGGAAATTGTCTGGAAAAAACAGGCGGTTAGGTGGACCGGTACCTGGGTCTGGTTCCGCACGCTGAGCCTCCCGGACATTTTGTTCCACTTCCCAGGTTACGGCGGCCACCACGCAGGAAGCAGGCAGAATGGTTTCAGGCTCTGATGACGGGCCCCCGTAGCCAAACTTACGGGACAGTGCGTCGGGCTTCACATTTTTGGTTCCAGACCTGTAGGTCAAAGAGAAGTTAAAAAGGCCGAGAAATAATGAGCACCTGGCCTGATGGGAATTCAAACGTTTGGCTGACTGGATATATTCCAGGTTGCGGTGGTCCGTCCAAACAATGAAGGGTTGGGCCGCTCCTTCCAGCCAGTGGCACCATTCCTCCAATGCCAACTTCACGGCCAGCAGCTCGCGTTCTCCGACATCGTAGTTGCGGTCAGCGGGAGAGAGGCCCTGGGAAAAGGAAGCACATGGATGTAATTCACCAGACTGATCGCTGGGACAGGACCGCCCCGGCTCCGGTGTCAGAGGCGTCCACCTCAACCACGAACTGCCGGGATGGGTCAGGCTGAGTAAGCACCGGAGCCGAGGCAAAACGCGCCTTCAACTCCCGAAAGGCTGAATCAGCGTCTGACCAGTGAAACGGTGTCTTGGGGGAAGTTAGTTTTGTGAGCGGAGCTGCGACCAGACTGAAGTTCTTGATGAAGTGGCGGTAGAAATTCGCGAAGCACAGGAAGAGCTGCAGAGATTTTACGGAGTCTGGTGTGGGCCAGTCCAGGACCACCTGAACCTTGGTCTGATCCGTCTTCATCTGCCCGCTCGTGAAAACGTAGCCCAAAAAGCTGATTGTGTTTGAATGGAAAGGACACTTTTCAGCTTTCACATATAGCTTGTTTTCGAGGAGTCGTTGGAGAACCAATCGGACGTGTTTTCTGTGTTCGGACTGGGTCTTGGAGTAAATCAGGATATCATCTAAGAAGACGAAGACAAATCGGTTGATGAAGTCTCGGAGCACGTCGTTGACAAGGGCTTGGAAAACAGCTGGGGCATTTGTTAAGCCGAAGGGCACGACGAGGTATTCAAAATGGCCCAGGGGAGTTTTGAAAGCAGTTTTCCACTCGTCACCTTCCCTTACACGAACGAGATAGTAGGCATTTCGAAGGTCGAGCTTGGTGAAAACTGTGGAGCCTAACAACGCCTCGAATGCAGAGTCGATCAGGGGGAGAGGATATTTGTTGCGGACCGTGATTTTATTTAAAGCCCGATAATCTATGCAGGGGTTCAAAGATTTATCCTTCTTAGTGACGAAAAAGAAGCCAGCGGCTAACGGAGGTGAGGAATGACGGATTATGCCAGCGTCGAGAGATTCCTGGATGTATTTTTCCATAGTTTCCCGTTCTGGTGTGGAGACGTTATACAGGCGACTGTTGGGAAGAGGTGAACCGGGCAGGAGCTCAATGGCGCAGTCATAGGGTCTGTGGGGAGGCAAAGAGGATGCTCTGAGTTTACTAAATACTTCGGCCAGTTCGTCATACTCGGATGGAACAGACGACAGATCCAGGGCTTCTATTTTGGTGGGGTCTGTGTCGGCTGGGGGTACGGCTGAGCGAAGGCAGGACTGGTGACATTCATCACTCCAACCCGTGATGGTTCTGGTGGTCCAGTTGATTTGTGGATTGTGGAGAGACAGCCAGGGGTGACCGAGGACCAGCGGGGAATCAGGGGCTGAAATTAATTTAAATTCTATTAGTTCCGAATGATTCCTGGAGAGTTTTAATTTTATGGGAGCTGTAGAGTGTGTCACCTGGGCGAGGGTTCTACCATCCAGGGCTTTGGCCATTATAGGTTGTAACAATGGTACTTGGGGGATCTGGGCTTCTTCTGCCAGATGGATATCCATGAAGCTGTCTTCTGCTCCGGAGTCAATTAAGGCCTGAACTGTGAGGGACTGATCAGAAAAGGTTAATGTTGCCGGGATTTGGGTCTTGGTCTGGTTCTGGCCCGTCAGAATCCCGACCTGTACTGACGGACCTGATCTTTTGGCCGGACCGGACAGGTGGTTCGGAAGTGTCCTTCGTCTTCACAATACAGGCAGGCTCCTGTCTGTAGCCGTCTCTGCCTCTCTGTTGGGGTCGTCGGCAGGAAAAGAGAGGGAGTCCGGAGGTGGTTCGGATGAGGAGGGAAAAACCACCATTGAGGCTGGGCCAGGTGGAAGGCGGCGGCGTTCGCGAGCTCTCTCCCGGAGGCGATTATCCAGACAGGTGGCCAGGTCAATCAGAGCATCCAGAGTCACTGGGAGGTCCTGAGTCGCCAACTCGTCCTTCAGAGTATCTGTTAGGCAATGTAGGAAATGGTCCATTAATGCTGCTTCGTTCCACCCAGAATCGGCTGCCAGAGTTCTGAATTCCACTGAAAGTTCTGCTACACTCTGGGTTCCTTGCCGCAGGGACATCAGACGTTTAGCTGTCTCACGACCCCGAACCGGACCATCAAAGACTTTTAACAGCTCCGAGGTGAATGCCTGATGAGTGAGAATGTGGAGGGGTGTGGTCTCCAGATAGGCTTCCGCCCACGTGAGTGCTCTGGAGGTGAGTAATCCAATAATATATGATACCTTTGCTCGATCGGAGGAATAGGAGAGAGGTTTCTGGTCAAATATCAGGGCGCACTGGAGGAGAAATCCCCTGCCCTTCCCCAACTCACCGGAGAATGGTCTACGATCCGGGATGTGTATTTCACGCACCGGAGTGGGCGGAGACGGCACAGAGACCAGCTGAGGGGCTGTAGGAAGAGAGGGCTGAGAGGGCTGGTTAAATACGGCTGACAGAGTTCTCATGATGTCGTCTAATTGTTTCTGCATAGCTAGTTGTCCTTCGCCTAGAGACCGGAGTACCTGTGCATGTTGACCGAGGAGGCTTCCTTGTGCTGCCAAGGCGTGATGTAACCTTGCTTCCGGGTTTGGCTCTCCTGGCGTCTGGCGTGGCTTGCTCTTTGGGATCCATGTTTTTGGCTGGATTATTCTGTCACGGCTTGGTGTATGGATCCAAGGAGAGGGGAAACTGAGAATGATCAAAGAACACTTTATTGTGCAGAGGATTAAGCCGGGTTCGCTGGGAGGACGGGCTGGAGCGGGCAGACTGGGATCTTCGTGGCACGGTTTGGTCCAGGTATGGGTTCTTGGGAAGAGAGAAGGTTTCAGGTTAGCTGAGTTAGCACAAGGTGAAGACAAGATAGTGAAAGCGACTGGTTACCACGATGAGTAGTATAATCCAACGATGACTGTAAGTCTGAGTGGAGTTTAAGTGCGGATGAGATGATGAGTTGATGTCATCCAGCTGCGCCATCCTGATTGAGGTGACAAAGGGTGTGCCAAATATGGTCAACAGGAAACAAGGGGTGAGGATGAGCGTGGGCCATGACACTATCGCTATTATGATCCTGTTGACAGTGAAGATAAATTTCTTAAGACCCCCCCCCCCCCCCATCCTTGTATTGGTCTCAACATGTTTTCATCTGTAGAAACAGCCACAGCTGAAACAGTAAACTCTGCTGGTGTTTGTATTTAGTTTGACTCAACTTACTTTATATCTTTAAAAAGGATTTTACTAGTTCTCCACTATTTAATTTGTCTGGCAGCTAGTTAAATGTGGGCTTTCTGATAATTCAACTCTTACTTGTCAAAATAAATATTCCAGACATCGAATTTTACATCATTCCAATTTAAAACACCTCATACACCATTCCTAGTAGAACGTCCCATACAGTGTTACTGTAGGGAGTGCATGAAACTGTCCAGGATTTACTCCGTATTTTATTTAATGGAGGCCTGACGACTGCTCGCCTTTATTACCCTTTTTTTTACAAAAAAAGAGGTTCAACTTAAGGTATATATTCTACAGGTATGGCAGCACACGTGAAGAAGGGTGTACCTTAGGTAATGCAAACAGGCAGGATCTTCTATTATATTAAACAACATAAAGATGTACAGACTCCTGCAGTTTGTATTTGCTCAAGGAAGATCTGAACTTGCTTCCCCCTGTCATTCTAAGGGGGCCAAAGTGGTCAAATTTCAGGAAGTCTGCTGCATGGCTGCAGAATACATTCAGCGTGTGAAGGTTGGTAAGCAACTCCATGTTTCTGAGTGGTTGGACTCTGTGTCCATAAATGTGTACATCTGTGTCAAATGTCAAACATCACTGTCCACATACTCCAATGTGGGCAGTGACAATTGGAAAATACATCCACATGATTGTTACGTAATACATCCACTAGAGGGGAGTGCAGAGTTCATCTCCGAGTTCTGAATACTGACAATAGTAAACATGGCGGCGGTGGAAGAGAACATGATACATTCTGAGAAAGAGACGTACAAAGAGGCAGCGTGGTAGACGGCGGTGGTTTGTTGCATCTGGGTAGCATCTGCTATCTCTCTGAAAACAGACTGAAATATGTACGTAAAGGATGCAGAAACAGACAAAAGGCTTCATTTGTTTGTGTATTTAGCGTAAAGCATAATGTGAATTGGTCACTTTAAAACGGTCACTGTGGGTCATGTGCACAGTTGGAGTGTATTACCTGGAGAATTTGACCATTTGGCTGAATAACAAACTCTTGTGAGAGAGAGTTTGAGTCTACTGGATAAACAGAATTCTGCATAAAAATGTTAAAACATGCATTTACCTCTGCTTTTTATCAAACCCCAAATATCAACCAAGGTACTGCAAGGTACTAAATATAGAGTTATTGATTATATAAATAAAGTGTTGGTTTCTCCCACACCTTTTAAACAAGGACATTTTAATTGTTATTTATTATTTTTTGGTTATATCCCATTATGAATTTTAACTTTGAGGCATCCCAACATCAGTTCAATTCAGTTTATTTGCCATTTGCAGTATAAAAAAGACACTGAAAAACAGTTGCAAAGAGATCAAAATGCACTGTCAACATTTAAACAGACAAAACATACGAAACACAAGCCTAAAATATACAACACATGGACACATCCTAAAACGCATTAATACAAAGAAACAATAAAAACACTGTATAAATAAAATAGCAGTAAAAGAGGTAACTAAAACAGTAAGGTGTATGTCTGTGCTATTTCAAATTACATTGTTCAAAGTCTTGACAGCTTGTGGAAAAAACTTTTAGTATGACGAGATGTAGTGCATTTAATAGCGCAATATCGTTTCCCTGAGGGCAGCAGATCAAACATCTCTGTAGCAGGGTGGCCAGAGGGATCATTGATGATCTGTAGAGCTCTTGTTAAAAGTCTAGATTTGTAAATGTCCTCCAGGACTGGTAGGTCTCAGCCTATTGTCCTGTGAGAAGAGCGAACCACTCTGTTTAAGAGAGAGTGGTAAGTTTCTACATGACACTGATAAAGAGAAATAACTTTTGATCAAATAAAACCACCTTTTCAAGAGGGAGGAGGTTGAGGAGCTGGTCTGTGCCTATGCTCTGCAGGCTGGTGTTCGCCTGGTTAATGAGTGTTGGCAATGCACATGAAACTTCTGCAGCCCCATTATCTTCTCTTCCAGTGTGCCTCGTGTGACTTCCAGGGAAAACACACAAAGATAAACGTTAACAGTATTTTGGATCACTAGTTTGAGACAAAAACAGCTAAATTACATGATTCAAGACTGATTTACCGCTATAGTTAATGTAGAAAGAATGAGTCACCGAATGCTACAAAATCAAATTAGATTTAATCTTACTAAAACAGCTAAAAAACTACATGGGTGGTCAGCGGCAGAACATCGATGGTTGGATAGTTTTTATACCCGAGGCAAAGAAAGTGACATTAGTCTCAAGCAGCACTCAGCAGAGCTGTCAACAGATCAATATCAAATTCTTCAGCAAGGGTTGGTCTGTTCTGAGCCACGACTACATCGATGGTCCAGACCAAGGACCATTTAAAAGACCACTGTGTAATGAGTGGTCCGTGCCTCTGGAAGGCATTTAAATCAGTGTTACCTACCAAGGACTACAGCAGGCCACAGTGTATTGAGTGGTTTGTGCCACTAGGGGGCAACCAAAGTGGTCCCTGATGTAGTGCTTGGACCCATCACCACAGAGCTGAATACCCATCTCTATAGTTTTTAATTCTGCTCCAACCACCACCACTCATGTAAGACTGGACTTGCCAA
The DNA here is from genome assembly GCF_017639745.1 of Melanotaenia boesemani. NCBI lineage: Eukaryota > Metazoa > Chordata > Actinopteri > Atheriniformes > Melanotaeniidae > Melanotaenia > Melanotaenia boesemani. The sequence goes on along the minus strand of NC_055684.1, from coordinate 17,133,147 downwards.
TACCTTTGACACTGAGGAATATGGAGTATTTTAAATGAACATACTATATATGATGCTGAGTTGCCATTGGTGTGGTTTTGCAGTAGGAGCAGCCCTCTGTCTTCTTTGTATTACAAGGTTCCAATCTTTGGAAAACTGTATCTATAAAAATGCCCCGGTGTCAGCCTCCTATCCTGAATTTTAAAAATATTCTGAATACAGAATGTAAAAGTGGCCTACTTACCTTTTTCATGGTTTTCCTATAGTGTGTTGACTAGATGGTTGGTGTGATGAAATTTTAAAAGTGCCACAGAATGCTTGCACCACCAGAATTCCAAGTAGGCCTACAACCACATGGACCACCACATGCTGGTCTTTTTGCATCACTTAGTGGCTGGGACCACTGATTTAGTCTCCCCTTATAGTAGCACAGACCACTCATGCCTCCCAGTGGCACGGACCACTCATTACACAGTGGTTTTTTAGTGGTCCTTGGTCTGGACCACTGATGTAGTCGTGGCTCAGATCAGACCACTATTTTTGTAACAACCTCTCCATTTTTTATGTTATTAAAATGGCTCTTAGTTTTGTGGCAAGAAAAGCATAAGAATTGCATAGTGAGAATTTTGTTTATTTTCTATCTGCTTAGTCAATAGAAGCATAAAGACAGATGGCCTGCTCTTTTTAATGCAACTCAGGTAAATGCCATTTTAAAAAATAGTTTATGGTTCGTGGCATAGAAGTTATCTTTCTGCATTAACACATGGTACCCTTTGTGTTTGGCTTATTTTTCTACAGATTAACGAAGAATTCAGAAGGATCACCACCGTTAACTTGGAGACAACATTCATGGCAAAACCTGACCTGTACTCCCCCAAAATAATGTCCCTGGTTTCTGTAAAAGGAGGAGCTACAATAGTGAAAATTCAGTGCATTAGGCACTAGAGGTAAAGCAAATGTAATATCGCCTGTTTCAATGTTGGTCAAAAAGACAATTTATATTTCATAATATGTTAGGTAACAAGAGTGTAAATAAATTGTTTTTTTGTGTTTGTAAGGTGATAGTTTGTAAAATCTTGTTCACTGAGTTCTATGTCCCTCTAAATTATGTTTTGGGTTTTGTCTTTACAGGATGATTCGGTGGAGAGAAGGAGTAAAGGCTGCTCTTCGTTCGTTAGTGGCGTACCTCAAAGAAAAGGAGGAAGCTCTCATCAAAGAGCACTCGGTAGGTACAGACTTATACATATATGTATATAAATATATATATATATATATACATATATGAGTGAGAGAGAGCGAGAGAGAGAGAGAGAGAGAGAGAGAGAAAGAGACACAGAGAGACTGACTTGAAACATGGACTAAAGCCTTTCTTGTGGAGTTAGCATATAATCCTTGTCCCTACTTGGGTTTTTTCTGGGTGCTTTTGCATCCTCCCACACTCAAAAGACATGTAAGGTTAACTTTGATACTAAAGGGCTTTTAGGTACGAGCATGAGTAAGCATAGTTTGATTTGGGATGCAGCAGGTATAGAAGATGGATGGACTTAAAATATTGACATTTATTTACATTTATATTTGTTTTACTTAAGATGAATGGGACATTGCCAGTGAAGTGATGAAGATCATCATCATTGGAGGGACTACAGCATTTGACCCAGCCTGAGCAAGAATCGTGATAGAGGGAACTAAAGTCTTACAAGAACTTAATGTTCCCAGAGCCTGCGCCTTGCTAATGGGACTTATATATGCCTTAAACCTCAGCTACCCAAAGGTGCTGAAACATACCTTTGAAGTGTTTTAGAGGGTATTCCTTGGACTGGCCCAAAGGTTATTTTTGTAAAAACTGCAAGATTTCTAAATTACTTTCAAAATGTGTTCTTTGTTTTTGTGTGCTTTTTTTTTTCTTTTCTTTTTTTTTGTGCACATGGGGTAAAACTGACACTTTGAATTCATTTCACTGTGGCTTTAGAATAAAGTGAGCAAAAGAATAGACTTGCTTGTTTTTTGTTATTTATTTAAGTTAAACAGGGTTCATGGTACTAAAGAAAATTGAGGTAACAATTTGCATGGACCTTTCTGAGTAGAACTGAATCAAACAACAGTGAAAGTAACTTAAATAAGTAATTTGACAACTTAAAATCACCTAAATTTTAGAAGGAAATTTAATTTGAATCAGCACAATTAGGCTTTTTGACACCAATCCAGATCATGTTGACCATACTTTAGTAGTTAGTAGAACTATGGAAGTCTCTGGATATATACTTAATAATAATTTAGCTGCAGGTACTTAATAAGATGCATGCAAATTGTTACCTCAAAATTTTTAAGTTAAGCCAGTGTATTATTTTTTAGAGTGTAGGCTTTAAACAGGAGATGCAGTGTGAAAGCGCCTTACTTTTTTTACGTCTTTCTTGCGTTGTTGAGCAGCAAAAGAGTTTTGCCTTCTATTAAAAGAACCCCATTTACAACTGAAAGAAGACGTGGGCTCACAGTTTTGTGTGTGTAAGAGTATTAGGGCCACTGAAGAAAAAAAACTGAACTCTGTGAAAAAAGTCAGAATTCTGAAGTCACTAGTAAACTGAGGACCTTAATTATGATAATACATTTACCCAATTAGCAGTCTTCTAAGCTGTAACAATCTGAAGGACTGCTAACTAGCTAGCTTGCTCTGGCTTTTGATAGCTAGCTGGCTCTGGCCATCTTTTAGAATACATGTAAGTTATGAATAGGACATTGAAAAAAAAAGAAAGATAAGAAAAACCCCCCACAGTTGTTAAGTTTTCTGATTAGGGATTTGAAAAGGAGGCTCAATTTCCTGTTGGAAATTTGTGTGAGGACACATGCAGACATGCTAGCTGGGCAACTAACACCACTTAGACAAGTGGGTGCAAATATCAAAAGGTTGAATGATCTGTTTGTGGAAATCAGAATATGGATACTGGTGCTAGAGACAACCCACAGCTTGAACTGCAGTTCATACTTTTATTTCTATTTTTGGCAAATCATTTTGCACAGATAGACCTTGAGATATCAGTCATGTTTTTGTCATGCCATATACAGAAATAAGAAAACATATAAGTGGTTGTTTGGTTCCATTGCCAATGGCATTCATTAAACAGGAATTGTATCTGTTTCATTCCCTGTTTATTCACAAAAACCATGAATACAGCTGCAGGTAAAGTTTACCTTCAGGGCTCTCTGTCAGGAAGGCTTTGGGAGGTTCAAGGTGAGACATTAAAATGAGCCACCAAATTTAGGCTTCTGCAGCAATGCAAGTTTGAAACAATCTTTGTAAAAGTCAGATAGAAATCAGGTAGAAACATCTGACAAGTCACATAATTTTAATTTTTAAAATTTTCAAATTTTAAATCTTTGCCACACTGGATGCAATCTTCAAAAATCTGTTGTTGCTAAAGTCCATCACGTTTTCAAAACAAGCAGAGACCCCTTAAGTGAGCATATACACTTTTTCTACATTTGTGGATGTTATGTTTTGGCTAAAGTCTGCATTACAAAGACAGACTAGGCTTTGTGCCTTGGGTAATAAAAAACAAACAAACAACAAAAACAAAGCTGACTTAGTATTTTTAGGCTTACATTCAATGCAACTGTTTCTGACAACGAAGAAATTGTATTTTTTTTTTCACAGTAGTAACCATGTATTTGTAAGTTGTGACAAAAAGCCCTAAGGCAGTTTTACTTGGAATGTGTAACATCCCTAATTTTATATAATTTCATAATGCAAGTTAATATCCATGTGCCACATCAATGGAGGGCGACAAACTGGGCTAAAAAATATATAGAATGCAGGGTATGGTTAAGCTTAAAATATGTCCTTCCAACCTTTTCTCTGAAAAGGTTTGGAGTAGTTGTTAATGCCTGTATGCGACCCCCATACAAGTATTTATAACTATTCCAAACCTCCATCCTTCTTACTATTGTTGGCTACTAACTACTGCATGACAGCACTTAAAGGAAAATTTGACAATATCAATTGATAAATTGTAAGGCTTTAGATGATAACTAAACCTGTTCTTGAAAGGTTTCTATACATCTGCTGATTGTATTCCTTGGAACTATAGATGATTTTTCCACATTTTTATTGTGGTGTTGATATTTTATCAAACAAACAAGTAACAATTAAAATTCTATGTATGTGCAGCTTCATGCTTGTGCATTAGTGTGGTGTTAGGGCTCTCCATCCGAAAGATGAGCCAAGTGAGGATAAAAGAAGTCTCTCAGGATGCTCTGAACCTGTGCAGGCTCTGGGCTCTCTGCAGGAGGGATCAGTGCTGGATTCAGAGCAAAATTTAGAACCTTTGAGGGGTTGAAAGCAGCTGAGCGGGCCTGCGCAGTGTGGAGACCCTCGATTGCGCTGGACAGCCAGATGAGTCTCTTAAGGCTCTGGATGTTTCGGCCTCGGTCGTGCATCAACTGATGTTCAGTCACAGCTCGGCGGCTGCAGAGAAACCAAAGAGATAGGTAAGTACAATGTACAGCCTTACATTTAGACAACCCTTAGCAAAAGCGAATTCCGTTGAAATACAACCAGAGATTTATGCCCCCCCCCCCCCTTTCTATATATATATATATATATATATATATATATATATATATATATATATATATATATATATATAATTATTATTATTATTATATTCTTTTTCCAAGTTAAAAAGTTAAAAACCTGCAGATTGAAATGTGTAAACATGACACAGATATTGCACTCTTTCTGAGCCATAAGGACTAAGGGGAATAGTAAACTGCTTTTTGGAAATCCAAGACACCATGACCTCCAGGATAAAGAGGATATCTTGTTTCTGCTCACAAAGCAAAAGCCAGCATCCAGTGTGGTATGCTGGTGTGTTAGTGCACAAACCTGCATATAGGCAGCATCAATGCTGCAAAGGTTTTGGAGCAACATATACTGCTCCCTACGGTGTCTTTTTCAGGGAAAAGTCTGTTTTCATATTTTAAAAAATGCTTAACTACATTCTACATGTGTCACTACCACAAAGTTGTTCTGCATGCAATCCAAACTTTTATGCACTGCATTTGATACAAAACAAATAAGAAAGGTCCTCAACTATTATGTAGGTGATTAATCTCCTCAGTTCCCAAACACTGAGAGGGTGTTGTTACCATGAAAAGGTAATAAACATAGCCAAGTCCTAAATCTTTCAAATTATTATGCTGTCAGCAATTCAGGATGAGAATATTTATTTCAAGAAACATTTGTCAGTCTGAAGTTTGTCACTTTGTTTTATTTTACATTCAAAATAAGATTAATGATTTAAAAACGGTATTTGGGTTTTAATTCAATTTGACAAAGCTTTACAATTTTATATAAGTTAGTAATTACATTGTTTAAAAGTACAATTTTGCGATCTCACCTTTCGTTCTGTTGACACTGGCCAGTCGAAAAGACAACAAGAAGCATGACAGCAAACAACTGCACAGGCTTGTGGGACATCTGCATTTTCTGCATCAAAATAGCAAATATAGAAACAAACAATAAAAAAAACAACAAAAAACAAATCAATAAGGTATTCTGAAAAAGGGGTAAAAACTCAAAACCTTCAGAGTGCATGTCAATGCATGAGACCTGGTCCAGACAGCCTCTCCATGTGATTAGTGACATAATTATATCAAAACATAAATAATTATTTTAGATACATCTCCAAAATATCTCTTTAGACTATATAGTTATTTCTGAATTTTCCTGAATTTTATCTGCATAAGAACTTTCACCACAATCTGACTTTTGTGTGCAGGAACAAATGCAGCAGTGAATAACACATTCTTAATCTAAAAATACTGGAATCAGCTTTAAAACATAAACAATATCAAAGTGTCATTTAAAACCTAAAATAGATAAAGAGGTTTGATGAGATTATGTGAATATTTTTAGTCTTTTATTATATAGATTTTGTGTGACTACTTAAAATTACAGAAATTAAAATGCTGCATATTGTCGACTGTATGCAGGATGAGGGCAAATTGGGTTTCTATGCACATCTCAGAAATCTTTTCTTTTTTCAAAGATTATTCTGCAGGGAGCCTTTAATATGGCAAGATGAGTATTTCACTGCATTTTTAGCAGTGATACAAGTAATTTTTAACTTAATACAACCTTATAATCAATGTTTTCTGTGGATAATGATACAAGTTTTAACAAAGCTTTACTATACAACAAATTTAAACTAAATTAAAAGATTTCGAATGGAATATCAGTCAAAGTTAAGACTGTAAACTGAACAATATTGAATATTTACAAGGCTGTGATTCTGTAAATTAAGAGATATCAGATGTAGGTTTGTCCTCCTCGAAGCTAGGTTTATTGTTCTCTCAAGACACACATACGAATCTCTGCTGTGTTATAGGTTAAAATAGTGAACAGATGAGAACAATGCAAGTAAAAATCATTTGGTTAATTTAACTCCTGGATACCAATCCAAGGTATTTGAAAAAGAATAAATCTTACAACTACTACAGAAAGGTTTCCGGTGTTTTAACTTTTGGTTCCTTCAAACATTGATTTAACAATTAAAGACCACCTTTAAAATATTTTTATAAATAGCCCATTATTCATTTATTATAAATACACCACATAAACATAAACAAGAAAACTGAACTTTTTTTGTATAAAGGTCCTAAAATTGTGTGACAGTTTAGGATATAAATCAGTTACAGAGGCAAAAATGGCTATACAAGTCATAATAACATAAATACAAAACTAAACTTCAATAATAACTATAAAAAGGAAAAAACAAAACAAAAAAAAAAAAAAAACAAAAAGAAAAAAGAAAAACATCTTTAAAACAAATATATTAAATGCAGTAGAAGTTCCTTAATTGAGGGTACTTACGTTGTTGGTGAAATTTGCTTCTGAGATGATTAAACCCTGAACTGACTGAAGATTCGACCTGCAAACCCTTTATAAAGCCATCGGTCACACACACACATACACACACAATGTGGCACCCACCCACCTACTTAAGAGATTCAACAAATTGAAAACGGGTTGTTTGATTTGTAAATGAAACAAACGTCAGCAGCAGAATCTTTGACATGTGATTTTTATGTGCAGGGAGCTAAATGTCAAGCATTTTTGGTGTTATTTATGTTAACTTGATCCCCAAACAGCCCCTCTTCCCCCTAGGAGTAACAACACATTCGTATGTATTCTTTACATAATCAGGCATTTTGAAAGGGAGGATGAAATTCAATTGAGGGATTAGCATTTTTCTATTTTCTGGTCTAATCCTTCACATTCCTCTAAGAGAGATCCTGGCATCTGACAAAAAAAAAGAGGAATTTAGATAAACAGGACTGAAAGGATTTATTGATGTTGAGGATGAATGAGTCAGTGCAGAAGAACTGAATGTCAGAGAAGAAACTTTTTGAAACTGTCTGCAGTTAAGATGTTTGTCTCCTGGAGCTCTTCACCAGCTATTTGACAGTACAATCACCACCAGCACTAATGAACCAAAGTACGCTGAGATGTCCGGTTGCCACGGCGCCATCAGAGTTACCTTTAGAAATGCATTTGTCTTGACAACATCTTCCAGGATGAGTTTCTGTCAGTGAGAAATGTGAGAAAGGTGAACATTTAGTAGATTAAAGAGTGAAAGAATCAGTTAAAAGAAAAAAGAAGAGGAAACAGGCACAATAGAAAGAGAAAAGGAGTGAAGGTGAAACGATGAAGAGAGAGAAAAAACACTAATGAGCAGATAGAGAAAACATCAGAAAACAGACTGTGCTTTACCTCAGTCAAACCTGGTTCTGAAACACAGAAAATATAAAAACCTCCTAAAACTTTTTAGGAATTAAGTTATTTACTTTAAACAGTTTGTTAATAGACTATTCATATTTTTTTTTCCTTTATTTGGTTAGTGATTTTGACCTAACACACCACAACACCTTTAAAATAAACATGGACATTCCTGGCTACCACAAAGCACTGCCATCTCTACCTTTCAACTGACCAAACCATGTTTACCTTCTTCTAACTACCACCTGACTTAAAAAAGAGATCTTCTCAGAAATAACATTTATTTATGTAGTGATTTTGTTTTAAAGCTATTTAGTAAATGTATTTTTTTTCTTGTTTTTATAAAATTGTGATTGTGCAGAGCTTCATAGGCTGTTGAATTAACTTAATTTGAGTTAGCTGTGTTGAAGCAGGGAGACACTGAAGACTTGCAGGACTATGGTCCTTATGGGACCAAATTAAATAGCCCTGATTTGAAGTGAACAATTAACCTAACATGCATGTATTTGGACTGTGGGAAGAAACCAAATTACCCAGAGAGAACCCATGCATACACGAGGAAAACACATATTCTCCACACAGAAAAGTCAGGGAGGAACTCCCCCTCAGCTGAGACTCAAACCAGGAACATTCTTGCTCTGAGGTAATGGTGCTAACCACCACACCACCCTGTCTGCTAATTGCTGGGATAGGCTCCAGCATCCCCCGTCCGTGACCTTGAATTGGAATAAGTTTTTTACAGACCCATGACTGCAGTGGATAAATGTCCCTGTTCTTATGGTCCTGTTCTTGACAAATGCATGAGTTATTCTCATGAATTCATACATTAGGTGGTGGTCAGTTCTCAAGAAAGTTTGGGATAAAAAAACAGAAATAAACCAAATCTTAAGAGAAGTTTCTTCAACCAAATTGACTTGAAACCACGAAGAAATAAAAAAGTAAAGAATAATAATACTGTATGAACCTCAGTAATATTAGTAAAAGATACTCACATGGAAATCAATGCTTTAGATCAGTGTTTTCCATTACTGGCCTTCAGGAATTACTACTCTACATGTTTTAGATGTTTTTCTTTCTCCAACATGCATGATTCAAAGTGATGGATCGTCTCATTAGCTTTACATCAAGCTCAACAGAAGCTCATGAATGATCCATTAATCTAAGCCAAGTGTGCAGGAGCCACATAGGGCTGTTGTTGGTCCCAAGGGGACAGGATTAGGAAACGCTACTGTAGATTTCTTATTTCTACAAAAAGTAGTGGTATTTTAATGAGCCATTTTGTATTGGTTTCTGCCATTTCTGTAATTCATGGCAATTTATAAAACAGTTAATTTTACCATTTGTAAATAACCATGCTGACATATGCTGTAAAACTGTTACCTGTGAAGCTCTCTTTGTGATTTAATTGAGTCAGCATGATTTAATTTAAACCATTTTCTCAACGTTCAACACTTCTGACTGCGCAGAGACGATCACATGCCTGAAAGGTCCAAATGTAAGTGACCACCTTTCTTAATTAATCAATATCATAGCATTTTAAGTAGTCGATATGACTCAAAAACTGCAATACAGAGGTAAGAAGAAAAAAACAAAACAAAACAAACAAACCCAGAAACCTTTTCAATCAGTCTTTAAAATGTTTTAATGTCTTCTAAAATTCAGTACCAATTCTTTTTAAAGTGCTTTATAAATAAAGTTGTCTTGGAGTCGCTAATAAGTATAAAGACTTTTTTCATCTTTGGCCTCCACCTGAAAAGGTAAGACCTGCAAATGTTGCGATGCATCTACATTTGCCAAATACATAAAAACTAGAGGTTATATGCCCAAGTGTATAACAGGTTTCTTTCACTGTTAATCCCTTTTTAGGACAGTGTTTATGTGGCTGGTGGCAGCTAGGCTCCTAAAACACACACACACACACACACACACGCACACACACACACACACACACACACACACACACACACACACACACACACACACACACACACACACACACACACACACATATATATATATACGTTGATATTGATATTATTTCCCAAATCATGTCATGTAAAGCGACAACAAATTAGACCAAAGCTTCATTAACATTTTGAACTACAAGTCCCATGATGCGGTAGGCTTTTTGCGTCATCGAACATCGACTGTTACTTCGTGACGTATCGTACGGCCGCCGGGAGAAGTTTGAAAATATACGTGAAACTTTTTTCCCATCACACATTCATTGTCAGATATTGTTAAATTTGTTCATTCCCGGCACATTTAAACGGATTTCTACAAAGACCAAGATCAACGGAACAGTTCAAAACAGTGAACGCTTATTTTCAGGTGAGTAACATAAAAAACATGAGGTAAACTGGCTAGCTGAAGCTGTTCCATGAGGCAACTGTCATTAAACAGTTGCTACCGAATGAAGTCCTCGATGAGTTCCGAGGTATACTGTACGAGCTTAATGTATAGTAACATTAACAAGACAAAGGAGGTGAAATACTTAGGGAGATAAATTAGATAAAGCAGGTTTAATCTGGTCACGTTGGCTGAATTTGCTAAATGTTAGCTAGCTGAGCTCAGCCACAGAGCAGATATGTGTCCCCTGCAGTGGCGGCTCATCAACCAGCTGTCCTGACCACAAGCCACCTGTTGGTGCGGATTCATGCCAGCACGGGGGTGTTTTAAACTGTCCCAATCTCTGATGGCACCTGTAACAGCCTGTTGAGATGTCTCGTCGATCTTCTGTCGCACAGCAATTGATGGTAAGTATTGGAAAGCAAAAATTGGCAACCGAGGATTAAATAGTTTTTTAAAATAGAAGTGGAACACGTCTTTTGTCAAAACGTCAGTTTCGTACTTTTTCCTCTACTCGGAAATAGGAAATCCAGACATGGATATTTACTGTCCATGTTGGCACATTCACCCATAATGAATAAAGTATTTAGAAATAATGAACGATGTATATTATAGTTTCCCAGAGCTAAAAGCATAATCTTCAGTTGAAATTGTACTTCTAAAGATGTGGAAGTTCATGAAAGTACTATTTTATTTTCCAAACATCTGGTTTTGTTTTGTTTTTTGTCAGCTAAAAATGTGCTGCTTTTAAACAAGACCTACTGCACACTTCACCTTATTTATCTGGTTTGTCAAAGACAGTGCTGTTCTTTAAACATTTAGATAAAAATGTGTAAAATGTAATGCATTGTTAAATAATTAGCCAGTGTCCATAGTTATTATACCTTGTGAAGCTTTCATATGTCCCACATTCACCTAAAGAAGTAAATAGATTTGCAAACTTTTAAAAAAATCCAGCAAATTCAAGTTTGCAGAAAACTAATCCTCATCAGTTTTTCACGGACCCCACTAGTTTATCTTTTACCCCTTAAGACATGCCCCACCCAATGGTTCAGAACTACTACCCTAAAATAATTGTTTAACTTAGTTGGGTAATTTCTGAAGAATACTTTAAGTCCTAAATATGATTTTATAAGTCAGACTCTGTGTTGTAACACTTTTTCTTCAGCAAAAGATCTTTCCTTAATATGCAACAGGTGTTTGCATCACTTCCTACAAACGGCCCATTGGAGGATTTATCATTATAAAAATTATGAAGCACTTTTTTAACACAACTTTAATTTAATCTCTGTCCCGCTAAGGCCAGGGAAGGTATTCTTTTGTTTATTTTCATATTTTCCAAAAAAGACTTTTTTTTTTCCATATATCCCCCCCCCCCTTCATGTGTTTTGGTGTCAGACTGTATGTAATGAATGGTTCCTGCAGTGCATTTATTATAATGGCCAGAAAGGGGCGAATTTTCTGGTTTCAACTGAGAACAGATCCTACTTTTCACATGTTCTGTCACCTAATAAACATTTTCCCAATCACCTTGACTATGTCCATCTCATGCATCTATGGCTGGTACACATTTAATTTTATTTATTATTCCCCAATCTGTAAAAAGGTTTAAACAATTTATACTTAATCTTCATCATACACTTTTTCATCTCTCTTCCAGGCAGCGATGTCCTCCCCAGGTGAAGAGGCTCCAGCCGGTGTATCTGCTGTCCTGTCCTCTGCATTTTCAGCTGCCCTGTCAGCCGCCATGGCGGTTGCCATGGCCGTGGATGCCAAAGCAGATCTTGGCACCCTACTAGACGAATGGGAAGAAGCACGGTGGGGCACCACAGAGAGACTGGTGTCCATCCTAACCAAGTAAGACCCTCTTCTTTAGTTTATCTTTGTCTCTGAATGCTTGTCGAGGAGGTGACTGTGCTTCATATGTGTTTCTTTGCAGAATATCTGAGCTGATTGAGCGGGAGACAGGAGAATACTACAAATCAGACCCTGATCTGTTTGATGATCGTCATCCAGGTGTCAGCCTGTTTACACACTGAGTTTCTGTCATTTCCTATTAGTTTCTTTATAAACTAAATTAGACCTCATAATACTAAAAGCCCATAAGATTCCATGAATCTATTTTTGCTTTTAAACACAGTTATTTTAACTTTCAACTTTTTATTCTGGCTGTATTATGTTGTTTTCATTGTTTTTATTTTATTTTTATTGTACAGCACTTTGAAAAACTGGGGTTGTTGTAAATGTGCTATATAAATAAAAGTGTAACCTTGAACTGTTTAGTCCATTAAACGTTTGACTGGTTATTAAGTTTCTGTCTGTTTTTGCAGGTCGAGCAGATCCAGACTGTATGCTGGGACAACTACTGAAAATGCTGTTTATGAATGATGACTTCACTAATGCGGTAACAAGTGCAAACAGATCAGCTAAAACATGAAGTTTATAATATTGATTATCTTACCCAAAACTTGTAATGTGTCAAAAATCAACAGTTGGTCTTGGAACTCATTGTGTTCAATCTGAGAAATTGCATGAAAAGACCTGAATGTTGGTCATGCACAGAGAAGTATCTCAGAGAGAAAAGGCTCATTAGGTGCTTCTGGTCAGCAGTGGTGAGGACCCACTGATAGCCAGTCTGTGGGGTGACAAACCACAAACAACAACAGGGTGTTGAGGGATTCGCTGGAATGATCTTTAGCCACAGCAACTACAATCCACTATGTAGAGGAGTTAGAGGATGTGTTTGTAACGTCCTGGTGCCAGATACCACAGGGTGCCTTTGGTGGTTGTGTAAAGTCCCCAGGTTGGATGCCTAAAACTCTCTGGTCCTAAGTTTGTATGTACTAAGGAGGAACTGTGTGATGGCACTGATTTAGTTAGATTCGTAAACCCGTTCTATTTCATGATCACAACCATCATATAATTATATACATGTGCACAAACCAAACTTCCATTTCCAGTAGTAGCCAGTGTTTTTACAGAATGTGAAACTGACATGCTAATCAGTGAAGAAGAAAAAGGTGGTCTCAGTTATCTACTCACAACAGAACAAAACCATTTAAATGGAAAAAAGAAACAGAAATAATCTCTGTTCATTCAGAGAAAAAAGCCCTGCAGACGTACAGTAGTAATAGTTGAGTTAGAAGAGTGAGGCAAACGCAAAGGCAGCATCAGGGCACCGGCTGACCAAGTTCACCTTTTAAAAATGGCTCCGTAAGCCAACTATCATTTTATTTAGAAAGTCATAATGAAGTCTGCGTGCCTGTTTTCTTCATGTCATGTTAGCAATGTCCTACATCGCTGCAAGTGCAGCCATCCTGATGCATGACGATAACACGTGACTGCAGCTATTTATAACAGCCACAATTAAATGATAGCGTTTCTAAAGACTGATAAGAAACTAAATCTATATAAAATAGTTTCTTAAGTCATATTTATTGTTTTTATTTTGTTTATTTTTATTCCATTATGTTTTCTTGTTCATTTCCACTTTATCATATTAGGCTTTGAAAATGTTTGTAGGCATGTTCTGGAGAATGTGTGTGTGGTCCAAACACTGTTACCGTACATCCTTCGTTATAAATACCAGGATAACGCAAACCCGTGGTTTTTGTCTGTAAACATGATCTGGCCTAGTCTCTCCAAGTCAGAGCTATTTGAGTGTTTTTTTAGTTTGTTTTAACTTAAAAGTCGTTTTAAAAAAAAAAAAAAAGGGAAAGAAAAAAGTAGAATTTGAAGTTGAACACAAGTTAGTTAATGACTAATAAAATGATAATTTTACTTCCAATATTTATTTATATTTTTTGATGTGTATTAGTTGTAATTTTAGATGCATCATAAATGCATATTGACACAAAAAATATAATTATTTGTTAACGTTTATGTTGTGGATTTACTCTTTATTTAACCAGCAAAATCAATCTTTTGAGATTCAAATTATCTTTGGCAGCAGTGTTTGGGTCAAGACTGGCACTTTGAATTAAGTATAAGCAAGATGTTGAAATGCTTTCATTTGCCAGACTCTGTTTAAAGGAAGTTAAAATTACAAAGAAGCTGTTTTGATTCCTATTTGGTTATGTTTCACAGCTTTTGGACACATATATAATGAGCAGCAGGGAGCTGAGCCTCAACACGGCAGCGTGTCGCCTCCTTCTGAGCATCATGCCTGGCCTGGAAACTGCTGTAGTCTTCGAAGAAAAGGTAAAGTTGGGTATTCCTGAATTTAAGGCATTAAAATGTATTAAGAAAGCAGAATTTTAATGATTAAAGGTATCTGCTTTTACTGTGTTTTTCTGATTCGCCACTGTTTTCCAGTGTTCAGTCATAGCCTGTATGTTTTTCAAGAACAGCTTGGACAAAACATCTAGAATGATGCTGGTTTTATATGATCACTTGCTTCAATGCATCCAATTCAGCTTCTCCTCAAGATCTGCATGTGTTTGCTTGAGTTGGCTTGGTGATGCCTGAGCATAATAAGCTGATTAACAGGCAGGTGCATCACTGGGGGGGGTGCAGTGTTGTTGGTGTGGAATCATGGTAAATAAAACAAGCGTGAAACTATTGTGAAAATAAAAATATATAAGCACTATAAGCACACGCATTAGCAATATGGAGCCCTAATTTCTCCACAAAAACTTGGCACATTATTATTAAAAATCTGAAAAAAATATTCTTACAAATATTAACAAAAACATTATTATCATTCACCTTTATTTAACCAAGAAATAAAAACTCTTTAGATTTAAAATGTTTTTTTCCAAGTGAGCACTGGTCAAATTACAGTCCACACACACTGAAAACAAGATGATAAATACATGTAAATATCATGAAAAGGAATTCTAAAACATTGTAAGACATGAAAGACACCATGAGTCACACTGGCTAGACAAAGACATCAGGAGGGCCAATTATACAAAAGAAGGCAAAAAAAAAAAACATATCTCTGATGATGTGGTCATATCTTCCTCAGCATTCCATGATGAACACATTTCCCTAATCCTAACAAACAAACTGGATCAGCTTAATGCAAATATGTGTAGGCATTTGAGAGAAACAGTAATCTATTGCTGGAGTGTTTTTCTTTTTCCTTTTGTTTCCCAGTAAATGCGTCAGCTTTGTGTTGTGTGGATGACAGGAAGGTCTGGTGGAGAAGTTGTTCAACTGGGCCTGTGAAGCAGAGCGGCCGCTGTGCGTTTACGCCACTGGCCTGCTCGCCAGAGCCATGAGCAACCAGGAAATGGCGGCCAACTACAGAGAGCAGAACGCCAAACTGGTGGGTTTCATATTCATCCACAGTTAATGTGGCTGGTCAGTTTAGGGGTATAGACCAGCGAGATCTTCAGACTGTTTGCTCTGTGATGTTTAGGCCAGAAAAGATGTTATAAGTTCTGTCATTCAACCTAACCGGTTATAGGTTTATGTTATGTTATTTTTTCTGTAATATCTACACCACAAGTGCAAGTATTAGGATTTCAGATATATTTTTGAGATATAATATTTTTCAAACGTTCTTCAAGGAAGAATTGTGTTCTAGTCCAACTTAACTATTCTTATTTTTTTAGTAAGTTTTCAATAGCCCTGCAAGAGAGAGATTACCTTTGTAATTGCCTCTTAGTTGATATTTTATTGGTTTAAAAAGAAAAGATGTTTGAAACATTAAAAAAAAAGAAAGTAGCAATAGTCTGAACTGTGTTTTTCAAAATCTCAAAAAAGCTATGAATCATTTTGCTTGTTTTCTCTGTGCATCCAGGTACCAATCATGATTAAGCGTCTGCAGGACCTGCAAACTGCAGAGGCTGTCGGTCACTTAAGTCCCACCCAAAACCTCTACAGTCTACCTCAAGACTCTCAGGATGAAGCCACCCACACCTCAAGTGTCGCAGCAGACCAGGAAAACAAGACGGATGGGGAAGATGCAGGTGAGGAGGAAGAGAGAAAAAAAAGAGATGGCGAGAGAAGCAGTTCAGCTTCAAAAGCTAAACCCCCAGCCCTGCTGTGCTCAGCCCAGAAATATGGTGGCTCGAGCAGCAGCTCCACCCGACTGCATCCAGACTTTGTTTACCAAGCAAGTCCAGACCCTGCAACCTTGGAAATGGAGGACACTCAGGGAGGAGGAGGAGGGGGGAAGAGACGGTCTGTTAAAGAGAATGGGAGGAGAGTCAAGCAGAAGCTCAGCTTTACCAGCAGGACTGCAGAGGAGGCAGAGAAAACTAATACAAGCGAACAGGCAACCAGCAGCTCATCCTGGTCTGAGATGAGTGCGATGGTGATTGGCTCCGAATACTGCCTTTCACCGCTGAGCCCAGCCATGGAGCAGAGGCTCATCCTGCAGTATCTGACACCACTTGGAGATTATCAGGAGGTGAGAGTCCTGATTATTAAATGTGATCTTAAACAAAATACAAAGAATGAAAAAAAAAAAAAGTTACAGAAGTTCAAATGGGGAATGTGAAAAGAGAAGCGTCCTGTCTTCTTGTCTAAGCCTGTGGCCTGTATTGCACACCACCAAGATGCAGCAGAAACATTCTAATTCTTTATGCTGGGCTAAAAGTGGGAAGTGTAATATCAAAAGTGGGTAATCCAGACCTCGAAGCTCACATTTTTCAAACTCCAGTCATCTTTGGTTTTTTTGCATGATTATACACATTTAAATGGCTACACATAGAAATAACTAAAAGCTTATCAGATTGATATGATCACAGTAATAATCCTTCACTTTCTTGCAGTTGCTTGCCTTCTTCATGAAACTGGACACCCGATCACTGCTGATGAACTACATAGATCTCAGGCGGACCAAGAACGTTCAGCTCACCTTTGACGCCCTTCTGGTAAGGTCAGATGTTTACTTTGGGGGAAAAAAAAGTCACAAAAACATCACAAAATCTGATGGGATGGCAGGCTTTTAATATAAGACTTAACCTTTTTTTGTACTCCCCTGTACTTATGATTTTGCAAAATTGCCAATCAACCTGTTCTCATGAGCATACCTTTCCCTTTCTCTTTCAACACTAGAACAAACCTGAAACAGAAGCTGATATATGTAGCCCTTTTGGATCACATACTTAAATAAATATACAGATATTGCAAGCATTTATTTGTTATAATTTTGATTATTATGGCTTACAGCTTATAAAAATCCCCAAAATCTAAATCTCAGAAAATTAGATGTGTGAAAAGCTTCAATGTTGTAGCATCTAAGTGCCACACTCTAGTCAGCTAATTAATCCAAAACACCTGCAAAGTACTCCTCAGTCTATTTCAGTAGAATTCACAATCATGGGGAGGTTGCTCCACAAGGAGGGAAAGCTTCAACAGGTAATTGTAAAAGAAGTTGGATGCGCTCAGTGCTGCATCAAAGCACATCAATAAAAAGTTGGTAGGGAAAAGTGGAAGAAAATGATGGAACAACCAGCAGGGATGAAGAGGAGAGGAGATGAATGTCAGGAAAAGGCCATTCAAAAATGTGGGGGAGCTTCACAGGAAGTGGGCTGTGGCTGGAGTTAGTGCTTCGAGAGCCACCACACACAGACGGATCCTGGACATGGGCTTCAAATGTTATATTCCTCTTGTCAAGCTGTTCCAGGACAATACGCAACATCAGAAGCATCTTACCTGGGCTTAAAGAAATGAATGAACTGGTCTGTTGAGCAGTGGTCCAAAGTGCTCTTTTCGAATGAGGCAAATTTTGCATCTAATTTGGAAATCAAGGTCCCAGAGTCTGGAGGAAGAATGGAGAGCACACAATTCAAGACATTTAAAGTGCAGCGTGAAGTTTCCACAGTCTGTTGATTTGGGAAGCCATGTCACCTGCTGTTGTTGGCCCACTTTGCTTTAAGTCCAGAGTCAATGCAGCCATCTACCAGGAGATTTTAGAGCACTTTGTGCTTCCTTAAGCAGAAAAGCTTTTTGGAGATGCTGATTTTATTTTCCAGCAGGACTTGGCACCTGCCAAACCACACTGTCAAAAGAACCAAAATCTGGTTCAATGACCAGAGGATTACTGTGCTCGATTGGCCAGCAAACTGTCCTGACCTGAACCCCATAGAAAATCTGTGGGGCATTGCCAAGAGAAGGACGAGACACATGAGACCGAGCAAGGCCGCTCGTAAAGCATCCTGATCTTCCATTACACCCGAAGAGGATAATCATATGCATGACTACTCTTCACATGGTCAACATTTCTGTCTTCAAAATCCCTTTTTAATTGATTTCATATATTCTAATTTTCTGAGATCTTGATTTTGGGGTTTTCATAAGCTGTAAGCCTTAATCATTAAAATTATGAATAATTGCTTGAAATATCCCACTTTGCATGTAATAAGTCTATATGATATGTTAGTTTCCCCTTTCCAGTTGAACTACTGAAATAAAATAAGTTTTGCACGATATTCTAATTTTCTGAGGTCCACCTGTAGACACTGAGCTCTTCCTGAGGAGTGGAGCCAGATGTACTTAACTTGGATATTAGTTTAAAAACAAATGAACATTCATTCATTTTCTATACGGCTTATTCCGGTCGGGGTCACGGGGGAGCGAGTACTAGTTTCAGTTTGATCCTGGAATTATGTTCAAAACTAGAAGCACACTGATCAGGAAGAATGACTTTAGCTAATGCTGCCGTAATTAAAGACCAAAACTTAGTTTGTTGTCATGTAGCCACCCAGCCCCTCCCCACAGAAAAAGATGTCTGTGTGTGAAAGATAATCTCAGCATTGTGGGTGAGGCTCTGCTCAGCTCCATGAAGGTTAAATTTACCAACTTCACTCAATGGGCGTTTCCTTTTACTCACTATGACTGCCCAGCTCTGCTTTTTTTTATATGACATGAAAACTTTGACTTTGTTTTAAAGGTTAAATGATAAGATTTACAACCTTCATAATCATTAATTAACTGATTTCTCTTTAAAGTGATTAGCTTTTCTCTCTCTCTCTTTTTTCCAGTATCTTGCCTCACTGCTGCTCCATAAGAAGTTTGCTGCTGAATTCATTGATCATGGAGGAGTTCAGGAACTTCTTGAGATCCCGAGGCCTTCTATGGCAGCAACAGGAGTTTCCCTCTGCCTGTACTACTTGGCCTACAACCAAGATGCAATGGAGAGGGTATAGTTATTATTCATGCAACAAGTGTTAAACATGCAACATCTCTAAACAATTAGAATTTTGCAGATTGAGGCAGCTTTATTTAAAGGTTTAGAATTCTTAAAGCTTTAAAGGTTTTATGGTTTATTTGAATGTTAACATTTGGTTGCAGTGTAGGTTGAGGTAATAAAGGTACTTTGAATCAGGAGTTCATAACCCACCTCTTGACATTGTGTAGCTCCCCTCAGTATGGTGAAACCCATCAGCATAAACTGAGACTGATCAGACTGAGACTTACCATCTCTTTCCATGTCTTTACTGTGTGTGCGCTTACAGGTGTGCATGCTCCCAGATGGCGTGCTGTCAGACATGGTGTCTTACGCCCTGTGGTTGTTGGAATCGTCCCACGCTTCAGGCGTCTGCCACGCCACCATGTTTTTCTCAATTTCCTTCTCATTTAGGGCAGTGTTGCAGCTCTTCGATGAGCAGGATGGCCTGCGCAGGCTCGTCAATCTGGTTAGTAGTGAATCATCTTCTGCTGCTTTATTACAGCAGTTTTTTTTAAATCAATATTAGGATAACATAAAAAAACAGCACATGGATCAAGTTCACAGAAGCAGTGCCTGGAAGAGGAGAACTTGTTCTGTGATGATCTGCTTTTGTCTGCCAGCATTACAGCTATCGCTTCCTGCTCTTGTCCCTGACGGGTTAGATGAGTATTGATGATCCATCATAAGAAACTGAATCCATGTTAATAACATTTACACTTGCAAAAACTGAATTATTTTCAAATTTTTTGTTTTGTTAATTGTCTTATGGCATGGCTATAAGACACAAACAAGGGCTTGTCAGCCATGAAAGGAGACCTTTGTTCAAATCAGATTATGGGCAAAAGATGTGATTAATTAAATGGAAACTGTTTTTGTACCAGACTTTAAACTTATGTAGACATTTTTCACATGTTAGTCTGTCTGAATGAACTTTTTTTGGGAGTCAGCCCTAAGTGGTCAGTGTTTTTGTGTTTCTTTTTTTGCTTGGATTAAAATATAATTGTCTTTTTTTTTTAATTAAAGTCAGTTTTCATTGCCTAAATTAATGATTTCTTTCAGAGTTACATTTAATATTTACAGTTATGAAAAGTAAAATAAGTTACAGAAGTTGGGATGTGAAAGATACCTATAGTAGTTGTAATAGATGGTGTTCAGAGCATTTTGGAGTGTCAGAGAGTGATTCTGAGAGGGTTGTGAAGCTAACCTTTTATTTAAAACAACTCAAACCTTAAAGAATTCATAGGGGTTCAAATGATTCAGGTGTGTTACAGCAGGGAAACATAGAAAACCTGGAGGACACTGGCCCATGAGGTCCGGGGTTGGTGATCCCTGCTCTAAACTGAGAGCACTCTGATCACTGCCTATTTCAGATGAGACACTGACTACATAAAAGTACTTAACAGATACAGAAATATCTCTTCATCAGGGCTCTGAATGGTATAGTCATATTAAATTAATTTTTGTGAAAGAATTTTTCTTCTGGGCTCCAGGAGTAAGAATATGAACATATTTGATAATCTCTTCTGAGGGTTTGATTCATTGTTAGGCTGGTCGCAAAAATCTCATTTTGAAACCTTTGCACCATTTCTCCCCATAGATCAGCACTTTGGAGATCCTTAACATAGAGAATGAGGTATCCATAATGAGTGATGACCAGGTCTTCTCCAGCCGACAGAAAGCCAAGCACACCTGCATGGCACTGCGCAGGTAAAGCAGTGATAGATGGATGCTCTGATGGACACATTAATAGAAGTATAAGTTTATGCAAAAACAATGGAATTAAATATGCTTATTAATTGTCAAGGACACTAATGAGCTCGACACACGGGAGGCGACGTCGCTCCTTCTCCATTCATTTCCTATGTGCGATGAGGCGGAAATCGCTGCCCCCCTCCAGTCATGTTAAATGTCGCGTTCATTCACGTTTAAGTTCACACGGGGGGTTGCGATGTGACTAGGGCTGTCAGCTTTTGAAGTAATCATGATTAATCCCAGCTTACAAATGAGATAATCATGATTAATCACCATTTGAGACTATGCCTGAAATGTGCCCGTTTTTATTGTATCAGCAGAAAGAGCAAGCCAACGCTTCCAAATATGTAATGTTAACTGACCCTCAACATCAGATATGCAAGGGTCAGTACGACTGAAGTTAAATATTGATGCAGAAACTCTGATAAAACTGATGATCTCGCAAAAAACACATTTTTCTTTTTATCATTGAAGTGTAAGTGTTTGTGCAGCAGTGATAAAATTCCTGTGTTGCTCCATCAATTTTCTTTTAATTCCCAAATCCATCCAAAGAGCCGGCCGACTCATCTTGCCTCTAGACACCTCCATGTCCCACAGTCATAACGGAGAAATGACGGATGGATTGGGTTTGTTATGCCGTACATGTTTTAATTTTGTTAAAAATATTAATGCAATTAATTACATGAGTTAATTGCCGGTAACATCTTTTTTTTTCTTTCTCACAGCCTTAGACTTGACACAAGAAACATTTTTCTGCTTTTGTCGCTGTTGCATAGCCCTGTAACCAATCAGCGAGAGTTTCATTGACTGGTGGAACAGATCATTTTAGCAGTATCTGGATTCCCGTACTTTGCAATACTTAATGCAAAGATTATAGAGATGTAAATAATTAGGAAGCTGCATAGGAACTTGTTGATGCCAGGGTGACTTTGTCTGAATGTAGGCCCTGGATCAGCCTTGAGGTCCACCATCCAATAATGATATTCACCATGCTGCTTCTATGTTTGTCTTTTTCTTTTGTACAATAGTCAACAGCAAGATTTCTGTCAATTCAAGCAAAATCTTCTTTCTCTTCATCGTTGATGCCTTGTCTGTCACGAACTGCTTTGAAAATGTCAAAATTCCCTCCAATATCTTAACTAATCATATTTCTTGGAGACAAGTGATCTGAGAGCATGATGCGTGATGCTGCCGCCATCGCTGCTGTTCAGCGCTTCCTGTGTGTTGGGTTTCATCTGGGTGGCGATGAATTTCGGCTGTAGCTGTCATTTGTCACCTCCTGTGTGTCGAGCCCACAAAAGTTACAGACTTGCACAAACTACACCTCATCTAAATCTGTACCTGTGGCTGTGCGTTACGGGCACATGTATAAAGTGCAGCAAGCATTAAATGTGTTATTACTTCCTTTGTGAAGGTACTTCGAGGCTCATCTCGCAGTTAAGACTGAACAGGTGAAACAGTCCCTGCACACATCAGACAGCGGCACCATTGTTCCCCAGCAGCCCTTTTACAAGGTATATAGATGCATTATTCTCCAGGTTTTATATAATGGATTTGGAAAAAATAGAAGATGTTTGTTAAATATTTTGTCCAGCATATTGTCTGCATTTTCCATTTCAAACTAATACTTACAAATGCCAAACATTTTCAACCCAGTGTTTTTATCCCCCATCACCATCGTAGACAGATTTTTCTTTATGTGATTTGTTAACTTTAACAGAGTATAACGTTTCTTGATATACCCCTGCTTACATCAACTGTGTGTGTGTGTGTGTGTGTGTGGCTCCCTGTTTCCAGGCTTACTCATACACCAGAGAACAGATAATTGAAATGATGGAGTTTCTTATTGAGTGCGGACCTCCTCAGCTCCACTGGGAGCCAGTAGAAGTATTCTACAAGTTGTCCTGTGTTCCTTTAATGCTGCAGCTCATATCTACAGCCTGTGACTGGAAGACCTACTATGGCAGGTAATTTGACTTTCTCTCTTCAGTTGGAGGCAGCCATGGTTATAAAAACTGACAAGATCACAGTAATAGCAACGCTGATCGAGCCGCACATTTTCTTCCATCTTTTTATTTATCTCTCTGTCTCATCAGGAGCGACACAGTGCGCTATGCTTTGGACATCCTGGCCATCCTGACAGTGGTTCCTAAAGTCCAGCTGGTCTTGGCTGACACTGTTGATGTTTTGGATGAAAACAGGTCCTCTGTTTCCACTGTGGGTCAGTAAAGCTGTTTAGTTTTTAAGTAATTGAGCCATTTTGGAATTTTAGTCTTGTGTGCATCATTCTGGTTCTCGTCTCTGCTGCAGGTATGAGCATCATTCTGGGTGTTGCTGAGGGCGAGGTGTTTGTTAATGATGCTGAGATCCAGAAGTCTGCACTACAAGTAAGCAGATGGTTTAAGTCGGTTTACTGTGACTTGTTCACTTCTCTAATCCAAATGAACATATCTCAACAGGTAAAAACTGGCTGTGAAACTCTGTTTATTGGAGTTCATAATTCTAGATGGCAAAATTTCTGCTGCTAACTTTAGAAATTGTCTTTCTTCGCCGTTCTCACCAGTAACTGGTTCCTACATGTGAAATCCACCGACATATGCTGACATTTTTTTTTCTTTGCAAACGTTCATGTTCTAGTTTACTAACTGTGCTAAACCGCTGACTTGAAATCAGTTGCAGTTGATCAGTTGCAAATATTTTAAGTTGTTTAAAACTTTATTCATGACTGATTTCCTTTCGTAATTTGTGACATAAATTGGAGATTGTAAAGTGGCAGCGTGTTGGAAAGCAATTTTTAGCCTCAAAATGAGCAGCATGGCTGTTGATTCTTGGTGTTCTGAAATAATATACACTGGCTGTTAATAGTTTTCACAGTATTGGGATTTCATTATATTTATAAGTTGAAAAGCTATTCTGTTAGAAATAATTCTATGAGAAATTATATTCGTATATTATTAACATAATTCACAAACAAATTTCTTTTTTTTCTGACTGCCTTGAACTTTCATTTTTTTTCCCTCTTTGTTTCCCAGGTGATAATAAACTGTGTGTGCGCTCTAGACCAAAGCTTAAACACTGTTGGTACTTTTGCTGTTGCCCCTCTGAGGCAGTCCCTTCACCCCCAGCAGCCCCCTACTCCCCACAACAGGGTGCTGGCCCACATGTGGCAAGTAGTACAGAAAAATAATGGTATAAAGGTAAGCAGTTAAAAATATATGTATTTCTTTGACCTGACCTTAGGTGTGGAAGGTCATTTTTATTCAGGCTGTTTATATATTAATGTGAGCTCTGCATTCTCAATATGTAAACTTAGAGAGAAAAAAAACATTCCTGTCTAGTAGAGATCAGACACACCTGTACATTTTGGACCCTCCAGGTGCTTCTATCCCTGCTGTCAGTGAAGATGCCCATCACAGATGCAGACCTGATCCGTGCTCTGGCCTGCAAGGCTCTGGTTGGACTTTCTCGCAGCTCTGCGATCAGGCAGATCATCAGCAAGCTGCCGCTCTTCACCAGCAGTCACATTCAACAAGTAAGAACCAGATCCTCAGTTTAACGCTCAGGTTTTATTAATATATTATTAGAATTTAGTTAAAAAAAGCACAATGTTTTGTGTGTTTTGTTGAGTATCTGGAACTAGATAGTAGTGGTAATTGGTATACTCTTGCCTGTATTATTTATAATTTAAAATTTCATGTGATGTATTGTTTTGATGTACAGTTTTAAGTTTCCTTCTCTCACTTTTGTTTTATAAACACCCTCCCCAGCTGATGAAGGAGCCAGTGCTGCAGGACAAACGAAGTGAGCACGTCCGTTTCTGCCGTTATGCCGCTGAGTTGACTGAGCGAGTGTCTGGTAAACCTCTCCTCATGGGCACCGATGTCTCGCTGGCTCGTCTGCAGAAGGCTAACGTGGTCGCACAGTCACGCATCACGTTTTCTGAGAAAGAACTCCTCATACTGATCAGGAACCACCTCGTGACCAAAGGGCTCCATGACACAGCAAATACACTTGTTAAAGAAGCAAATTTACCAGTAGCTGCCCTCTGCGCAAACACCTCCTCTTCCTGCGTCACCCCTCCCCCTTCTGCGTCACCAATACCCAGGACTTCTCGGTTAGCGAGTGGTATTGTAGCTCGTATTGCCAGCCATGTTGGAACATCTCCTATCTCAGCCTCTATTGCTTCCTCCTCTCCTCGATCCCTTGTCATTCCTCACCCATCATGCTCCTTTGCATCTACCTCTGCTCTCTCAACCCCTCCTCCTCATTCCCATTCTCATCCTCATCCTGCGCCTCCCGGGCAGGCCTCGCACCCTGTTGGTCGGATCTTGTTCACGCGGGAACGCCCAGCAGCCAACTGCAACTCAGGGAAAAAACCTCGTGCACTAAAACAGAAGTCTGACCATGGTGCTTTTATACAGGTTAGTAACACATGTGGTTTCAGATTAATCATCAGTATTTACAAATGCCCAGTAACTATACTTTTTGAACAAGTAAAAACAGCATCTTTATGCACATTAACGAGTGAAAACATTTGATTATCAAGCATCCTCTAGGTAGGTAAAGAGAACTTGGTTAAGTCATTGAAACAATTTTTTTAAATTTCATTTTACAGATCAATTATGCAGTATTACATCAGTGTGAGTCATAAAAAGATTAACCTCAGAGATCAGCTGTTAATATGGAAGTGAAATCAGAGTCGGGTGTTTTCAGTTAACCGAAGGACAACCAGTTGTTGGTAGACACCCACTTTATTTTAAGTGTCAATTTCACAACATGTTTGTGGAAGAATGAATAAGATTTCCAATGACCTCAGATTAGAGAGCTGTTGAAGCTCTTCAGCCAAGGAAATGTTTACAAAAGCACCTCTAAACTTAAGAGGTACAAAATTATCTTGAAAGGTCACCAATGGACCAATACACCAGTTAACGTCTAAATAATTACAGGCCTATTTCACACTGGTTAAAATTAATGTTCATAAATCTAGCATCCGGAGAACATTGATGTAGATCTGATTGGTGCAAGAAGAAAGCCAGTGTCTCGAATGATGTCTGCAGTTTATAAAGATCATGTGCATTAACTAAACATCAGGAAAAGGTTGTTCAGAAATGAAAATATGGACATTTGAAAGAGTTGCCACATATTCATGCATTGCCATATATATGCTATTTAACTCTTAAGAGTTGACAGCAAAAGATAGATTTTACTACAAAAAAAAAAAGACAATTGACGAATAATAACATTAAAGTAGGAGGTAGGATCAGAAGTTTCAGGCTTGTGACCACCTGCTGTTGCCATTAATACAGGAGGCTACAGTGTGATACAGTTTTTCAAAAGTATTTAACTTTATTTTATTAAATTTTAGTATTATTATTTGTAATTGTAAACATTACTAAACTTGGTCCTGATAGAGGACAGTATTTGATCCCAGCTTTTATGGTTACATCAACATGAATGAGACAGCATATAGTCTATACAGTTAGCGGCATAGTTTGGTGTTAATTATTTCTAACCTGTATTGGAGTGCTTGGATGTTGCTGCTGCCATTAGTCCTGATTACTTCAGTGATCTTCTGATTGTCCTATAGCAGGGGTGTCAAACTCCGGTCCTTGAGGGCCGGTATCCTGCAGGTTTTCATTGTTTCTAATGATCTAACACACCTGACTGAAATTAATGGGTTATTGTGAAGAAGTTGACAAGAAGCTGTTGGATCCATTTGATTTTACTCCTATAGTTATGTCCTGTAGTGCCATCAAGAGGCTATTTGGGACTTGCAGTGAAATGTCTTGACAACTACTGAATGGGTTATCTTTAAAAGTCGGTCATAAGATCAGGTCACCCTCAGGATGGAATGTAATACATTACATTATCTTTTGGATTTTCTATACAGCAACAGTGTGGGGTCAAAAAGTTAAATTTGGTAAAGAATTTTATTTTAAAACCACATTTTCTTTCCTTCCTCTTAATCAGACTCCAGCTATGAAGAAGCAGTTGGAGCGCCACCTTCCTTCTCCGCCGTCTCTGGACAGCATCATCACAGAGTACTTGAGGGAACAGCACGCTCGCTGCCCCAATCCTGTCACCACCTGCCCTCCTTTTTCCCTTTTCACCCCACATCGCTGCCCAGAGCCCAAACAGAGGCGACAGGCTTCGCCCAATTTCACTGCCCGCCTGGGAAGCAGGATGTTGTACCCAAAGTATGGAGGCGTGGACCGAGGGTGTCTGGATAGACACCTGATATTTAGCAGGTAAGGAACAGCCTTGGGACAACATGTTTGTTTATTTCAACCTTTAAAAACTGTCTAAAAATGTCTGAAATTAAAAAGTTCAACTTCACTTATTTCATCTTAATCTCTTCTGCCTCTGCTTCCTTTTTTTTAAAATTTATTTTATTTTTTTCCAAACTTGTCTTGAGATTTCGCCCAATGTCGGTTTTCCACGAGGGCGACGGAGACGAGAGCAGCTTCACCTGTTGTGCTTTCTCAGCCCGCGAGAGTTTCCTGATGCTGGGAACCTGCTCAGGCCACCTCAAATTCTACAACATCTTCTCTGGAGAGGAGGAGGCCAACTACACCTGTCACACTTCAGCCATCACACACCTTGAGCCCTCCAGGGTACGACATAAACATTTTAAACATCCTACTGTTAGGATGACTTATAATGTTGCAGCAGATCAGATAGTTGAAATAAATAGCTTATAATCACTTTGTCTCACAGGATGGGAAATTGCTGCTCACCTCTGCCTCTTGGAGCGTCCCCCTGTCAGCTCTTTGGAGTATGGACGATGTCTTTAGCATGAAGTAAAACCATCACACATCCCTGTTTTGATTTTACTCAACCGTTTGTAGATAATTGTTTACAGTGATTTACACACTGTGATGCTGTGTAGATTTTTCTGATATGTTCTTTTTTGTCTCCAGAAACTCCTTTGCAGACGATCACTATGTTGAGTTTAGTAAGCTCTCTCAGGACCGAGTCATCGGCACCAAAGACCAAGTTGCACATGTAGGAAACACAAACTTATTTTTTGTTTGGTACCTTTATAATTTTTTCCATCTTCTGACATATTCTTGTCCTCATATATGCTAAATTGTATTTTCTTGTTTTTTATTCTTATACCTGCTTTCCTGAAAAATCTTCCCCTGTTTTATTTCCACAAGATTTTCACAGTATCCAGTGCTTGTTTTCATTAGTTTGGACATCAACATTTATGCTCTACTTTTCCATTTTTCATTAAATGATCACCCGTATCTTGTGTTTTTAGTGGCAGATTAAGTCACGTTATTAGTGTTCTTGTCTTTACACAAGAAGTATATATTCAGCTTTGTGAGATTTTACAATCATTTACTATTGAAGCCAGAGGAGTGTTTCTCATTTCAGATGTATTGTCTTCCTCACTTTTCATGAAGTGACACCTAAATCAGATGGTGCACTAATTACTAATCAAGCATGTGCTTGTTTTTATTGCACAAAACTTCACAACTTTACAGAGATGAATTGACTCTTCAATGTGAAGACTTAGTTTAGGGTCTTCTGTCTTTTCTAACATTTGACCATGGTTGTTTGTGATACTTGCACTTTATCAAAACTCTAATGCCAGCTAAAATGTTTACTGTATGCTAGACTCATTATCAGTGATACTGTTATCTATTCAGCTCATGACAGCATTTTCATTCTTGTGTTTCAGCTTTTCTCTTAAATTGACACTTTTATGACACAAGCACAATCTCCCCTTCACTGCTAACGTCAGCACAATTTGTTCTGTGAAGCTGTTGTCAAAGAAAATGCTGTTTTACAACAAATATGCTAATAGTTGCAGTGCCTTTATGACAATATGGTAATAGTGATGAGCCTTTTTCTTGACTAAGTCTGTATTTATTGATTCTAACATAAACAAAAGGGCCTGAAAAGATGAGTGAAGTTTCTTGAGTCAAGCATTTCATGGGCCTTAAGGCACCCAGCACATTTTAAGTGAAATCGGTAGGAGTAATTTGAATTAAATGAACTTTAAGAATTTCACAAGCTGGAATAAAGTTGAAGAGCTCTAAATATTCAAGTTGTGTATTTGGGTTTCAAACATTAATTTTAATGTAATTTTTCCTTCTTGTTTCAGATCTACGACATCCAAACAGGTCAGAAGACCCTGACTCTGAATGACACCGCCCTGGCCAACAACTACAAGAGGAACTGCGCTACCTTCAATCCCACTGATGACCTGGTGCTAAATGATGGGGTGCTTTGGGATGTGCGAGCATCCCAGGCCATCCATAAGTTCGACAAGTTCAACATGAACATCAGTGGGGTTTTCCATCCTAATGGCCTTGAGGTCATCATCAACACAGAGATTGTATCCTCTAATCCTATCTGCCTTAAAGGCTTTTCTAAAATAATAAGCCAAACTTAGTGCCTTTATTGTTTGGATGCACAGTTTTGTAAATTGATAAGGAAAAAGCTGCATTAGGTAAAAAGAGAATGAAAATGAAAAAAATGGTTCTCGGCATTTTGGCAGGCGTTTATTTGTTTACATCAGTATCTTCTTGATAACTTTCAACCTTGACTGCAGACATCAGTGGGATCTTAGGACCTTCCATCTCCTCCACACTGTTCCTGCCCTGGACCAGTGCAGGGTGGTCTTTAACAGTAGTGGAACCATTATATATGGAGGTATGGACCTATGTGTTTCACTTATTTCTAATACAGTCAGTGCACAGATCACTGTGGGTCATGATTGCATTCCTCTCTTATGTACAGCAATGCTACAAGCTGATGATGAGGATGATGTTATGGATCAACAGATGAAGAGTCCATTTGGTTCATCCTTTAGAACGTTTGATGCCACAGACTACAAGCCCATTGGTAGGCTGTGCTTTTTCATGTCATGTCATTTGTCCTTTTTTTAGATTAAAAAATAGATCAACACAGCACCATTCAAAAACTCTTATCTTCTGAGTCATTTTTATAGTAATGGTTTGGACTGTGTCGTATCATGATTGATTTGTGATGTGTATGCATTTTTCTTTTTCCTTTCAGCGACAGTGGATGTGAAGAGGAACATATTTGATCTGTGTACTGATACCAAGGACTTTTACCTTGCTGTCATAGAGGTATTTTCCTTTATTTTTTGTCCCTATCTCTTTAGGTGTTATCCTAGTAATTTGAATTAAAGCAACTGGACTTCTTTTTCTTGGTTCTTGAACAGTTTAATTTCTCGTCTACTTCAGATGAGAAGCCTAAGAAAATTAAGTCTGATTGCCTATATTCAAGCTCTGATGGTGACCATGACCTGGATGACTGAAAATCCTTCAACCTGTTTTGCATCATGTAAACATAGCTGAACAGAGGCGTGGTGCTTAGCACCGCTGCCTCACAGCAAGAAGGTCGCCATTTTGGGCCTGCCCTGGTAGTGCAAGTGTTGTGTTCTCAGAGGTAGCTACTGTTCCTCTACTCAGTCCTCCCTGGTTCTGTTCTTGGCTTTTAGCTGCATGTCTCCTCCTGATCTACAAACAACACCAGACCCACAAAATCATCTTTTTAAAAAGAACCGTAATTACCTGGATTTGTGGACGTCAGGTGTATTATGGCTAAAATAAACTTCTGTGCAACCTGCAGTAAAAAAAAAAAAAATTCAGAGAACCATACAATACAGAGTTCAGACTAAGTGTGATAGTATGTAGCAGTCAGGGCAGTTACTCTGAAAAAGTAATTAGTTATTAGTTACTCATTAATTTTGTAAATTGTAATGAAATTACTCGTTACTGAAGTTGAAAAGTAACACTACTACTTATTACTTTACTTTACCGTGTAGACATGGACAAACATCATAGCCGAATCATCACTGCCTGTCTGCATAGTGTTTATTGTATATTGTAAACAAAATGGCTTTAAAACCATAAGAACAGCATCTCTGTCTGTGGGAAGAAATGGTCACACTTGTCTCATCATCATTTTATCTTGTATTTTTCTAAACCTGGACGATTCAATAGTCAACAGGGGGAGCATGTCTCCTACAATGAACCTGCAACTGGCTTGTTAATTTCTGTCTTACCGGCTGCTGCGCTCCAGAAAATGTTAAAAAAAGCTTTGCTTGTTTAGGCGGGTTGGCTGCTGAAAGACTCCTTCCACTGACCGTCGAGCAGGATCTTTCACCACAAGTTTGGACTGAAACTGGACTGAACTGAAAATAATGCGAATATCACTACTGACCAAAAGCCCGTATCTCCGACTCTCCAGCTTAATTTTTCTTTCTCTTTATTTGGTGCACAATCAACTACGTCACGCAAATCAATCTCTATGGCAATGTGCCCAGGCAAGAACACACATAGGCAGCAGCATGAGCGTACCACTTCAAACAGAACTTTACACATAGGCAAACACGGCTCGAGTAACGCGTTACTGTAGTCCAGTAAAGTAATTTCGTTACCAGTATTTTAAGTGTAACGCACTTCTTTACTTTGTTACCTAAAAAAGTAATATTGTTACTGTAAAGCGTTACTTTGTAGCTCGTTACACTGGGAGCAGCATCACTGATTCATTTAGATGCTTGTGATGCAGTTTGTACATAAGATCTAATTTGATTTCCATATTGCTCAGCTTTGCTTATGTGATTTCTATTCACATAGGTTTAGTTTCACAGCAGGATTTTTATGATATAATTAACATTAGATATTCTGGGAAGACATTTAAACTACATTCACACTGCAGATAAATAAAACTTTTTTTATTCCATATGTTACCAATGTCGGATTTTTATTTCTTTGTCTGAACAGCACAAATCTGATATTTCAAAATCTGACCACTTTTTGTGTCGTCCTAGATCATATCCATACCTAACAGTTTGAGTAACCTCAGATTCAGTAAGCGACCCGACATCCTCCTTGAGTCCTCCTGGGCCTCGGCTTTCCATGAGCACTTCACTTCTGTTTTTAACGTAGAGCCAGCTGAAGGTTGAGAGTTAACAGGCATCCAGTATTGATTTTTGTCCACGTTCCTCCCACACAGAAATCGTTGAATCAGATTAATAATGAATTAGATTAGATTATTGTATTTAATGGGACATTTGTTCTGAAAGTGCTCCACAATCCATAGATGCAGTTTTTTTCTTCAAATTGCTGCCATTCTTTACTTTAAGAGACTCTCTAAGATGCTCTTTTTATACTCAGTCATGCTACTAACCTGTTGCTAATAAACAGGTTCTTCTAGTTGTTTATGTATCCAATGTTTCTTAGACTTGTTTCTTCAATCAAATTTTGTAATTGCTAATATTTTCTAGTAAAAACTAACATATCTCGCTTTAAACATTCATTTTCTATAATCTGTTGTAAATAAATATCAGTCTATTGATTCATAGGTTTTGAGTTTTTGTTTTTATTTTTTGTTTAACCATACACAGTATCCCAACTTTTTTTTGCAATTGGAGTTTTAAATGAGTTTTAAATGGCCCCCAAAACTGCTAAAAGTTTTTACGCAGTTAATTAGTGTGCATTACTCAAATAACTCATGCATTTCCTCAGACTGCAGTTTTTTTTTTTTTTTTAAAGCAATTTTTCACTTTTAATTTGCAGAATCAGGACACAGTCAGCTTGGACACAGTTTGTCGTCTTTACGAAGTGGGACGACAGAAACTGGCCGAGGAAGGAGATGATGACGAGGTGAGCTGCACATTTCTGTTTAATTTTCTCTGAGAACATATTCTTTTGAAGCTTATTTTGTCAGCATTATCAGCATCGAATAGTTGTGAGACCATAATCTATACTATATAAAGAAATAGCAAAAAGCAACAATATTTATTTCATGTGCCATATTTAAATACCTTGAAACAATAATCTAAGCATGCATATGTTTCGATAATAAGGTTGATTATTTTGTAACGCATGTTGTGTTCTTTCAGGATGATGAAGACCAGGATGACGATTCCTCAGACACAGATGATGATGATGACGACGATGATGACATAGACACAGACCCACTTATAGAAGAACTTGTCAATAACAATGGGCCAGCAAACCAGGACCAAGCGACCTCCCCTGCAGATGAGGAGGTATCTGATCTGATAACAAATTAAACTCTTGTATTTAAATAATTTCAAATTTGGATTAGCCTTGTTTACATGGACTAGGATTGTCACAATACTAAAAGTTCAAAAGTTCAAACTCCGAAACTAAGGCTGGTGCTCGATATGATTTTCAAAACTCTAGAGGGGAAAAATCCTTTTTTTTTAAAATTTTTTTTAAATCAGTCAGAACACCACAAAATAACTACATGATCCAAACAATACAACTAAAATATATTATTAAATATAAAAAAAAAAAACATTAACAATGAAAAATAAATGCATTATTTTAAATCTCTATTAGTTTGTGCAAGGATACAGTCTTCCTGCAGACTGCTCACTGTGGTGCAAAAAATAGTTTCCTTTTCTTCACAACCCTTAATAAGAGACATTTAAACAAACAAAAGGAGCTGAGCTGCTGCTTCGCGAGGACGAGCCTCTTGTGAGCGCATCTGTACGGGGGAGGGGACTGCGGCAGCACCCGCGGCTCAGTAGAGTAAATGATACATGTTTTCATGTCTCCCATAACACCAGAACAAGTTGCTAGATTTTTCGCTAGTGGCTTTTTTTCCTTAAAAAAAAATAAAAAAGAGTTCCTAGAGAGATCTAAAAACTTGCTAATTATAGCATCAACAAGCTGTCGGATCTGAGCGAGTCATGGTTTAAATGGAGTATAAATAGAGTCTTCAGCGGCAGCATTTTCATTGTTTGTTTTGTCTTTGTAACTCAGACTTCTGTCTAAAGACTTGACACATTTTTTTCCTCCATCTGATCACAATCAACCATTACGTCCAAGTTCTTTTTTTCTGATGGTGCAATGCAATGATGCAATGTTTTAACCTCTTACCACAACTGGTAAGGACAATGGACCAAATGTCGGATGTGATGACCAAGTGATTGTGTGATATATCAAATGAGTCATCCTGCAGCATCCTTTACATGGAAGGCTGGAAAAGTGCCAGAATCTATATTCATAAAGAGGATAAAATGACTTAAGTAGATTCGGCTCTCTGCTGTGACAAGGCACCTACACGCCCCAAATCAACCGCTCTCGCCAACATAATGCCAAATTTGGATTTTTAATATGGCACGAGAAATAACTTTGCTCTTTATGCATTAATGCGTTAAAACATGATTGCGTTAATTCCACAGATGAGTGTGTTTCCATAAACGCCTTCATTTTGACAGCCCTAATAAAAACATCAGACTTATTTGATACATTTACATATTTTTACAATGACATGGCAACCCCCTAGTATCTTGAAACCCCCAGTTTGAGAAAGGCTGCTGTAAACAATGGGTCCTTCAGGGAGATGCTGTAGGGACTGTGCTGTCCATTGCAATGCCTGTAGAAAATGGGTAGAGGCGGCCGGTCCTTTCCATGAACCGCAGACGCCAAAGTGGCATTTAAGTATCGACATCTGTGCAAATTAGTATCTAACTAGATACTAAATTTTAGTATCGATTAGTATCTATTAATTGATTGATTGATTGAAAACACTAACGTGGACAAATATTTAATCTATCCGATTGAACTCAGTCTGATCAGAGATTCCAGCTGACATGTTTACATGGACACTGGATAAAGTGATTAGTTGTGTGTTTACATGATGGAAAGATTTATTATGATTGGAAGATGTTTCACTTGCTCAATGTGTAATAATTCGAAAGAAGATGAGGAAAGAGCTTTTAAAAATATATATTTTGAACTTTTTGACCATTAATTTATCGTTAATACTCTAATAATGTTTTTTTTTCCCCGTTTAGATTGCAGGAGGTCTTAGCAGCAGCAGTGACAATGACAACAGTAACGACGATGATGATGAAGACTCGGAAGATTCAGATCATTCATATGATACTGGTGAAGAATCAGACCTGTTAAACCCTGAAGACATAGAATGTAAGTGATTGAACCAATAATAATCTATGATAACTTTATACATCTTTTTCCTTTTTAGTTTTGTTGCTCTAGTGACAGGTATTTCTACTGTATGGTAGTTTAAAGTCCCATCCCACACAAATGTGTTAACCACCCAGGTTCATTCAAACATGAATGACTAAAACAATGAACAAGTTAATTAAATTGTCTTTCAAAATTGGAAGAAAATGAGCTGTGCTCTCTGTTTGCAGATGCTGGGGCTGTCTGCATAATGGTGTGACTGTGTTTCATTTGAGCTGATCTAAGATAAATCAGTTAGCAAAGCAGAGTTCATTCTAACAGAAGCAGACTGCTTAGATGCAAAATCCCAAAGGCACCCTGCAGATATTAAATGTCTCTGTCACCTTCCAGTGTTAGAATAAGATACCAACATTGCTAAAATTTGGTTTGCATTCTCATGGTGGTAATGTCCTGCAAGGACTCAGCAGACATTAGCTGGCTCACCAGGAGTGTAACAGTGGTGGGGCCACACACTCAGTCTGGCAGTCACAGCAGTGTATCCATTAAATCACTGTTTCTGTAAAAATTATACCAGCTGAATAATGCTCAGTTCAACTTCACTCTTGCCAATAATAATAATAATAATAATAATAATAATAATAATAATAGTTTTTCTTGTTCTCATTGTTCCTTAGCAGTTTCTACAGTCCAAGTTCTGCAAATGCTGTAGGGAAGATGCTTTTCCATAATGTAGGCAGAGGAGTCAGCTAGCCAGTTGTTAGTCCAAGGCATATAAAAATGGTAGTAGGCTTATTTATAGCATTTGAGTGTTAGGGGTGAGGTTGGCTTTTGCTCTTCCATATATATATATATATATATATATATATATATTTATATATACACATTTGACTAAAAGCAGTTATTGTACTTTTTTAACAGGTTTTAATCAACTATCGTCTAACACCTATAACATGTTTCCATGCAAATCTCTCAATTTACTTACTCAGACCTTAGGTTTTACTTTGAAGATATTTTTTTATATTATTTGATTGATAGTCATTTAATAAAACAGTTATCATGGTAATGAGCATGTTATCTAATTAATATAAATCATTAATACTAAACAAGTTTGTAATAAACTCATCTGCTAGAGCAGGGGCAGCCAACATCTGTCCTCGAGAGCCACAATCCTGCAGGTTTTCCAAATTTCCCTGCTCCAACACACCTGACTGAAACTAATGAGTCCTTGTGCAGATCCTTATAAGTTGTTGGATCAATTCAATTTGAGTCAGGTGTGCTGGAGGAGGGAAATTTGGAAAACCTGCAGGATTGTGGCTCTTGAGGACCAACGTTGGCCACCCCTGTGCTAGAGTAACATAAACTCCATTCATGAACTTTTAGAAGTGAGATTTGTTAGTGTAAGGCACAGTGTACATTTTGAAACTGAAATTGATTACTCTGGCATGCCTTCTGCACTTACTTGTGTCTGTTTTTGTCCTGCAGTCTTCAGAGTAGAATCAGAAGATGAAGACTGAGTGATGCATCATTGACACGTGGTTCTCCTGACCCTGAAGACGATGCCCCCTTGCTGACAATGTGAAGCTCAAGGACTGTTTTTTTGTTCCTATTTAAATGATTGTCTCTTTATTTCATCAGGCAAGTTGACTGTGAGCACACTGATGTAAACACTGATGTCCTGCAGGATAATAGAAATCAGCACTATGTGTCTCTGAACATATTTCTTAAACTGAAGAGAGTCTATCTAAAAGTTCACCGGTCTCAGCTACATTTGCTGTCTCCCATTTTTTCAATAGAGTATTTATTAGTTTTTCAGTGTTTTACTTGGCTCTTTGCTTCTGCTGCAGAAGTGATGCTCTGCTCAGGGGAGGACTACTTTTTCAGGTTTTATAGTTCACATTTGAACTGGCAAAGCCACTTCCTCATGTAAAAATAATAATTTAAAAAATCTAATGTCCTAATTATTTTTAGAGAATTTTTTTATTTCAACATCGAAGCAGCATGCAGTCTTCCAAATATGCATTTTTTCCTCTTTGAACATGTGATTGTAGCTCAAAGCCAAATATTCATGTGATAAAGGTGGAACAACAATGACCTCACTTTAGTAATTTTACAGAAAATAAATCTTTTTCAGCCTCTGATATAGAAAATTTAAGGTCAGTAGAATTTTATGTGCATATATAACGATGCTCTCCGTAAGAAGTGTTCAAAAATGTTCATATATTTATGTTCCTTCAAATTTCTGATTTACATAATACAGATTGTATCTTTGCAAAATCTGTCATTAGATGTGTTTTTATTTATTTATTTGAAATGGGAGATGTTGGTATACTTCATCAGTATTAAAGATTTTAAACTTACACCAGGCAAAATCAAACCATTGTTCAAAGCCAGCCAAAGCAACCTGAAAACGTCCTACACAGAGGACTAAGTGTAAGTTGATCACTGATACTGCTTTAGCCACTGTTCGATTAAAGCCAGCAATCTAATTTTAAATGCTAGATGCTAACTATTTCTCCCATATTGCTAGTCAGCAACTAGGTCTGGGGTCTGGCTCAGCTAATGGCAAAATCCTTCCAAAGCTGAATTTTCATCGCTAAAGGGTACTTTTTGACATTTTAGACTGGCTAAAACAAAAGTTTATTTCCTAATGACATAAAAGCACCACTGAAATATGTAGTTTTTTTTAAACATATAGTAATGATCACAGCCATCTTTCCTGATAGCAACCTATAAACTTACTGCCATCAACTTTCTGAGTAAGTCCTGGAATTAAAATTTTTCCATCCACTGAATAAACAAAAAGTTCTATGCATCTTTAAATTATCAGCTGCTACAGAGTTTTATCAAACGATGTTTATCAAACATTCAAGTTATACTTGTATGTTTATGCTTTTACCTGATTCAGTCTCTTACAACATTAATATGTACTTAATATAAAAGGTACTGAAGTGTAGAAAAATGAGTGTCCTTACTACACGTTAGCAACACAGCAACAAATATGTGAAACATATTGGAGCAACTTTGTGCTGTTTTAAGCATTGTAAAGCTCCATCAAACAATCTGCAATGCGAAGGGAGAAGACTGATTTCTGGTCATTGCTGCATAATCTTCCATTTTGGAGATTGTTTTACACAGCACAGCTACAACGTTCATTTTCAGTATTTTTCCAAATTCTGTGTCCTCAGTGAATGCATCGTCCTACCTGGAAGATCACCATGTTGGTGTTAATCATTTGTAGCTTGACTTAGTGCCAAATTAAAATGTGGGTGATATAACCTTCCGTTTTACTACAGTCAGTAAATGTGTTTGAATTGTTTGAAATACTCACATAGACAAACCATAATATAATTCAGATAAGTTCCTAATAAAGATTTTTTTTCCTAAAAAATTACCCAGCTTTGGTGATTGGAAAAAAAAATACTGAACTTGATCTAAATTAACAGAATTGTGATGAGATGTCCTTTATATTAGAGTAGAATCGCCATTTGAGCAATACATTATAATAAATATCCAAATATTTTATTTTATTTGTGTTAGAGTTTGGAAACAAATGTTCATCATGGGATACGGCTGTGATAAAGTAAATGAATCCATTTTCATTGTAATTTTTCACTTTTTAATAAATAAAGAATAAAGAACCAAAGTGGGTATAGCTATTCTGAAGAAGGCAACAAACATGCTTACCCAATAGTCCCTTTTTTTTTGTTAAGATTATACAACTCAAGTCAAATGTTGAACTTAAATAACACTTCTCATAAAAAACAGCATGTGTACAGATCATTTTTAATCTGTGCTATGCTTAAACCGAGTATAGCTCCTTCCTTCATCTTTAGCCTTTGTTTGGAAACACCTTTCTGAACAAGTGAACAACAATACTAATTTCTTCTTTTTGGCAAATAAGGGAGTAAAATTCTGTTTACTAGTATAGTTCACCAGTGCACCACCATGACACACAAAGCTCACAGTTATTGTAAACGTTCAAAAGTTCAAACACACTTGTTTTTAAAGTCGCTTTTTACATCACAAAGATTCATATTTATATCCAACACCCTATAAAGTTCTGCACAATGACTCATTAATTGGAGACAGGTGTGTTGGAGCAGGGAAACATCAAAAACCTGCAGGACGGCAGCCCTCGAAGATCAGGACTGAGGATCCCTGCTATAAGATACGAATTACTTCATCTTTGAGGCAAATTTGAAAACCAGGTGAATTTTAGGCAAGTGCACCTGGTTTTCTAACATTGTGCTGACTGTGTTTGTGTCTATCTCTCTGTGTGTGTATACACAACATGAATCAGTTAGGCATTGCGCAAGTTTGTGAAATTCAATAATGCACCATGCAAAACCGTCGATGTGTTGCTCAGAAATAGCCACAAGATGGCAGAATATAACAAAACTTTTAAATGCTCTTAACACGTTTATCTGTCAGACTACTGAAAGGAAATATTTCACTCGGTATTATGTTGTGAATTTAGGACGGGTCATGTAAGATTTTCAGTAATGTAAGGCCCTTTCGATCTAGTTGGTTTGTTATTTTGTACAATATAAACATGTTTTGTGCATGCACATCCCTCAATGTGCCAGTATCTCCTGCGTTTTGACCAGTGCGTCAGAGTAAAAGACAGTCTCGCACACAAGACTCCTCTAATGTAGCAATTTTCTGATTGCGTCATGTCACTTGTCAAAACCTTTAATGATGGGATGGCTCCGAGGACACAAACACACACACTCATTCACTCGAACACTACTATCTCCCTCTATTGACCATATAAGCCACTCCATCACAGACTCTTGACTCGCCTGATCTTCTGATGTGTGCTTCCCTGTTGCGGCTCACGGCTCCCATCTCGGCTCTGAAAGCAGCAAACACAGACGGGACATTTTTAATCATTTCAGAACGAGTTTGGCAGTGACTGCTCTCAAACGCATACGTGCACATAGCCTAACTAGCATTTTAAAAGAAGGCTTATAGACGCAGCACTGATTGAAAATGAGACTGATGCAAGGCTTGACCAAACTGACGAAAACATTTTGATCCCCTCCTCTTTTCTCTGTATGGAGTATTTTTGCGCTCTTAATGGTCCGGTGACATCCTTGAAATATTCTAGTTTGTAGTCGTAAACGCCACGGGCAGCCCTCACCTGGGCTGATAGTACACCCACCCCTGTAGAAGTAGTAGATTCCCATTTCGCGGTGACGCCTGTTAGCGGATTTCTTCGCCCCAACGGAG
Source organism: Melanotaenia boesemani (assembly GCF_017639745.1). Lineage (NCBI taxonomy): Eukaryota > Metazoa > Chordata > Actinopteri > Atheriniformes > Melanotaeniidae > Melanotaenia > Melanotaenia boesemani. The sequence goes on along the minus strand of NC_055684.1, from coordinate 17,092,985 downwards.
CGCAGTACACCAGCAGAGATGGACAGACACGTTTCTCCATGCGTCACCGCTAACCTGACGAGATAGATGTCTTACCTCTAGCTCATCATTTAAATAGTTAAAATATTTTTGACCTCGGCACCCAAACATTATATATTTTTTGCCTCCCATCATCCAGTGTTAAACTTTTCTTCTCCGGCTCTCCTCCTGTTTGTCCCCCTCGTTGGGTGATAACCTCGGTGGAATCTCCATGAAGCGACGCATCGGGTGATCACACTTTGTTGTGGATTTTTCTCTGTTTTCAGCGGGACATCATGTGGACGCCGACAGAGGATGAGAAAATCGGCGTTGGTAAGTAATAACATAGATGTTTGTCTGTTAATGTGGTGCTGCATGTCCGAGCCAGAGCTTTCATAGAGAGTGACAAACTAGAAAAAATCAGGTCTAATCAACAGTCTTTACTGATTACGCATTATTTTACTTAATCTTGGCACAATTTAAATGTTGTAACCGAGATGCTTTCAGCAGTTTCTGCAACACATATGACTTTGTGGTGAGTGATGATGTTAAGAGAAATGCTCGAACTGCATCGAGACTTTATAGCACTCAGGGTGTTTCTTTCCTATTCACTGTCCATCATATTCCCATAACACGTGAAGTCTGTATGATAACTGAGGTAATAGAAGTTGGACTTAATAAAATATAAAGTATAAAATCTGTATCTGCATTTTCATTGTGATCTGTGGTACTTGTCATCTCTAATGATGTGATACAGGAGTTTTACAGTAAATTATCAGTCATAAGTGGAGCACAATATGATGAAAGAGCTGAAATAAGGGGCTGTAGCGTGGGATGTGTATATGCATTAGAATAAATCAATATAGTAGCCATGGAAAAGGGGAAAAGGATGCAACAAGGGGAACAGGATGCTGTGTTAATGGACCGGACATGTATCTGAGACAGAAGACTGGACAGCAGTGATTTATTATTAGTTTGTATTGTATTGCAGTGTAATGACAGTGAACATTTTCAGATGCAAGTTGGTTATTTATGGACTGTTAGCCAGTAATCTACATGTCAACTATCCTCTTTGTGTCTCTCTTTATTATGCATCCCACCCCCTTTACTTTTCTTACTGCGCATAATCCTTTAAAACAGTCACTGCCACACATTTGTAAGCCTCTTTTTTTTTTGGAAACTGTCCTTGCTGACTTGATAGATCTTTTAAATGCTAAGCTGTTGCACATGTAAAAAGTCTACTGGTTATTTAGTATTGTTAGATAAATCTTTGTGAAAGTTCAGCAGTATAAACTGGCTTTCCAAGATTTTGTTGAAAGTAAAATGGACACTTGGAACTTTTTGCAGCAATATAAACGGAACCAGGAATTTCTGTGGCCAGCCACATCTGACTGGTGCTTCTGTCAGAACATTTCTGCCATGTTCAAACACAAACATCTAAAGTTCAGCAGTAATCTTGCTGTCATCATATTTTAGGGTTGCCAGTGTGTGTCTGATTACTGTGATTGGCACTGTATGCCACTGGGCTCACTGTGGCTACATCTTTAAGTAGCATGTGGTAGTTTTTGGTATGTATTGCGTGAACTATTCAATAAATCACATTGACTGTTCTGATGTTGATGTATCGTCAGCTTCTTGACTCTTTAATTGGGCTAATAACCTGGACAGACAACTTCATGATAACACATCTTGACCACAGCTGCTTTTATAACTGAGACAAGTATCTAATAAAGACATTCTGTTAAATGATTAAAGCGTTTTCTCATTTAATGGGTTTGACCACCCATGACGTTGAGACTTGGTGTGAAAACCGATATACAACTGCACAAAAATTAGCATAGGTGTTTAAAATTAAGTACCAACCCCCCTACCCCCTCTAAATGCTATCGATTGACAGCTGCCAGGGCCTTTCTGAGTGACCGATTAGGCGAAACTCTACACTGATATCTGCAGTGGGAGGGAGTAGGACTCTGCTGACAGGAAGTCAATGTGGGGAATCATGACTCTGGCACTCTGTTAATTGGAATGAGACATTAGCTGAATTTGAATGAGAGGCTTTTTTTTCTTTCTTTTTTGCCCCCTTTTCTTTTTTAAGTGTTATGCTGTTCTTGCTGCTCTTTAGATTCCAGCTGTGGGTTTGTGATTTACTCTCTTTTACTGCTGTTTAATAGATTCTGTAGTGCAAGGTATAACAGACATGATGCAAGGACACCAGCATCAATCTGACAGTGCGGACGTGTGAAAAGGCAACTGCTCCTCTATCGCATGTGAAAAAAAACAAAAACAAAAAAACTAGAAAAGCTACCTCATGAACTATAGTCTGGAGGATTAAAGACATATAAAAGCAGCATTTTGGAAAATCTAAACAAAATCAAAAAACTATTTTTGACTTAACACAGCCAATTTGCAATATTTGATTAGTTAAAATAGTATAAACTTTACCATTTTTCTCTGTGTAACCTAAACTATCACTTTCTGAGACCTTATTAGTGTTTTTTTGTCCACCATACAGTCATATGCAAATTTCTATGGTCTTCAGAATGACAATTAATTATGTTTTGCATATCAAGGTCAAGTCACGACTTGACTTTGTTAATTCAAAATATGAAACAAGTTGTCTATCTCTCATTAGATAGAGGGATGGAGGGTCAAGAAATCCTAAAACTCTCACCCTTTGGAAGTAGAGTCACATGTCCCATCAATGTTTTCATAAAAATGTGTTCTGTGGCCTTTGTTAATCCAACCATTTGTGATTTTGCTGGATAAGGCCTTGCATACCAAGACAGGGCGAGTGGTAACTCATAGAGGCGCTCCAATGGAGTTGGGATGACTAGTGCCTGGTTGTAGAAAACAGCTATTCAGCTGGATGAATGCAGCTTTGTGGCACCCATAGAGGTTCCTGAATGCAGCTTTACCTCCCCCAGGGCTGCACTGCACAGCACTCAGTTCTCACACTCGCACATAACACACAACACACAGACAGGCAGATGGACAAATGAACAGACATCCCGGACCAGACACACTCGTTATGAAATGCACCTGCTAAAGGGTTGAACTTTAACCAGCCACAGCAGTTCTTTTTTTATTTTTTTAATCAGATTTGTCATACAAGTCACAAAGTGCTGCAACATTCAGAACTGAATCTGGACTTGGCTCATTTTGTCCTTTTCCAGCACCTGCCACAGTGGTTTGGAATAAAATTCACAATTTATCAGGATTATAAGACTTTCAGTCATCTGACTAAAAATGCCTACGTTAAAAATACAGATATTCAGTATTGTTAGGTTGGTTAGGCCGGTAATGTCAGAAACACCCTAAAATCAATGCGCACACCTGCACCACTTTGTGGCCACATGACAGACATGCCAAACAATTTTCACACCCACACCAGGCGTACACCTGTGACCGGAGCAAGAGCTAGGTCACATTAAAGGAAGCAATGTGTAAATGATACCCTTCTTAAATCTAAAGCTGCACCTTCTTGTTTTCCATGTCTTGTTTCTTAAATTCTCTGTCTGCTTTCATTTTGACCTCTGTATCTTGGACCATTTTATTATAAGGCTCATCAGTCATTGTGTCCTTGCATTTGGAGAGATCCAGTAGGAGAGGTAAGGGGTGGCATCTTGATCAGAGCTTTCCCCTAACAATGGAGCACCCTGTCGGCCAGTTTGAATCACACTTTAATGAACTTTCTGTCTCTTCTTTGTCTTGTCTTTGGGTTGGACTTTGTCTTTTTGTCAAATACTATATCTTACATCATAAAAACTTGCTGCTATTTAAGAAAAAAAAGATGCATCCTTAAGACATGTTCTACTATCTTGAGTATTTACTCTGATCTGCCTAATGGCAGTCATAAGACTAGAGCTTAAAATCTATATTTCCAAAATAGCATAACATTGTGAATTAAATTAAGCACAGACTTTCCTTGTTTGACTCTTAACTTTATTTGGTTCATATTAATTTTAAACTATGTCTGCAAGCAGGAAACTGTAAAATGAATGTTTCTTTTTGTAGGAAAAATAATCCTTTAACCACCAAAGTTGAAATCTTTTGTCTTTTTAACATATTTAAAGCAAAATGAGTCTTCGTTTGAAAAAGTGGTGGGTTGACTCTTTGCCAATCCACATTATGATTGAATCTTAGTTCCATTTTAAGTGCTTAACTTCCAGTTACAAAAGGTTATGCAGTCCCATCAAAGCAAACATTATCCCTTTTCACAGTTTTTTTTTGTTTTCACTCAAAGGCAGACTAATTCATTTTTATGCCCACTGCTGCCACATAATGTTGAAAGTAATGTGTCCAATCCCTGTTTTTCTGTAATTTTTCTGCTGACAAACAGTTACGGTAAAATTCCTCCATAAAGTCTTCCATGCTCAAATTACCACCTTGCCTATAAAAACAAACTGGAAATCAAACTGACTGCCTTTGCATCTGCCCCGTACTCCCTCACTAAGCCTTTCCCTCCTCTTTTCCTCAGGGAGCTAATGTTGCCTTCTAATCACAACTCAAAGCAGTGAATTAACAACCACACATCACACAGAATCGCTTTACTAATTTAGTCCTTTTTTGTTCTAAAGGCTTGTGTTTTGTGTTCTGGAGTTCTTTCAACTCTCTTTGCTGAGGTGGGAAACAGTTCTTGTGTCTTTCTTGCTCTTTCTCTCTTCTGGAAAGCAGCTCTCACAGATGCTGTTGATGTTGTCAGGGCTCTGTGCTGTAATGTAGCCTTTACAGAGGAGGTAACTGCAGTGTAACAAGCAGCTGTAAGGGAGACCTCTGCTCAGCTGTACACGCTTGTTTTCAACTAAACCAAGCCATCCATTCTTTGCACATCATGTCCCATTTAGGTCTCACGGACTTTAAAACATTTCACAGCTTTTGTCTGGAGGTACAGCTTTTTCAAAACAATTAGGATGCTGCATGAAGTGTAAAAGCAAAAATATCACAATTCTTAGTTTAAACCTTGAACTTTAATAGATTATTAATATAAATGGATTTAATAATCTCTTCTAGCACTGGTCTGTCATTTTAGTGTCCATCTACAGCTGATGGTGACTGATATGTACTGGATTTTAACTTGAAAAATATTAATTATTCCCACTGAAACATTTAGCTTCTTATAATGGTATTTTGTGTTTGATGACCCAGATTTATAGCTGTAATCATAACCTTTGTAATAAAAGCTATTTTCAGAGGGGAAAAATGTTTAATTGGTCAAAGATCCCACATATTTTCTCAGACACTAAAATCTAACCAGGTCACTGTTTTGTAATGGAAGCTGGTAGCATATAGAATATAATGTCAGTATAATGTGGAGTTAGTTTGCTGTTTTATTTTGTAGGTTAACTGGTTTTGAATTAAATGGAAAACTGTAGCAAAAATGAAGGGAAACATTTTTTTAAAGTAACATACCTGCTGGACAGTGCCACCATTTTCCTCTGTGACTGATGCATGCATAAGGGTGAATATGGAAGCTGACATGCAAACTTCACTTTTATAAAAATTTTTTTTACACTATTTTAGTTTAATTACATTTTTTTAATACTTTAAGCTAAAGACTTTCATACTGCTTCTTTGATTTTTGGTTTATAATTTTGAATGATGGCGGCTAATTTTTTGATCTCTTTGAGAGAAACTGTGGTGATTTGAATTATTCTTTTTATGAATCTGGCATTTGAAATAGGATTTTAGATCATGGTTTTATATTTATGGGCTGTAATTGGACACTGTTATGAATGCCTATAAGCATGCTTGGCTGAGTTTTTTAATATATAATTCTTTGTGTGGGCAGGTTTTACTGCAGGTCATGCAGGAGGCGGTGCATATAGAGCATTTTTACGCATGAATGCCCAGACTATATGTAAAACAAACAAACTCCAATATGAATTACTTATTTTGTAAAATTCCATTCAAGGGCCATGAAATACCCATGAAAATAATATGATTGCATAGGAGTTCTTGTTCTTCAGTACTGAAACAGGCAGACTGTGTGTTTTCTCTGTGACATGGTATTAAAATACTTCTTTCTTCTTTAGGGATTGCAATAAACATACTTGAATTAGCCTGACTGCTTTGCATCAGATACAGAGAAACATTATCTATCCCCATTAGGATATATCTCTAGAATAACTGTTCAAGACTATGGAAGTGGAGAAACTATTCAGTTGTTTCCACTGCTACCGCCAGCATCATCAGGTGGCTGGACTTTTCTTATACTGGATATGCAAAAACAAAAACAAAAGCAAAAAAAAAAAAACAAAAAAACAAAACAAAAACAAAACAACAACAACAAAAAAACAAAAACAAACTAAAAGCAGCAAACAATTAAAAAAATAAATCAACAAAAAACACAGCTCTTGACGTGGCACACCATATACATTTTAGCTTTGGACAGGTCTTGTGCAATGTGTTCATTGGAGATAACTTTTTTCATTGTGCTTTTGCACAACTTTCTCATTAATCTGGGCTGTTTTGCAGCCAACTGGTGTGGTATTTCTTTAGACGTTTTATCCTGACAGCTGGAACTCAATGTTATCTACTTTTATCTTTTGCTCTCTCTGAAGTCACACATGCTCATGTTTTTATTTGTTCCATTGACCACTGTCACTTGAGGGGCAGAGGGGTTGAAGCCTGTCTGAACTAACAGTTGTCTTTATAATGCACTTTTGTCAGTTTCCTACCCCAAGAAACTGTCTTATTTTTTCCCTGTAATTCAGTGTTTAGGCCTCCACCTCATGGCAAGAAGGTTCCTGGTTTTAATCTCGGCTCAGGTCTGCCTGTGTGGAGTTAAAGCGTTCTCCCTTTGCCTCGATGGGTTTTCTCCAAGTGCTCCTGTTTCTACCCATTTTCCAAACACAGGTTGGAAAGCCACATTCCACATTCATATTAATGAGTGGCGTTGTTCATGGTTATATGTCTGTTAGTCATGAAATGGATTAGCAACCTGTCCAGTGTGTCCACACTTCTTGCCCAGAGACAGCTTTGAACAAGAAAAATAAGGTAAAGAAAACTGACAGAATTCCTCTTGTGGGCTTTCTTGTCTTGTCTTGTTGACCAGGAGCAAATAATTTCTTTAAAATTGTCGTTATCAAATGGTTTTGTTCATGTCTCTTCTTTCTTTCCTTTGCTGGGTCAGCATTTGTTCTCTTTTAGCGTGACATTGGTCAGATTGCAATATGACTCCAAATTTGAAAGATTTTAAAGTTTGAAAGATGCTGGCTGCTGTCTGTGGTGCTGAAACACACCCAGTCAGTTATTGTGGTGCAGGAGAGAGGATTCCTTATTCAATCCTCGCCTCCACTCTTCATTTTCACCCCCTCTGCTGAAAGTGATAGCTAATTCACATTGAGGATGTTGCAGGGTTTCTTACGTAGGTGGGAAGTTCATCATAAACAACAACTAGCTGCTGTACGCTGGTGTGTACAGTTTGTGTGTCATTGGGTTCCTACCTCTTTACTCATACACTGACAGCAGATAATTGTGTGTGAAATACCGCATGTGGGATCAAAATTAAAACGGAAATGAAGGCTGCACTGTTGTAGAAAACTTTGCTATACATTAAGTATGGGTAAGTTGGGAAAGAAACAGTAGGCAAGAAGCTCAAGAGAGCATCAAGACTTCTGAGTTTAATGCCCTTTAGTGATGGATGATGCTGTCCTTTTAATTACTTTTCTTCATGATGAGAAAATTATTTACACATCAGTGAAGTATTACAAAGCATGTTGATCTAAATAGTCTCAATGTGTAAATGGTTATTGGGGATTATCAAGACAGAGTGAGTGTGTGCATGGGGGTGTATTCCTGGTATGGGTGTATGTTTATATACATGTAGTTGATTGGTTGATGACAATGTGTAAATGAAGTGCCACTGCATATTCTCTATGTTCTTATACCATCAATGCAAGTTGATTCAACCTGCTTTGATTTTGAAAACCTACCATACTTAGTAAGATTTTTTTTTTCCCAGCTCTACTTTCAGATTCTCTTTAGACTCAAGGCTTTAATCTCGGTCTCTGTCACTGTCATGTTGCCTGTGCCTCTTTCCCCATTTCTTAGTCTGCTGCTTCCATCTGTAACTCCTCTTGTCTTTATTTGCCTTTATCTTGAATCTCAAATGCTCCTGAAACATCCTCCTGACAAACTTCTGTTCTATCCTAAAATAACTTGGGCTGGGAAATATCCTTCTTTCATCTTTCCATTTTTTTCCTTTCTCTGCCCCCCATCATGATTCTGGTAATTGGGATAGTGAAGAAGTGTTGGCACAGACTTGTCAACTGGTTTATATGTGCAGATTATGGCTGTAAAGATTGTAACAATCATAAAGTTGTCATGTGTGGCTCATTGATGTCGGGGAAAACTTTCTTCTGGAGTGGGTGTGGGCGCCATGTCTTACTGGCGATTAGCCAGTGGGTGTATGCGTGTGTGTGTATTTGTGTTTCTCAAGGGTCTTAAACACAGCAGCATTCTAGAAGAGAGTTCCGTCGTTGTTATGGTTACACTCAGTTTCCACCGACATCCTGGCAAATCTGTTTCCACAATTGCCATAACAACAGTCCAACTTCTCAGCTTCCACTCAGAGGAGAGAGGCGGATCACAAATGGCTCCAATCACCAACAACACTAACATATTGATTTAGTATAACCAGTTACTCCACAGGTTAACTTCTGATATACAGTAAACACTGCAGCCATATCAGCTGTGCAAAGTTGCTGCTTTTCCAAACACAACAATGGAATGAGTCAGGTCAGCAGCTACAGTTAAATGAATAAAGCTGTGATGAAAAGGCCGTCTGACAACAGAACCTGATTCATAGCTGGTCTGAAAAATTTATCCAAATGAATGCTGTAAAGACAGGAAAGAAACGTAAACTTGTAGTGTACTTAATTTTGTTTTCTGGTATCATACCAGCCAGGCAAATAAGGTGAAAAGGGCCAAGAAAAAAAATTTAATCTGAGTGTCAATGCAGAACAATAAGAGTAAAATGTTGCCATTGTACATTTGTAGAAACCTCAGATATGTGCTTTCCTTATCATGCACAGGAGAATTATTGTAAGGTGATGGTCCACTTTGTGGTGCCACATCAACTTTAATTTACCAATAAACTACTGGATGTATCGCCATCTTTTCAAAACTCCTCCCTTACATTGGTGTTTTTAATGTGGGAGTGAGGGCTGATCACTGTGAAGGATGCTGTAAATGATACACATCATTTTCAGCCTCTAAATTACCACTGCCATCAAGTTTGCACTGTTTCACGAAAGATACATTTAATGAATCAAAGCAACTTCAAATAAATTTAAAGTAATAGTTTCTAAGTGAACAAGTGGACCCAAGCTCTGCTCTTAAAATGCAGCGCACAGCCTAAGAAAGCCACCAGATCTTCCTATGTGTACAGAGTCAAAGTTTTTCTGTAAATGGTTTTCTGTCTGTATATTAAGTGGACATACAAATGAAAGTAGAAGATTCTGTGATGCCTCCAGAGATGAACTAGTGTAGGTTGGAGTGACAGCTTTGCATTTGGTTGGTAAATTTTGTGTGCTTTCAAATCTTTGGACAAGTGAGTAAATAACAGGGAAAGCCTTTTACACAACAACAATCAAAGATTGACTTTGTTTGGAAATGGGGACGTGATGAGCGGTATGCTGCGTTAAAGTCTGGTGTGGTATCATAATTACTACATCATCAAGGTCATTGTCCCTCTCATCTCCTTAAAACACTGGTTCTGTTTAGGAGTCATTGTTATTAGTTTTTCTAAAAACACTGACTAAGACACATCCCTCAAGCTTAGTAAATCATTGTCACACAACGAAGTGCTCAGAAGAATCAATTTAGACCTTGTTTGGCTCATAACTACAGCAGTTTTTAAATGATTTGTACAATGGCTCCTGAGAGCGAGGAGACCATCACAAGCCAACTTTTAGTTTGTATTCTTTGACTCCTAGCTTTGGCCTCCTCTGACTGTGTAGTTTCCACACACATTTTTTTAATCAATAAAAGTTGTTTAATTCACTCTGTTTTCAACTGTAGGTTGACTGTACTGTAGTCTGTTCCCTCTTTAAGGGGCTTGTGTTTATTTTAGGGCTGGGCACATTAACGCATTATCACACGCATTAATTAATTAACGCTGTTAAAGTTTTTATCAACATGTTAATGCAGTTTTTTTTTTTTTTTTTTTTTTTGTCTCAAAGTCCTTGTTCAATGGCCACATGCAGAGGCTTGCAGTCCAATGTCTCTTCCTCCATGTCTGGTCCTGCTGCAGTGGTGTGTCTGATGTCATCAGGAGAGAGTGAAAAAAAAAAAAAAGAGTGAAAAAAAAGAACCAACATTTCTGTTTGTCCATTAAAACCCATGCAAATGGGCAGAACACTGTGATTTTTGGATGGGAAACTGCTCCCAAGAGACAATGAGAGATGTAGTGTTTATATATTTATTTTTAACAAAATGTGGTTTTATCCTGGTGGATAAAAGTTTTGAGGCATGACAGCAAAGGTGAGACATTTTATGACTACGTTTTACAAATATGAAGCATAAACTGGGCCTTCTTTTGCTTCTGGTTCAGTAAATCTTGGTCATGTTTTTGACTCTGTGACATGTGTGCTTTCAGTAAAGGAGTCGTTTGTCTGTGTTCATGCCGTTGGGTGGACACAGGGAGCCATAATTTGTTTTTACATATTTTTTTCAGACTTCGTGTACCTGGTCTTTTAATTGTTTAGTGTGTTTGGTGGTCATAGAGATGGGATTACTGAGCTGTTAGCTGAAATTCTGAACTTTCTGTGGAAATCACACATGTTTATAGATACATTTACAGACCTGATGTCTGTAAACTGGATGTTAACCCCTTGACTCCCGATGGCGGCGGATGCAGGTGCAAGAGGTAAAGCTAAATTGTCAAGCTAAGAATGCAAAATTAGATAATTTATAGGCAAAAAAATCTGGATAATGAAGCATTGAAGGTGCATGGATGGAAGTTATTGTGCATATTGTGAATATTTCTCTCTCCTCACCATCTAGAAGCTGTGAAATTCTAATCCTACTTTCTGTCTGTTCACCTGATGCTGATATTCATCACATATTGTTCCCTTGTGTGAAGCAGCTTCACAGCTTTAAATTCATCCTGCTGACTTTTTACCTTTTAGTTAGTAAATCCTGAACATTTCATCCTTCTTTCTCATAAATATTTGATTTTATATATATATTTGAAGAAATATTTTAACTGTTGGTGTTTTAAAGAGAAAACTGCTGCTAAACCTGTTTATGTGTTTAGTGCAGGGTTCTGCAGCCTTTCCAATCCAAAGTGCCATTTTTCCCTCAGCCAGCTAAATAAAACTCCTTTAGAGAGGCAGATGTCATAAGACCATATGAAAAAAAGACAACTTATAATTTTTGATATATACTTATAATATCTACTATAGGAAATTTGTTATCATTTTTGAAGAACCACATTTTTATTTCTATTTTACAGTACTTATAGTGTCATGATGTTGTGGAAATTTAATGCAAATATTCTATAAGAAAAAAACTGAAAAATTGCCAAAACCCTGCATTTGTTATTATGTCTATGTTTAAAAACATGAGTTAGTTCTTTAGCATTTTTAGCTATGCATTAAGAGCCACTGTTGAAGGTCCAGAGAGCCACTTGCAGCTTTGGAGCTGCAGGTTGAGACCCCAGATTTAGTGTTTGTAAACCAAAATTTACTGCATTTTCTTCATATAGCAGTAGGCCTTCTTGGAAAAGGACATTTTGTGTGTAACAATGTGATTAATCACGATTAATCGTAAGATTTAATGCAGTTAATTGTGAATAAAAGTTTTAGTCGTTGCCCAGCACTAGTTTATTAACTAAACATATCAGTGTTATACTGTAAAGTATTTCCTCTTCTTTGGTCTAAATTTCATTTTTTTAAATCAATGTTTGTGCCAAATATCTGCAATATTTCACACGTTTCTTCCATCTTATATCTTTCCTTTTTAAAATTCCTCTGTCCTTCCTTAGTTTTTAACCCACCTGACTTTTTCCATCCAATGATCAGAATAGAAATGAGTTGTCAGCCATTTCTCAGACATCCCTAAGCACTATTTCCTGAAATGCAATACAAGCCTGTCTCTCTATCTATTGATTAGTGCTGTAAAAAGGTTTAAAGGTTCAGTGGCTGCAGTTTTTCAGCTGGTCTGAAGTATATTCAAGAGGGTCATGGTTTTTACAATGTCAAAAAATGTTTTTTTTTCTCTTTTTCTTTTTCCAAATTTATTTATTACATATTAAGACAGAATTAGCTGGACAATAGATGATCAGACCTGTCTTGGGCAGGGGAAAAACGACCTGAACTTGAGTGAATTGATCTTAATGACAAAGGAAAGGCATTAAAAGAAATTACATGGAAATGGCAGAACGTCTGTGATTACATAGCAGTTAAAGAGTAAATGCGAAAAGTTAGTTATTATATCTTCATTGGCATTGGGACTTTCTGTGTTGTACTCTTTCATAGTATAAAAAGCACATTAACACTCCTAAAGCTGGATTTATACTCACGTGTTGTCTGGGTATAGTAAGGACGGTGCTGCTGATGCAGGTGAAATGTGCTCTTGCACTCGAGCGATGGGTTATGGCGTTGTGTTGCAGTACTCTGCACATCCGCCGCACAAATTCAGCAAGAAGCTCCAGAAATCTGGAAACATATAATCACAAACTGACCAATAACAAGAGAGTAATTTTGCGCAACCCCGCAGGGGTTGGGTCTGGAAGAGCTGTGCGTCAAACCTCCGCGGCCCTATGGAGCGAAAGACGGTGACACCATCTTTTATAGACGTCGTGCGACTATAAATCCAGCTTAAGAGCTTGAACTGAAAGCAACTGGACTTCTTTATGTCTCTTGAAAAGGCTTCGCCTCTCATCCAAAAGGTGTTTTCAACAAAAAAAAAAAAACAAAAAAAAACTGACTGGTGAGGAGTTCCAGGCTTATAAGATGTTTGGCCATTGATATGAATCGATAACCCAGCCAACAATCCTGTGGGTCGTTAGGATCGTTGCCTCCTGTGAGCTGCCACAGTTTGGTCACAAGACTTTACGTGTAAATAGTTTCCTAACCATTCAGTTTAAAACTGAAGAAGTCTTTTTTGGTTGACATGTAAAAAACATTTTCCAGAGACAAAAAGAAGCCCAGTTGCCTTCAATTAAAGCTCTTAGGATTGCTATGACCTGGATGACTGAGAATCTACACCAAGATATGATAACAGTCTTTAAAAATAAGTAATAAATCACTCCCCAAAACTAAAAATGAGAGGAAAAAAAAACATTCAGAAAATCAAAATGAAACTTTAACAATTCTCTGTTTAATTCACAACACATCCCCTCTGGACTGCTGACATGACCCAACACCTACTGCACACTACATTTTGTTTTACCACCCACTACGTATTCCTCTGATTTTTTTTTCATGCTTGACAGTGTCTCCATGCACAAAGTCAGGGCTATGTTTAAATAAGCTGAGACACCAAGGTGAGAAAAACAATTACTTATTCAGGCACCAAGTTTAACGCCCCCTCGTTTATTTAACATCCATTTTTATTTCAGTGCTAAGAATGGTTTTTCGTGTTTTTGTGAGCTTTTAGGCCTGTTTGTTTTTTCTTTTTTTTTTTTTAACCCTGAAGCTATCTCTCTCTATCTGAATGGCAAAGGACACAAATGGTTGGTGACACTGTAGGCTGGGGGGCAGATGCTACGGCCCAGTTATCTGCCTTCCCTCATTTCTTTTTGACTAACCCTTTCCTCTAAGGTTTTCACTTTTATAGTTCTCACTGCCTCAGTCTTGCTCTGTTTACATTTCTCACATGTATCTGTTTTTTTCCTATGTTCCTCCCCCCAATCTATCCACCCTTTACTTAATCTAATGAATATTTCACATAGAAATGCTATTAATAGCAGTGATCATTCCTCTGCTCCATCCATCAAGCTCAGCTTTTTCATCTGCACGTTTTTATTCTGTCTTTATCAGAGAGTGACTGGGTTTCATGTCACTTTCAATTATCATCACTAAAAAAAAGAAAAAGCTTTTCTTAAGTCACTCAAGCAAAACTGAAGGTTACTTTACTAAATGTGTTTAAGCTTAGAAGACTGTGAGAAAATTAAATAAAATCTCTAGTAAAGCATACTTACTCTGGAGTTTAAGTGCAGCTGCTTTGCAGAGATTCTGCATTACATGTGGTAATATAATTCTTTACACAGCAGCACAACAGTTTACCACAAGAGTGCAATTAGTATGTGACACAATATGCTTAGACGTCAACCACACAACCATCCCCACAGAAACAGAGAGGACAACTCTATGTCTGGCAAGACAGAACATCTTATCCAAAGATGTGTTCACACATTCACAGAGAGCTTGCATGACTGAAAAGTCGCTCTGTCAATATGCTCGCATTATTTTGAGCTGTTTTAAGCCAAACCCTGCAGTTGTAAAATATACAGTCAAGTGATAAAGTGGCTGGGCGGACTTGAATGAGTAGTTGGACATTTAGCCTGAAGTAAGGACTTATGGAAAGCTGTTTGTTTGTTCAGAAACACCTATTTTTAGGTCAGAGGTTCCAGAAACCTACATAAAAAAGAAACATAAAAAAGGCAATGCTTTAAAATACAAAAAGCTACCTAAAGAGAATGAATGAATGAATGAATGAATGAATGAATAATTGACATGAATGAATGACATTTTTGAATGAGACTTAAATGAAATTCCTCTCTTATGAAGTCACATGCTTAAAGCAGCACATACTATTTTGTGAACTGTCCAGGCTACGAGCTCTTTTCATGTTCCCCTTAACCCATTAAAGCTCAACCCCCCCTCCCCCCGCCCCCGTCCCTGCCTGTTCATTCAGTCATATAAATTGAATAGAGTGTCAAATGTGCGCTCGGCCATTGGTTTTGTTGTGGCCATTCTTCACTTGGTGAATCTGGGTTGTGGACGTGTTTAATTGTTTGTGTGTGTAAATGCACGGGGTAAGCATGCATGCCAGCATGCTTTTGTGATTCAATGAGCATGTGCAGTGTGTTTTCATGTGAGCTGGAGGTATGTGCGTGTGTGTATTTGTTCAGCAGTAAGAAAGACAAGATTGGACCTTGGAGACATCAATGATGAAATCAAAAGCAACTGCTGCATATTTTAGTATTTTCATGGCACAGAACAAAAGACAAATATTAGCTTGGATTTCTGAACGAAGCATGCTGCACTGCAGTGGTTAGAGGCTGTTCTCACATTTGAATGTTTTATTTTATCATTTTTATTTTCCCATGTCACAGAATTTATTTTAAGTTACTTTAAAGGCTAACTAATTAGAACTGCAGCCTAGTATTAACTTGTTTATCACATGACACATATTTTTTAGAGTCCAAAAACAATTTTCATTTGGTAAAAGACCAAAACCTCCATTCATTATGCAGTACCTGCTTACATGTACAGGTCTACGGGGTTCTGAGGTTGCCCTCTAAGCATAAAAGAAAAGGTGGAAGTGTAAAACTTTGATCTTCAAAAAGGCACTGTGTTTTAACTACTATCATATGAATGCCCTGTCTTTAGATATTTAACAGTTTTCAGGAAAAAGCTGTGGCTGGGTAAATTTCAGAGTGTTCCTTGTTCATCAGATGAACTGAAGCTGTTGTGTCACTTACTGGATCAGCACTGAAAGAAACACCAAATGTTAATTTTTCATTTAATTGGTTAACTTTCTGAATAAGAGTGTTTCTCTATTTTTGGAACATGTTTGACTTTGAACATTGGAAATAAGTTTTATTACCTGCAAGTTAATCCAGATGGCTTAAAAGTAAATGGCTGTCTATTAATTATAATTATTGTTTTGGTGTTTGTTTTTACTCATATGTGTTCATAATGGGATGCACAGATGCAGTAAGTGAGATAATGTACAATTTATAGATTAACTATTGGAAAAAAAATGCACACTGCTGTTTTTATTTATAATCACAGGAAATACTTTAATTTGGAAAACAAGTCAAAAGTCGATGTCCTCTTTGCTGTTTTATACTTTATTCATGCATGCTCAAGTTTTGCATGTGTAGATGGGAGTGCATGCTTTAATATGTATGTGTGTGTGTGTGTGTGTGTGTGTGTGGCCTGCAGGCTACCGTGCAGACAGCATCCCATTGAATTACAATAATGGGTTGGTAATGGGCCTCACTGAGCTGTTAAAGGCTGATGGAGGACTAGAAACACGCTAAAGGTCAATGAGCTGCTCTGGAGCCCATACACTTTTCACAGTCTGCGGGTTAGATGGTTTTACAGTATCATTAAGGCTAATGGCTGAAGCTCTATCTAAAATATTTGATCTGCTTAAGGTACTGGGGCACTTGAGAACTCGATACATTTGTGCAAAATAAACTTAAGCATATCGAAGGGAGGTCTATTTTAGAAATTTAGAAATTATTTAGAAATATGTAGCATGCTGTTTCTTTGCTGTTTGTCACTTTACTTAGCTTGATATAAACTAAAGCACTAAAACCATTTTAGCTTAATAAGCACAGATGAAACATTATGTTTATTACAAGTTTTATGCTAATGTATCTACCAGTGAGTCATTTCTGTAGTATTTTTTTTTAGTTTGATTGGATGATCCTTTATGGTGATGGCAGCAGAACGATTTTAGGATGACAGAGAACAGGACGTGAGGAAACTTACATTTGTGTCATGGAAAGCACCCACAGACTGACCTCAATCATGTTATTGATAGACCGAAATGTTCAAAAATGCCTTTCCACCACATGACAGTTAATTCTGGGCCAGGACTGAGGATCCCTGGTGGGATCCTCACCATAAAAAAGCTGAAAACACAGTGCTTGCTTGGACTGAGGATCCCCGGTTTAGATCCTCCTCTACTAAAATGACAAAAAAAATCTCTCAGAATCTTGTAACAATACCAGCTTTCAGACAAATTTTGAAAAGAGTTGAAAGTATGCAACCTAAAGCTGGTATGCACATAACGATATTTGGGCTGTTTTTGTCTCGATTTTGCCTCTTCCCAACCTCGGACGGCAAACGCCCGATCATCGTGAGATTTCCCTGTCCAATCATCATTTGGTCTGTGGTGTGTTACGAGCTGATTTGTCCCGATAATCTGCTCCGAAACAGGTCGTTGCCGACAATTTGGAATGTTGAACATGCTTAATATTTCAGTGCCGATTTCTGAAGAATGCAGACGACTCATGCATTGTGTATGTGTGGGTGGTGACGTGGCACGGAATGTAGCCAATCAGAGAGCGAGCTGGCTGGGGAGCAAGGAAGTAAATAAAGTCCGTGTTCACGCCGTCTCCAGTCTGTTATTTTTTTCAGTTCTGGTTTTTCCTGTTAACAATAGTCCCAAGACCGCCACCATTCTCTCATCCTGTATATCCCCTTCCATGCTGTGTGTTGTGTTTTTCGATTGTTTCTTCTTCGTTTTTTGCCGGTTGTTGCTATGGTTCTTCGTCTACGTTTTTTGCCGGTTGTTGCTATGGTTCTTCTTCTACGTTTCAACGTTTGTCCGGCTCAGAGGACTAGATTGTAGATGAGCTGCTGGACAGCATGGTCATGTGTGTGTTGTTCCATGACTACATTTTCACCACACACAGTACGATCAAAACTGATTTTTTTTATCTTCACGTGTGAGGTCTCGACCAGATAAAAAAATCTCACAAGATTAAAAAAATCGTTATGTGTGTACCAGGCTTTACTTACTTTCAGCATTAACTATTCCCTTACACTTCTGCAAAATAACCGCAGGGTCTACCTAAAACCTAGATTCCCATCTGGTCTTGCTGATAATTTGGTTACAACCTTCTTTAAGCACAATTTTACCAATTTGCAGAAGGATTTTATTTTAAAGAGGGAGATGTGAAAACAACTGTTTCTCATTGTATATAAGTGTCTTATTGGAATCTTAACATATGCCTTGTGGATCCAGAATGATTGAGCTGATTTCATTTACATTTAGTACATTCCAATGAATCCAGTTTGCAGGAGGCAGATGTTTCATTCGACATACCAAAGCAATGTTTCTCCCACCATGTTCCGAATAATAAAGGGTGCACAAACTAATGTACTGGGTCAGTAGAAGTGACTGATGGCAGCAGTGCTCTCTTAATCTTCGTAGTTAATACATGTATGATTCCTTCTATTGGAATATAGCTTGCAAGACGGCTCAGAATTAACATCCATCAACTTAAAACACAAATTGTTTAATTTTTTTTATTGCAGTGTTCTTCATTCCTCACATTATAAATAACTTCACTCTCACTCACTCCTTCATAATCCCCCCTCTCTTTCACTCTCTTTTCCCCACTTATCCCTCTTGTCTTCATGTTTTCCTTGTAACCCTTCCTTCCTCTTCCTGTCTAATTCCAGGTAACTGATGGACATTTTCTTAGACTTGATTAGACTTGTCCTCCATGGCGGTAATGGGTGTCGAGTGTGTGTATTTGTATGAATATGTGACTTTACTGAGAGCTGGGAGTGTATGTCCACATTTTCTGTATTAGCATATCTTTGCGTTAACGTTGTTTGTAAGTCTTAGCTGTGTTTATGTAGCCGCACTTCTGAAGATTAACACAAAGCATTTGTTTTCCACAGCAAGGCTGATCTTCTAGATTCAATTAGTTGGGTTTATTAGGAATCAATGAAAATCAGAAAGCTGATGATTTTCTGATGGCTTCCATATTCTGCCGACTCATGATGTACAGTTACCAAGGTAAAAAAACGGTAGTAGCTACATGCACATTTTTACACATTTGTTTACACATTAAGGCTCTTTTAATGGAGGTGAATGATGTTGCCAACATTCTGGTTTGATTTCTTATGGAGGATAGTTCTTAAATATTTAACAAGCTCCTACTTCATTAATAAGAAGGTTTTAGATGTAGATCATTAGGAGTTTTTATCTCGTGTTTAAACTGGACATTGGTTGCAGGGTGATGTGGAAGTCTTTGATGCAGATGGTGAAGGTGTCTGTTTTCAAGCAGCTAATTAAGAAGCATGGTTCCCTTAGGGCCGATAGTGGTCTTTGTTATTCAAACCCTTATCTCAGTTTGGACTGGTTTAAGCAATATGTGTTTCCCCTCCAATCCTTACACCATCTGCTTTTGTCCCTGTTTTCAATTCTGAGGTCCTACCCCCTTTTTTCAGCCTATTCAGAATGTTAAATCAGCATCAGGTCTGTCAGTGTGAGGGATCACTGTGATTGATAGTCCAGCAGAGTGAATGCCATTCTTTGATAGAACACAATTAAGTGCTAACAACGTTGCAGCTATGCATTTTGCACCAATGTTGACCACCATGATTTTGATGTATTACTCAACATGTAGAAGGGCTGCTGGAAACTTACTAGGCCAACCAAATGACATTTACGCATCACGTTGACTATTGCACACTTCATAACTGCTGCAGTCACTTTACCAGATGGTACAAGCACGCACACCCGATGGTTGTTATTCTGACATATGAGTTACTTAACAGAAAACTCATACAGATTATGTCATTAATCAATGAGGGGGGTACTCAAAAAAATCACTCCCATCCCAACATGCAACGGTATAATGAGTTGTTTGTTGTCACAGTCAAGTAAACATGAAAATATGTTAATAAGTGATATTTTCAGCTGTTTATTCCCAGTCATCCAGGTCATGGATGTTCTGTGACATCTTGGACTGGATTTCTACTCCTTATGACACATTTTGTGTTAATATGACGTGACACATACTGTGGCTTTATTCCTTATTGTTGTGGACATACCTGTGTGAAGCCCTGAGGAACATTTTCAGAAAAATGACGTATCTGAACAGCTGAATGCCTTTTCTGTAACAAACTAAGGCCATCAATGTTACAAGAATAGAACGTGCTTATGTTTGTTTTACTTTGTTGCATTTAAGGGATTATCAGGTCATAGAGAGTTCATGGCAGTACAGTGGTGAACTATATTTAGTCCACTGCCATATACTCGGATGGTCTAACAGTATGTGCAGTGAAACAAATTCTGTTTGTGCGGAATCTTTCTATTGTTCATAGATGCCTTAAAAATATCTATCTTTAAATTGCTTTTATTTAATATATTATAAAGTTTGACATAACATTAATATGAGAGGTCAGCAGCCTGAGCAGATAAAATAAATATCACAGTAAGAACTGCAGTCTTTCAGTGCAATTAAATAATTGATTTTTTTTCATTTTCCTTATTTTTCTCAGAACAAATTTACTCTTAACTCTTGATCGTCTTTACCAGCCAATCTGCTTCAGTAAGCCAAATGCAGCATGCCATGCATATCTCAGTTAAATCAAAATAATGTCTGCAAATGCAAAAACTGTACTATATTATTACACCACCAGCCATTTTCAGAAGTGTTTTTCAGTCCCGTGTGGGTGCAGCAAGAAGTGCTATGATCATCAGACATCATTAAATAACTACCACAAATCAGCTGTGGCTGTTACTAATTGATTCAACACATTATAATTACTCGTCATGGGGTTAAAAAAGTCAATAAATGCTTTGTAGAAATAAATCCACCAGACTGGGTAGAGAAGCTGCAGCTAAACTGGCATGAATTTCTAAATTATTTTTCATCTGTTCACAAAACTATGAGGTTATAATAATAAGATTGTTTAGACCACCAGTCAGGTCCTCTATTTTCAGGACTATTTACTGAGGAATTTTTCACTTTCTGCTTTCCTTTTGTCTAGTATACTAAAGAACAACTCAAGAAAACTTGGTATATGATTGTTTTTATCCTAGCGCCTAAATCTCAGTGCCGAATAAACAGCTGCCTGTTATGTATTTAGGACGTGGTATTGCTTGACATCAAACGCACCACTGCAAGACGATGAATGAAGATGCTTCATTCATGTTAATGATGTTGCACACATTAATTCACAACCACTGCCTTTATGCACAAGTCTCAGACACATGCAAACAGTCCCCATTGGGAGTTTTTTTTCCAGGTTTGCGTGACGCTGTAACATGTACAGAACTTATTTGTGTTCATTCAGTTGACTGGCAAGTTGCCCTGTACAGCTGACTTGCTGCAGGCTCCATGGTTGTCCCAACTCTGTTCAGTCACTATGTGTGAATGTGCTTGTGTGTCAAAGATTTATCTGGGCAGGTTTATCACATTGTTGAACAGTAGTGTGTTTTTATATTTAACTTTATAATAATTTTGTATCCACATTTGTATTAAAAGATAAGAAATCCTTCCATGCACACTGACTTAGAGTTAACAGCTTCTCTATTTGCAGACCCAGGCTTCAATGATGCATCAGTAGAGTCACTGCACATTCACACACTCAAAACTAATCTCAGTTAGGAACGATGAGCAGGTTTTAATTAATTAACATACCCCTCAAGCCTCATGCAATGTTTTCCAATGTGGTTCATGACCTCAAAGTTTGTGTTAATGAACTCTGAAAACCATACAAGGGTTCTTTGTCTCTATGTCAAACACATCAAGTAGCACCTCCTGCAGGACAGCAGACAGATTTAAACTATATATCTTCCAAATGCTGCAAGTGAATTTTGTAGGAAGGGCTGTTGTTAGTAGGCCATGAACGATGATGTGAATTTTCTGAGACGTGGGCCCTTGAATTTCTGAGATTTTATGGCTTGTATGGGTGTGACTAAACCTTGCAGTCAGGATAATCAGATCAGAAATGTGCTTTTCTTTTTGTGTTCACATGATATCTATTAGAATGTAAACTCAGCCATATGATTCTTCTCAACTGCTCCATTCCTCTCAGGATGGTTATCTGGTCATGCCAACTCTACGCTCAAGTCAGTCTCATTCCAAACTGAAAAAAACAAACAAACAAAAATACAGAAAAATAAAAATTCAATAATAAAGTTCAGGGAACTTTATGATGAGCCAATAAATGGTAGAAAAATATTTATAAAGGTATTTATAAAAATGTTATGAATTGATATAGCTATTGTAATTTTAAACCGCTGTAATTTAACTTTGAATAAAAACCCCATTTATTTACTTTGCTATTAAATTTTCAGTTGTATTTATTTATTTGATTAGTGTTTTTTATCCCAGTATTTATGTGCGTATTTTCCTTTTACATTTTCTTTCTCCCCCAAATATTTATTTATTTCTATATTTTATTTTCATCTACATTTTTATTTATTTCATTCTCAAATTCATTCATACACTTCCATTAAAGAAAAGACAATTTAGAGCACTTTTCTGATGAGCAGTGGGCCAACATACTTGTCAGCAGGTGCAGAAGTCTGATTGAGAGTTACAGAAAACATTGACTAAAGTGACTATTCAACAAAATATTAGTTTATGAGTGACATAATTAATATTAGTTTATCATGTTTGTTTGCATGTTTTTTTCCCCATTGAACAACAATTCAAAGGCAATGGCATGACTCTCCTAAAATTTTTATTTATTATTACTTTTGTCAATTTCAACTTATTTCAGTGACAGCTGTTTTTTTTCCTTCTTTAATGGAAATGTATGAATAAATTTGAGGACGATTGTATATGTTTGAAACTTGTTTTTATTTGTAGCCATATTTACTTCCATATTATTTCCAATCTTGCACTTTTCCCCACTATTTATTTCTCCAAACACATTTATTTGTGTCTCCTTTTTACATTTCTGTATGTATCTGTACCTCATTATGTAAGTAACAGGGGTTTTTCAAGGCATGTCTTGAGGACAGCTCCTCACCTATTGGTCAGTCAACACTGGGTAGGTCATCCAGAACTATTAATACAGTGTATGTTTCATATGTTGCATTTACTAGAATGTTTGACATCTTGTTTCTGAGAAATTTCTGAGAAATTGTGATTGTATTTATATTCTGATTTGTATGAAGCAGAGGCTCAACTAAACATTATAAACAATCTAAAAATGTAAATGTACAATAGCGCAATAGCCCTCGAGAGCAAGTAAAAGTCCCCCCCCCCCCCGCATTGTCATTAAAGGTCATTATAAAATATTAAAACAAAAAAGAGTAGTAAATCATTCATGTCCAAGCTCTGTTTCAGGTCCTTAGCCTTTATTTTCAAGGGCCATATTCCAGGATGAATGATGAGTAGCTGATCCAAACTGTTAGCTGACTCAACTGTGCAGGCTAAGCTGTCAACTCACAAGGAAAGAGATGTGTAACCTGACACCCATCCATTCTCCTGAGAAGCATAAGGCAGCAGTGGTGTCTTGTGGACGAAGGACAAATAAAAGGTGACATCATTAAGCTGGGCTGACGAAGCTCTTTTCTAGTATGAGTCAGTTTGGTGAAATAGCCGACTGTTAAACCTGTAAGACATGACCAGACACAATGCAAAGAGGAAGGATTTGATTTCTGTGTTTCAGGGAAGCAAAAGAATGAGCAATGGAAAATTGAGTACACTTAATTCATAGTACTGATGTCAAACACAAATGAAAGTACAAAAGTGTACACAAATGAGGAGCTTTTATTAGAAAAAGGTTTATTTTTATTTACTTTTTTATTTTATTATTCTCTGTTAATCCCAGCTGGGAAATTCTTCCTCTGCATTTAATCCATCCTACTTACTGTACATTCTGGATTCTGGTACTTAGGAAGCAGGTCAGGGTTAATGGTCTTGCACAGTGGTCCACTGTGGTCTTCCTTCAAAACCAGTCCATAGCCACACCTCTCTAACCACACGGCCACCACTCCCCACGTTTTATTGATTGATAATAGTACACTTGCCATAGAGAAGACATAGAATAATCTATGTTTGTGCAATCATGTGTGTCGGTGTGTGTCTGCACTTCTTTATTGCAAATGATGGCGACTGATAGCAAAAGTTAGTGGATGTATAACTAGAGTTCTATGACTGTGTGAAAGCTAATAAATGCTGTGTGTCGTGTTCTCCTGACCCACTTTCTCATCTACCTGCTGAACAATAAAGGAAGCTAGAACCCACACGATGTTAAAAACATAATTTAAAAAACATTTGTTTATTCAACACATGCAATATACAAATAACATCTCATACACCTTTCACAATTTCCATTTGGTGATAAAGCATTTATTCATTTCATTATTGATGACATCATGGTGATGTCATGACTAATCAACTAATCAATTTTGAAAGGCCTGACTACTTGACTTCAAAAATCACATAAAATGCCCATCCCTAGTAGAAACCATTGTTCTTGTCCTGAACTTTTTTCTCTTCCAGTTTTAAAAAGTTTTTCTTCGCTTAATATATATATGTTTTTATTAGTATGTCTTCTAAAAATCTTTGACCTTCACTGAGCTGATTTATATTGATAGATATTTTAAATTCCTTTGATGAAGGGAAGATGTTTTTGCAATTCCTAAAGCCAGAGAGTTGAGGTATGCTAGGCAAGTCAGATTTTGTATGCAACAAATGTAAAAAACAATTGGTTTCTTTTGTTTTAACCAGAGGCTGTTTCTGTGAGCAGTAATCTGGAAAATCTAGTAGTAACTCTTACTTTACTCTACTACGGCTGATCCAGCAACATAAATAACTAAGTAGTAATTCCTTAATTCAGTCTATTTTCCAACAATGACGGTGCATATACTGACTCATGTGGGCTTTGAGCTGAGGGCTGTTGGCCTGGTGTGATGCAGTGGTTCAACTGTGCCAGTAAGCCAAGATGTCAGGCACGCCTTGGCACCTGGGGTTGCCCTACACACACATATATGCACACTCTCTCACACACATTGAATTAGATGGCAGATGAAGGTTGGCAGTGCCAGCAGCTTTGCTTTCTGCCAAAAAAGCCCACAGCGCAGAGCGGGTGTTTCCCCATGTGGCATTTCTCCACTCTGACCTGCAGCAGTGCACATGAACGAGTTAATTAATGTGTTCTATTGTGGGCGTGCTGCCAAGACTACATGGATTCAGTTAGTTTTCATTCTCTCTTTATTTTTTAAAGTCAATTTAAAAATGAATTTAGCTCCTCTTTTTCAATATTAACAAAATTAAATACTTTCTTGACTAAGGAACCTGAAAATTATGGGTTATTTTCTATTCAAAATGTGAACAAATTGATTCAATATAACATACTTAAAGTATTTTTTTATTTATTTGTCCTGTTTATGCAGTGTGTAAAATATATATATATATAAAATGAAAACGCTTTTAAGAGATATATCTAAAAAATAGATCTATAAAATGGACAGTTAACAGGGAAACTGCTCTTGAAGTCATGACAACAGTTCATTGACTCTTAGTAGTACTAAGATTAGACACAAAACATATCCTGGTGGTGTCCTCTAAAAGCAGCAGTGGTGCAGAGTGCTGTTGGGTGATTAGTGTGTTTTTAAGCCTGTGTAATGGAAGCTTAGCCCAGTGCTCTACTTTCAGGGCAGGAACAGTGAGCCTGGCCATCTGGACATCAGTACTCAAATGCTGAAACACTTTGGTCTATGAGATCACGTCAGAGAACAAACATCCTGGTAAAAGCAAAGAAAATCAGGGAAACAAATTAAAACATAAAGAAATGTTTACATGGTACTGATAGAAAGGGAGATGAGCTCAGAAGCACTGCACAAAAACTGAAGGTGAATTCATGTTTCATTACATACTGCACCAAGCACTGTAAAAAAAGGACTTTTAAGCAGTGCAGCCTGTGTAACAAATCAGGCCTTGACTTTTACAGAGGAGTAGATGCTTATTTACTTATGCATGAGTGGACATACAGTAGATGCACCTGCCACTGGGAACACACACTGACAGATATCCTAACACGTCACGATGTACCAACAAACATCTGGCTGATCTGACTGCCCCAGATTATTATCATTGGACAATGTGTGGGGATGGGACAAAAAGGTGTGTGTGTGTGTTCTCATTTATGTGCCATGAGATATGCAGAAAACTATATCCAATATATAAAACACACATTGACAAAAACAGCAAGAAGCTCAAGAATATCAGGAGTTTGGTTAAAACATTTGAGTCTGCATCAGTTCCACATCGAACTTGTTTTATTTAGTAAAAGGTGCCGTGTCTTTCTATGGCATGAATTCTTCACACACACACACACACACACACACACACACACACACACACACACACACACACACACACACACACACACACACACACACACACACACACTCAAAGTCTGACCTTCCAAAAGTTCTTTGGCTTGTCACCTCACATCTGCTACTGCTGGTGTATGTGTGTTTGCTTGATCTACTTCTGTGAGGACCAATGTGAGTTTTAGACCTTGAGGGTCACATGGCCAGTTCTCATTTTGAAATGGATTTCCCAAAGTCTCACAGACAGTCCCTGCTAACTTTTTAGGTTTGAGGTTAGACTCAGAAGAACCACAGCTGGTAAAATTATCATTAGCATTTAGCTTCAGCTTAACTTTACATTGAGCTAATGGAAACTCCACATTCCACAACTCTGGAATACTGTGAGATGAGCAGAGTGGAAAAAATGGACAGAGATGAAAGTAAAGATTGTTGAGAGGTACTGTAGCAACAGGAAGTTAGCAGTAAGGAAAGAGAGGCTTCAGTAAACAAGAATGTAACAAGGTGGTTCATATTTCATAACATGAAGAATCAGAAAAAAAAGGTGAAAATGATAGTTGATGGACCATTCTATAAGCAGAGGTAGGGCAAATTAAGGGATATAGGAAGGAGGGAGGCCAAGGAGGTCTACGACACACATGGACTAATAAAATTAAGAAGTATCAAAAATTAATGACAACAAAAGTGGAAAGTAAGAAAACTGAGACTTTGTTGGCAGGCAGCAAGATTGAGAGATAAAATACAGTATGAAGTTGAGTTACAAGGGGGAAATGAAGGGTGACTTAAATACCATAAAGGAAGAAAAAAATGAGTGAAAGCCCGCCTAATAAGAGGTGACAGAAGGTGACAGAAGTCTAGCCCAGGGAAGAATTATTAGCAGAGTTTAAAAAGCAAATGTGTGTGAGGGCAAAAGCCCAAAGCATCTTCTTCATCCCTCATTCAGACTCTGCAGATAACTGCTACTGACCTCATTACTCCTCCTGCTTTCCCTTCGTCTTGTTACTTGGCAGATCGAGACGACAGATTGTGGAGTAAAATGATGTGAGGAAAGGAAAGCAGCAATGGAAGCGAGAAACAGCAGAGTGCAGGATCACTCAGAGGAGGGGACAGTAAATGCAGCTGAGTTTGTCACAGTGGGAATGAGATCATCTTGAATGATCTGCGATGGTTTTGGGTGCCATACGTCATTCTGTCTGCCCACACATGTTTTTAATGCAAAGGTGTGCATTTACTGGAAAGTTTAGGCCCTTTACTGTAAAACAGGGAAACTGAATATCTGTGTGTAATATTTATAAGCTGTGAAGCCTCACAGAATCAAGAACTGGTACAGAACGTGAAAAAGTCTGACTTGACACAAGCAAGTTGGTTTCTGTTTTTGTCATTCAGCCTGCAGACTTTTATTCTATTTTGAGTTTTTTTTTATTTATTTTAGTAGACAAGGCCTGAAAACAAAAGTAATATGAATACAACAAAAGGCTCTTCTCACCACGTATGTGCTGTTGGTCCTCACAGCACATCCAGGAACATTCAGCCCTGAAAGGACAGCTTGCTTGTTCATCTGCTTTGGTGACAGATGTTAAATAATAATGTAGGCACGCTGTCTCATCCCTCTCCTTTTTCATTTGTGAAAAATAAATTGATAGCCATAAGCCGTTCATTCTCTTACCCCCTCTCTCTATCCTCATGATAATCCAGTTTCCCTGTCCTGAAATAAAGGTTCCAGTTTGCTTTGCTATTGCTCTGTCAAGTAAAAAAAAGGGTTTTCTAAATTTAATAAAAAATAAAACAAAATAAAAATATGAAATATATGATTAATATAAATCAATTAGGACCCTTTACTAAGTTTAAGTGCATTTCAAGTCTACAAGCATATTCTACAAGCTCAAAACATTCTCCCACCTGTCTTTGCAGAAATGTTGAAGCTCGACCGGGTTAGATCAGGGCATCGGTGCACAGCAATCTTCAGAGCTATCCAGCGATGCTGCTGGACTAAGGTCCAGTCTTGTTAAAAAGTAATTTCACCACAGCCTGAGATAAGAGCACTTGGAAAAGGCTTTTACTCAGAATAGCTCTAAACTGCCTGTTTGTCCCACATATGTTCATTGTTAGATGTTTTGGGTGATCTGTCATTCTTTAATTTTAAAATATTTGAAAAACATAGTTTTTTAAAAATTATTATTAGATTTAGTTAAATAAAATTACCTAAATCTATTCCATGATAGGTTTGAAACAAAAGAAAAAGGGGTGTATAGTTAAAAAGTCCTGTATGAATTGTTTTAGGCATTTTCCTGTCTCTGCTTAACAGACCCAGGATTATCTGCTTTAAAGACTATTTTTGTTGTTGTTTTTTTTCACGGGGAGGAAACGCTGTCCTCATGTGGGTTTGGCTTTTTTTCCACCAAGTCTTCCACTAGCACAGATAACCTTCACAGGAAGATGCAGGAGACTGTGCCTCTTCCTCCTGCTGTTTGTTTCATCCACTGGCAGATGTTGTGGAAGAAACCCCGACCGTTCTCTCACTTCCACAACAGCGTCATTTGAATATCTGCTGTGGTTTGTGTGGGTGAGGTGGGGGACACTGTGGTAGTTCCCATCTGTCATCTGGTGTCTTTTATTCTACCAAAACACACATACACAATTACATTATCTGCCCTTGTTCTTTATACTGCTAGACCGGTGGTTCCCAACCTATTTTTCTTGAGGACTCCCTTCATCCAAATACTAAAAGCTGTGGACCTCCTTCCCCAGCCTGTACTGATGGTTTTATGCTTTCATTTGTGAAATTCTCCCCATAAATGTAATTACTTATTATTTTTCATTGTTTTTAGGTTTATTTGATCTTTTTACTTTTTAACTTTTTATTTAAACCCTGGTATTTTCTAGTGTTTTTTTCTCATTGGGATCCTCCATGCCAGGGGCTATGCCTGCTTGGTCTGGAGGAATGCTGCTGCAGGGATCAGCCTTGTCTGGGTGGTTGGTGGGGTCCTGCTCTGCAGCCTAGTGGTCATGGTGTGGGACCCAGTCAGCTGTGATCTGGGTGGTTGCTGTGGCGGCGGTTTCTGTGTGCTTTCTGTTTAAATGTGTGAGAGATAATGAATGATTAGATGTGTGTTTTTAATTTTGTTAGCTCAAATATTTGGGTATGTGGAGGCTTATTTTTAACTTTAAATTTGATTTGAATTAATTTACTTTGATATTTAATTGTTGCTGTTATTATGTAAAACACTTTGTGCTGCTTTTGATATGAAAAGTGCTATACAAATAAAATTTGATTGGAAAAGTAATGTATTCTGGCAAAGTTAAATTGTCAACTACTGGCCTTGTTTTTTATTTATTATTTTAATAGAGACAAATCATCTGCTCTGTGGTGTTTCTTAGACATGTTACATTAATTAAATGTTGCAGGCAAAATCAAGCTCCACCAGCTCACTGACCTCACTAAACCACAGGACATGGACAATAAAAGGCTGGATGCACAAGTTGTAGCCTTATAGATGCCTTTTTGTTTTTTCATTATATTTGACTAAGGATACATGTGTTTTTTCTTGCTTATCAGAAGACATCCTACCCAGATATCCAAACCAGCTCAACTGGATCCCTACATTCTTATTCTTTTGGTCCCAACCAACAGTTTGTGACCATAGGTGAGGATTAGAATGTAAAGAAACTTGTCAATCAAAAGCTTCACTTTTTGACTCTGCTCACTCATCATCATAACAGACAGGCACTGCACCAAGTCCACCTGTCAATCTCCCACTACTCCTACCCCTTCCTCCTCCAGGCACTCAAACTCCTCTTTCTTGACTCATTCCCAACCCGGAGTGGGCAATGTGGCCTCAGACTTGGGGATACAAATTCTATTCCTATCTGCTTCACATTTGGCTGCAACTTGCCCATTGGCTGCTGGAAGTCTGTGCTTTATGAAGCCAATAGGACCACATCATCTGTAATGATCAAAGATATAATTAAAAGCTGACTGATCTAGAAACTTTCCACCACATCTGAACCCATAAATCCTCTCCATAAAGGTTACGAACAAAATCTTTTACAAAGATAGACATTTGTGGAAATAACAAGCAGGAATGGAAATCTGTGTTTTCTCTTTGAAGTTGTCATATCATAAATGGAAAGATGCATTAGCTGATTTCTAGTTTTGTTGAATGACATTGCAGATAAGACTGATAGCAGGAATGATGTGTCACATTCTGGAGAGGTGAAACAATGAAGAAGTCAAATCATATTATCTATGAGCAAGTTTACTCCTTCTGTCAGATCCTTTCATTTTCCGCTTTCATGTAATATTTTTTTAACCATGCTTTTTTCTTTGTGTGATTAACAAGGTTGTATATTAATCTTGTAATGTGTGTATCAGTTTTGTTCCGTTCTGTTAAGGCTTTTAACATCAAACTCACAAAACAACTCCCTACTGATTTGAATCTATTTAAGTCTTTGTACTTATGAGATGGCACAGTATGGTGGTATGCTATGTTTTGTCCTCTGTTTTTGAGCTTTCAGGCACACTGTTCAGCTGTAACCCCTGCTGCTTGCTGCTGTTTTGGTGCCAATTACTATTCCCTCTGGTCCAGGTGGGCCTGCTGTGAAAAATGCACTCCATATCCTCACGATACTCTTCATTTTCATGATTAGATTAATGTTGCTTTGTTGCTGTTCTTCTGTATTTTGGTTGTTTTTATTTTTTTTTATGTATTTTACAAGACTTGAGACAGCCCACTGCAACAGAAAACATATAATACATGTTTGTCCACATATACCATGGATACTTTGAGTCAGTCTATGGTTTCAAACTGTGAAATGGTAACGTATCACTTGGTGACATGATATGAATCAGGGCATGTGTATGTTGTAACATGTAGACCCAACCATTTACAGTATTTCAAACTCTGGAGGGCGGGGGGGGGGTTTCTTCTTGAGAGAACCGCCCCTACCATTATATATACCCCTTAATGTAATGGTAGGCGAAACACTGAACCATGTACTTGGATTGCCCTACCTTAGCTATTCATGGCTGAGAATGCAGTAGGAAAGTGAGGAATCATGCGTGGGTGGGAAGTAGAAAAGTGAAAGATTTGCAGAATGTGTGTCACACCTGTCTTCTTCTGCATGCTAATCCACAAACATCAGTGATTAATACCTTCTGCCATCCCTTCCTCACAAGATGTGGACAGTGGACGTAATTCAGCAAGAAAACATATGATGACATTGGATGTTGACATGTGGACGAACATATTTCACCATCTGCCTTGGAAAGATGTTGCGTGAGCACAGTTATGCATGGATAACTGTATGAGATCCCTCTGCGCACAGTCATCCAGTTACGTTTTTTTTTTTCTTTCTAAATACATTTCTCAGATACTCTTTCCAGAAGATTGTTATGGGAGTCCCCCTGAGTTTACTACATTACTTCTGCTATAACAGGTATTCCTGTGTGTGTGTGTGTGTGTGTTATAGGAGGGTTATAGGGCTGTCATGCTGCAAGGAAAGAAGTGGACCCAAAAACAGACTGAAGAGGCAGAAGGCAGATGAGTGTAATGATCCAGGGTTTAATGTGGACGACTGATAATCTTATGAAGACAGAAACACGGGAAAAACAACAAAGATCTGGCAAAGAGTAACAGAAACCAAGGGGTATAAATATTGACGATAACTAACAGGGAGCAGATGAAGCAAATGAGGTCATTAAACCAGGTGTGCTTTAACAGGAAATGACACAACATACAAAAGTGTGGCTTTACAGAATAAGACAAGAAACAAGACTTAAGGACACTAGGGAACAGAAATAAAACCGAAGTTAAAGCCCATAAACTATGACAAGGGCATGAAGAAGTTAAAGAGATAAAGTGATGCCCACTCACAGGAAGGATGTGGGAGAGAAAACGGAGACGTATGATAGCTACATAAAGCTATATATATATATATATATATATATATATATATATATATATATGCTATAGCAATTTGTTGATCTGCATTAAACCACACTTTTCATGAAGGGTAGTATAAAAATGTCATTACCACTTTTCACACATTATTTTTCTCATCTATTCTTTTTCAACTACTTTAACCTGCAGCATGTAGAACATTAAAATCCACCTTCTTCTCTAAGTCTATATACAATACTCACTTAAACGGCAGTTTAAATGCCTAAGAGCAGATCTACTTTCTTGTTGCAACAGAAATGTGTTGGTAACTGCACTTTCTTACTAGTGGTACGTGATTGTTTCATTAGATCTCCTTTCCCATGTTGTCTTGACTAGTTTTGTTTCTAGCTGCACAGAAAAATGTGGAAGAAGTTGAAATTAGTTTCCACATGGCATAATTTTATTTGCAGATGTTATATTATTTTAGCCGCCTATAGTAGGTCAGAATTTATTCGAAGGAATATAGTGGATCTGTAAACTTTGAGGTCACTTTTGAATCTGCAGAGTTGTGATGGTGTTAAACTGAATTTTACTCCTAAGAAAGGTGCCTCTGTTATTCAGTGCTTATTGATATAAGTTGATATAAAACATTACAGTTTAGCCCCATTCTAAGCATGCATGGGTACCTGTGAAAGCTACCTGTATATCTGACATGTAAAATAGAGGAAGCCTGTTTAAGTATTACTTACTGTGACTTATAAATCCTGTACTTAAATTGACTTAAGACACATTTGTCATATTCAAGTAGACACCACTTGAATAATTTAGTTTCAAATGAGCTGACAAAGTCCAGACAGTTGATAATTGATGTTGAATTAATGGTCTGTAACAGAGTTGCAGTTTTTCCTCTTTTAGAAGGAAAATAAAAGAATAGTTGAACTTTTTTCTTTGTGCAAGTTCCTGGTACAGTGATGTAATTCTACTGCAGAAAAATGCAATGGGACAGATGGCTTAATTTATAAATAACAGCTGTCAGCCTCACATATATGTTCTTCATGATTATACATTTTTACCTTGTGCATGCAACAAAGCAAACATTTTTGAAAACAGCATGGTAAAACATTACGTTAACACATTTTGATAATGACTTATGAAACATTTCAAATGAACGACCTGGATACCCTTTCAAGGCAATGCCAGTTAGCTTAAGATGAAAACAAAACAAAATTAATTTTAACACTATATGTCACCGTAGACAGCAGATCAGATTTCTGTCTGCTTTGGTGTCTCTTCTGAAAGGAATAGTAAACCTAAGGACCAACAACAACACAGCCAGAAGCAGCCCACACCTCAGATTTTTCCAAATATTTATGATAATGAAAGTAGCAGGAAAATGCTTTTACATATTGACGATGCATTTAAGGCCCAGCACTCCGAGCCTCCAGAAGTCTGTTCAGATCTTGAGGCCAATATGAACTGTCATGGCAATATTTTGCATATTAGGAAGAAAACTACAGCAAGGCGCATTCTGCATCACTGTTGTGTATTTCCATTGGATAAGACGACGTATGATAGAAGACCTAAGTTTGAATTCACTTCCACAGATTAATAAAGAACAATGTTAGATATCCCATTTCTAAAAATGACATTAGATCCTCTATGAGAGGGGATGCCTGTTATTTTCACAGTTTTTCTGAACTGAAGCTTATCTGTAACACCTTGTAACTAACAGTGTATGATGCTTTAAATAATATTGACCTGGCCCAGACCACCAGTTTTAATCATCTGCAGTTGGATGAGACTGTACGGTAACATAGTTGAGCTGTTTTGTTATTGGACTTTCTCCTGTATTATTACTGTGGGACAAAGCAGAGTCCTGCAACAACGCAACAGCATAACAGGCCAGCACTCTGTCAGAAATGCTTAACAGGCACATTCCCCTCTTTCCCCCTTGGGTTCATAGACACCTACACATGCACACACAATTGTGCATTGATCCGTTAAAGCACATGATCATGTATGTAAGCTGCAAAAGAAGCACACACAAAGACAGAGAACCTAACGAACTGTTTACAGCTCAATGGTTCAACTGAGGAAGACATTCCACTCTTCCTTACCTCATCGCTTTGCTTCCTTTTATTCTTCCTTTTCCTCCTCATCATTTTATGTATTTTTTTATATAGTCATACTGCTTGAGTTTGTCCTGAAGTCATTAACATTTTGAAGAGAGTCATCAATGCTGCCATCCTCTAAAGGACAATTAATGTGGGCTTACATAAGTGGAAAGCTTCTACATAAACAAATCAACACAGGGCTCAAAAGACATTTTGGGTGTTTAAATTTTGTCTGGTGATCTCTTTATAATAATGAAGGTTCCTAATTTTGAAATTCCCCCAATGTAAAGGTCATGACCCCTCCCCTCTGTCCCAAATATCCACATGTTGAAAATGCCAAATGACACAGTGCTCCCATGCATTCATTGGTGCATGTGTGTATATGTGAATGTTAACAATACTTACCGATAACCCACTGATTGTATTAAACCTCACAGTACATGAACAGTGATTGGTTGAATGAATAAGGTGTGGCCTACCAGGGACTTGTTTGTTTTGAACTGTGGATATATGTTTGAAAGTATTGTTGTACAGCAGAATTTGATGACCCCCATTTATTTAGTTCGGGACATGGTTTAAAAAGTCTGTGCTTTCAGGCGCAAACATTAACATTAACTTTAACAAATTATGGCCATCTCCATGTTCACATACAGACAAAATCTTGCAGACCACAAGCTCTCTTTGAGGACCCCCTTGGAAGATCAGGGACCTTAAGTTTAGTCAGTTTCTAGAGGATTACTTTGATTTTGTGTTGTACTGCCTTTTCCTGAACAGGGTTTCTGCTACATGTTAATGGTTATAGCATACTACCAAGGCAAAATAAAAGCCGCCATGTCTTCAAAATTCTAAGTTTATAAATAAATGTTATAAATGTAAATTATATGGTATGAATCAATCCACATAAACATAAAGTCTATATTGTGCACATTTACAGTTTGTATAAAAAAATGTGACATTGCTCTGCAACAAAATCTCAAATCTAAAATCTCAAAATGGTAAAAATATTATGGATTTGTTTGAATATATTGCTTAAAAACTTAGTTTAAATAAATAACATGTTTCATTTGGTATCAATGGCCAAATAATTCTACACTACAATTCTACACTAACAAAGTAACCTTGCAAACCAGTTGATGTTTATTTCTCTTAAGTGTGGAAATAGAAATTTATGTGGGTTTGCATATCAAATTAACTTTAGCTAACAAAACAAAATCAGATATCACAAGCTCTAGTGACGTTTCTGCAAAAGAACCTTATAGTACATGGTTGCCCAAAATCACTCAATGAACTATAGTATGAGTATAACTATGTACTGTATAACTTAGAGATTTTTGTTTTACCTTAGTATTATTCAAGGGTTACTAATACTGTATCTATTCAGTGTAGCACTGTGCATATTAAACTCTCACTATTAAGTCAGCCTCACAGTAAAATGTCAAATAGTCGTGAAAACCTAATCTGTTAATTTCTTTGTGACTTTGATATGACAAACTGCTGCTTACTATACACTGTCTGAAACTTCAAAAGAAAAAAAAAATGTTTAGAAGGCTGGATTTCTGCTAGAAGTTAAAGCCAATAGGACATTGGAAGTGCTATTCTGCTCATCTTTCTTTTTATTTCCATTACATTTTCTTATTTTGTGCTCACTTGTATTTGCTCACTTTTTTTTTTTGGATTCTTTCTCATGTGTAACCCTTCTAAAGGTTTGCATAGATGTAGATGTACTTCCACTTATTTAGTTGCACTATTTCAACAGTGTGTGCCGATGCATGCGCACACACACCCTGCTCTGTATCGTGATCTCGAGGGGCGGTTTGTTATGCGAGTTGTTGTGTGTTCCAGTCAAGCAGAGTTTATCCAGGTCAGTAACTTGATCTGATTAAGTCAGTTTAACAGTTGCCCGAAGGTCTCTTCCTTTCTTTCTCATGCTTTCTCTGCCTCTCACATCTCACCTCGACCTTTTTCCTTCTTTTCCCCTTCATTTCCTGGCTTCTCTTGTTTTGTCCCTCTTCTTCTTTTTGTCATGCACCATCTTTTAGTTACTCTTGAAATGGTGGTTGATTCCTCCCTCTCTGTATCTCTGCCTCTGATTTGGTCGTACTTTGTCAGTTCCAGTAATTTAATTTCGATAATGGGAGCAAGATGAATGTCACAGAGATTAGGATTCTTCACACAGAAGTTTACCAATCAGTTTACGTCAGTCAGCTTTTTACTGCAGGTTTAATTAAGTCAATGGTAGCTGCAGAAATAGAAATATCGTGTTTTTCCTTTGCTGCTGCTGTTTTCTTTCATTTCTTGTTTTCCTTTTTTTTCCTGGTTTCTACTTCTTATGTTGCTCAACCCTTTTCACATTGGTATTTTCCATCAATCTTAATGTTTATCATTTGCTTTCCTTTCAATCTTTCTCTCTTTTAACCCATACTTCTTTCCTTTATTTACTTCTCTGTATCTTTACAATTTTCCTTTCCTTTCTTTCCCTGTTTTAGCCTTTTTTCTCCCTTGTCCTCATGCAACTTTGTTTCTTCAACCCTCGCACCCATCTTTCCCTTCCTAGAATACAAGAAGAATACAAACTTCAAGGTTCCCATGGGCCGAAAGTTGAATGCCCAAACTGAGGTTGAGTGAGCTGTTGGCAGGGTGGAATACTATACAGAGATATTGTTGGTAGGGTCCAGGCAGGGATAGTAGGACTAGGGTGGGGAGAGCTGCCTTGCTTCTGTTCCAAAGGTAGCCACAAGGAGAGGAAGGAGATGGTGGAGATGGTGAGGATGAAGGAAGCCCTGCACAAGATCAAGGCTGTGTTGCAGGGCCGACAAGGAAGCCGGACAACTTGGGAGGGAATTGTCAACTGGAACTAGGGCTGGCCAATTAATCGAATTTTAATCGCAATTACGATCTGGGTTTTGAACGATCATAAAAATGAAATGGTCCGATTATTTTTTGTCCTTCGATTTGTGCTGTTTTCAAATCGAACACAGCTGTCATTGCAGCGCTTTGCTGCAGACTCCTCCCACAACCGCTTTAGTTTTATTCAGAACGAGTTGCAGACACCTGGACACACGGGAGGCGGCGTCGCTCCTTCTCCATCATTTTCTATGTAAACTTGCGCGAGGAAGTGAAAATCGCTGCCCTCGTCCAGCCAAGCGACAGGCGACAGTCGTGCATGTAAAATGTTGTGTTCGTGCACGCAGACGTGCACACGGGGGCTTGCGACGCAACACAAAAAAATAGAAAAATGTTCAATTTTTGTGAGTCGCAACTAAATAATCCACCAGCTCCCAAAGTTATAAACAAACAGAACTTTTTTCTCAATTAACACAGTGAACAATCCGGGATTTAAGAAACTCATCAACACAAACGGCATCACTGCCATCTCAATACCATTTTAGTGAACTGTCTCTTTCTTCCCTGTACAATGAGTGTAGTGAGGGTGTGTGAAAGACGTGGTGACAGTCCAATGTTTCGCCACCGCTACGGACCTGTGGTAAAGCCGCACCAGAGCCGTATAGAAATGTCGCGCTACATTTTATTGACGCGGATTTCAACATGAAAACGAAATGTCTCCAGACTATTTTTTTTCCAGATCACACCAGAGGGAACATAGCTGTTGGTCTGAGACAAACAATAGCTATGGGGACCTGGTGGAAAAAAACTAGTCGGCATTACAACAGTGAACTGAACACTTCAAATGTCACCCCCCCAGCCTCTTATCTATAATCGTGTTAGATAATCAAGATCTCAATTTCAATCAAAATAATCGTGATTATCATTTTTCCCATAATCGAGCAGCCCTAACTTGAACATCAGTTAGTCAGACCTGTGGAAGATTCCACAAGCAAGGCTCAGTTTCCTCATTCATGCAACCTATGACACACTTCCCTGTCCCCGTAACCTCCACCAAATCCTGTTGCCTCTGCAATGCCCACAGCGCCAGCCTCCAGCATATTCTCTCTGGCTGTAAAATCAAGCTCTCTTGGGGGTGATACAGTTTGTGCCATGAGCAAGTTCTGAGAAAGCTAGCTGAGGTGCTAGAGAGGCATCAACAAGACAATGCTGGTGGTGACAAAAAAAAAAAAAAAAAAGAAGTCACCACCAGCAGAGAGCCACACCAACTTTGTTGCAGAAGGTGAGGAGCAAATACAAACACCTCGCCCCATTTCTCCTGACCAGAGTGGGACATGAGGGTTGACCTCGACAGACAACTCTAGTTCCCTACAGAGACCACTACCACATCCCTCCTTCCTGACATTGTTGTTTGGTCCACCAACACAAGGTCTGCACACCTCATTGAACTTTCAATCCCACATGAGGAAGGGATAGAGGCAACCTCTGAGCACAAAAAGGCAAAATATGCCTACCTGGCTGCCGAGTGTCAGGGGGTAGGCTGGAAGACCACCATCTTCCCTGTTGAGGTGGGATGCTGAGGCTTCGGGGCTGTCAACCATATCCCTTTGAGGGACGCAGGGATGACTGGAGGGAAGCTGAAGAAAGCTGTGAAGGAACAGGCAGAGGAGGCAGAAAAAAGCAGCCTTTGGCTCTGGCTGAGGAGGAAAGACAGGTGCTAGGAAAAGAAGAACTAACCTCAACAAAAGCTGCAAGGGGTATCACCTATCAGAGGCAGGGAGTAAAAGGGAAATGTCTCTGCCACTGTCCCGCCACCAGGAGATGTTCCACAATTAAATGGGAGAAACACTGAAGAATGGTGGTTCCTGGCTGACAACCCTGTAGCTGATGACCCTGCAGCTAACCCTATGGGCACTGAAAGAGGTGGCACAGGCAGAGATGCCTAGCAGGTTTTCCACCTACCTGTACGTTAACTGACATCATCATGCTGAACTTTGCTGATGAACTTTTTTTTAAAAACTTATTTATTTATTTTGCTTTTTTTTCTTAGCTTCTCTTTAATTTTCTGAGGCATTCCTAGCATCCCCTGACCCCCACTTTGAAAACCACAGGTCTAGGGGACATGGTTTAATTGGTTTAATGGGACTAAAAAAAATATTAAATTTGGTTTGGTTTCACACCACTTTACTCAAGTGAACCAAATAGCTTGTACAGCATCATGCAGTTACAACTACTGCTTGCTAGGGATAATATTCTACAAAATGACCTCTGACCAAGACGAAAGAAGAAAATCTGGTTGATCGATTGGCCAGGACCAAAAACAACTTGTTTACTGCAAGCAGAAAATGGAGCAAAAAATAAATTGATTTTCTCAGTCTTGGGGTCTCTATTTTTATTTTGCAGGTCTGAACTGAATGTGGTTTTTAAAAGAACTTGCCCTGTGTCAGCAGCAGGAGAGGCAGCAAACGATCCAGCACGTTGTGTTTTGACACCTATATCACTTTGGCTCACTGGATGGTCCATTTGCTTTCACACTGCCAGCTAACTGCATGTGGCTTCATTTGCAAGTGAACCAAAATCCCTGGTTTTCAAGCACACTAGTTTGCTTGTGTGGTCTGCACCAGTGTGTGAATGCATGTTTACATTACTCTCAACAAACCGTGCTATTGGTAGAAGCAAACCAGGGTTTGTTTAAAGCGGACCAGAGAGGGCCAGTGTGAGCTGACCAAACAGGGTACCCAAACATTAAATATGGCATTGTTTTATTTTCCATTACTTAGATACAGAGAGAGGCTCTAACTCATAACAGACATGTCTAATCCTGACTTACAAGTTGTTATTCACTTAATAAATCACAATAAAGCTTTCTGCCTGTTGTTCCTTCATCTCTGCCTCTAAATCATCTCCCTTTTAGTAGCTGTCTTGCACATCTCGGTTACCATAGCATCTGTAGAAATGGCATCCACTTTATGATTCACAAAGTGGATGCCATGCCAGAGTTTTGATTGTTTTAATTGTTTCAAGTGTAATCAAATGAGGCAGTTTAATTGAATATGATCAAGCTACTTAACTTAGAAATTTGTCTTTTCTTTTCTTTTTTTTGGCCAAAAATGTTAAAAAAAAATACTGCATGACCAAGTGGTCATAATCTGACAAAATTCTAATCCATACTATGGTCCATGACATTTGGGTAATGTATTATAAGACTTTTTTATTTTCATTTAAGAAAAGACAAGTTAAATACAGATATGTCATTATTTT
The DNA here is from genome assembly GCF_017639745.1 of Melanotaenia boesemani. NCBI lineage: Eukaryota > Metazoa > Chordata > Actinopteri > Atheriniformes > Melanotaeniidae > Melanotaenia > Melanotaenia boesemani. The sequence goes on along the minus strand of NC_055684.1, from coordinate 17,052,883 downwards.
TATGGAGATTCACAAATCTTTTCAACTCTGACAATGTTATTGTTTTTTGTGTTTGGAGCTGTTTTTTGTTCACTAAATGAGTTAAAAAAAAAAAAAAGATTAATCTTAATCAAATTTCATTACAGTGATTTTACAAATGTTATTGACTGACTGCAACAGGACTTAAGTGGTCAGACTGACTCAACATTTAGATAGTGGGATGGGATGCAGAACCAGAAAGAAGCCATATAAACTCTTCCTGTCTCACTGTCAACATAAACATACTGAAACATATTGAGACACAAACACACAACAATATACACTGACTGGACCACACATGGAAGTACATACCAACATAAATACAGCCTAATTAACTCCCCCTATCAGTTGGCACCAACAAAATGCCACATAAACACATATAGCCTTTGGGTAAGAAGAGTACAGTGAGCCTGTGGGGTGGAGGGATTATTTTTTTCTTTTTTTATTTCCTGTCCATCAGAATTTCTTCTTGTTAATCCAGATTAATCCCAACTAATGCTTCTTTTGTCCAAAGACACGTCACCAGCAGGCCTCCTTTTCCTCATGCTTGATTTCAAACAAATCAATTACTGCTGGATAAGGCGGCTATATGCTGGGGATGGGTGGCTACAGCTGCTGAAGGGCTGTTGAGTCTACCACGCAGTCATGTTTTTAAGGAGAAGATAATTAATCATGCTTGAAATTCATGAAACTACACAAGCTATATGTTAAAGCCATTGTATATACAGTACACATACATGCTCTCCACAGCAGATTGAGTCATAGTCTTTAAACAGCTGACATGCTCTTTCTCTAACACAGAGAACATTAAGCTGCTGTCACTGATGTCTACGTTCTCTCTCACTCCATATGGACTCGCTGTGACACTACATTTCGTGCATAATTCCCTGCCATCAATTAACAGAGCCTCTTAGTCCCTCATAGTGAGATTTATCAAAGCCAGCTCCACCCAGGATTACTAGTCCTTTCTGTACACTCCACAGGAAGTAATCATGGTCCCACTCTAATCTTGTACTTTAATCTTGTAGTTAATTACTAAAATGAGTTGATATTCTTGGTTTTGTAACTGTGGAGATATACAGGAAATGTGTAGAAATTATTCTACTGTATGTGTAAGTGTGTCTTTCCTGTTGTTATGGTGTACAGTAGTAAAAACTGTGCTTGGACGTCTGAGTCACATTTACTGACAAAAACACATTTTCTTTGCCTTCACACAGCCTGCTGGTTATACCTGTTAAGTTTTGTATGCAGTGTGTGGTTTCTTTTGTCACAGAATAGCATTTACACCACTGTAAGTATTTGCAACACAAAGGTTATTTTGTGTAGCAAGCCTAGTAATTTCATATGTGAGAAACAAAAATCTGTACACAGATGCAAAGTTGTAATAAACAAGTATTTATTGCTGCAAGGTAGTTCAACAAAGGTTGAACTAACAAAAAATAAATAAATAAATAATAAACAAGCAGAATACAGTGAAACTACTCTGCTTCTCGCTTCTGGTTAGGGGCTCTTGAAACATTTGCTTGCCTCTTCCTTGTCCTGAAAGACCCCCATCACCTAATAGGCCTCCTCATGCTATTCTTCCTCAGCTTTCTTACTTTTGCATCTTTTTACCTAATGTTTGTATAACATTCACCTAAGACTTTTTTTTCTGATACATGATTGAACTGATTTTACATTTGAGCTTGCACAGGTACGAAATGAGTGAGAGCGATTGATAATCCAGGTGTTGCATTTTGAAAGCCTGTGCTCACAGGTAAACAAAGTCTGCGAAATGATGGAGTTTGTGTTAGAGATTAGTAAAACTGTGGCTTACGATGATATTTGAGTGAGAACAATAAAATTGTGCTAGAATGCCCTTTTGGACAGAACTCTAAAGCCCTACTGTAGTTTGTTTGCTAGGAAAGTCTGGTTTATTTGTGAATTTACAATCAAATACAGATGCACATCAAAGAAGTGAACTCTGGTCCTCCTAAAAAATGTAGGTCTCTGTTCACTTCAAGTGAATTAAATGCAGGAAGTGGACTACAATGCAAGGCATTGTGGGTAAACACAACCAATGGAAATGGAAGTTGCCCTGCATTAACCAACAGATGATTAGGTTTTCTTGTTCATTGTTTGTCTTGGCTTCTCCAGCAGTAAATGTAAATTATGCAGTGCCTCCTCTGACGAGGAGTAGAATACTACATTTAAAAGGTTTGGTTTTATTTGACATGTGAAAGGAAAGTCGGACTGGCTAAATATTTCATCCTCAGTTGAATCGAGTTTAGCAAGATTATTATGGGTGAAAACCATAATAGAATTTAGTACTTTTGGAATAATGTTTTTGATAAATTAGCTTATTTTTTGTCAGGATTGTTTGTAACACACAATTTTTTTTTTGTGAATACAATTAAAAAATACTTTAATAGAGAATGGTCAAAGAAAGACATATAGGTTACCTATAAACTCTAAATAATTGGTCTTGGTAAAGCAAATAATAAATATGCTACAAGAATCTAAAGAATGGTGGCAGAATGTGGCAGAATGATGCAACACATGGGCTAGTTGGTTCATTTTTTAAATATGAGTAAAGTGCTTAACAGACAATATAGGATATAGATCAGATGAAGCTTCCGTGCTTATTTGCTCCAAGTTGTCCTAAGGAAACAGTTTATGGCTTCTCTCAATAAATAAATCAAAGTAGATGGTTTAGTTAATTATACAGGCTTGCAGGCTATATTAATTTATACACGCAACTTCACAAGTTACAGGAAGCTGTGAGGAAGACCGATTAGAATAATTAAATCATCCCTGTTAAAAGCTGTTTTCAAGGAAAAAAGTATTTGAAAATTAGACTTTGTTTATATTTGTTGTTTATCTGCATGGCTGTTGGCATGACCAGAACTTTATCCCAACAGATAAATAAAGTAATCTACAAGCAGAAATCTTGAAAATACAGTTAGTATTTGGGTTGTCGCTAACTCTAAATGGAGTCGGGGGTAGAATCAGGCTTTTACAGATCACAATAGAGCCTGCTGCTTTCTTTGTGGCGTCCCAAGGCCTCTATCTGCTAATGCACTTATGCAACTGTAGGGCTTTGACTCATCCTGCAGCACATCTCTTTTACCTGTTTATTCCGTCTCCTTTTATACCCTCAGATATTACAGACAAATCAATTGTCAAACTTAGAGAAGTACTCTAGGTGACCTAAGAAGGGTGCAATTCCTACTCAGCTAAAAGATCTTAACAATAAATCCAACTATATTGCTTTCCTTCTCACAGAGATGCTGAAGGTTGTTCCCCTTGCATAAGAATTTGCTGTACAGGACTGAGCTTATGCAAGAGAGGGCTTCACTCTGACCCAAATGGAAAAGACAAAGCTTCCAGTTGCTCTGCCATGGGTTACAGTAGCTAGCAAATTTAGAAACTGATGAATGATTTAATACAACACCCGAGGCAACCAGCTGAACTAAACAGTTAGGACGGGAGATTAGGCTCCGTCTGTGACTTTTTGTAAGAAAACCACATAGTAAAATCCTACTATTTGGGCATTTCTAAAGGGAACTACAAAGAAATATTCACTCACAGTTATTTCACTCTCTTACAGGAATCTATTGTAGAATATAATGTTAGTATTTTTATGCTGAATATATCTAAGTACTGGTGTGAAGTACTTGTAATTTGTTGCAATCTTGTATCTTTTTGTTTTATTTTTTAATGTTATTTCTTACTAATTTTACAACTAAAAAAGAAAAAAAAACTGTGAATAAAAAAATGTAATTAAACGTACGTTTCTTTCTTCTTCTTTTAAAGAGAGATTTTGAAAAGTACTTGTGAGTAGTCATAATATTGTCTGCCACAGCAGACAGCTGTCTAGTCCTGAGTGCTCTCACCATACAGTGCTCTTAGTTTCAAGAAACACAAACACTACCCATAAAAAGGACACTAAGAGCACAGTTTTTACCATCTAAAACAATTCAAGTCTAAATTTTTGTGCAAAAACAATTTGCACAAGAGCTATAGTTTTACACTTTTTAATCTGCATAATTTCTGCATCAGATAACTGTCCATTTGAAGGATGGTAGAGTGACTCTGTTTCTGTCATGTCAGTCATGTATAAATTCTGAAAAAGATCACAAGTCATCTCCTTCCAGGCTAATTTAGAAACTGCTCATTACCGAAGTTAGCATCTACTGCAGCGTGAATGGTGTACATGGTTAGCACCAGTTCTGATACTTGAATCAGAACAATAATGACTTGATTATTTTTCCATCAGGTCAGTAGAGAAATCAATAATTTGTCTTCTGAGCTGCGTCTCAGGTTTATGACCTGAGGCCAGTTTCTATGAATACTATAACTTTATACTTTGATGTACACTATTAACGGAAAATAAGTTAAATGTAACTGGGTGAAGATGGACAATAGATAAAAATATGTAGCAATTTAGGTGCGGAGAGGTTCTGTGAAGCAGTCTTTCATGTCACAGTGTCCTTCAGTGGGTCCTCCAATCACCACACATGTTTTATTCAGTGCTGAGTCAGCCATCCAATAGTCAGACATCCCTATCATGGATCCAGAGGTCAGAGTGAAGTCTCATGCATTTTAATAACATACTCCTCTACTCTGTGTTATGTAGAGGGAGCTAACAGAGCCAAAAGCATGATCCATTTGAATAGAAATTTATAGTTTATTAACCACTTATCAGGTTCACTGTTTTTTTTGTGTCAACGAAGTCAAGTCACATACACATCAGTGTCATTTTTTTATATGTCCCTCAAACACAAATTACAAATTTGCCCCAAGGGGTCTTTACAAATTACATGCCACACAAGCCGGTCGGTTCTCAGGTCCTTGATTGACGTAAGGAAAACGAACAAGGAAAATCTAAAGAGACTAACAGCAACAAATGAAAGGGCTTACCTCCAGGATGGATAAAAATTTAATAGATATTGTGTGCATAAAAACAACATAGGGCAATGAGAATAACTGAGAGGTCCCAGGACCCCACCATGGATCCACCAGCAGGAACCTGGGAGATCAGACAGTCAGAGAGGAAGGGAAAGAGTTTAGTAGATTAATTGAAAATGAGAATTGTTGATAACCTGATTTATGAAAGTATATAAAATGTAAAAATGAAGAAAAAAATTACACTTGCTGGCCACTTTATTAGTTATTCCATGCTAGTACCTTGTTAAACTCCTTTTTGCCTTCAGAACTATCTTAATTCTTGGTGGCATAGATTCAACAAGGTATTGAAAACATTTCTCAGAGGTTTTGGCTCCATTGTTACGGCCCCTGCTTGTCGTAGACAGCTGTGGCCGTTTATGTTTGATTAGGGGTTGCAGAGCGCTGCCTGGAGTGGCTAAGGCCAGTGTCTTTGTCCCCGCCCCTGTTGACTGGCATTCCTCTGGACCAGTCAGGCTGCAGCTCGTAGGGACGCTCAGGCTGAAAAGGCTGCAGCCAAGGCAGGTCTAGAGGGGGAGAGCCGGAATGGCTCAGGCCGCTTTCCCTTTCATGTTGTGCACTGGGTGTGTGTTGTGCTAGTACCTTTGTCACAGTGGGTGTTTTGGTGCTAACTTTCATTTACGATTAGTTTCAGTGTTGGGCTAGGTTAGCGTTTGTTATGTTGTGACGACGGTCATTTTAGTTTATGGATCTGCTGCTTTTTATTTGGTTTTAGGTTTCACCCCGAGTTGCAGCTATGTTGTGGGTTGCACTTGGTGGATTTAGGGATATGTTTTGGTTTGTTTCTTTCTGCAGGTCCGCTGACCCCAGCACACCTTTACTTTGTGTTACAGGTTGTCATTCACTCTTTCATGGGATTTGTAAATAAATGTGCTTTAATTTTAATTCACCACCTGTCCTCACCGTGTTCTTTGTTACGCCCATATTGACATGATGGCATCACATAGTTGCTGCAGATTTGTTTGTTGGCTTCACATCCATGATGAAAATCTCTCATTCCACCACACCCCAAGGATTTTCTGTTGGATTATCTGTAGAGGCCATTAGAGTACACTGAACTCATTGTCATGTTCAAGAAACCAGTTTAAGATGATTAAAGCTTGGAGACACGGTACATTATCCTGCTGGAAGTAGCCATCAGAAGATGATGGTGACATGGCCATCCTCATAATACGTGCGTGTGTGTGTGAGTGGGCAGTAGAACATTGGCATCCATTAAAATTTCTTCAGAAATTTTCTAGCTTGTGTTATTGTTGCTTTTTTTATCTCTAACCAGTCTGCCCATTCAACCCTGACCTCTGACATCAACAAGACATTTTTGTCCAGACAGCTGCTGCTCACTGGATATTTTCTGTTTTTCTGACCATTCTCTGTAAACCCTAGAGACAGCTGTGTGTGAAAATCCCAGTACATCAGCAGTTTCTAAAAAACTCAGACCAGCCCGACTGGCACCAACAACCATGCCACGTTTCAAGCAACTTAAATCCTCTTTCATCCTCATTCTGATGCTCAGTTTGAACTTCAGCAAGTCATCTGAACCATGTCTACATGACTAAATGCACTGAGTTGCTGCCATGTGGTTAGATTAGATGGCTAATCAGATATTTGTGTTAACAAGGTGGACCTAATAAGTTAGTGTAATTTGGATTTAACTGTGAAATGCAACAATTTTTTTCTGATCAGAAAATGAGACCAGATTATTTTTAGCTTTATTGTCTTGATTAACTTCAACACTCATGAATTAATGAATTAATGAATTAATGGAAATAACTGGGCAGCCTGCAGCAAGAACAACAACTAACAAGAAATTTCATAACTAGTGTTGATTGAAGAACTCAATGATTTTTTGGGTGCAGTTATAAGTCACTTTGGCAATAACCAGTTACAGTATCTTCTTCTTCTGCTTTCCTCATTTTATGACAGGTAGCAACCATCATTAAAGTCCAATAAAGTTAATTCTTTTTCAGATAAATACTAGTGCTGGATTATATGAGATGTTATCATGTGCATACCATAATGACCACACAGTTGAAAAAGATTCTGTTATTTCCAACAACAATACATAATTCATGCATAGTTGCTGGTTAGCCAGGTATGAAATTTGCTGGGGCACCACCATCTTCCTTAGAAATGAGATATTTAATTAATCTGAATAAGAGGGAACTCTGATGGATTGTCAGGTCTTGTGAAATTAAGCAATCAATTGTGAATCAAGCCAACAAGTCAAAAATTCAGAGACTCCAAGAATTTAATATTTCAAATGTTCAGGTTGTGGCCTTTTTTCTTATTTCTTTTTTCACCCCAATAAAATAAATAAATACATAAACAAGCTTTATTTAGCCTGAAAAGTAACTAATTTTGATTTTGTATTCAATATTGAATGTAAAAAGAACCTTGGAAACTTGGTATTTGTCCAGGTATTAGGACAAAAAGTCTTTGCTGTAAGACAGCTGTACAAACAAGTCATCTGAATGTTTGTGTGAGGCCAGGACAGTGTCAGTCTGATGGAGAGATTGAAGCAAAAAGGACTGTTCCTTTGCTCTGCCAAAAGGTAAAATTGTAATTGCAAAAAGTCGGTGAACTGAATACTGAATATAGAAAGAATAAGGGCATTTAGTATTCCTTAGCTGATATCTTGGATTTAAATAATGCCACAATACTTTTTCATTAAGTATTCTAGGCATTCCCATATGCTAAACATCCCCTTGATGTATTTTCTAATTAAATAAATGCACATTAATGCCAAATACCAAACTGTTTGCAGCACTTGCAGACAGGGTTCATTCATGTGGTGAAAATGATAAACTCCCGGAATGTTTTTTTTTTTAATAATTTAGGCTGTTTGTGACATAAATGACTTAGAAAACAACATATGTGCATACTATTAGAAATAAAACATTTATGTCAAATCAGAGAAGCAAGCACCGAATTTATAGACTCTTCTGGTTGAAGAGTACATTTCTTATGAGCCCAACACTATCACGCATATAAATTGTCATCCGCTCTTTGTCAGTCCCGTCTTTGTTTTGAGAAATAATGAGCTGGAGGTTGCCACAATCAGCTTTGTTGAAGGTTCCCCTGAAGTGCAGTCGTAAACCATCCCAGGCTTCTTTTACTGTGGAAAAACAAAGCAAAACACAAAAAAAGCCAAAAAATAAAATAAAATATGCTTCTCCCCAGTGTTGTTGTAGTAATAGCCAGCTCAGCGAAGAACTGATGGGTGTACAAAGAAATAAAATAGTCTCCAGCCTTGAAATAAATGAATCAGACAATGCTTAAGGTAGTCTGAGTTCATTCATTCTCTGTACCTCTTAGTCCATTATGGGTCACAGGTAAGCTGGAGCCTATCCCAGCATTAGCAGGTGAGAGGTAGGGTACACCCTGGACAGGTCACCAGTCCATTGCAGGGCCAACACATAGGGGACAAACAATCATTCACACTTAGACACACTCCTAGGAAGAATTTAGAGTCACTAATTAACCTAATGTGCATATCTTTGGATGGTGGGAGGAAGCCGGAGAACCCCGAGAGAACATGTAAACTCCACACAGAAAGGCCACGGCCCCTCAAGGTTTGTAGTCTGAGTTGTCTCATTTAAATAAACAAACACATAAATAAAATATTGTCATATATTTCACACACGTTTTGTTGCAAACATCTGATGCCCAGTTAGGATGCAGAGTTAAAGGCTCATTAACTTAAATACCACAGAGAGCCATGAGCCAAGGATAGAGCTCTGTGGCATCACTAAACATTGGCATCACCTGTCATCTAAAACCAGATGACAGCTTCCTTTAATGCCTTTAATTTAGCCCCATTTATCTCTTTTACTTTCTTTATGGCTTTCTGCAGCAGCCAGTTCGTCCATTTCCTCTCCCACAGCCTGCATTTATTTTTGTCTGTCTGCCCCTGTTCCTCTCTGTCTCACTCTCTCCCTCTCATGTGGGCTGAAGCAGAACTAAAAAATTACATCCTCTAACTTTTATTTCCCAAATTGGACTTTGTTTAAGGATATTGGTATGGCTTTTTGCTTCCCCTTTTTTTTCAGCTGGCAAAATTTCATTAGGTTGGTTCTTGCCATCAAAGTGCGTGTGAATTGGGATTGACCTCATGCACTCTTGTCTTTGTCTGGCAGCAAGATTATGAAGCCATTTCATATTTCAATTTCACTCATCAAATCCCCTGCTCTCAGCTGGATGAAGCTTTGTCTTCCTTTAGCACACATGCAAACACGCACTCCCCCACACACATTGCATCTACTGTATGAATCTGCAGTGTTGTGGGCACACACTGTAACAGCAGGCAGATCCATTCAAGTGACCTCTGTTGAACTGCATCTAGCATCAAAATGAATTTCGGTTCATGTCATGTTATATGTATTTCTCAATGTACAAGTTGTAGAAAAGGAATATTTGATCTACTAGTAAATAATGTGATTATAAAAGTATGTGGAATTTGTAATTCTTATATACAGGCCTTAACAACTAAACTTTGAAATCTCAATTATGAGAAAAGCACATTCCTGTCTAAATTCTTGTGTCAACAATGCCTACTTAAAAAACAGTTGCCCCCCCCCCCCCCCCCCCCCCCCAAAAAAACAAAACAAATTCCACACTATTTTCCATGGTTTTAAATCAAATGGTCTGTACTTATCAATCAATCAAATACACTTTAAAGTAACATCAATGCATGTCTGACATTTGTAACAAGCCACTTTTATAAGTAAGTTGAAAATTCGGCAGGTTATTGTAAATGGAGACCTGCTGCCTTTAAAGGTCCCATATGAAATATTTTTTCAACAATTTCATATGGGTATCAGAGGTCCAACAACTCTGCTTTCAAAGTGTATTACCCCAAATTCAGCCTTGATCCTTAATTTCAGCCAATGCAAATGTGGCTCCAGTGAGCTCTAATGAGAATGGGCTGTTTCTGTATCTGAACCTCAAAACATTCATAAATGGTGCCTGTCCACGCCCCTCTCTGGGAGAGGATCTGGCTTTCGCTGGCGTCGGTTGGTGATTTTAAAGGGCAGGCTCAGCTAGCCGGGGGGTGAAGTCAGTGACAGTATCCTCTACTGGGGGCAGTGGTTACTTTGTGAGGTCACAAAGGGAAAGCTCTTAGACTCACCCAGCTAAGCACACATTCGCTAAAAAGTGGAGCAAGCAAGTGAGAGAGGCGTGTTATGCCACGAAGAGCATGTCTGCTGAGAATTCAGAGCCTCAAATATGTTTACATCGGATATGCGTTGTGTCTTATTCCTCACTCTCACTTATTATTAACCACTCTTTCACAGCTGGTGAGAGTGAGCGAGGGGGCGAGGAGGCAGCCGCAACAAGGACAGAAAAACTGGGTGTTTGTGCAAAAATGGAGAAAAATGCGAGAAAATGCAAATTACTCTCTCGCTTTATTTTCTTGAATGGGCTTTGCACCTGTGGAGGATGCAAAGTCCATCAAACTTTTCCCAGTGAGAGAGTTCAACACTTTAATAAGACGAGGTGAAGACGAGGTAGGCTACATGTTTAAATTAAACACCGTGTGACTGCTACAGTCAGCTGTGGAGTCCAGCTTCTGAAATGTCCGAAGAAGTGAATAAAGATGGTTTTACTGGTGGAGTGGAGTCGCCCTAAATATTTTTCAAGTTCAGATCTCAGATAATTGATGTTAAAAAAAACATACGGAGGATATTTTAAACTTTAATACAACTCCAAAATTCCTAGAATGATGGTATTTTTGGCTTGTTCAGCTGGATTTCAGCATCTTCACCTCCCTGGGCAAGTTTAAAAAGCAGGATTTATGTCTCAGGTGGTTTAAAACTACATATTGTCTGATATTTGTTCTCTGGTGGTTGAAGTGTGTGCACCTGCACATGCATGCACGTGTCTGTGTATGTAGCATCAGGGTGAAACTCTGCTGTGTGCAGTACAGAAAGCATGTAGAAGGAAATGAGGTGATGTGGTATAAATAAATAACGTCAGACTGTTTAGTTTACTAGACTTTGCTAAGTATAAATTATACAAAACACATCAACTTTGCGTCATTGTTAGAATATAGAACTGTTCATCTGTAGATGTCATGGGATAATCCTCCAGCTCATATAGAAAATATATTTCTGACTGAAAACTGAACACATCCTGGAATTTAAAAGATTAAATCACAAACCAAACTGTAACACAATGAAATGTATGAATAGTTTGAAAAGAGTAGTGTAACACATCAGGCTGACTGTAATATGTCAAATCTTCTTAGTGTCATTTGTAAAGAGTGTGATTGTCTATTCTGTGTAAAGCCTTCTTACAGTGTAGGCATGCTGTGCAGGCCTTTATTGTGTGGTGGTGGTAATGTGGATGTATAACAGATTGATAGAACAAACTGCTGAGGGCTTATAGTCGCACAGCCTTATGTCCCCTAACCCACTTTTTACACTCACACAGTCACACACAGATTAGCGTGTTTCTGAGCTTTAGAAATAATGACCAGTCTTATGGGAGGGAGGGGCGGAGAACTGTGAGGAAATTCATTTACAGCTGCAAAGGATGGAGGAATGAAAAGAGACAAATTTACACCTCAGGTCCCCTTAGTGTTTTTATTTTTCTGGTTTAGTGGTTTCATGATGGTTTTGGTTTATCTGAGATTTCTTACACTGTTTTCCTGTTACTTCGTCTCTTCTCTTCTCTTCTCTTTTCTCTTCTCTTCTCTTCTCTTCTCTTCTCTTCTCTTCTCTTCTCTTCTTTAAAACATGATGTTGTTTGGAATTTCCTCCACATAGTTTAGCAGTTTTTTTGTCCAAGCACAATACAATACGTTTCTATTATGATCATCATGTTAGCTTCTTCAATGACCTTTCCATTTCTTTAACTTTTCATAAATTTCTTTCCCACATGCTACAGATCCACTTGGTTCGGTATTGCAAATGATTCTTGTATCTTGGTAACTGTACAGGTTAGATTGTCATTTACAGCTTCTAATGTTAAACAACAGCTTTTGCAACAACAGTAATAAAAGACGTGTAGGAAAAAACTTAGTTTTTATTGCATGAAGGTGAAGTTTCCCATTCATCTCAGAGTTGTAATGTTTTCGCAGTCACTATTTAAGGTGTCTCCTATGCAAGTACAAGTTGTCAGCTCAATGATTGATGGTGTGGAGTTCTCATTAAAACATTTGCTGGAAATGTGTGATTATCACTTAAAAAGTCAACGCAAATGCATGACAAAACTAAACAAGTCAAGGTATGTTTATCAGGAATCAACATATAAAGGTAATTTAAATGATTCTAATTGACAGTTTTAAAAGTGAGGTTAATGTTTTTAACAAGTTAAAGGTTTTCTCAGTTGTTAAACCACTAAACCCCATTCTCTGAACCAAATTCTTTTGGCCAAACCTTAAACACTGTTCAGATACTTAGGCACAATTTCCAATACTCATCTGCTCTTTTTTGCAAAACAATAAACACATTCTCAGTCACTAAACACTACAGCAAAGAAAACTGTAAACAAAGCTGTAAACACTGGCAGAAAAAGTGAACACAACACCCACATAGCTGTCATCTTCTAAACACAACAACTCAAAACTGAACCCACACATTTCTGATAGTATGATCAGACAATGGACAGAAACATACAGAAAGATAGAGAAGGAAGAGTTCATGTGAAAGGTGGTGGACTAGGAGTAAGAGGATGAGGAAGAAGCAGAGAAAGACCAAGACATACTAAATTTACAATACTGTTTGTGGAATTCCTCTGTAAGATGAAGGACTGTGTTTATCAATGCTTATATCAATGCTGATGGAATCAACAGTGTCTTTGCCAACATGTCCTCCAACACAACAGACTGAGCATGAAACAAGTGTACAAAGTTGCCTTTGAGAGCATCTCTGCAAGAGACATAGTATGTGCAAGTAAGTGTAACCTCCACACACTGATGCTTCCAGTACAATCCTATGTTCTTAGACCTGGTAAAATAAACATTCTGTATGCAGTGTCTAACAAATGCTCAGAGGTTAAAATATAGGTTTTACTTGCTGTATTTATGATCTGAACACATTGTCGATTTTGATGGAAAAGTCTGGAGTTTTTTTTTTTTTTTTTTAATGTAGTTTGAATTTTTAGATTTGTGTTTAAGGTTTTGAGAAAATGGGTGAAAGTTTTAAGAAATGTGTCTTAGCATTGTGGAATACTGTAAAGCAACACTACTGAAGTTTGGTAGATTTCTGCAGTTTGGCGCCCCCTAATGACGGTAATTCTGCATCCATCTTGCATTCAGTCTCTTCTCATCTCTGAGCTCTCTCCAGTCAGTAAGAGTCAGTCTCATGTTGACGTTTGTCTTATCTCTTGCTCTGTCACTTTTTCTCTTTTCTTTGCTTCCTCATAATCAGCCATGGTGTGCATTCAAAACAGTCAGTGTGTTGATCCAGTGGCTAGCATGTGATGCAGTGTGGTAAAGCAAAAAGCAACTGTAATGTGATGCCTTGGGCTGAGAAAAGTTGTAAAGTGCAGTTACACAGCCTTAGGGATGCTACAGGGCAACGATGGCTCCAGGAATATGCTTAATGAATGTCAGTGTACCATCAAAATAAATCAGAAACACTTAAGTTTTAAGGTCAGAGAGAGTTATGTAGTATTGCTTTAGGAGAGAAAAGGCACCCCCTTTTTAAGAGGAGAAATATTTGAAAATCATCTCCTGCAGCAGTCACACTGACTGCAGTTAGATATCAGTTATGGGGAAATTTGAAGTCGCGCATGATGCTCCTTTTCTGTAAAATCTAATTTATGGACCTTTTTGAAGCCACTCTTCATTTTAACACTGGAAGATGCCAGTAGCAAGATAGATTATTCCGTTGTTCGGAGTTTTTCTCTGCTACTTTATCCTCAGCTGCTTGAGGTCAAGGAGTTTTAACTCGCAGATTGCAAGCAGGTACTGGAAGTGAGTTTAGTATGACAACTGCTTTGTAGATTTACAGTGAAAACCATGAAAAATGTAATTAATAAAAGGTTTCCATTGCTGTAGGTCCAGGTCAGTCTGTGTAATAACAGGTTGTCAGCAAGAATGTTTTCATCTCTGGACGAGTCATGGCTTTTGGGCAGCTGTTTTGGCTGGCTGGTTGTCACTGTTTAGATGACTAAAGATTGGGCTATTTTGCCCTGCGGTGAAAAAGGGACCCATTTAACAGCAAGGGGGAGTCATAGCTGTCAGTGGTATTTTGGGCTTTTATCTGTGTCACTGCCTTGGTTGCATTTTATCCTGCTGAGTATCTTTTGTCCTTAGTTCATTAGTCTGCAAGGATTTCTTTACTTTTTTTTAAATACACAAATTATCTGAAAATGATTATGCTTGATGGATGATATGTTACAATTCTCCAGCTCAGTCCAACAACTGTAGATTAACTGTAGATTTATATGTCCAGCATATATAGATGGAGGGGAGGTCTCCCCATGCATTTTATTGTTTATAAGGGAGTTAGCTGAAAATGCACAAAAACCTCTAAAAAAGAAAAACAAACAAACAAAATACACAGACTATTTGATTTATACATAAAAAAAGAAAGTGATGGAATGAGGAGACTGATGTTTTTGCTTTCAGCTTCAAAATGAATAAAGGTGTAGGAATGACATCATATCAATAATCTGGGTGTGCATCCTCAAATTCAGTTTTTGGTGTCCATTAACACAAAGATGATATAGTAGAAAGACTCGCTGTGTTTTTTTTTGTTTTTTTTTTTTTTTTGTTTTTGTTTGTTTGTTTTTTTAAAACCATAACAAAGTAGTTTTGATTTCTAAATCTAAGCAAGTGACTTTATTGCCTAAATCCTAGCACGAAATAACATAATTTTATCAGAATTTATACCTATTTCTCTCTTTTATCATGTTTATGGGTTAAAATGACTTCTTTTCCTTTCCCTCTTTGCTTCAGCTCTCTGTACTGTATCACATATCTCCATCTGCTCGCCTTACTTCCACCCTTCTGTCAGTGACCTTTCAGCCAAATAGTTTCATCTTATACTTGTTCTGAGCTCTTCCACTTCCATGACATATCCCCTCCTTCTCTATTCTCCCCTCCTCTCTTTTCTATCCTTCCTTTCTTGTCACATTAGTCTGCATGTCTTTCCTTTTTTTTCATGCCTGAGAGGAGCTTATTTCTGCATCCTGACTGACTTCTGACACAGAGAGCAGGGAGGAGTGATGCATTTCTCTCAGTGAGAAAAGATAAAGCATGGATGGCCTTGCACAAGCTAGATGGAGGATAAATTTCTCAGATTAAAGCAGCTGCAGCTGAGGCAATGACTACTCGGCAGAACTGTTCACCCTAGAATACCTCTCATTCTTTATTTCTATCTTATTTTAACCTGCCATCCCATCCAACATATTCATATTAATATTGCCATTTCTTTGTCTAATTTATAGCTTATTTGCTTATCAGAGTTCTTAGTACAACCTTTTCTTTGCTTTATTTGTCTTATTTGCTGAATTATTCCCTCATAGTGCATATTTCATCTGATGTTCTTCCTTTCCTGATTTTCTCTCTTCTTTGCTTTAATTTTCCACTCTTTTCATGACACATCATTCCTTATATGTCCTCCCTCTCCTCATTCCATTCTCATTCCTCTCCATCACTCACTCTCTCATCCCAATGGCATCTAATTTCCCAGCGATATTGTCACTGTATATCAGGTTTCATGGGCTTATTGCTCAAGTCAACACATAAGTTTTCTCCTCCCTGTGAACTCTTTCTTTATTTCATCACCCAATCTCTGTCCCCTTGATTTTTTTTCTTCCCTCCCTGAACTTTATCCCTGATAATTCTTCCAGAGTTGAAGCTGTAACATCCATCAGACCAGTAAACATGTCTTTTCTCTTTTCAATCCAATATGCAGTCTTCCTGCACTGTCTTAAAACTTGGTTTCTTCTCCTCTGTACTAAGAATTATTATTATTATTCCATGTCTGTATGTATTTCCATCTTAACTGAGTCATAAAAATAAATGCTCTTTTACATTACAAGTTCTTCCTGAAACTAGCAGTGCCTCCTCTTTCCATCCCATCAAACCTGTTTTGACATTTGTCAATCTTTCCTCTCTTTTCCCATGTCCTGATTTTCTGATATTTCTCATCAATCCTGCTATTGAAAGTTTTGGTTTGACCATGTTTCAAAAGCTAAACAACCTTAAGGATGGTTTTGAATGAATCAGAAACTCTGTCCATCAAAACTGTTTTTTGGTGTTTGGATACATGCATAATGTGGCCCGGCCATAAAAACACCCTCAGGGCTCCCACACAGCCTAGTTTATTATTTCTTTATATGTGTGTCATTGTTTTGTCCATTTTATTCATAGCATATTTTGAGATTGCTGCAGCTTGAGGTTGTGTGTTTGCAGGGCCACAAAATACATTGAGATTATTTTTTTAAAAGGTCTTACGTTGATGCTTAGAGACAGTCGAAAACAAACATGCAAATAATAAACAAAGTCTACTTTGAGAAAGTGGAAGCTCAAATACATGTATGCTCATTGTACCTCCAAACAACAGAAGAAAGACCTAGCATAAATACAGATGGAAACACATACCTGGATGCTTTTTTTTCCCCAGTGTGTTGTTCCTTTGCACAAAAACAAATACAGACTCAGCAGTATATGCTGCTGCAGACATAGGAACCAATGCTGCTAAGATGGCGACCGACAGAGTAAAACACTGTAGTGTGCGTATACAGCTGTATTTGCATTGTGTGTTATGGGGATTTAAATCCTGGCACAAAAAGCCCATACATAAATAGTTACTTTTTAGACTGTGGACTTTATTTAAGCCTGGATTACTGTTTGTCACGAAGTGGTTATGGTTAGAGCAAGGCTTTGGAAAATGAATGCTATCTAGCATTGGTGGGTAATGGAGACAGAGCACGGCCGGGTTCTCCCTTAGAGATAACGTGAGAACCTCGGTGATCCGTAAGGGGCTCAGAGTACAGTCGCTGCTCCTCCACATCGAGAGTAGCCAGATGAGAGGTGGCTTAGACATCTGGTCAGGATGCCTTCTGGACGCCTCCCTGGTGAGGTTTCTGCACGTCCCCACTGGGAGGAGAACCTGAGGAAGACCCAGGACATCTCTTGGCTGGCCTGGAAACACCTCGGGTTCCCTCAGGATGAGCTGGCAAATGTAGCTAGGGAGAGGGAAGTCTGAGCTTCTCTGCTTGGGCAGCTACCCCCGCAACCTATCCCCGGATAAGCGGCAGAAAATGGATGGATGGATGGATGGATAGACAGTATAAAGCCAAACAAGAACACTACTTAGAGTCTGCTCTTCCTGAACACAAAGAAGATGATTACTTCTGAAATAAACTACTCAACTGTTGCGAACAGAGGAGTTGATTTACTAAAGTAGCATCTGTTTTGTTAAATGCTCAACTTATCTAATATCCGTATGTAGAGCTCCCCGTTCCAAAAAGCCTCACACTATAGCAGAAGAATTAATACTTTCCTCCACCACTGATATGGCTTTAACTGAAGTAGCAGCCAATGAACTAAAGATTATTTCTCTAGTAAAAAATACTATTTTGCAGTGCATTTCTTCAGATGTTTCATTGTAAATGTGCATGTTGTTGTGGTGGTGGGATGGGGGACCTGTGGAAAAAGTTTCCTAACCACTGCTTTAAAGTGATGGAGACACAACTGGATACAAGTGTTTGAATGTGTTTGTTATTAATCTATGTAACATTGTTTCCGCTGTGGAGCTAAGAATTTGTTTGTGCACAAAGTACTTGTAGAGAATGAAAGCTAATGGCTATATTAAAAGTTTATATGTGAGCTCTTGGAGATCCAGTTTTCTTTTAAAATTATTAGTGACTGAACATTAATAACTCACTTGTGTCTGTTTAATATTCATGAGTTTCCATGTCTCAGACAGTTCAATAAAGATGTTTGTTCAGAATAAAAAAGAAGTATGTTGGAAGTTCATCTCTTTAATATGTAATAGAGACTCTTTATACTTTATGTTAGCAGACAGGAAGGAAAGATGTTTTGTGGGAGCAGTAAAACAGAAGCAGGTTATATGAAATCGTTATGTGAAAGGAAGACATAGTAGTGATGTCTCCTTGAACTTTAGACACGCACATGTGTTAGATGTTCACTAATTTATTTTATATTTCATCAATGAAATGTCAAAGTATAACTAAATGTACTGATCACAACTTCTGAAAAACAAAATAATCATCTATAGATTAGCTGTTTTGCTCAAGGACCAGTGCAAATGAGTTTACCTTATATCTGAGAAAGAAAAATGAGATGAAAATTAAATGGAATGAAAAATATTACATGAGAAATACTTTATTTATATGAGAGGAAATTTTAGTGTTTATTTCTTTTTTCTTTTTTCAAATAATAATAATAAAAATTAAAGCCGCAAGCGGCATCCATCGGGTCCGAGCTGCCTGGACCCCGCCACCCGATGTTGCCATGACAACAGGTGGTGTAATGCGTTAAGGACCCAACGTGTGTGAATACTGTCAAGTTTGGTGCAGTTCCCATTTATTCCTATGGAGATATAAGCAAACCGTGTTTCATGGCGAGATGGTCATTTTCCGTCGGTTGCCATGGTAACACGCTTTCTCCTATTAGAAAGATTTGAGGACTGTTTGGTCCCCAACTTGTCAGGAAGCTTCCCACCAAGTTTGGAGTCGGTCGCCCGAATCCCCTCAGACTAGTTTGTTGAAATGGCAGTGAAATCCAAGATGGCGGGTACACCGTTGCCATGGCAACAGGTGTTTGATTGACTACTTTGCTGGACTTGGGGTGTCACAGGTATGAATACTGTCAAGTTTGGTGTAGATCTCACGTATTTATATGGAGATATGAGCAAACCGTGTTTCATGGCGAGGTCATTTTCCGTCGGTTGCCACGGTAACACGCTTTCTGCTATTAGAAAGATTTGAATAGCGTTTGGTCCCCAACTTGTCAGGAAGCTTCCCACCAAGTTTGGAGTCGGTCGCACGAATACCCTCAGACTAGTTCGTTGAAATGGGAGTGAAATCCAAGATGGCGGGCACCCCGTTACCATGGCAACAGGTGTTTGATTGACTTCTTTGCTGGACTTGGGGTGTCACACGTATGAATTCTGTCAAGTTTGGTGCAGATCCCACGTATTTCTATGGAGATATGAGCAAACCGTGCTTCATGGCGAGAAGGCGTTTTTCCGTCGGTTGCCACGGTAACACGTTTCCTGCTATTAGAAAGATTTGAACAATTTTTGGTCCCCAACTTGTCAGGAAGCTTCCCACCAAGTTTGGAGTCAGTCGCACGAATCCCCTCAGACTAGTTCGTTCAAATACGATGTGTGTAAAGTGCAAAAAATGGCGAAAAAATGGCCGCACACGGCAAGATGGCGGGCACCCCGTTGCCATGGCGACAGCTGTTACATTGAGTTTTTTGGTCAACACGGGGTGGTACACGTGTGTGCCGAGTTTCGTCTTCCTACGTTGAAGTAGACTTCCTGGGCCCCATTCATGTGGTGATTTTTGGTGACTGTAGGTGGCGCTGTTGAGCCAATTTAGCATTGAAGTGTATGCGGACCTTATAATATCCGATTTTCGCCGGGCTTGACGTGTGTGCCAAGTTTCACAACTTTTCATGGGTGTTTAGGGGGTCAAATTTGGCGTCGAAATGCTTAGGAGGAGGAGAAACATTTCAGGAACAATAGGGCCTTGCCATACTTTGTATGGCTCGGACCCTAATAATGAAAATGCTTTGTTGTTTCTTCGCTGTGTTGTGTGGAGGATGTGAAGCCACAACATCTTGGTTGTCAGGATGTCAGCTACTTTTTCTCCCTGAATTGAGTTCCCTTACTTAAAAGAGACATTTTTTTTCCCATGCAGCAGTGTGTGAATGTATTTTTGTGTGTCAGGGACCAAGCAGTAAGGCAGAAGACACAGGAAGTTTCAGACTCAAAATCAGAACAAATCAAAGTAAAACTTAAGCATAGAAACAAATGAATAAATTAATGAACATAACAAACTGACCTTGTGAACAATCAAACAGGTGAACTTACATACAAGTTCAGCTAAACCAAAAGTAAATACAAAAAGGGAAATAAAATGGCTACTGAATTTTGCATTAACCAAAACCTCAAAATAAATCCCCAAACACCCCTATGACACTACAGCATGTGGTCAAGTCCAGTGGAGCTGGAGCCTATCAGAGTCCTCAGCCCTTGGCTACACCTTTGCTGCAGCAGAAGGAGAAGCTGGACCCCAGGTAACTCCAAGAAAGAAATAAGAAGTAATACAAAACATAATTTAACCTTACAGTGCCTAGGTGTATTTAACATTGTTAGGTATGAAAATTAAAGTAATTTAGTAATGAAGTAATGTAAAATAAAATATGTGGTATTTAGACTCAGGTCTGCAAATAAAATTAAAGTAGATATACACTTGTGGTGAGGTGTGGATATTACTATGTGTGGCAGGCCATCACAGTGTGTAAATGCAGACATCTGTATCAGGTGATAATTACATGGAGCACAGAGGAAATTACACAGTGGGGGACTTAGTGGATGTTACATGGCCAATAAATTATCCAACCATATTTACTGTAAGACATCCTCAGACATTTCCCAAAGGACAATGTCTTTTAAACAGTATTTACCCATCCTTGAGAATAAGGCATGGCCCTACAAAACAACACATGATGTCACTTGTAATTTCATTATATATTCAAAATGAGGCACATTAAATTTCAGCTATCATGTAGACTTAGTCTAAAAGAAAAGCACAGTAGAGATATTACAGAGAAAGCAATTTAGTAAAAGCAAAAAAAAGGATTAAATGGTTTGTGGGGTGAACGTTAGTTAATAGAATCTTGTTAATATAGCTCACCTACCATCAGCACCTACTCTGAGATGATTGTATACTGCTAATCGGCTTGAATTTTAGGAGATGGGACAGTGCCATGGCTAACATCAGCTGACATAACAATTTGTTTGACAAATTTGTTAAACCACCAAAAGCATGATGTTTTATGTTTAAAGATGAATACATTTGTTTTAAATGAGAAAAGAAAGGATAAACTACCTCTTGGAGTCACAACATTCAGGAGTCTTACAAACATTACAAACAGTAAATAAAATAAAATCTGATAATAAAGTTTTTTGACTAGAATCAGTTAGCTTGATTCAGATGATCATGACCTTTTTTCCAGAAACACAGCTGAAGCTTCAGTCTAAACATAACCTAACACAACTGCTACAAAAACTTTTCAATTCAAATGGGTGCAGGAGTGCACACCAACAACGTATGTATTGTGTCAAAAAATGTCAACAGCATCAATTTAAAACGATTAGTTGAACAATTTAAAAACCACTAACAACGGCTCAAAGTACAGCAGCGATCTTACTCGTTTGTCTGTGGAGCTGAAAGACGTACAGCTCACTGAGCAAAAAGTTGTCTAAATCATGTCTAAGAGACATGATTCGTGCACCCTCAATGTGTTGCGTGTATTGACGGATGAGGCTGGGGATCACGCAGAATTCGATACTCTGCCCAAGACAGGATGTGAAATGCCAAATTTGGGGGATCTTCCAACTACAGGATGGCTCCTCTACCTCCTGAGCTACAGCCAGCTGCTGGAGATATCCTGGCACTTTAACAAGCATTTGTCTTTACAAATATTCTTAGCTCCTTTACATAAAATAAAAGAATTTAACAAAGTAAAACAATTATTTCCAGAAGGAAATAATTACTAAAAATACAAAATAAAATAGTATATTATTTTAAAAAGAAGAAATGTGTGATAGAAATGTGTTATGAGAAATTATGATAAAAAACCTGAGTTGAAGTAACATATTACAGACAAAAGATGAGAGGTAATAGAAGGAAAAAAATAAATGAGATAAAATGGAATAAATCTATTAGTTCTGATCCTTGAGGACGCCTTTTCTCAATTAACTCCAGCTGTTAGTCGACATAAATTAGTTTTGACCTCTTTACACGTCTTTTCTGTGTCAGTTAATGACTAATTCTGCCCATCAATAGATATTTAAGTAACAGCCTGGACTGATGAGCGTGACAGCGACTATTTATCTGTGTCCAAAGATGTTGTTAGCTCAGTGGGTGTGCTTCACACTGTTCTCTCATGACCATTCATATTATTTATAGTAAGAATTGATTAAAACTTGGAAGATTACTGATGGTGTGCTTGCCATTTCTGACTACTTTTTTTGTGTGAGTTAGTGATAGATAGTGATATAAAACCCCATCCCCTTTTCCACTTTTTTTTTCATTAAAATCCAGTCTTGTTCTAAAACATCTATTAATACGATTTGAAAAAAAACTGACAGTAAACCAGCTGGAGCTGATGTGGTTTATTGAGTTTATTCTTTACTGATGTCCTCAAATTGAATAGAGACGTGAATAAAATTGCTCTCAAAAGAAGACAGAGTGATAGAAACTCTTACCTCCTCTTTTCTTTGTAGAATTAGATCTTCCTACACCTTTTTGGTCTTTAATTATTTTTATTTTCTCTGTGCAGTGTAACTCAGTAGCAGATCATCTAAACCCAGTTTGGACCTGGATACAGCTAGAACTCGTTGGAGCACTGTGGACACTCACATCACACACTAAGCAGTACAGTATGTTCACGTATTATCAAATGCAACAAATTTTTCTAAAACATTGAATTTTGGATAGAGATGGTGTCAATAGTTATTTGCAGCTACCTTATACAACTTCTATTTAGCACTGGAAATGTATGTGGAAGGACTGATAATACAACACTAAATATGTACAATAGCTATCATCCAAATCTCCCTTCCATTATTGGTAACAAACTCATTATGCAGCTATTAAATCTATTAAAAAACTACCTTAAAACAACAATAATAAACACTGCATCAGTTTCATGTAATGTGGAGTGTGTAAAGTTTTGACTTGCCTGGCTGAATTCGTTCTCCATCAACTTTGTTTTGACAACATTAGTAAAAGGATTAACAAGGATGGTCCTTAAATTGTTGTTTTAAGTAAAAAAACAAGAAATAAAGGTTACAATGGGCAGCCATGGTGTTTACATTTTGTTGACATAAAATACACTATATAATCTTCATTGTACTTGGATGAGGTTTTAAAATATATTGATTAATGTTCATTCTCACTGGTTGTCAGCATTAGTTTTTCCTACAATCACCTACTTTTTGTAATGAAGGGTTTAGAAAATCTGTGGCATTAATCTTGTCAAAAAGAGACTACAGTGTGTTTTTAAAAATCAGCTCACAGAGTTAATCCTGTCGAAGGAAAAACATGTGTGTTCCAAAAAAATATATCGATAAACAAACAATCCAAATCTCCTGGAGTGAATTTTAATAATCCCAGCTGGTTTAGTCAATAAGTCCCCCAGCTATTCCCAGATTTAATTATTTAGCACAGGAGGAAACACGTGGATGGATGTTGTGGTGTCTCTGTCTTCAAACTGCAAATCGTCCTCTCACCTTGAAATGTGCAAACTTTGGTTTAAGAGCCAAAAAGGGAGTCAAGGTCAGAGTGGCTGAGCACACAGGAGGTAGAGCAGCTTTCCATCATTAGCAACGTTGGTGGTTCAATCCCCTGCTTTCACATTCCATCTGTTGACGCGTCCTTGAGCAAGGTATTGACCCCCCGACATTTCCTCAGTGTCAGTTATAAGCTGCTTTAGATAAATGAACATGACTAAGTCAATATATCACTTTAAGACATGGGTAGGAACAGACAGCCTCTGTGGTCACACCACATGCTGGTTAACCCAGAGTTATGATGGGAGGGTACGCAGCAAAGCTAAATGAAACTTAGTTTTTGCACTGCTAGGTAAAAGTATCAGTCGCAAACAATGATGATTCAACAACAGAGATTTTAATTACCAAAAAAAAAAAAAAAAAAAAAAAAAAAAAGACATCGTCATTGCCGATAAAATGGGGGCCTGCAGAGAAAGTTTGGGAACCAATGTCTGCATATGGTTGCATAAACCCTGATCTCAAAGTACACATGAGGAGAAGGTCAGAAGTTTAATTTATACACTACTGGTCATAAGTTTGGACACTTTTTCCTTTGGATTTAGTGGGCAAGTATGTCCAAACTTTTGACTGGTACTGGATGTACATCTGTTTTGGAAAATCAGGCTAATAATTTAGAAGTGATGCTTTACTGACTACAATAATAGAAAACTCATTAAATGAAGCCGGGCTTCTGTTACAGCTTTAGCATTAGCAAGACCAGATTATGGACTAGCATGTAAACACAATGCTAAATACTAAAAAAAGCTGCTCTGGATGTTCATATAAATCCATTTGACGTAGTGTGGAGAAGAAGCTTATGAGCTTTCTCTGTAATATGGGATAGTAAATTCAATATCATTTGGTATTTAGATTCTTATCTGGATAAAACAGACATGATAGTGGAAAAATAGAATAACAGGGTATGTTTTTATTTATTTTTATATACATAAAACAAGTTATAAAGTAAATCAGCAGATTAATAGCCTGTGAAAATGTCTTGAAATTAAGTTTAGGGTGCACACTACATCATAAAGATCTTGATGTGGGGCTGTTTCTCTCAGATGTAAGTTGGAAAGTGTCTAAAGAGACCATTAAGGGTTATTTTTAATGGTCATTTCATGTTTACTGAATGGAGGTCTCAGTGAAAGTCAGACCATCATTATTGCTTTTCAGGGCACTGATGGTCCAGTACATCTCACTTACAGAAAAATTTGAAAGCTCTGATAATGTTGTCCTTAAAGTGTCATTAGACTTAATTCTACTTTTAAAGATCATTAAGGACATGAATAATTGCAGTTTCCTAAAAGCCTCCCCTTAATTAAACTTGATGAAAGTGTGGAAGAAATCTCTCTTACATGATAAATAGGCTGGTAGGCGTGCCAACAGACTCATCTAGCCAAACCTTTATCTTCATCTTAAGAGAGATTATTAGAATGATTCAATCGCATATTAAACTTTATTATCCTCTCTTAATAGACAGCAGTAGTTTTTAACTCATGATTTGTGTTGCTGCTAACTTCGGTCAACTTTATTACATTCACGTTCCAACATTGAATTTTTTACTTTTTCCTCTTAGCCACAGCACATTGATCTGCATATTCGTAACATATTCCAAATATAAAGTCTTTGAAAGTCTTAAGTATTTTAGGATTAAAATACATGTTTTGGAGATTGAGTAAATTGATTACTTTATCTCCTCAGTAAAACTGAATGATAAATATTCATTTTTGTTAATAAGCTGAGAAGCAATTTGTTGATAACATGCAAGGCAGCATTGTGGGTCTGAGGCTGGGGGAGCAGTGGAGGCACCAAAGTGAAGAACTACTACTACTACTACTACTGCTCAACACTTTAAAGGGCAGCATGAGATCACAATCTGAAGAGTTTTTGATGCAAGAGGTGGAGCTGACAAAGCTTGGAAAGATGGTTCTCCTCAATTTCCACCCCTCAGAACTACACTAAAACATCAGAGGAGGTAGAATGAACATGAACATTGAACTGAGAGGTAACAAATGTTAATCATCAAGCGTTGATACGGGCTAAATAAAGTTAATCAGAACACAGTCATAAACAAACATGTTGACTTCTGACATCCCCATACATGTTTCAGAATTCAGCTGTGATGGTCCTATTAGACCAAAACTCCTGTATCCTTCAGAAATAATGCTGCTGCTTCCTGATTCAGATTCATAATGCACATTGTCTCCTGGGAGCTGCTCGGTGCCAACCACCCTAAAATGTTGGTTATGGAGAAATCACTTGTGGAGCAGCTGGAGGTAAAGGAGTGCAAGTGAGTGGTTTTCCCTTTTAGCATGTTAATAGCCAAGAGCAGATCTCTGGGCTCAAAATGATATACTGCGATCTGCATTCCATCTGTGGTACAGTTTATCTCAGCTGTATGTGGGTTGGTGTGCTGTCTGTGCTGTCGCAGTCACTAATGCTGGTTCGTGGAGTTGGCCTAATTATGCTTACTGCCACTGCTGATGCAAAGACAGACTTTTATCTGCTCTGTTTTCAGGCTTTTACTTTTATACCATCTCTTTGCTCAATGTTTTTGTCTTAACGAACATGTCATTTTACTCTTTGTTGTTATTTAGCTTACAATCTTACAGGTAATTCACACATGCATACAAACAAGTTAAAACATAAAAAAGGTGCCTATCTTTTTCAGCACCACTTCTAGCTTTGTAGTCTCCCTCTCTTGTCACCTTGTCACATTTATCCATCCCATCAGCTGTGGAGCAGCAGCTGCAACTAGAGGGCAAAATCTCAAACACAGTCGCAGACACTCGCACACGATCCATCTGCTGGAGCTCTGAGTGCACTTGAGATGTTGCCTGTGTGCGCCTGTGGGCATTGTGGAGGATGTTAAACTGACAAGCTCCCTGTCTTAATTAGGATGAGATCTTTGTGCAGGGCATGATGACACATACACACACACTCAGTCACATACTCTCATACATTCATATCAATTAATGTGCATGCTCATGTGGTGCATGTCATCATTTATGTAGAAACTCATTTATGGATGGTATAGACCCTTCTGTTTAATGCTTCTCTGCTGTCTCTTGCAAACATATGTATGCAAACTGTTGTCTGCCAGAATGATCTTTCAATTTCTGACTTCTTTGCTTGGTTAAACTGTCCTCACTATATGGAGCAATAATTATGTCAAGCTGAGACACTTACACTCTTACACACATGCATACATAGTCCCCCTTTGGTTCATAGTATTTATTCCTTTTTTTTCTCATATTCTCATTCATCTCTTTTTATGTACTTATTGTTAGAACGCATGACTGAATCAGTGTGGAATGTGTTTCTCCGGCATCCACACTCTGCACCCGCAAGCAGACACGATGCATAATATATGAGCACGAGTTCCACAAAATGCAACATAATATGCATTAGTCCTAGAGGATTTACAAAAAAAGGAAAATCTATTACGAAGCATAAAGGGGGAATTAGCATTTTGTGCTTCTCACATATTTTCGTGGTGTCGGTTAAAGTCGTAACAGCTGTTATTAGATTCACTATTCCACAACTGATGGCTTGTGTAGAGCGCTGCTGGGTCTCCTAATGGAAGAAAAAACAAAACAAAACAAAACAACCTCCCCTTCACTATGAATTATCAGATTTCTTCCTGAGTAATTCTGATGCTTACAGGTTAAATGATTATTTCCTAACTTACAGCTTATTGTCACCGAAGGAAAGCCCAGACAAAACATGATCTGTGACTCTCTACTTTTTGCACTCCCAGGAAAGCTGGCAGCATAACAGATTCAAAACAGCAGTTTATTTTCTTCAGAGCTGAACAGAGCCCAAAACAATGTGTATGTTCTGCATAAATAAACTGCTGGACCAGAGTTGGGAGAGATAGCAGTAGTTGGACAAGATGTGAATAGCTGCTGGTCCAGTGCTGAGGAGGCACTCCACAAAAAATTAACAAATAAAAACACAGCAGCTAAACCAAAAACCCACAAGCAGCTCAGACATGACCCTTGGTCACAATCATATCTATAACTATACATGATTTAAAAAAAAAAAAAAAAAAAAAAAAAAAAAAAAGAATCCGATGACAATTTTTTTTAAATGTAATATTAACCTGGTATATATTTAGAAAATCTCCAAAGAGAGACACGAATAGCCTAGAGAGGAATATTTGCTCTTAGTTTGAGTATGTTCTGTTATTTCATGCAACACAGTATTTCTCATTTTTTATATATTTTAATCCTTTTTGTAGTCCTCTGTTTGAATTTCTTTCATTTAATTTTTTTCTCTCTAAATTACATGGTTTTATAGGAATACCTCTTAAAAGCCATGAAAGAATTACAATGTTATTTTTTGTCTTAGGAGACTTTGTGTATTACATGTAATGGTAAGGGAAGCAAGAATTCATGCTATAAAGAAGTGCTACAAAGATGACAAGAAACGCTTTCCCTCCAGTTTCCAGATTTCCTGACATGCTGATAAAAATGTATCCAGTATTTCATTACTTTTTGTTTTAATGGGTAATAAACCCCCTTCAAAACAACATAATGTGGCACAGAAATATGTACTTTTAATAATACCATCATGAAATTAGATTTCCAGTTTTCAAAGCAATACATCAGAAAGGAGAAAAAACACTTAAGAATGGACAATTGCTTGGGGAAAGGAAGAGAAACTTAATTAAGCTTGAACTTTCTTTTCGACCTTAGCTTACAAAGAAAAATAAAAAGTTAGAACCTCGTTTTCATCCTTATTATGGCATTTAAAATGACAACATAGGAGAAATCTTTTTGGCAAGGCTTCAGTGAATATAATTCTACTGAATACACATTTAATACTTACTTTCTCCAACAGTTTTTACTAAAAAACAAGTGAAATATCTCATAAAAAGTTATATATAATAAACACTCTGCATGTTCTTATGACACGTTACTGACTGGCGATAATGCAGGGACACACTGGCAGAGTTTCCACTCTTACTTTAATTCAGTTTATGGTGCTTTTTTTGGTGACAAACTGAGAAGAAGGTTCATCAGTAAACTGTAAAGCAATTTGAGATGATTGTACATGAGAAATGCTTTTGGCCAGCTTAGGAGCAGCTTTATCTTTTAAGATGACATGGTAAATATTTAACTATTTTAGTAAGCAATTTCCTTCTACATATAGCACCTTTCAAGCACAGATGCAACTCAAAGTGCTTGACACAAAAGAAAAACTGTTAAAATGCAACTAAACATTACAATAGTCTAAAACATTATGTTTTCTAAAACATAACAGCTAAAGGTTTATGACAATAAAATGTATTAGTAAATTAAGTATAACAATATGATCTCAGTTTTAATTCAGTTTTAATGACAGGAAGTTTGTGGTCATCCAGTTCTTTATGCCATTAAGTCCAATCTGCGTAACAGTGAACATTGATGCCATGTCACCTATTAATGACACCCAGTGAAAGTAAATGTATATATGAAATGAGATAAGCTAAATTTTTAAGAACATAAAAACGGTGACAATGTCCTGTGCAGGAGTGAGTATCCATTCTGTGGGCTTAACATGCTAATGAAGTTCTGGAAGTGGTATGAATGAAATCCAATTTTATCGCACAGGGTACTAAAACACTTTTTCCAAGTCAGGTTATATAGTAGCTTTCATGTATCCCTGAATATCTAAATAAATATAGATCATATTAAGCCCAGTTTAATAGTTAAACCACATTTGACTCTGGTGTAAGAAGAGGACTTGTCATGTACATGGATAAACTGGAGCCTATCATAAAGATATGACTTAAGCCAGGCTAGTAGGGTTCCTTTAATTCCAACAGTGCATTCAAGCCTTGTGATAAAATTTTGTGGTTGATTTTGTTGAATGCAGCACTGAGGTTTGAATAGGACAAGTATAGACACAAGTCCACTGTCAGAGGCTATTAGAAAGTCATTAATGTTTTTCACAGTGTGCTATGATGAGACCTAAACCCAGACTGAAACTCTTCAAACAGATCCTTTCTGTGCAAATGGTTTAGTGTGGAAGACAGATATTTACACATTTAACATCTCTTCCTGTCTGCTTTCTCCACTGTGTCCTGTGCTGTATTGTTCAGGGGACACAAAATGGGAACTGATGAAGGTGGGGAGATGAGGTTCAGTCTAGACAGGTCACCAGTCCATCACAGGGCTGACGCAGAGAGGCAGACATCCTTGCAAGCTTAAATCAATTCATCCCAAAATAAACATGCGACTACAACACAGAAAGCAGAGACTCCAACCAGGAAGCTAAGAGCTGCACTGCCACCAAATTCACCAGATATAAAGTAAAACTAATATTTGTTCATTTCATTATGTGTACAGGTAGCATGCTGGGATATAACAATGTAAACTACAATGATGATAAATATCTGAGTTAATCAAAACAGTAAAGTTGCTAATAAATAAAAGAAAAAAATCAAAAATACCCCAAAAAACATTGAGCTAAAATATGACATAAATCTGCAGAGCTGAGAGGAGCTTTAATATTGTAGCTTCTTCAAATATTAATATTCCACTGAGCACTTTTCTATACTAAAAATTATGCTAAAAACTTTGAACTAGATCATAGCTGATCAAATTAAATGTGGATCAAAAGCAAAAGTTTTTGCCTTTAGATGAAGACTGCCTGAGGCCCACTTAGACAAGCTTGCATGAAACACATGATTACTCTGTTGTATTTAGTTTAAAAAAGAAGCATTGAGTGTCAGTCAATTGTAGTCTTTCACTGTATAATGGTGACTTTAAGCTGTGCAGTGCTGATGTGGACATTTGCTAAATATTCAGTAATATTTGTTCTAAAACAGAATTAACTGTAGTAAAAAGCCTTACAGATGCTAGAATGGCATTTATGAGAGATCTAATTTTAGCCACAGTACCCATGCCACCAAGAAATAGCGAGTCAAGTCCTTTACTAAATATGTGAACCTAAGATGAACACCTTACATTTTTACAGCTGTTTGTATATGAATTATGTAACAGTTTGTTAAACTGGGCTTAATACAATCTATATTTATTTAGATATTCAGGGATAAATGAGAGCTACTGTATAACCCAAAGGGTTTAGTGGACAAAGGGTTTAGTACACTGTGAGATAAAACTGGATTTAATTTATACCACTTCCAAAACTTTATTAGCATGTTACCAAGTGTGTTCAGTTTCAGTTTCCAGGCATGCTATATTTGTTATCTAGTGAGGTTGGAGTTAATAACCATACAGAAGGTTGTCTAATGTGTTTTTCACCTATTTCTTATCTGTCAACAAATCTCTCTGAACTACTGACCCAATCAAAAATTATCACAGAAGAAAAAAAAAAAAAAAAAATCAACCTTTCATTTCAATCTGCATTTGTTTCTATTCCTGTTAACCTTATTATGTAAATGTGTAAACCTCTTAAACGCAAAATCTTGAACATCTGTTTATATTTTAAAGTTATAACTTGTAGTCTACAAAGCATTGACCGAAACTGAATATTAGTATTATCATTTGGCTTTGAGTTACTATTTGAGATTTGTTCCTGTCAAACTTGATAAGTTCACTATAAACATACAGTATATAGAAAATGTTTCCCATAGAGTTTTGATGGGTTGCAATAGTAAACTTTACACGTTTTAATATGAGACTATAGAAAAGATTGCAAAGACTAAATGAATGGTGCTCAAGCAGGTGCTGAAGTTCGAGTCCACCTCCAGCTGACCAGCAGGTCTACACAAGGGAAAAAAGGTCATGCTAGTGCACTTGGTGCTTTGGCTAAAAAGCATGCACAAAACAGTATCTAGCTAAATGCATCCTACTTGAAGAAAGAAATTTCTTACTAATTCACAGTCATGAAATTTATGTCAGTGTCTCCTTTCAGTTTGGTTTGTCAGTTTGGTTCTGGCTGGATTGTGATGCAGCAATTAAATGTAGAAAATAAAAACTTTTGAAGTTGCTTTCAAAATTATGAAGAATGATTCAGTCCAGAGAAACTGTTACTATCAAGTTTTCTGTCAATTGTTTTCACTCTCAAAAACTGATTTGGACAACAGACACTTAAATACATAAAAGCCACAAGCTAAATGTTGTGACTGGCTTAACAGATGGGAGTCATTTGTCAGACTATTGACCCAGTCGGCTAGATAAACTAAATGCCAATACAAGCTGGATAGAGCAATGCTAATCCCTTTGTGTACAGTGTGTGAGTTTGTTCCTCTCGTCCATCTCTTCTTCTCTCCTGAGTGTTTATAGCTTTGTGACAGTCGCACCAGAGGCAGAAAAAAAGCTGTTGAAAGGTGAACCAATAAAAGTGTCTTGTGAACTTTTTGGAGTGCTGAAAAATATGATGTTAGTTTCCTGGATCTGTCCAACTCTTTTCCTCTCGTAAAAAGTCTTCATGTAGATATTTAATGTAGATTTTAGTATTTTTTAAGGGATTGCATGATATCCTAGGTCAATATTCCATCAGTCTGGCTAGAATTAAACTCAATTAGAAATATTTGACATCAATATTGAACATTTTGTCAGAACTGATTCGCTGTGTTTTCTCATGAATTTTACTGTTCATCAGCAGCAGGTTTGACATCATCCTTTCCTGATATTCAAATATTAGCTGTACTTAAGGAAGATGTGATGGCCAGCATCACTTCGACCATTCTCTATGAAACTTATTTTTTAGAAAAGATAAATGATGAGACAGTTTCCCTTTGTTTGATTGATTGCATTTAAAATGATAAAGCACATACTGCTAATCACGCAACAGTTCGGTACCATACATTTTATTTTATCTATATATGATTTTATGAATTTCCATCCAGGGATTAATAAAGTATTTCCATTATATTTAATTTGTTCAACAGAGTAGTACAGTTTGTATTTCTAGACCAAGGTGGTGAGTTGTGAGTCATAAATATTTGCCTTCCACAACATCAAGAGAGAGTTAGGTACATGCTGTGCTCTGTATTTGTGACACAAGTTCATAATGGTTAGTACAGGGAAAACAGTTTTTTGATTTGAATGAGCTGAACTTTTGATAGGATGAGGAGGCTGGATTCAGGTTTTGAACTTAGATACGACTCTCGATGAGGTCAGTGTAAACAATTTATTAAAGCTAACAAGCTTTTCTCATTAGATGGTAAATGAATATTGGTTTTTAGGGGTTTTTTAGAAGTGAAATTGATTGAGCAATCTAAATGCTAAAGATCAGAGAGATTCAGTGATTATTTACTCAAAAGCCTCCCCTCTACACTCAGATGGTTGTTCTCCAAGTGTGTGTTCTCTTGGAAATATGTCTTTGACACTGAATCAGTTTGAGGATGAGGGCATCATTATGATGATTACAGCAGAGGTATTCCTGAGGCAGGAAATGTGGTCCAACGTGTCAACATAAATAGAAAGGGGCTTCGTTCCACCCAAGTATGTTCAAATACCAAATAAATAGGTGCACAGATCAGAAGCATGCACAATGCTACTGGACTGTTTCATCTGCAGTTATTGTTGCTCCCTTTTGACATTTTTCCAGTTCTGTACTACAGTTTGTCCTTGGAGAGTGTCTTTGACTACTACTGTTTTATCTTCGACGGCAGGTTACAGCAAGCAAGGTAGTGCAAGATCATCCAGTGCAAAGTGTTTTTTGGATATTACTCAAGCAATGGGTGCGTTTTCTGTTACTTCTAGTGGGTGGTTGGCTGCATCCATTTGCAATCTTTCTAAACAATCTTAATTTCTTTATCCATTTGGCCAAAGTGCTGGGCGGAGTGAATGACAGTGTGAAAGCATGGCAGGGTCGCTGACAGTTGAGAGGCAAGCGACAGTTACTGAGTGACAGTGATGTCAACAACTCACAATGAACAAATGACAGGCAGACAGGGAAAGGGAGGGGGGTGGGAGTACTGTATGTCTATGACAGTATCCTAAACGGTGACAGTCCCACACTGAATGGCACTAACAATGAAAACAGAGAGCCTGACAGTGACAGAGAGAATGGCGGCAACGACAGAAAGATAGCCGCTGACAACAACGGACTGACATTAATGATACAGAGACAGAAGGTGACAGTGACACAGAGACAAAGTCAAACAGAGACAGATGCAAACGATCCCAATGCCTGGACGTGTCTGGTCTGTGTCCTCATAGTCAAAATATCAGACATCGATCAGCAGCGACCGAGTCATACCTTAAAAACAGAATGATTTAACTGTTAATGACCCCAAAAGAACATGTGAGTGTTTGCTGTAATTATATTCTCTAAGTGAGCGTTTAATGAGGTTGTGTAATTGGTGACAAAGTCCAAATTTAGAGTTGGGATGTGTTTTAATATAATGCTATGGAAAAGTGGCAACTTCCATCAAATTAAGGCAAGTAAAACAATTACCTAATCTGCTAGTGTTGTATTTTTCTTTTTTTTTAGGAACTGCAGATTTACTGTTGTCTTTCTTCGGGTGTGTAGTATCGGAAAGTGCTCCAATACTACACAACCGGATACCAATGTGAAAAAAGACTAGGTCTGTCAAAATGAACACATTAATGCAAATAGATTATTGATCATTTTTTATCATGGAGTGTCCATAAACAAAGTTAGTACAGGTGCTACATTAAAAATCCAAATTTGGCATTATCGCTGTGAGAGAAGCTTATTTTGGACATATAGGTGCCTTGTCACAGCAGTGAACATAATTTGCTAAAATGCACTTTATGCTCCTTATTTATGAAGATTCTGACAGTTTTCAAGAATTACGTTTACAGGATGGCCGCAGGATATATCACACAATTAACCACTCGCATCTGGCATTCTGGTCCACACCCCTTACCAGTGAACTGTAATGGGATTTACTAGTACTCATGAGA
Organism: Melanotaenia boesemani; assembly: GCF_017639745.1. NCBI lineage: Eukaryota > Metazoa > Chordata > Actinopteri > Atheriniformes > Melanotaeniidae > Melanotaenia > Melanotaenia boesemani. The sequence goes on along the minus strand of NC_055684.1, from coordinate 17,018,595 downwards.
ATATTGCTGGCTTATTTTCTCATCTAATAGTATGCATCAGTAGCAACAACCTAAATTAATATTCTGTCAAGTGTTCAGTATAAAACATCTAAAGTAGAAAACTTATGACACATTGTAAAACATTTTTATGGATAAAGTCAGGGACTGTAATGACGTAATAGCAGTAAACATTAATAAGGCTGGGGATTTTTCTGGATTTGCACACTATTACAGCAATACTTATGACAACAGTCATGCACTAAATATAAAGACCAAGAGGCCTTGGCTTGTATGACCACATCTTAGTTATAAAAGAAGGCTTTGTCTTCAGAGATTTTTGGCCACAGACTGAATGACACACACGAACAGAAAACAACTGATGTGACCTTAATATAGGCAGTCTTCCAACACAGAGAGACATCCAGTACAGTCAGTTATACAAAGACAGTGATTGATAGACTGAATTAATCCTCTCTTGTTTGTTCTGCATTAAGAGCAGATCCTACATTGAGCCAAAGCTCACATCTTAACAGAATTTAGTTTGAATAAACTGAATAAAGAATACCATCTCAGACAGGAAGGAAGAACTGCTTTGCTTTTAAGTTATGATCTTATCTAAAACATCCAGCTAAGCACTTTACACTCATGTTTTATGAATAAAATACCCATACCCATGTAAATGATTTTATGATTTTTGTCCACAGAATACCTTAGAACTCAGAGACATAAGTCGCCCCCCCCCCAACCTAACCACACACACACACACACATACACACCTTTAACCTTTAAGTTGACCCTTTATTTCACCATTTTATTTCTCTGCTCTGGCAAACATCTCTCTAAGCTTAAAGTGGTGGTCCGAGAAAAGCTTCTTTTTTTTCCCTCAAACTACCACAACTATGAGTTCTGACCTTTGTGTGTCTGGTTTTCAACTTGTATCAGAATAACACTTTTACCTGCGGTACTTTTAACATCTTCAGCCAGTTCGTAGCACTTATGTGCTCAGTCATTCAGTCAATGATATGACCTGCATTTAGGTGAATCTGCACTACCAGTCGAAAGTTTAGACATACTTTCCCACTGGATTTAATGGTAAAGTGTGTTCAAACTGCAATTCCCTATTTTGCCTTAGTAAAGCTCTGTTAATTTTTTGCCATTGAGAACAGAACCATTTGGGAAATGAAAAACTGTTTAGATTCCTTTGTTATTTTTCACCTGCTAGCTGTATTTGTAATTGCAGCATGGGGCAAAATAAACACATTTTACATCTCATTATAGCTAGGCTGCTGTAAGTATGTCTTATAGTAATACTCTGTATTTACATCAGTCCATGTCTAAAATATAAAAATCTGACAAATCACCCACTGTGTTGAACTTATATGAATGTAGTCACATTTTGTTAAGCATTGGCAGAAATATAATGTAACACACTTTCCCATTAAATCCAACAGGAAAGTGTGTTCAAACTTTTGACTGGTAGTGTAACAGTAATAACAAAGCCTTTCTTTTTTTTATAAAATCATGTAAAAATAAGAATGTTGTGTTTCTTTTGCCCCCAATGAACTAATGCTTAAAGCAGTCTTTTTAGCATTTGTGGTTGTTTGCATCCTCCGACTTTGCTGCTAGCGATAACTTCATCCTATAAACCCAGCAGCTATACACAACTTGTATTTTCTGACTTTTTAGCAAATTTCCTAAAAGGACATAGTGAATGTTCACATTCATTTGAAAAAGTCCTGTTGTGATCATAGTCATTCTGAGAGTTCTGTAAACTTTATCACTTGCTCATTGGACACATTATGGTGAAGGTTTTTGAATCAATTGTACTTAACTAACCTTAACCAACTGTTTTTTGGTGTCTTAACCAACCAACATCAATCACTTTTTAACACAGAGCCTGAGGCAAATCTAACTTGATATAAATGCGGTGTGAGTTTTACAGTTCACTCAAGTTAAGAGCACGCAAAGGGATTCAAGGGGAGAAAAAAGAAGAGCATTAAAGTGTTGTTATAGTTTTAGTTTAAGCGATTCATCTTGCCTGAGGTGAGATTTCAGCATTTAATATCTCAGCCTTGTGCAGAATGACTTGCAGTGGCTGCAGCTCTGGAATAAAGCTCTGACGTCTGTTGTTTTGTGAGTGCAGTGGTGCAGTCATGGGGAATATTAACATCAACACTGCCTGGTACAGCACTGTCTGTGGATGTGTTCAGTCGAACTCTGATGCTAACGTCATGCTGCTGTCATGGGACATGCTGAATGTGACTGAGGGGAGGGTGAAGGCAGATGGGGGCTCAGTGTTTTTATTAGATAAATTGTCAACTCGACTCAAAATTAAATTGTTATTTCACTCTTTCCAAAGAATTGAAATAATATATTTTAGTTTAAATATTAATGAAAACAGGTATTTGCTGTCAAAATAATCTGAAACTGTCATAATGGTCATGATGCCCCTAATATGTGATTGCAGTGGCTGTGATTTTGGCAGCTTCACATTAATCTCAGGATCTCATCTTCTTTCCTGCGTCTCTCTATTTTTTTTCACAGTCATCTGCAACTTCCGAGGCTCAGTGACTCAGGGTTTGGCTCTGGAGGTGGGAGAGACTGTTCAGATTCTGGAAAAATGTGAAGGTAAGACTTACATTTGAGAAATAACTACATGAGACTTGGATGGATGGAGTAATAACATTCTTAATCTTTATTATAACAGCAAAAGAGCTACAATAAAATAGTAATGCGAACTCCAAATATCCTCTGAAACAAGTGGGAAACATAAAGGGTTTCTTCAAAGACAAAGAAGAACAAACAGTGAGGGAAAATATAGAAATCCCAATGAATTTCTCGACCTTTCTCAACATCCCAAGAGCTTAAACAGAAGCTAATGCCTCTGGTTCATAGCCTTTTCTCTTGCAGGGAAATTGTGTGTATCATCAGTTTGACTGAATTTACTTTATACACTGTAAAGTGTGCATTCTTTAGATTAAAATAGCAGCATAAATGATAATAAACACAACAAGAAGGAGAGACATAGTTCTATCTATGCATCTTAGTATTGCTTCCTACAGAGATATCAAGACAGGTCATCTAAGGTGTATCCTCTAGAAACCTTTAACCGTAAACTCTTGTTACTGAGACGGACATTTTTAGTTAGCAGAATCACTGTCATTTAAGTCTACTAAGTTTAGGCTGAAAATACTTTTTTTTAAACCTGTAATTCTGGACACACTACTTTGTACTGTGGTATCTGATCGATAAAAGTCTAAACATCAGCATGAAACAGTCCACAGTGTTATATATTTTAGTTGTGTTTTATTGGGGTTTGTTAATGTCGTTAGAGTTGTGTACAGTGTGCTAGCTGAAAACAAGTCATTATTAGTGAACCCTTTTACAACCAGTAAGTCAGAAGAGAGGCCCTACATGGATGGGATTTATTATTTCAACACAGCCTTCTGATGCCTAATTGGATTGAAATCTTAAAAAATTGCATCGTCAGTTGCCACTTCAAAAAGATAATAACATTTTTCTTCTTCACCTGTCTGTGTTTGTAATCTTATGTCTTGACAATGGAGATTTATGTAGTGGCTTCCATCTCAGATTTGATGCAGTTGGACTGAAAGGGTGAAGTTTTTGAGATATATTTATTTTGCAACATTTGATTGAGTCCCCAGTCATCCAAAAAGGCAACACCATGTCACTTTTTTTCACACCATTTTTCAGTGCAAGTAGCAGTAATAACAACAGCAGTCTTGTGGCCTGATGTTTTTCTCCCACTTGCTATGAGAGCACCAGATAGAATAGCCTTCCACATTAATGCTGCACAGACTACCACTGTAAAAACAAAACAATATTCTTTGCTGAATTCACAGTACTGTTAAATAATTGGTGGAAATCGCCTGTAATAGCCCAGCGTAGGCCTGGATGGAAGCCCAAGTTATTAGCTGATGTTACTCCCATTATTGTTCCTAGTTTGTATCACAAATTTGCTGCTTAAGCCAGTATGTCTGAGACCAGGAAATGTTGTCTTGTAGATAATGAGTGAGAATGTGCTCTATTATCCACAGCTGGGGAGGACCATACCATCGATCTAGTGCCAGCGGCTGATTGGGCCTTTTTTTTTTTTACCCCAGGGGCATGATGCCTCAGAAGCAGGGAGGGGAAAATGTTCTGTTGATGGATGCGAGAAAATTGCATGGATTTTACTTCTCTTTTTTGTGTCCCCCCCCCCCATGTTGTCACCCCCTACAATCTTCCCCTCTGTTGTTTTCTTTCATCCTCTCATCTGTTATCATTTATTATATATATATTATTTTTCCACTTCCTCAGTTCTCCTGCACATTTTCACGTCTCTAGCTGTCTCTGTGTATTGACCTACCAGACTCATATTAAAGGCTGAGCTTTTCTCACGGCATCCAGTCAGCAGCTAATTTGCTCTGGTTATGAAATGCAATCCTGCTAGCAAGGGACATAACCTATTATCTTACTGCATGAGGCAGAGGCTGGCATCACAGCAGTCCTGTAGGACACAGTGATTATCACAGCCAAACCAGGGCTAACTTTTGTCCAAAATCCCCATGACAATTTCAAGATTCCCACAGCTTCTGTCATTATCTGAGCATGTAAATATATTGTTTGAAAATACCCTCCAAATAATGGTTGCTTATTAGGGTAGAATTCATATGCTTCAGAGAATGTTTGTCAGTAAAACATTTATGGTGACTATGTCGGTTAATGTCTCATCATTTGCAATACTGCTCCTGCAAAAATATCCAGTTCTATCCAGAACGTACACAAAGTATTCAAAATGCCTGGAAGTCTGCACTGAAATGGTCTTTTCCTGACCTTTACAACAGCTGCCACCATTCCTGCCAATTTGTCCTCCCATATGGATATGGTGTCAGTGATATATAAAGAATAGATCTAAACACTATATTTTTGTTTTTACAAAAGGATGGCAGGAAGTGGGAATCCTATCCCTGAATTCCACACTGAAACTACAACCCAGTTATAACATTTAAGACTATATTAGCCTTTAGTTGGAGGTGCACAGCTGTTCTATGAAAGCTCAAGAATGTGAATGAGAGACAACCAATAGACCATTCTCAGTGACGTCACACTGTTCATTTACCCCACCACGTTGGGTGGCAAAAAGCTACCGGGGACTGTGCTCCTGCAAGTGACTATTAATAGTTTCTCATCAAGGGTGGTGCTAGCAGACTTCACACTTTCCAAACCAGTTCAGCACTTTTGTGGTCAGACAGCAATATTTTGAAAAACGTGCGCTTATTGGTGCTGCAAAACAATATGATTTTCCAAATTCCTGGTTAAGAAAAACTCCAAAACATCCAACTGACGGAGGTATTGTTACCTGATTTACCTTACCTTGACATTTACAACTACCTAGTCAATCGACAGTCGCACTTCTCAGGGGCAAGAGCATAAAAGACAGATTAAAGGCTTGTAAATAATTCAAGGCAGGATGGGTATAAGACCTTCAGCTGTGAAACGTGCCTAAAGCAAAGTATTTTGTCATATTGTCGAGTAAGAATACAGCAGATGCAGAAAACGTTAAGAAAACATTGCCATTCAAAGACTATTTTGTTTATTGAGACCTCGAAGGAAAATACATGTTCAACTTTTCATTAATTGTAATGAAAAGTTGTAATGTTTTTTTACTTGTTCTTGACTTGTTCCTTAGTCTGTTTAGCTCCACTAGGATTGTATCTGAAATACATAGCACACATGGCAGAACTTCAGAACCATAAATTTATGGAACGCACAACTACACGTACCGTCACAATGAGGAATTAATGTTCCAACACAAAACATGCTCACATGGGTTGCCGAGCTTCTAAAGAACTCAAAGGAAAATATAAAGGATAGGAAGGACGCTGAGGAAGCCGTAATGAAGTGAAATTGAGTGATCAGAGTGCTGTCTGTTTATATTGTCACATGAATAATATTATATGATCTCATGAATTTAAAGAAACTAAAGAGAAGAAATAAAATAAAGGAGTTGTAGAAAGGAGCCGTTTCCTTCGCACCTTTAAAGACCTGTGCAACAGTCACACACAAAGCAGCAAAGGGGAGTAATAGTAGCAAATAGCAAACAGTGTCTTATAAGACCCTAGCAGCTATGACAGTACCAGGTAGGTGTCATGGCCCAAGGGGAATGAGGTGATAGTGGACAGCATAACCTCTGTCCAGCAGCTCAAAAAACACATTTTTGGGTGAACTACCTCTTTAACAAAATAAAACAGGAAACAACACAGAACTTCAAACAGAGAAGACTGCAGTAAAACTGCATTAGAACTAAACTCACAGACAATGACAGTAGAGGCAGCATTATGAACTAGCTCCCAAAAAAAGCCTGGGTAGGAGCCTGCCTGGTGATGATTCCTCCAGATATTGTAAAGAATGAACAAACTACAGCATATCATTGTTGTGAAATTTAACTAAGAATGACAGTTTGTTACCAAAGGTCCCTTCCAGTTGCATCAAAGCTTACACCATCACAGTGTTGTCTTGGTGATGTTGCTGTTGATGAATAAGCATTGATGGTGGGGGGACCCTTGAAGGAGCACATGTTCAGTCTTCTGGTTATTGTTACTCATGCAGTAATGCGTAAGGAGCATCCGCTTAACCTATTTCTTAGTACAAGCACACGATTCATGAAAGATGGAAAAATCCTTTGCTGGACTGAAACTTTCTCAAATATTTTTAATTTGTTAGTATGACGGCCCAGTAAACATATTTTCACACAGTTTACTTGGACACAGTAGCGGTGTTTTGTAAACTGAGGATACTGTGTTCACTTTAATTTAAGTGGTGTCTCAGCTGCGGCTCACACCTCGTTTAAATCACTGTCATAACTGAAATTACAATGAAAAATGTCCTCATGGGTACTATTAGTGCATCAACAATCAGTTCCTCTTTTCATAACCGAGCCAGAGGTTTGCTCTGCAGGGATATGAAGCTGTGTTTAAGGCTCACATTTCCCTGATTTGATTGCTAGATGGAAATCTGTTGTGTAATGCAGTTTCCATTATGAGTTCAGTCTTAACCTGCATTAACGTGACAACAGTGGCCCCTTGAGTTCTGCCCACCTTTAGCAATGATTTTAAATTATTATTATTATGGATTATGCTGATAACACTGCTAAATGATTATTCTCGTAACCACTTTGAGTGCTGTTATAAAAGAGAAAGTGATTACTATTTTTAAAAGTAAATCTGCATTGCACCAAATATAAACATCTTATGAAAAATATATAATAGACATGTCTTTTAATACAGTGTAAACACACACAGACTATCAGTCCAAACGTTGGACACACTTTCCCATTGGATTTATGGTTTATGAATTGATGCTTTTTCTTGTCCTTCAATCATATTTAAAAATGCAGAATTCTTACAGGTTTAGTAAACTTTTGTAGCTACACACACACGTACACACACTTCATTCCAAGATTTACAAATATGCCCAGACATGGCTGCTCCAGCTACAGTCTGATTATCATATAGATGAGAGGCTGGGGAATACACAGCCTTCTTAACACTGGTGATAAATGAATCGTGATTGGTTATTAATTAACCAGCCAATTAAACCCCCATCTCCATATTTAGATCAGATTACGGAGCCGCTGAAAAGTGAAACTCATGTAAATGTAATGCGTCCCATCTGATACTGTGGTTATAAATGGTAGAACTAAAGCATTTTTGGGTGGCATTATTTCACAGTATTATAGGAAACTTCTCAGCTTTAAACTTCTTTTCCAAACATTCTCAAAATCAAATTGGATATCTTGTCACGAACTTACCTGGTTCTGTTGTTGGCAGCTTTGTCAGTTCTGTTAAAAGTGGAGAAAAAAGTAGCAGAACTCAGATGATAGTCTAAGATAGTCAAATTTGTAATATACATCACTTTGATGTAAATAGATGTCATCTTTTGCCACATTCTGTCACCAACCATGGTATTCCAACCCTTACTTTTCTAATAAGCTGCAGACACAATCATTTCCTTTTCCACTTGGATGGAGACAAATGATGTCTGCTGTCTGTGAGGATGTCTGTGTGCTTTTCCTCAACATATTTTGCCCCTGGATATGAGTCATTTTCAGCTGTCAAGGTTTTCTTTCAAGTTGAGTCAACTTTGATGACAGCTCTGTCCTCCACCGAGACATGCAATGGATGTCCATCCATGTGGAAAGAATGGTTGTTTCTTCTGAGACTTGTAAAAGAAAGCTTCATTACTTGTAAGAACACAGTCATGTACTGTACTGAAGGCCACACAGGGCTGTGCGTAGTACTGTGAAACCAGCCTACTTCTGTGTGTGTCACTAATCTGGTTTTGGCTCTGGACTTCAAATGAAGAGGGCTGTACTGTGATAGATTTTGACTTAAAATTCTAGTTTCCATAGAAAATTATTCACAACTGAGTAATCTAAAATGTCTTAAACATTTTGTTTTAAAACTCCTACTTCTTTACTACTTCACAACTCAGCCTAAGAAACATGTGAAAATGATACATGTTTGTTTATACAGTGAAATTTTACTGTCCTTAGAATTTAATCTCTGATGTCCACTACAAAAAATGTCCATAACTCAGGTCTGGACTCCTCAATAAAGTCTTCATAATTGTCCTTTATCATTAGGCTTTCTTCTACTTATGTACCTGTGATTTCTTAGTGTTTATTTTTAACAAATTTGCAAAACTCATTAAAAAGAACATTTTTCACATTTTCATTATGGGGTATTGTGTGTAGAATTTTGAGGCCAAAAATGTATTTATTCCATTTTGGAATAAGGCTGTAAAGTGAAGTGAAGTTACTGAGAGTGATAGTTTCTTGCAACATATGCATTTAGTTTATTACCTAAAGTTGATGTTCAATGACAAGCCAGTCTCATCTCATCCTTTTTTTATGTAGTTCAGTCGAGACACAATAGATGACTGTATAAAATTCAGCAATAGTTATTAAAGACTTTATATATGTTTATACATTTTTAAGTTTGCTATATCCTTCTAAAGATGAAAAAAAGAAAAAAAAACAGTCTCACACACACATGCAGAGTTAAAAGAAGAAAAACTGTCTTCAGCTCGCAGCCATCACGTCTGTCAGTGTCTCGCTCTGACTTTGTCATCCACATTCATAATCTCATAGCATCCAGTGTACACACAGCTGGCCTTAGCTACTTTGGTGCCCTTGGTGTGTTACAGCTAGATGCATGTGTTGCATAGTTTTACATTTATTTAAGTTTACAGTGTTAAAGAATAGACTGATATAAATGCTATCATAATGGAATGCAAAATATATTTCAGAATGGTTCTTAAAGTCTGGATAAACTATAGTTTAAAGCTTGGCAGACTCTTTGTTTCTCATAGTTTTGCTTTGAAAAGACCCAGTTAACTCAGAAAAGTGCAAAATATTTCTATCACATTTCTCATTTTGTTCTTTTACCGTTTTAAAAAACATTTAATACTGATTTAAATCTTGATTACCTTGTAGTAGAATTACATCAAACCACATACAGTTACATCCAAATGTATGTATATATATTTTACTTTTCCCCAAATATCTTATGGAAGGAGCTGCCGAATCCACAGTTTTTAACATTAGGAGAAAAAAAAGTGTGCCCTGTTGAGCTGAGCAACTTAAAAAGGCCTGGACATCCACAGGAAACAAGAGTGGTGGATATTGCAGGATTTTCCTGGAAATGAAAATCTGCTTTAACAGCATCTAGCCAAATGAAGAACAAGGAACTCTCAGAAAGTCTAATAACACCTCAACATGTCTTTGTTCAACCCCTCGAATTAATTCTCTGTCCACACTTGCACCACAGTTTAATGCTTCAGATCTACAGTATTGATGTATGCTGGTATACATAACAAGAACTATGAAGGCTGTGTTACTCTCCAAATATTTATGGACCAAAGACTATATCTCACACTGTAGCATTAATGCTTTTATTCTTTGTTGTTGTTTTTGTTTTCCATTTACTATATTTCTAAGCATAAATCTCTTTAGTCAAAAACTTAATTGTTGGAAAATATTCAAGCCAGAGTCACTTTGAATATTCACTCAAGGCTCTGACTCATAACCACATTTAACTCTTCACTGAATCTTTGTTGCTCATCTTAGTCACTGATGATTGTGTTCTCTTTCAGGATGGTACAGAGGATTCTCAACAAGGAAGCCAAATGTCAAGGTAAGCAAGACTGACAGCTTTTGCTCTTCTATTTTCTTCTCTCAAGCCAGCAAGTCCTTTGTTTTTCAAACATATGCTCATAGTGTAGTCTTTCTCTTTTTATTTGTTGTGATGATGTGAAGATCTTCATGTGATTCTTCTTATCTGAAGGAGAATTATGTAACTCATTGGAAGACTGTTTTCTGTGTTCCAGTGCTTCCTGCAGACCATATTTCTCTGCTGCAGTGTGTGATAAAATTTAAACTCCTGGTAGATTTACATAGGAAAACTCTAAAATCAGACTTTATATGGTATGATATATAATATATGTTAGTCAAACTGAAATAATACTGCACCAGACTATTTAAAGTCAAACTAACACCCAGATAATTGAGTTGGAAGCCAAATTATTTGTGTGTGAATGCCTTCAGCTAGATTCAGATATGCCTGGATGTTTAATGTATGCTCAGTTCTTATATTTGGCTTTGACCTGGAAGCAAAAAAATAGAAGTCAGTAATAACAGAGAATAACTACAATGCAGAGGGTGCATCTCATAAGAACAAGCAAACAAACAAAAAGAGGCACAGCATACAGCCCGTCTAAAATCAATAAGGCTGTAAAGCTATCAAATGCACCAGTTGCCATGATACTAATTGCTACCAGCTAAATGATTTTTCTTATTGTTTTGATCTGTGATGTAATAAAGTGAAAAAAAGCCAGATACTAAAATGCTGGAGTTGAGAGATTGCAAACTCATAGAGGAATCAAACATGCTTGGTTCTTTAAGTGTTTCCCCTCCTTTGCTTGTAAACTGGAACAAGTAGGCCTAGTTAAGCTGTAACCACAGCTCAGTTGATGACATACAGACTTGATAATAAAACAGAACTGAGAAAAAAACCACTCAGAGAGAACAGACTTCTACCAAGCCATAGGGTCACTCACCTGAGAAAAACCCCAAAAGGCCCTACCAGCCTACCCAGTTACAAACCCCACACCAACACTCTTATGTATACTTCAGGCTAATATCACTATATATTTCCATCATCAGGACAGATGCCACATCTTATTTAGAATCCTTTACCTTGGAGACATGTCCTTAGACACCAAGATGAACCAAATGGCTACAATAGTCTAGAAGTTATTGAAAAAATGTGCATTTTCTCTAATGGCTGCAGTCTGGGTTAGCTGTTGAGTTAGAAGCTGTAATCATCCCCATCTCCCCATAGTAAAGAATCCTTCGAAAAAATAACAGACACACAGACCAAAAAATAGGTAGCAAGTGCATGTCTTGAACGAAAAGATTAGATTGATTCATGTGATCCAGTGGTGTATTCAGGTAAATCCCCTCCCAATTGAATTTTATTATGCATTATTTATCAGAATAAAGATGAGAAGCTGTACTCCATTCTGGAGTGTGATGTTTAGATTGGCTGCTCATGAATTTTTTCACAAGGACATTTTATGCCTTTTTTGATTCTGTACAGGAGAGAAGAAATATGGAAAAACGTGAAATTACATAAAGCAAAAGGTCCTCAGCTGGACATGAACTTGGACAGTGTGGTTATGGGTTGTGTCTTTAACCCCTTGCTGCCACGATGCCCTTACAGCTGTTGATGCTGTAATACTTTTTTGTATATTTCTCATTGTACCCAAGATGCAAGAGTTGAAAACATGCAGCAGTTTCTTAATTTTTACAGTTATTTTGTTTAATTCATACAGTCATACGTCAGCTTTTCTTTTTTAACCTCACAGCAGCTGGACTTTGGTTTGAGTACTAAAAGTGTAAAATGTGTGGAACATGCTGCAAACCTTTATTCAGTCCACAGCAGCTTCATGTACTGGGGCCTATTGCACAAACCCAAGATAAGGGATTAAGCCGGGATATGTTGGTCACCCTGGCTCAACTCATCCAAAATCTGGCTGCACATATAAGTTACCATGGAGATTTATTCCTGCTCCAGACCAGGCTAAAATTCAGGATCTATTTATTCTCATCCCTTATTACAGTCAGCAGTCACGTCACTGGCTGCTACACATTGTTTTCACATTCAACTAGAACCACTGTCATTATTTAAACACTTTTCATTAGATTTTATTATCATTTGATAATAATAATAATAATAATTAATATAATTAGATATTAACACTTTCCCATAGACTATCTATCTATCTGTCTATCTATCTATCTATCTATCTATCTATCTATCTATCTATCTATCTATCTATCTATCTATCTATCTATCTATCTATCTATCTATCTATCTATCTATCTATCTATCTATCTATCTATACACTGCTCAAACCAATAAAGGGAACACTAAACTAACACATCCTCGATCTGAATGAAATATTCTTTTTGAACACTTTGTTCTTTACATAGTTGAATGTGCTTACAAGAAAATCACATAAAAAAATTATCAATGGAAATCAAATTTATTAACCCCTGGAGGTCTGGATTTGGATTCACACTCAAAATTAAAGTTGAAAAACACACTACACTCGGATTCAGCTTTGATGTAATGTCTTTAAAATAAGTCAAAATGAGGCTCAGTAGTGTGTGTGACTTCCACGTGCCTGTATGACCTCCCTACAACGCCTGGACATGCTCCTGAGGTGGCGGATGGTCTCCTGAGGAATCTCTTCCCAGATCTGGACTAAAGCAGGCGCCAACTCCTGGACAGTCTGTGGTGCAACATGGCGTTGGTGGATGGAGCGAGACATGATGTCCCAGATGTGCTCAGTTGGATTCAGGTCTGGGGAACGGGCGGACCATTCAATAGCATCAATGTCTTCGTCTTGCAGGAACTGCTGACACACTCCAGCCACATTGTCTTCCATTAGGAGGAACCCAGGGCCAACCGCACCAGCATATGGTCTCACAAGGGGTCCAAGAAGATTGTCCCAGTCCACGTATGGTGGCGCTCTGGGGGTTCTATCCTTCCTCAGGCAGGCCACATTGTGAAGGACAGCACAGGCCACCGTGATGTTACATGTCTTGCCTGGGCTGACCCTTAAGTAATAAAGACATTGAAAGCATGTCTTCAGGAAGTCAAAGGTCATTTCTATTTGTGCCCATGTCCTGGCATGGGCATTATTATATGTCTGATGTGCTTCCTGAAGGTCTGTAGATGGTGTCAGGTGAATAAAATGGCAGGCATAACCTCTGTCCACCAGCGATACACCAGCGAATTCACCTGTGAATACAAAATGTCATCATCACAACCTCATAAATAGACTGACATTCCTCTCACAGCCATGATATTAAAAGTGATTATTAATAGAGGTTGTGTGGTAGGTGCAGATGGACTGTAGAAGACCGAAAGATTCTGGAGTCATGGACTTAGCCAGACCAGCTTTGCAGATCATCTGAAATGAAAAGATGTAGACTATTAAACCAATCAATTCACATCACAAGCAATGTGTTCATTTATGGACTATATTAAAAAGTCATGTTCACCTTTTCATTCCCAGTCCAGTGCACCAATGACCAATGGCATCCTCTCATCCTGGCTTGCTCTTTGTGCAATCAATTTTTGGTTGCCCTTGTTTTGGATTTGATTAACCCAGCTTAGTTATTTATCCTGGATATTTGAATCCTGCTTTTGAGCAATAGGTTTCTGGAATTTCATGCCATCTGAGTGTCATCTCAAAAGATTTCTGATCAGGTCTTCAACTAGAAGAGTAAGTGTTCAGGTTTCATTCATACTGGATCAAGTCTATTTTCCTGCCTTTCTCAGTTAGGCTTTGAGTGTTTCTGTAACATTGATGACCTGCTGTAAAACTCAATGCTGCTGACAAACAACAACACCAGAGCTGCTCTGACAGTGCTGCTCATGTACTTTCTGTCACCAGCATACTGCAGCAGAGGTGTCTGTTAGATCTTGAAACAGTTTATCAAACCCTATCCACAAAGCATTTGTTTTCACGAAAATGAGATACAATTTTCACAACTTATAAACCAAAAATCTGATATTCACACCAATTTAATCAAGCAGGCAGCCAAGTTAATAGTCTGTCTTAGCACAATTGATTCTGGTCATTTTGTGTGTGTGAAAAGCTTTGTCACTGGAGACACTATCGTCATAGCCAAACAAAAGTGTCACAAGCTGTCCACCTCCATTACAGCTGGGCTTTCACTCCATGGCAGTCAGAAACAACTGTCAGCACTCTTCTCCGGCGGTGGAGCAAAAACACAGAAATGATGCCTGAGCCTTTAAAACATATTCAAATTAGCCAAAGATGTGTTATAGGAAGAGTTGGCTGATACTTTTGTCAAACTGGCCCACAGTTCTGTTAGATTCAGCAAAGCAATCTAGGAAATAAACACCCAGCATTTACCAGTTACGGTTGACTAGTTTGTAATATAGCAGGATCTATTGTGTTTTTCCATAAATAATAGATAAATAGATGAGAATATTAGACAGATGAATTATCAGATTGGGTAGGAAGTTACTAAATGAATGAAAAAATACAATTACATTTGTTAAGGTAGAAATAGATAGAGGCATAGAAAATCTGCAAAATCGGTCAGGGTACATGTGACAGCAAGAACTGCTGTGGATTTTACACGATATGTTTGATGAATTTTGCTTAGTTATTTAGCTGAATCCCACCCATTGTCATCCATATACCAGCCCTCTATTTTATTCTACTCTGCTTTAGTCTGATCTGTGGGTCCACAAGAAGCTTTACAGTTTAGCTTTACCATATCTATACAGCAGTGTTTCCATAAGCTGCTCTTTTCTCTGCTAGGTTTCCTGCTGTGTAGATAAAAGAGATTATAACATAAAGGGGACCATCTGCTGGAATTTTATTTTATTTTATTTTGAAAACAAAGATACCTGCTGAGCTGAAAATAGTGAATTTTTTTTTTTTTCATGTCCATTTGTGGTAAATATATTCTATAGTTGACTGCAGCTGTGAGCTGCTAGCTGAGAAACATAAAAATACCCATTTCTGAAGCTTCTAGTTTAAATTTGGTAGCACTAGCACATAAAAGGGAATGTTTAACAAAGTTTTTTTCTTTTTAAGGTAATACCAAAACCCATTACAGATTCCAAAATTAATTTTGGTATATATATATATATATATATATATATATATACTAATGCTGTTGTTACACAAGAAAAACAAAGATGTATAATTTATGGCATATTTTATGGCAGTGTTGTGTTGTGTATGGCAGTTTTGTGCTTGATGGAGGCATTAACAGCTGCTATGAGCAGGTTAAAGAATGGCAAAAGAAAAAAAAGAGAGAGATCCTGATCCAGTTCTTGTGAGCTAACACTACGCAGCAACGCATTGACAGTGTTTATGTTTTTTTCTGTTCTGTTTCTTCAATTTCCCATATAGAATATACTAAAAATACTACAATAAACTATTTAGTAAAAAAAAAAAAAAAAAAAAAAAAAAAAGTTGTTTCACCAAAAATAATAATTAAACTGTAAAATTTAAAAACATTGCTCCAATCTGCAGCGAACACACATTGTGGTTGAATCTATAAACAAATGAGCTTGGAAGTGAAAATCCGACCTTGTTGAGAGGCTGCATCTCCTGAGAAAAGCTCAACTTAGACCCGGCCAACAGAACAGTTTTACTGTGGGCGGCACGCTGCCATTCATTTTAGGTTTAAGCAAAGTCAATGGGATGCAGTGCAGCAGGGATAATAAGAGAAAAAAAAGTTAAAGATCAGATTTTCCCATGCAAATCAATCATCTGAAACATCTTGAGAGCACAACAGTAAATGAAGTAAGTGTTAAAAACCCATCTTTGTTTTGCTTGTATAACAACAGCTTTAAAAGCCTAGAAGAGCAAAACGAAGTCAGAAATTGTTTACCAGAATAAAATATTATATATGGTCAGAATAAACATGTAAGGACTGACGAACATTTACACAAGATAAATGAATAATGGATGGAAGTATATTAGTTTGATAGCTGCAAGAAAAACCTCCTTATTAGCAGTTATTATTTTGAGAAAAATATGACAAAAAAATGTCAGGTGCGTATGATTTGTAAACTTGTTGACTTACTGCAATTTGACATTCATGTTAACCAGATTTACCATCATCATCAGTGATCCACAATGCAAAATACCCCCACACGATAAACCACAACACACTGGGAAGTTTATTATTTATTAGTCATCTGCGAGTGAGTGAGTTGTAATATTCACTGGGAGCATGTTAGATGTAACTTGTCACTAAGTATTAACTTGGAAAATATGAGTGTCATCCTGTACTCCCCTCTCTATCTCTTTCTCTCATCATCATCATCTGTGTTGATGCAGCAAAGCTATTAAGTTCTGGTGCTCTGAAACCTATGAAATCACCAGCACATCATTTCCTGGTCTCACAGTAATAACTTTTATAACACATTTAACACCACATTAGGTTAAATCAACACAGCTGCAGCTTTCTCACAGACACACAAATGCAGTTTAGGTAAAACAGTGTAGGAGGTGGGAGTGATACAACCACAAGACTTATAAAGTCTGAACAAAGCAGGTTAGATTGGTCTTAAAATCACAGGAAAATGAGCAGTAGTTGCTGTTCCCATGGCTGATGGCATGTCTAAATGCCATCCTGATTAACAGGTCAAAGCTCAAATGAAACACACAAGGCAAACAGAGCAGTTTATTTTCACTGAAGCAAACTGCTTTACTTGCATATTGTAGATATGAATATTTTACACCTTCCAGCTGTGAACTAAGTTGCCAACATTGTTAAATTGTGAAACTTATGTTCTCATTTTAGGTATGTCCTGCAAGGATTCACCTGACATTCATCAGAGCTGCATTAGCATGCCAATGGGAAAGCGAGAGACTCAGTCCGACAGTCACAGCAGTGTATCGATGTATCCATTAAATCCCAGTTTTCTCCATTAAAATATTGTAAACTTACTGCGTGTATAGTGAGGTGTGTGCTCCCAGTGAACCTGTGCACTTCTTAGCAATGCAGCTCTGCAAAAAAAAAAAAATAATGCATGGGACGTCTACTCATTGTAGTTATTCCTAAAACTTTGGTTCTCTAAGTAAATGTGCTGCCCTTGAAGTTTGCCACAGTGCAACATTTTAGATTTAGCTTGCCTTATATACACAATCCTACTGCTTCTCATATTTTTGATTTTAGGTCTGCTCAAACAACATCCTGAGCAGAAAACGTAAGAAAAACTTTCAGCTGCTGTTTGGAGTTCAGCTGCATAATTCACTAAAACACATTCTTTGGTTTGTTAACATTTTGAAGCAACTACTGTCCAAAACACTGATCTTGTTTCCATGCAAATCTCTGAATTTGTTTTAATGCTGCTGTTTATTTATTTGGGTGTGAGGGCAGTTTTATAAAACTTTTATATTATACTTTGGGCTCCAAGAGTTTTCTGTAAAGTTTAAGGGTGAAAACTTGTTTTAAATTACGTGTACACGTGCTTATCTTGGCTGCCATGCATGTCTTGTGTTTGTTTGAAGCGTCGTTTGTGCATGTCTTCAAAAGTTAACGCCACAGTTCCGCACTATGGATTATGCGAATAACCATCAGGGGCAGTGTCAAGACCAACGTGAAATGGGGGAAAAAAGAAATGCATGAACGGTAACTGCTGCAGTGAGAGTGGCAGGCCGTTGGCCATTTTTGGATGTCAGTGTTCATCCATTAAGATTTGTTTAGGGGCCTTACATACAGTACCATCTACAAAACCGCTACTGTCATTTTTTAAGCTGTGATCTCATAATTGACCAAATGCTAGCATCCTTTAATGTTGACAAGTTTTTTGTTTACGTCCTACAAATTCAGTAGGTCTATGTGGTATGAGTCCTTGTGCGCCCCCTGGTGGACTCCTTGGTGGACTACTTGCTTGTGACACGCGTAGTACACAAGTAAATATGTGAACAACAGCGCTCACGATGCAGCCGTTTGTGTACGTAAATGCGAGGTTAAATAGCAAGTATATTTTCACCTTAAAGCTTCTTTAACAGATCCAACTAGGGAGCAAATGACATTAAGTAGTTTTACTTATTGTTATGTTTAGAAAACATAAACAAATATGAGCTTTCGGACACTTCCAGAACAGTGGTGGCGTAATCACCAAAACAGTTGAGGTGAACCTTGTTGTTTTCATCATGTGCACACAAAATTATAACACTGGTGTTAAGAGGTCATAGTCAGATTTCAATGTGTTAGACAACACTGGAAAGCGTAGGAACAACAATTTAAGGTCCTGTTAATGACTCAAAATGCCCCTCAGGAGATTTGTTCCAGTTTTTTTCCATAACTAGACACCTATGTCTGTTCGGCCTGTGAACTCTTAATACTTTCATTTTGACTTCATGCCATCTGAAGATGTGATAATATTATTCCAGTAATTATTGTTCCAATCTTGACCTTTTATCACAAAACCCAAAATTTGAAATTAATGGTTTTATATGTAATAAGATTTTAGGCGGTGACATTAATAAAAAGATAGTTACACTATTGTCCTGTGATTAGAGACATTTTGATGGTGAGTCAAGTGCTGCAAGGTTAACAGTCTCCTTACATTTTAAAAAAATAGGGATGGAGAAGCAGCTACAACTTAACAACTGACACTCAAGAGGTGTGATGTCCAAAGACAGCCGGCAGGCAGTCACAGTAACCAAAGCTCTTACTCGCATACTCTTCTAAATGCTTAGCTTTGTTCTTAACGTGGTTTATTACAGTAATATTTTACCAGCTGTCACAGAAGCTGTCTAAGCCTTCTTTCATTCTTCAGTGTTACTCATAAAATTAGGAAAATTGGTCTCTTCCTTGTACCTCCAGTTGGTGTGGAAAATAATGATATGCACATCCTTAACTTATAATTGTGTGTGCATATGTAAACACACTCCATTATAAGTGGTTTGCATTATTTTCTTGACCAGTGCACAATAAATGAAGGCATTTACTTTCATGTGCAGGTTTGTTTCACGCTCCAGAAACAGCAGCTGGCAAAAATACATCTCACTGGCATGGTTGGGAAAAAAGCCTGTGTGAGACAGAGCCCTACTTATTGGCTAGAAAGAGAACAGAAAGTATTCCCATGTCGTGACAGAGCCTGAACGCGACATGATCCAAATGTGTGTACATTTGTGCCACAAGAGTTATCTGTGTGTCTGTGTGTGCAAATGTGACATGTGCAAACAGCCACTGTATTATCATGCCCACTTGCATGCTACAGTTTCTACATGTCATTGTTTTCCAGTGCGATTTTATGCCTAAGTTATTGTGTGTGTGTGTGTGTGTGTCTTTTCTGTTGCCTCTTTCTCCGAACACAGAGGCATCAGCCCAATCCTGTTAGTTCCATCCTAATCACCTGGTTTCTCCACAATGGGTTTGCTAGTCAAAACAAATTGCTGTGTTTCCCTGAGGAAATGCCTCCTTGCTCTGAGTCATCGCTAATCCAGCTGCACTTTAGAAAACTTCGCACTTTAAGTTCCATCAGTACTCAGATTACAATAACCGCCGAGGCCACAGAGAGGGCAGAACGCAGTCACTGACAGCATTCCTTCTCAAGTTCATGATATGTTCAGTCCTTTTTATAGTTAGTGGTGGAGTACATTTTTTCTCTCCCTTTTCATAGCACACTCTTAAATTAAAGAAATATATCTCTAAAATTTGAAATATAATATATGTGAGGTATTGTCTGCTAGAATAAAATACTGTATGTATTATGTGAATAATGCAGCTTGACTGACATTTCTCATCATTCTGTAATGGTTAAAGTTCATTTAACAAATGTTTTTGAAGATGTTTGTTATCACTCCACCCTGACTTTTACATTTAATGTAGGAGCATCTTTTTAGCATAAAGCCAACAGCACAGCTGGTTGCACAGATAGCCAAAAATGCACGAAGACAGTGTTTGAGATAGGGATGTGTTTGATCATGCACAACTCTGTGTGTGCTAATTATTTATTGTTGGCAGTCTTGGATATTTATCTGAAGGTCTTATTGAGAATTATGGTAATTGAGAATGTTGATTTCAGTAAAATGTCTGTATATTGGTAGTCTCAATCATCATTTTAGATAAAGTAAGGGTTAGGGTTAGTCTGGTGTGTGGTTGAATGTGCATGTCTTTCATGTGTGTGAGGCGACTGGTGATCTATTTACCCTGCCAGAGTTTACACACACACACACACCTTTCCACCAAGTGCACTCAAACACATACTCTGTCAACTGATACCTGTCCTGAAGGTTATGTAATAAAGTGTGAGCTGGTCAGTGACCACCTGTCAGTTCACCTTCCAACAGAAAATAGACCAATTAAGTTAGAGTTTTATAAGCCAAAAATCACAAGTACAAACTTGGAAATACTCTCTCTCACACACACACACACAGATTTGTAATGACTATGACTATGACTCTTTGCACTGCCTTGTTGGATGTACCCCACTTAGGATTACTGCACAGAAGCATCTGTTGGTGAGCTGGTTGGTGAGTTTTCATGATTTGTCTACATGTCAGACACATTATAAACATATTGAATAAATGATATGCAAATATGATTCTACATGTTTTAAGATGAGCTTGATATCTCAGCTGCTTGTACACTCAACTTGTAAGGCAGACTTTAAAACTTATAGTCAAAATAAATTTATGCAATAATGCAAATTTAATGCAGCAAGCATTTTATTTCTTAAGTTATGCACTTAACTTTAGTATATGTTAACTGTTTTTGTCAGAAACAAAGCATTTCAACAGGTGTTTTTATAATATTTGTTTGGCCATTAGTATGTAAAATGAACCATTTCCCTTGAGTGACATCTGAGACACTGATCTCACTAAGATAAGCCCTGGCATCTCTAATTTAGCTCTGAGTGCACCAATTTACACTTGATATTAGGAGTCATGTAGTCAGACATAATTTTTCTACTTTTTATGCATTAAAACCTGTTACATAAAACGGACAGCTGAAATCAGCAAACAGGACATCAGTGTTAGTAATACTAATGTTTCTGCAAATGTTTCTGGGATAGAAAGTGTGGAGCTGGGGTTATATGTTACTCACAGTCTTTGTTTTTTGTTTCTTTGGGCAGTTATGTAATTTACATTATTTTGGATTGGTTTTCTTTTTAATACAAATTTCTTTTCAGTACAATAATGTACAAACAAACGCTATTTCATTGCATTTACTCAGTATTTTAACACTTAAAACTGATACTAAAAGCTTATGATGCCAAAGGGCAGAATCAGACTCCTCTGCTTTCTTGTCTCCCATGTGGCTGGGTGAGGACAAGATAGTAAAAGTTGTAGATTTAGCAATACTGAATATGGACTTTGAAGACATAAAAACTAATGCTTTGGTGTAAAAAACACCAAATAATTGCACAGACGACCCAAAAGTGACACTCATAAAACACAATAATACATAATTTTAGTTTTGTAGGTTGATTTTGATTCAGATGGAAATCCTAATATGTCTGAAGCAAAGCATATTTTCCATTAAAGGACCAGCAGCTGTGCACCTCTTCACTGAACCAATAATCCAATTGCATTTATCCTCTGACTTTTACACCCTCCCCTTTGCACTGGTAATGAAAATGCCACAACAGTGCATAAAGCTAATTTTAAGGTTAAGAAAATACAAAATGGTCAGGGTTCTGCCTTTACTGGCTTTTGCCATGCAACAAAAATATACTTTCAGGCTACAGAACAGCAATAAAATTTTCACATTCCATAACAGATGACTCCAAATTCACATTAAAGTGAATTAAACTGAGATCTGTTCAGACTAAAGGTTTTAGTAGATGTATTTACCTTTTAAACAAAGCAAAATCCAGCCTGCCTATAGCTGATTTATCAGTTTGGAGCTTTGAAAAAAGTAGATAACGTACTTGAGCTGATCCACAATAAAATCATTGTCAATCCCTCTAGCAAATTCGAACTGTGGCAAGTTACAAGAGCAGACATGAAACAGTGCTTTGAGTGCTATTGAAGGAGACATTTCAGTCAAAACCTAAAGGCTGACCTGTAACTGAAATACATTGAAAACCAGCAGGAAGTATTAAGGTGGTAAAGCAATGTTTTTGTTTATTGTGTGGACTTTTTAGACATTGCTGTCATTTCAAGTCACAATGGACTGAGACTAGATTTGAGTAGTCTTCCAAAAGTATTAGCCATGAGCAGAAAAGAAAATATAAGGTCATACACATCTTCGTCTCCAGTTGTCTTTATGAAGCAGCCTTGAAAAAGTTCTCCTCTCAGAATATTTAGAAAGATTCTCATTGTTGAAAAAACCAAACAAAACAGAAGGAAGTTACAGCATTACACGTGTGATGTAATCACTGTTATTTGATCCAAACCATCAGAACCACTGAGTAAAATTATAGAGCAGAGTACATTTTGAAGCTGCTTGGAGCTGAATGTGGGAAATGCCCAATTCCCTATCATGCTTGAAACAAGAACAATGAACAGAGCTTAACACAACAGAAAAGCTCACAATAGAAGAGAATAGATGGATGTGTTAGGGTTAGGAATAGAAGATTAACTCCTTGAGGACAATAAAGGAACAAGACAAAGACGGAGAATGAGAGTGGAGCGCAGTTTCAGCTTCTTTTTCAGCCTTTATCTTGTTTCAGAAATGACTGTTGGACTAAAAAAAAACACAAGATTATCCAAAGCTCATCAGCACTTCTGATTAGTATAAAACAAAAGAGTATAATTACTGTACAGGAGCAGAAAGGAGGGCAGCAGATCAGCGACATGAAACAAAAGAGAGTATACTGCTTGAATGAGAGAGAAAACAAAATCCGGGCTTGAAATGTACAAATGGAACAAGAAGGAGAAAACAGAGTTAATATTTTAGTTGTGTAAAAACATTTCCTCCTGAGCTTAGCATGCTGATCCTGAGTTCATAACCGATGAGCCAGAGGAGGCATCTCACCTACGGATGTTATGAGGTCATACAGAGATGAATGACCTAAAAAAGATGACACTAAGACATCGACCATGACACAACAGGTTCCTGTTTTCAACTTTAATATGAACCTTTGTTCACTGTTTGAAAGAACAGTAATCCACTGACTTTCACGAGCCTGGAAGAGCTTCACACTCTGTCCAGTCAAATTTAAGGTGAACTTTTAATACAATCTGGAACTGATTCTCCACTTGTGGTCTGCCCATTGCTTTTCACTTTGTGCTGTACTGTTACCTTGTGCTCCTTTTGTATTAAATATCCACCTCTGCACTGAAAATCTTAGTCTGGTTTCTTACTTTTATAGATTAGAATCAAACCCTGTTAGTGCATCCTGAATGAAGAGTTGATTGCATGAAAAACTAGTTCAGTCTGTTCTCCACCTGACTGGACACCATGACTAAATATAGAATGCTCAAGTAGTGTTCATGTTATTACTAAAAGCACTTTGTCAGATCTGCGTCTGCTGAAATTGAAACCAACTCTTAGACATAATCTGGTGGAGATTTTATGTGGATCAGTGGCTTAGTAGAAGCTAGAGTTCGGCTGAGGACTGTTGAGCATCTCTATGTATAGTTGTTCAACGCATTTGCCATTAATGTGGTTTAACTTAATAAAGTGTTTGCCTGATGAGAATATATATGATGGAATACAAAAAATTGCTTAATCCTTGCAAAAGTTGTTTGCAAGGAGGAGAGACATCCAAATATATAAAGCCTTAGCTAAAATTATAATAGCATATTTATTAATAAGTATATGATGTATGAATATAAAATCTTTACTCAATCTAATAATGTATTGTTATTACAGGGATGTTTGTTCAATTTACAATCATAGGGATCTATTATTACATTTAGGGGTAGCGTTAGAATGAGGGAGGAGAAGTTTTGCCCCCAAGAACGCAGAACTGAATAATATCTATTACCCAGAGTGTTTTTCTCTGGTCAGCACTGTAGTTTTAACACTTAGCGATTATTTAGTGGTCACAGATTAGTGATTTTTTTTTTTTTTTTTTGGCTACACAGCTGTTTAGTCTCAAATCCCTGAGTTCGCTTCACATTCATGAGAAAATGTTCCTCCTTTACTATCTGATTTCATCATAGGTTTAAGTGATCACCAATCACCATGATTTTCTTCCTGGAAGATTATGGTTTCTCAATACCCTTCCAGTTTTTAATAATGTGTTGGACAGTTCTTAACCCAACTTTAGTAGTTTCTTCATCTCCTTAGATGTTTTCTGTGCTTCATGCATGCCAATGATTTGATCCTTCTTAAACAGACTAACAATTTTTTCCTTAACCATGCATTGTGTCTTTCCACATGGTTGTTTGGGAAATGAGAAGCTACTTATTGCATCAGTTGGTGTTAAATAACTTGTTGCCAGTGGAAGGTCATCACCCATGCAATAATTATCCAATAGGAGGCTGTACCTATTTGCATAAGTAAATCCAGGTGGTGACTTTTTTGGCCAGGTAGTGTCCTTCTTCATTGTTCTTTCCTCCTTCTAGTTCAGTCTACAAGATATTATTTAGTCTTAAAAAAAATAAATAAAAAAAAAAAGATTATATTACAATTATATTTTAATGTGCTTTAGCTAACGGTTCCAAGAAAGATATTAAATATTTCTCCTCAGGGCAGTACATTTTCTTCTGTTTCTGCCAACCTCTTAAAATGAAAGAGAAACTCACATTTGCAGTTGTTTAGTTGCAGCAGCAAATCATTTATCATGCCTAAAAAAAAGTTAGAAGGTTAAATCAATTATATCTCGCTGACGTGAACACACTAAACGTAATTATGAGGCCTCACATAAGTTCTCTAATTTAAATGGTCAGTGAGATGGAAGCAATTAAACAACCAAAATCCTACATAAGTAACAATCCGTGAAATTAAATGTGTCAAATCAGGGTTTTTTTTTTTTTTTTCATGGAGACTTTAAGCTCTTTAAGAGACTTGGGTATTGTTTTCACACATTTTGACATCCTATAATATATTCCTTATAAATGGGATTTTAAGCCAATATTGTTAGCATGTATTTTCACACACAGATAAAGATGGTGCTCGGACTATTTAAGTGAATAATAAATGATTATTCTTAATTGCTTAAATTTGATTTCTGGGCTGTTGTGGGAATCAAATAACATGGCTGTAACGTGCCTTTGAAAAACATTACATTTTTAGGGATGAAAGAATTTCTAACCAGTTTATCTGTAATTTGATGGCTGTGTTATCATCCTTAATCTCTTTATTTGTCTACTGTAATTTTGTCCTATACACCTCTTTGCCTCTGTAAACCAGCTAGAGTTTCTATTCATGATGTGAGATACACCATATTTCAGACTCATTACACTGCTTGGCCTCAGGAAAGCACTTAAAACACAGGTCAACACAAGATGACATACAACATTTGAAACAGACAGGTCCAGAGGCGGACAGATTTGTGGGAGGATGACATTTTCTCAGCAGCCCTGCTTGCCATTGCTTCTGTATCTTTCTGTATTCTTCTTATTATTATCTTCTTGTGCTTCTGTCTTCTCTCTTTTTATTTCCAACTGGATGACCTTTTTTTTTTTATGTTCTGGTGTTTTGACACCCTCAGCTAAATTAGGAACCACACAACACTAACCATCAAGCACACACAGAAACTACATCTTGTTTCTTTCCCTGCTTAGTTTGCTGTGACAATGGATGGTAATTTACAGGTCAGTGCATTCAGAGCGCCTCAGGCTCTCAACTGAATTTTCTCAAAGGTCTTGTGTGCCACGCGAGTTCTTCCACCTGCTTATGTGTTTCGTCCTACTGATCTGGATTTGATGTCTCCATTATTACAGCAAATTTGCTCTATCATAGGGGTTTATTGCTCCATCAAGATAGGCCAGCTCTCTTCATTGATGTAGATTGATTCATATCACATGAAACGTGATTAATTAGATTTTTTCCTAATAGGAAACTGCTTGTCAGTGTGATGAAGTGTTTTGGGGGAAAATTTGTTTGATTTTACAAATATATACTTCCTTCACTCATTTTACCTAGATTTACTATAACTGATTATGTTAATAAAACATGCACAAAGTAAAATCTGTAATAACCTTTACTAGTTCAGAAACTTCACAATGTGCAGTACTTGGGTAAATGTTATCCAAAGGTTAAATGGATACGTTACATCGAAACATGGCAGCAGATTGATCTTTGAGTCTGACAAGAGAAGCCATGGAGCAGGTTGTGAGGGCAGTACGACTATGAAGAGCACATAGTGTTTATGGCTCTGCGCAGGCAGGTAATTGAATGAGTTTCCTGGAGGCAGGACCAGCACCTCTAAGCTGCTCCTGTCACATGCATGACTAACCACAGTCACTCTATTTTTCCTTTTCTCTATAGCTTTCATTTCTCTCAGTCTTTATGAGGTTTTTCACCAAGTCATTTTTTTCTGAATATTTAAAAAACACATGGACCACAGATGGTGCTTCCCGTGTGTTTTCATGTCCGAAGTATGACCCTAAAAGGACACGGACAGCGGTTTGTGTCTCTTTAGTCAAAAGCTGCAGAGATGCTGCCTAAACGATGAGTTTTATCATGCATGATGGCATCTCGAACTGCTGGAGTCTAAATATTTATAGTGCAGAAAAGACTTAGATATACTACAATAAATACAAAACATATTTGTGAGTGCCATTACCAATACTGTGTAGATATGTGCAAACACACATCTACATCAGTCAGCAGGGATTTTTTGGGGGTAAATTAAATAAATACTTATGTAAATATTATTGACTAAAACAGATCCCTTCATCTCTTTCCCTACTTTTCTCTTCACTCTGATGTGGTTGAATATAAATGAAATTTCTGCCATGTGAGGACTTCCCTCAGTAGATTTCTGCTTCACTTTGTAAATTAAACATTTTGTTCTTCAGTCAGAATTACCATGAAGTTATCCCCAGTCCCCTGAGAGCCTAATTACCTCCACATTTCATGAATACTAGTGTTAGCAGTAACTATGGTGGTATAAAAATAGACCTGAAGACCAACGAGCTTGTTGATTTTAACAAGACTGGACCTCTGCAGAAAGTGGTACTAGCATGTGATCCTGCACGGATAGTACCACACTGTCGGTCACAGAGAAGCACAACCTGGTGCCAGAAACGACTCATGCTTCAAAGGCACTGATGGCCTCATTGGCGACTCAGGATGGTTTTGATGACAACAGTATTTCATATGAAGATGTGCTTTTTTCTTTTTGGCTTCTAATGATAAATAAATTATTATAGTGCCATTCATCATTCAGATCATTTTACACTGGTAGCAGGCCATTCTGATCAGAACCAGTTCAGCCAAAAATTACTTGATTCTTTACTTTTTCAGGTGTTGTATTGTAGATTTGCTGTTATATCTGGGATCATTGTCCTCTTGCATGACCCAATTTTCACTAGGCTTTAGCTATCAGGCAACCTCACATTAAATTATTGGATACTTTGGTGCACAGATGAGTTTATGGTTGCCTCACTGACTGGAAAGTGGCTGTCTAAATCATCAACCCTCCACCACTGTGCTTGTTAACTGGTATGAGGTCTTTGTTTTTAAATGAAGTACTTTACATTATAACCAGACATCTCATTTTTGGTGTCTGCTGGCCATGCACAATAAAGTCCGCCAGGGGAAAAATATGGCGGCCTACCATGGAACAGAGGACGTCAAAAGTCTGAAATAACTTCATGTTAAACTTCCTAAATTAAATGCATGTGAGATTTGTAAAGCAGACCTTGCGTATTACGGAAGTACGTCTGCAATGCTCGAACATTTAAAGACGAGGCATGTCGGATTTACATGACAACCTCATGCCAGATTTAAAAGCTGAAAGTGAAATAAGATCCATTTAATAATTATGAGACACACAATCCGATTAGTCGTTTTAATAGCTGATGACCAATCGACTACCAGAATAGTCATTAGTTGCAGCTCAAATGATGGTGTTTTTATTGTAAAGGTATGACTGGATATATACTGTACGCTTCAGCAGCATTTTACCTAACAGGTACCAAATCTCACTATTTAAATCATGATTTTACATTCTGTTATGTTAAAATTAAAATGACCTTAATGTCAACATAAAGGTGAATTTCTTTACTTTCTTAATTTGTCTTCAATGACCAGACATATAGTGAAAAAACCAGAGTGAGGTCTACATTGTCTAGCTCGGGACTAAATGACTTGTTTGGGGAACAAAAGTTAAAAGACAAAAAAACACTTTTTTAATATGCTGTATCAGTAATTTGAAGACCCTCTTTAGATAAAACACTACCATCCAGTTAAAAGAAATGAAGCAGCTTATCTACCATGCCAGCAGCTTCCATTATGACTTCCAGTGTCTCACGTGAAATATTAAACAGGGAACCTCTAAGACAGTGTGCATGTTTTATACCAGCACAGGAAGAAGTAGTTTTCTTCTTAATGTGTTTATCTGTACCAAAGCAACAGGCTAATGTTTTAACTTAGATATTTGTTTTGCCTGCATAAAGCACCTCATTATGAATAGAATGCTGCTAGAAACTTAACTTAATCAGCATTTCATCCTTATTTGCATTAACTGTGTTTTTATGTCTCACTGTCTCTCCAGGGAGTTTTTCCCGCCAGCTACATTCACCTGAAGAAAGCCATCGTAACCAACCGAGGGTAAGTTTGGAAACCCAGTGCACAATACCATACACAGTTTAAGTTACCCCATCTGTCAAACCTGGGTACTTAATATTTATTTAACTCCTATATCCACAGAAACATCATATATCAATTTAAGTTTGTAGCAATGCAAATAATGTACAAAGCAATGACAACACAAGGTTTGTAAATTCAGGTTAGAACATAGTGAGATTTTCTCATCAAATTCCTAAAAGGGGATCAAAGCAACCCAGTTCAGTTAGGACACCAGATTAGATGTATTTAATGGCCACTTTAACACAAATTGTCCCTCAGACTCTTTTCTTCTTTTGACCTCACCTAACATGCACGTCTTTGAACATGCATGTTAGGGTAATTGCTAATTAGACATTGAGAAATAAAATTATGAATACATTAATGAGTATAACATGGGTTCTTTAAAGGTTGCTCCTTGCTATTTCATTGCAGTGCTCATAAAGAAGAATAATTAGAAAGTCACCTAGTATGAATGTACAAATGCTGTATTAGTTTTCAGGCCAAATGATCAAATTAATGAGAGGAATATCATTTTACACAGATTTCTCCTGCTTGTTTTTATTTTATAGCTGTGACCCAAGCTCTGAATGATCAGTACATATTACATTAGCTTCTAGAGTTCTCCACTTGCATGCTCAGTAGGAAAATCTTTTTTTTTTTTTTTTTTTTTTTTTTGTTAATTAACTATTTTAAGTTTGAAATTGGCTGGTAAACCAGCACTGTACATATCACAGAATAGAAAGGGCAGAAACACTATTTAAATAACATTTTAAGATCTAATCTGCTTATAATCAGTTTCTAAAAGAACACCTGTGGCTTTCAAGCAAAGCTCAAAAGAACAAGATGTCTCTCTTTATTGTGTCATTGATTTTATATTTTCAGAAGGATAACATGAAGCCAGATGTGTTTTATGGGTTTTATTTAGTTTTTGTTGAATCTGACAGGTCAGTATTGTTAAGTGAATCCTGGCAAACACCAGTATGCTGCAGCCCACAACTCTGTGTCAGATTGTACTATGTTATGAAGAATGCTTTGACAGCTGTCTCCTTCTCTGCAGAGTCAGTCCACTCGCAGAGCAGACTTTTATAGACATCAGAGCAGAACATTCACACTTCAAGATCACACCTGGAGACATCCAGAGAGCTGTCACCACACACACACCAACATCCAACAGTTGACAGCAAGATGCAGACTGTACAAACATGTGAACAAGAGGCTTTTGCTGAAACACACATGTACACAGATGTAGGAAAAAAAGGATCAGATTTTGCTTTGCTGCTTTAGACTGTTGACATTTTTTGATGCTGGTGGGTTTAGATTAGAGATGATTAGGCACAGGTAAAAATCATAAAATGGCTTGACCTGAAATTGTCCTTTTTAAGTACCGGGGTTGGTTGTTCGTTACATATAATGACTCCTATTTATACCCAGTAGCAAGAAAAGTGCTGCAAGCATGATTAGATGTAAGCAGTGATCAGGGTTCATGACCCCTTGCTTAAAACTGTAAATCAACAACAAAGACAAACATGCCACTAATGTCTTATCACCTAACTCACAAAGACACCAGAACAGCAAATCTTTCAAGAAGGTAATTTTTAAAATGTATATTCCATCATTTATTTCAACAAGTTAGCAAGAAAGCACTTTAAAAATTATTTTTCGGTCTTACAGGAGTTCTCAGATGGATGAAGTGTTACATGTACTTGCAGATTAACAACATATTATTGATGAATATTATTCCTGAATATGTGAGGTTGGTAAATTACCTTTGCTTGTGATTATCCTTATCATTAAAGCTTTATATACTGCTCACAGAAGCTTTCACATGAAGGCTTTCATATGTGCAAGCAGAATCTCTGTAGGGATTTAATAAACTATACACATAAAGTTTAAGATCTGATGATTAAAAGGATTCTGCACAGATTCTCACTCACAGTTAAGAGCCATGGTGTGTACTTGATTACACTATAACCATCTGCTTCTATTAAGGCTAATGTAGAGAAATGGCCGCTGACCTATATTTTGCACTTTAGAGTAGGTTACTGTCAGCATATGGAGCTTGATGGCATTCGTCTCTGACACCATCTTTGTGCATGTGTTAAAGGACGAGTGAATATGTGTTTTTAAGAGGTGTGGTGGACATCATATGATGTATGGACATCATGTATAGGCATTTAATTTTTAAAAGACATGTAGCACGTTTCTAAAAAACATATTTTGTCATGAGATTTAAGTTTTTTTTTTTTTGTATAATATGTACTTGATCCTTATTTTAGACTTTTTATTTTTTCCATCCTGCCTTACGTTAAGGTCTTTTTTTCCACCCACTTATCTTTGAAAGTGCTTTGAAAATTCAGAGTACCACTGTGGTATAAATTCAGTCAAACACTCAAACATAAACCTCTTCAGAAAAATACGGTTTAATTCATACTGAGCCACTAAAGCACAAAGCTTGCTATTTATTCACACAACATTTGCATCACATTTTGTTTTTCATTAACCTTTTAAAACCTGAAGTTTCCCCTATTGATGATTTTGAGAGCAGATGGTACCAAACTATACCGAAGTGGTCATTTTGGAGACTTCTCCTAAACTGTCTGCACTAAAACCTCTTTAATTTTGTTTGGCTTCACTTTGGCCTTTGCAGAGATAATGTTCACATATTGTACTATGATTTCATAGAGGTTTACAGCTACAGCTGCATCTAACCAAATATACTTATATTAATCCAAAAGGTGTTTTTTGTAGGCAAACCTGAAACTTTTTTTGCACTTAATTTATTCTTCACCAGTTACGTATACTGATATATTCACATCTTAACCAATCTCACAAGATTTCCCTTTACTATGACTCCAAAAGTATTCAGACATTGTGGTTGCTCATTTTATTACATGTTGCAAGTTAAAAACCACAGCACAGGTTTCAATGGGTCTATGATCAAATAATACCTAAATAATTTAAAACAATGTTTTGCCAAAAATTATTCAAAGCAATTTTTTGGGAGACACCTCCCACAACATTGGAAGTCTGTCATGCATCCATCCATCCATCCATCCATCCATCCATCCATCAAAGCCCAGACTTTCCTCTCCCCTTTCACTTCTTCCAGCTCATCTGGGGGGATCCTGAGGCGTTCCCAGGCCCCTCCAGTGTGTTCTGGCATCTGGCTTTTCCATGGAGTCGCCCCTCAGTGGGACATGCCTGAAACACCTCACCAGGGAGGCATTCATTAGGCATCCTAATCAGATGCCTGAGTCATCTCATCTGGCCCTTCTCTATGCGAAATCCCTCCCAGATGACCCAGTCTTCTCATCCTACCTCTAAGGGAGAGCCCAACCACCCTGCAGAGAAAACTCATTTTAGCCGCTGTATTCACAACCAAAGTCTTTCTGTCACTACCCACAGCTCGTGACAATAGGTGAAGGTAGGAACTTAGATCGACCGGTAAGTCTAAGTTCCTACCCTAGCCTTGGCTAAAATGATGTAGTGTGTCACATGACTCATGGAACATACTTATCCTCTTTAAAGTGTGTTGTTGGGGCTGACCTTCTTTTATTGGTGAATTAACACTATGCAGGTCACTAAGGTCATTAAGCAAGTTGTTTGCACAGGAAGGACTGCAGCCATGCCTGCCTGCCTAACCTGCACAACTAACAGGCTTCTGGTAAAGTTGGCTGTGATGTTCAGAAAACTGTATTTGGATTGTTGGGATAAAACCCTTTCTAAATGTCCCATGAACTTCTGCTGAAGGTTGCAACTAAAATTGAAAGAATCTTCCCCAAATCACTGTTTCCCTTCCTCCGCTGCTGCTGGTCCCAGAGAAAAACATGCTCCTCTCAGATTATACAGCATATCTAAGCCTTCCTTAATTCTGTCATCATACAAGTTTCCCTCACATCTAAGGAAAAATATACAGGAAAAATAAATAAATTAAAGTGCTTGGTAGTTATTTTATTTGATTAATCAATACAGCTCTCATTGTCAAGTAGTCAGGAGAGGGCAGACTGAGTCTTCCTCCTGAGCTACAGCATCAGTGTAGGTTTTGGTCATTGGATTTTCTGTTCGGAGGTGAGTATATAAAAAAAAATAAGAAAAAGAAAACAAGCGTTTATGTTATATTCATTTTAACATAAAAAGGCTAAAAATTTAATATGAGGCATTTTCCCTTTTAAGTGAATTAAAGATTTAGGGAAACCCAGGATAATTGCAAACAACCTGCACCAACTTTCTATCACTGCTGTGCTTATCAGTTTTGTAAGCTAACACACGGCATATCTACTTACTACTTTTCACCAGATTTGAATTTAAAAGAAAAATAGGTTAGAAAAAAAATCTAAAAGATTTCTAAAAAAGCAGAATGTGGCATGTGTATGCATTTAATTTCCCCAAAGTTAGTACTTTGCAGGATCACCTTGTGCATTAATTAGAACTACAAGTCTCATTTTTCTGTGAGCTTGTCACTGGGATTTTGGCCAAATATTCAAAACAAAAATGTTGGTATACAGCAGTTTTTAAATCATACCAGTTGGGTTGAGATATGGGCTTTGACCAGGCTATTAAACCACTTCCTGCACAGTGTGCTTAGGGTCATTGTCCGCTGGAAGGTGAATTTCCATTTCAGGTCAAAATCTCCAGAATACTGAAAAAGATTTCCTTTAAGATTTTCTCTGCATTTAGCATCATCCATCATTTCCTCAAGTTCCTGCTGATGGAAAAACATCCCACACCATAATTCTGGCACCACCTTGCTTTACTGTGGGGGATGGTGTTGTGGAGGGGATGAGAAGTGCTGGTTTTCCTTCAGATGTAGTGTTTTTCTTGATGGGCAAAAACCAGATGTTTGTTTGACCAGATGACCTTCTTCTTATGTTTGGGAAGTCTCCCACAAACCTTTTTTGTAAGCAGAGTGTTTTTTATGGCTACTCTCTCATAAAGCCCAGCTTTTTGTACAGCTGATGGACACACATACTGTTTTGTTTGTGCTGAGCTTTACAGCTCCTAAAGGTTTTTTTTTTCCCTCCTCACTTCATTTCATCACTTAAATGTAGACTTTGTAAAAAAAAAAAAAAAATCTATTTAAATTAAGGCTGTAATGTAAAAAGAAAATGAAATCTTTTGCAAACCACTGCAGTTGTGGGATTTAAATATTTTGTAATGTAAATAATAAAAAGAATATATAAAGTACCCTTCTTCTTTAGAAAGCTTGAAAAGAGAGACAGAAACACATATAAGAATTTTATGTTTGAAAAAGCAATAAAATAGAGGAACATATATGAGAAGAGACAGTTGAAATGGAGAAGATGGGAATGTTAGTCACTGGAGACTGAGAGGGGACAGAAATGGCTGCTTGGAAATGAGAGCAGTATAGAAAAAGACATCAGAACAGAGACAGTGGAGTCTATGATAAGAGTGAATATAGATGCACATTTTCACACTTAAAGGAGAAAAACTAAACAAGATGGAGGACTGCTAGCGCGAGAAGCTGAACAAAATCTAAAGATATTAGTGCAAAAGCCAGCAGAGTGAAAATGAGAGAATTTAGTTGGAAAAAGAAAAAACTATTTGGGGAGAAAATAAAAGAGGGGAAAAGGCATAAAGGGAGAAGAAAGTAAAGCCATATTATAAAAAGAATAAGGAAGGAAAAGGTAAGGAAACATTTCCCACATGTGAAAGGCTGTTGGTAAAAAAAAAAAAAACGAGAATTGTGGAGAGGAAGAGCAGTAAAACTGAGAGGAATAACAGAGACGTGCCAGAACCAGGAGAAAACTTGAGAAACAGCAACAGGAGTAACAGAAGGTGGGGTAAAGAAAGGAGGGATGGAGGAGGAGAAAAAGCATCTAAGATGCAAGTGTAACTAATGCGGGTGAAATCACCAGGAGACCAGCAGCTACTACTCAGCAGGGACATCAGCTAATCTGGCACACTGGCTTTTATTAATTAATCAGAGAGAGAGAGAGAGAGAGACAGAGAGGGAAGGTGGTGGTGGTGGTGGGGAAGCATAGTGGGAAAAAAAACCCTCAACAGTCAGGGTGTAAAAAGGAAAAAATGTGGCATGACAAGAGGTCGGCTCATATTTATGACTCCTGTGTTTAAACAGTGACTCAGCTTTTAGTTTTAGCTAACATCACCCCTTTGGTCAAAATGATGTGGTCAGTTGGGGAAAAAGGAAGGTGAGAGGTGGTGCAAAGCAATTTTAACTTTTTTTTTTTGTTTGTTTTTGTTTTTAACAGACAGGGGTGAACTGAGGTCTTTATTTTCAGCTGTTTTTCATTTCGGTTAAAGAGCATTTAGCAGGTTGACCCGTAAAAGTCAGTGGAGAATACTGCAAATGCGTAACTGTATGAGCAAATATTCACATAACCTAACTGAAATAATTCTGCTGCATAAAATAAAATCCAAAAATACGGGCAAAGTCATCAAAAACAATCAGCCACAAGAGGAATAAGTTGTGCAACAGACTGTCTGGCCTGTAATCATCGAGCTACTGGAGCTATCAAGAGACAGACTAAATTTTGCCAGAATTCACAGGACTGAAGCAAGTTGTTCAAGGTGCTGGAGCAATCTGCCTTCTGGACATTGCTTACTAGTATCATCGTTTCCAAGACTGGTCTTAATTTTTTGGTTGTGGTCACAGATTTAGATGCAGTTTTACGCTGCTGAGTCTGTCTTTGGAGAACACTAAAGAAAGACTTTCAAGAGAGAGCTAATCCACAATAATGTGTCACAGTTTGTGGAGGATGTGGATCCAAATGCAGACCCAGGAGGCAGACAGGTGCAGGAATCAAAGGTTTAATATACTGCTAACAGGGACAGAAAACCAAGACAAACAGACTAACTCTAAAGACAACACAGAGATATGACGGCAATCTGACAGTGAATAAATGAAACCGAAGGGTGTGTATACACACTGAGGCGAACTAACAAGAAGCAGGTAAAGTAAATTAGCAAATTAAACCAGGTGAACTGATGAACCGGAAGCAGGAAGTAAAACATAATACAGCGGGAAAACTACAAAATACATCAAGACAGAACTCAAAATGACAAGACTAGAAATTAAGACTATAATAGAACTAAAAACCCTCGACATAGTGGAAATTTCACTAAACCGGAATCATTAAATCATTGCATTGTTTAATATGCTTGCTAATGTTTATGGCTGTTAATACATGCATTCAATGAAAGTAAATACAGCAGACTGGACAAGAAGCTGTGGTTATCTGGGAAAATATCATCAAAATATTCTATAATAGAACCTGACCTCCTAAACCACCATGAGTTGTTCTGCAAATTGGCAATGAAAGGAAACACAGATGAACCTGTGAATTCTGCAGCACAACTTTCTGGGATTCACATAACCACATCAAAGTTCCTATCACTTCTTAGAAAGCACAAATACGCTGGAAATAGCTGTGATCCCTCCACCTAAATAACCAAACTAACTTATTTAAATAGCATATAAAGCTTTGCCATTGAGCTAATGCAGTTAATAAGTTAGATGACATGAACATTAGCATCATCTTTAACATAAAATCTACAAATTCCAGTTCTATTCTTGAGTTTAACTAAAGATGTCTGTATATGATGAGATAGCACTATATGAAGAAAACAGCTGCAAATAAATGAGCTTCCTCTTTGAAAAGACTTTCAAATTAAATAGGTTGCTCTATCTGGCCAAATGCACATTTTATTAAAAAGCAGTTTGTTTTGGGTTGCAGATCAAATCTGAAGACAAAGTTTAATATTTTGTTGTAATGGTAAAATCAATGTATTTTACACTATGCATTAAACCTTGATTATAACACTAGAGCTCACAAATTAGATATTAGAATCCATGCTTGCAGTACTACTATAACTGCAAGTATGTCTCTTTTCCAGAACAGACATTATGCTTCTCTCCTCTGTTGTTAGAGATGATGTAATTAGATTTTTTTGGATGAAAAATAGTTTTTGTGTACAGGCTGTTCTTTGTCTGTGGTTCATTGCATTGTTACTTTGGAATGCAAATAAAAACATCTGACTTTAATCCACTATTGTTGAAGCCTAACTGAATGTAACGCCACACAATAGTCCGGTTGGTGAAAAACAAGGGCAGACGTTTACAGGTTTCTTTGTTAATCATTTCTATGTGTGTGGTGCTCTGCGTGTCAGCGGATTATTGTGTGAGAGTTCGTTAAAATGATGAGCTGTCAATAAAGTCTGTTTTGTTTTTTGTTTTGTTTTTTCCAGGCCACATGAGACTGTGGTGCCTCTGGAAGACCCTATTGTAACTGAAGTGACATTGACGCTTCAAGAATGGGCTTTACTATGGAAACAACTTTATGTGGTAAGCAGCAGAGAAAAAATATCTATGTGCTTGTTATGTTTCTGCCGTTCCTCTGGACTGTAAAACAAATAGTTTCATTCAGTTGCTAAAACATTAAACCCCATTCTCTGAACCAAATTCTCAGTAGCCTTAATACAGTTTTCAAACTTAAACTCTCTTTTGGCCAAACCTTAACCACTGTTCAGGTTCTTAGACACAACTTGTAAAACTCATCTGCTCTTTTTTGCAAAAACTTTAAAAACATTCTCATTCACTAAACACTTTTCATACTGTGATACACTTCTGTTGCAAAACTGTAAACACTGGCAGCAAAATGTGAACACAACTCCCACATAGCTGCCATCTTCTAAACACAACAACTGAACACACACATTTCTGATAATATGATCAGGCCAACTGTTAGTTCAGAGTGTACAGATGGAACATGTTCATCATCTACAATGGACAGAAACATACAGAAAGATGGAGAAGGAAGAGTTTATGTGAAAGGTGGTGGACTAGGAGTAAGAGGATGAGGAAGAGGCAGAGGAAGACCAAGAACAATCCTTGCTGATGGAATTTGGATGGAATGAGGGAAGCATGACAGACAATCTAACACTCAACCCAATCCGAACAGATTCTTTATGGTCGGCATCATCAGGATATTCAGAGAATATCTATAGTAAGAACTGCAATGTTCATTGCAATACTGTTTGTGGAATTCCTCTGTAAGGTGAAGGACTGCGGTGCTCTCCTAACAAGAACCACTCATTGTTGACATGGTTGTTTAACACTATATGAAATCCAGCTGATAGTAATTGAAGAAAATGTCAATGCTGATGGAATCAACAGTGTCTCTGTCAACTAGTGACCATGTCCTCCAACACAACACTGAGCATGAAACAAGTGTACAGAGTTGCCTTTGAGTGCATCTCTGCAAAAAACATAGTATGTGCAAGTAAGTGTGTAAATGTAAGCGTAACCTCCACACATTGATGCTTCCAGTACAATCCTGCGTTCATAGACCTGCTGTTACTGTAGGTAGTTACAGTTGCTACTGTTACAGCACTGTAAACTAGAATGTAATGGACAGTACATAAATGTAGAGGGAATCTACTGTAAATGTGGTATTTCAGAAGTCTGTCTTTCTGTATTACTTACTGTACCAAACTACATTTAATCCATATTTAGAGTGTTTGAACTGGCGAGACCTTGAGCAAAGATGTGGTGATGTGACTTAAGTATAGCAGTAAAGTGCTTTTATTATTTTTTTTTTTTCTTTGTTTAATGACTAAATATACAAAATTTGGAGATCATTTTGACTTTTTTTTTCTGGTAAAATACACATTCTGAATGCTACTGTATGTCCTAAATAATTTCATGCAAACATAAGTTTCAGGAAATGTGTTTCATTAATTGGGAAAACTGTACAATAAGTAATGTAGATGCTTATACATAAATATTGAATTTGTCCTACATGCAAGACATTTTGTCTCATTCGTAAAAAAATCCCTCGTGTAATCTCCTTCCAGTTAGAGTGATTGCAGTAATTACATCTTTTTCATAGCTGCAAAACTGTTTTTGACACTTAAAATCAAACATTTTGCTTTTGCTTTAGTTATAAAAAGCAGTCACTGTTAGTTGGTTCTATTTTATACTTGGCAATACATCCTTCAGGGGACCTCCACTTTATTCCCTTTGGTGAGATCACAGCTGCTGGTCGCTAGATGTCTAAGATGTTCAATAATGATAATGTCTAACTGTAAGCATTGTGTCGCTCAGTGGGACGTGATGTTTCCACTCAGTCACAACTTGCATGCTAAGATTTATGCTGTAAGACATTTGCAGTAAAACATGTTCACACAGGCAAATGCTGATTTCTCTGCTTCTTGTTTTTCAAGAGATATTCAGAGTAACTCACATTTGCACGCTGCTGCATAAATGTTCCTGGTGAGACATCCACATCATTGTAGCCCCAAGTTTTTTTGTTTACATTAGAATTTTCCTGTCTTTCTCTAAGCTGTAGGTGCATAAGCATGTGTGTGTCTTTCAGCTTTAAATTTAGAGAGGAAGGGCGACTGTGAAAAAAGGTGGTTAAGAACTCAAGATGCACCGTTTTCTCACTCTCATTGCAACCAGGCCTTGTTTTAAGCTCTGCCTAACACTCTGACATGCTAGTTAGACTGTTTTCTCACTGATTTCTTGACTTAACTTATAATGACCTACAAAGTTCTGTCTTCTTAAAGACAGATTTTTAGGGGTGTATTTTTGCATCTGTGTCTGCTTCAGTGCTGTTTCAGAGCCAGTTCCTAACTTCAGTCAGTTCTATGTGTCTCAAGCACTAAAGCTCCAGGCCTAAAAACTGGTGCTAAAGTTATACCAATGAACCAAATTGAAGAATAGTTTAATTTAGGGGCTGGTGTTGGAAAAATGGAGCCAAACCAGATCTAATAAAATGTTAAGACAACCATGACTAAACTGATTTAGTTCAGTTCTGATGCTGGCCTCTGTCTTTTTGTTGGTGAAACCTTTTCTGCAGTGTTTGGTTGTGTTGCTCTGGCTTTTTGATCAAAGGACATATGGAGCAGGAATGGTCTAAAGATCTGCTGTATTCAATCTAATACATGCACTACCGTTTACTATATTAATTAAAAAGTTCTCTTCTAACTGATCACAGTGATGCATACTTTATTTTTTTTATTTTTTTTCCCGATGATATAAAAATAAAACATTATTGACAACTTTACATCGTATATCTTGCCTGAGTGGCTCAGACTGTAAAGCCTGCCAGTGGTCACTGTGATCTCTACCATTCAGATGATTCAGATGTAGGGATGTTGCTCCCAATTAATCTGTAAAGACATTTTGTCTTGTTCTACCTCCTATACTCATCATCTGTTTTTTTGTTTTTGTCATTTTTAGGCCATCTGTCTTCTTTCCTTTGCCCTTTTTTTCACTGTCACAAATGTGATTGATCGGAACTCCATCTGTACCTAAATGGATAGAGAAAAAAGGATTCTGTTATTGAAGTCTTTTTGAAATCTAAGTCACTGTCACTGTCCCTTGTCTTCTGTATGTGTTCTGAGGGTTGCATTCATCACTCATCTTCCTCGTATCCTGCCAGCCCTGTCACTCCATGCTTTTCTTCAGAGTTAACAGACTTTTGTCTTTGCTCCCTGCCAGAGTTAAAGAGATGAAAGACAAAAATATCATTGTTGGGTTCTGCATGACAAATTTTCTATTTCCATCCTGACAGACCTCACATTAGAGTCCTGTTAATGTTGCTATAAATCCAACAACAAGAAGTGCTTGTGCCTTGTATGGATTGATAAAGTAAAAGATGGGTACTTAATAAAGACTGCCTGCTGTTCATGGATTCAGTCGTAGTGTTCATGTAAACAAAAAATAAGAAAATACTTGAAAGGATAAGAAAAAAAAACCTAAGGATGGAGGAATCGAAGTATCGAAGCATGCTAACATAACAAGGATGTGTTTTGAAAGAAGAGAAATGTAGAGAGGTGCTTCCACCGACTTATTTTCTGACTTAATGAGGAGATATGCCAGTGAAAGCGGAAGATGTTTTATGTTGGAACAAAAAATTAACAACACTTCTGATTACTAACTATGACAATAAGTTAGTTTTGTGTGTTAAAGTGTCGCAGCAAAAATGTAGCTTTGCTGATACCTATTGTAGTGGAAATTACCCAAAGAAAAGGGAATTTTAAGTAGTCTTTCTGTGGATAGTTTTGGTCAACGATAAGGTCGTGAAGCTTTACACAATTGCAGCTTAGCTTAAAATGTAAGCAGTGATGCAAGATTGATGTGATCTGATGCATTAATGTTAAAGGCTCTGGAAGCATAGAGACCAAGACTTTATTTGTCTGAGTCAGTTTGCAGAACTCTCAGACACTATGTTTTTATTTTAATGTATTAAATTGTATTATTGTATTAAATGTCCATCCCTATTAATGTATTTTTAGCTCCATATAAAAAGAATATTTACCCTGTAAATAAACATTTACCAGTCACAAAAATCGACCTGGTTTGCTATGCTTCCTGTAAGTTTATCATCTTCTTTCAGGAATTAGAACAAAGAACTTTTTTTTTTTTTGGCCAGTTTCTACATTGAAGCTCTATCTAACCCACATAGCAGCCAGATCTGGGCCATGTAAGGGCATGCCACATGTGGTTCGGTCGTGATTTGGTTCATGTGACCCAGATTGTCCATGCAACCTATGAGAAGATTGTGGTTGAGCTTATGTTGCCCATCTCTGTCTCTATTAGTTGGCATTTATTTCAGTGATTTTTGTTTAATATTAGGACATTTTTGGTGGTTTTTGAAGTCGACTAGTCAGGCCTTTAAAAAACGATTAGTAGTGACATTTTCATCACGTCGTCAATAATGGAATGGAACAATGCTCCAAATGGAAATTGTAAAACGTGTGTGAG
This sequence comes from Melanotaenia boesemani, assembly GCF_017639745.1. NCBI lineage: Eukaryota > Metazoa > Chordata > Actinopteri > Atheriniformes > Melanotaeniidae > Melanotaenia > Melanotaenia boesemani. Next base: position 16,977,085 of record NC_055684.1, on the reverse strand, counting down.
ATGTTATTTATATATTGCGTGTGTTCAGGAAAAAAGTTTTGTTTCACATTGTAATATTTTTAACATTGTATGGGCTCAAGTGTCCTTTATTGTTTAGCAGTTAAATGACAAAGTGGGTCACTCAGGAAGACGTTGGATTGAACCTGGGATGGCTGCTTTTTGTTGGGTAGCGGCTGCTGTCCTATTTGAGCTAAACACCGTGTCCACAGGAACGTTTAGTGAAAAAAAAAAAAAACAGTTATTTTCCTCGTCTTTTCATCTAGTTTTTTTGCTGCTGAAGCAACATTTCTGAGGGTTTAGCGACTGCTGCTCTGGTCTGTTGTCTCCACTATTAGTGAAAGAAACAGAAAAAGCTAGTAAACTGTCCACCTCCACACCGACGTCGGAAGCAAGAGAAGTGATTACGCCTGGTTTAAGATGCAGCTAGCTTCAGGGTTAGCTCCCTCACTTTGCCCAGTAGTGATGAAGCAGACATGAGACTCTGCTGGAACTAGAAGAGCTATATGTACATTAGCCTGCCATTGCTGAAATTGTTCTGATGGCACAGGGCCACCAGTGTGTCTGCAGCTCTGGCCCATGTGTGGGCCACCTCTGACAAACCAGATCTGGACCAGTATGTAGAGTCAGTATGGGCCAGACCAGTTTTTCTATGTGAGGACCTTCTGTTCATCTTTTCTGATGTAAACCATATTATTAATATTAACATCACATCCACCAGAAACACTCATAAAACAGATCTTTTGTAACATACTGTATCCATCAAGGCTGATGGCTTTTAGTGAATATACTTATCCTGAAGTCCTAAAAGTTTTTCTCTGTTTTCTAACTTTCTCTCTCACTCTTACAAACACACTAATATACATATTCAAATAACTGACAGGTAACCTGAAAAACACTATAAAAGCATGAAAAAGTGTCTGAATGACCTTGATAAAAACCATTATGTTTGCCAAGAACTCTGGGTCAGATCATCTAAAAGAACAGCATGTCTCATAAAGTGTGCCTGGAATACAGTAGTGACCAAAAGTGGTCCAAAAAAGAATAAAAGCAGCCAACAACAGTGCCATGGATACCCAAGACTCATTAATTTGCATGGGGAGCAAAGGCAGACTTGGTAAGTGCAGTCCCACAGAAAAAAACTAATTAAAATCTCAATTATGGTTATTATAAAAGGTTTCATAACAGCATTCTTTGAAATGAGTTGCTGAACTAGAGACCAGTCAGGCTGAGCATGTGCTTCCCTGTCCACTTTAAAACATTAGATTTGCACATGAACGGCAGAATTGGACCATGGAACATTGGAAGGTGGTGGCCTGGTATAATGAATCATGTGTGATTTGTTTATCTGGGGAACAGCAGCAGTCCACTTTAGGAAGAAAGTAAGACAGCAGAGGCATGTAGTGCTCTGAGCTGGAACATCTTTGAGTACCACATATGTACACATAGTTTCAGACCATGTACACCACTTCATTGACAGTGGTATTCCATCATAACAATGGCTTGTTTTTAGTAGTATAATGCACACTGTATCAAACATACAAAACTTATTAATTTATAGTGTGATGAACAAGACAAAATATTAGTGTTGACTTAGTTCCAAATAACCTAATTAATTGAACATTTGTGCTGGAAAACAAAGTCTGATCCACTGAAGCCTCATCACATCTTTACAGTTGGTATCACAGGTCGGAGTTCATGTCTCCACAGGTCAGAGGTGCCTTAAGGGCACAATGTTAATGCATGAAAGGATGCTAACAGTTGTCCACCTCGAGTGTCTTGCAGAGGCACGTGATTGAACCGACAGATACACACTGATGTGAAGAATTCTTAGTAACTGGGTGTTTTATGGTTTTGAAGCTTGCAAAGGTGACAAATGCAGCAGAGCAGAAGATCTGAGTGACACACACAAACACACACACATTCTAGATCTGGCAAACACAACACCCTTACTCAGGTGCACACAATGGTGATATGACCTTTGATGCATTCTGTCAACACTGTTGCACCCTTGTCATTTAGGGTCCATCTTTAGTGAACTCACAACTTGTCTTACGCTCTATCTGTCCATGGTATGCGTGCCCTTTACATGCTGCCATAGGTGCTTTACATATTACTTATGTGAGAGAGTGCGTGCGAGAGAAAGAAACAGAGAGAGACAGTATCCAAGATCCTGAAAAAAATAAATAAATAATGAGAAAAAGGTTTTGTCAAGAAACACTAGCATAACAGAGGAAAACCAAAGGATACAAGAAACTATGTACCACAGAATTAGAAATAATAGAGTTCATCTGGATTATCTGGGTACTATGATTGGCCTAAAATTAGGAAATACCAAATTTGTGTCCAATTGGTAAACAGGTAAAATACATAAATGCTTACTGAGCTGAAATTAGACAATTCCAGAGGAACCATAAAATAACTTCCATTTATCATATTTATGCTTTTGTTTTTTTTTTAACATCTGCCTTTGCTAAGCAACTGTCCAGTGGACCACCACTACATTTCATTGTTCATGGTCACCTTCCACTGGATTGTACATTGTTTTCAGGATCAATTAACACAAGTAGATGAACACCAAGGGGGTAAAAGGTGGTCGATGGTCAGCCTTTTAATGTCAACACATTAGTTGGCATTGTGCACAGTAGTCTTATTCAGCTTCTATTGTGCCTAAAGATGTTTGCTTTATATTACTGTCTATTACTTACAATGTTAAATTTTACACCTGTCCTTTTCTAAGTGTGTTTGAATAAGAACAAGCTGTTACTTAATTATTTTGTCTCCTTTTTAATGTTTTTCACTCTCTGTCATCTCTTAAATGATGTCAGGCTAGATGGGATGATGTGTGCGGTTCTGAATGTGTGTGTGTAGGCAGGATAGATGTGTGAACAAGAAAGATGGAGGTGGCAGAACAGTGACAAGTAAACAATGATGGATGTGGAGTTGAGGATAAATTAAGGACACATTTCTTTGTTGTGAAATGTGCAGACAGGATTGCACGGATGTCTCTGTGTTCAGAAGCTGAGACAAGAGAGAGAGAGGGAGAGAGAGAGAGAGAGAGAGAGCAGGAGGAGTGACAGGAGAAATGCAGCAGGAGGAGGCGGAGGGAGAGGATTTATCCTTGTCCAGTGTCTCTAGCTTTATAATGAAAACAGGTTTTTGTGTTGCCACACGGAAGCATAGGAAAATTAATGCAGACCCACAGGGGCGATGGATCAAAGGAAAAATATATATTTGATATGGATAGAAGAAAAAAGTCCAAAAACTGGTTATATATTTAGTTGAATCTATTAAGTTTAAAGTGATTTTACACATTTATGTAGAGGGAGAAAGACTTTTATATGACAGGAGAAATATGTATAGTGTTCAGTAGTGAGTGGTTCAAGAAAAATGGTCACAGATAGATAGATAGATAGATAGATAGATAGATAGATAGATAGATAGATAGATAGATAGATAGATAGATAGATAGATAGATAGATAGATAGATAGATAGATAGATAGATAGATAGATAGATCTAATAGAGAAAAATTTCATTTTAACTGGTGAGAAAACAGAATATGGCCAAAGACAAAAACGAATGAAAGGAAGAAAAGAATAAAAACACTTTGTGGAGAACTTTCATGAGTGAAACTACTGAAAACCATGAGTCATAGAGGGATATTATCCTCTTTGCAAAGTAAAATACTGATAATTAAAAAAAAGAAAAAGATTGTTCTAATGATGAGTTTTTTCCAGACTGAATATAATTGGTCTGATCCACATGTTTGTTTAAGAGCATGTTTCTGCAGTTTGTCAAACAACAGAAGACATCAACTTTAATTAATCTATGAAACAGTTTCTGACTGCATGTATAAGTTTGTTCTCATTTATGACAAACTAAAAATACAACAGAAATGTTCCTGTTCAGACCTCGACAAAGTTTTTTGTTACACTGCAAATATTCCTATTACTGAAATGTTGTCTCATTCCTTGTCTAAATGTATACACATCCTTTTTCAGTGGCCAGAAAAGCAAGTGCTACACAATTATTGTGCAGCTTGATGACACTCGAAGGTTGACTGCAACATTAATTTTGACCATGGCATCTATTGAGTAATTGTTAGGAGTCCCACAACAAAACACTTTTCCCAGATATTGTTCCCAAACTTTTCTGACACTATCAAACTTTAATTTTTCTACAAAGTATTGTTAGTTTTTGTTAATTTTTTTTATCCATAGGACTGCTTTTTTCTTGCTGTTTTACAACCAAAATGTCAGTTGTTTGATGTTATATTTCAGATGAATATGGCAGGTTAATGATGTATTGACATTAAATAGCAGACCTATACAGTTGATCTCTGTACAGCAACATCCTCAATTTCAGTGTTTCTTAATTCTGGTCCTCAAGTACCACAACGCTATATATTTTAGATATTTTCGTACTCCAACAGACCCGATTCAGATTAATGGACCTCCTCATGAAGTTCTTTGCATGCCTGTTGATGAGCTTCTCATTTCAGCCAGGTAAAATGTGCAGGGCAGTGGTACATGAGGACCAGAACTGAGAAAACTCTCTAGTTATTTTTGTGGATTGTCAAGTCTTGTTGCTGCCTTTGTTGATTTCACGCATTTACACACATCGTGGCTGAGAAAAAAAAACTTGGATTAAACAGCTCAAAAAAAAAAAGAAAAAAAAAGCAGACTAACAGGATGACACAAAAACAGAAGGTGGAATTGAGAGCAGCGCATTAAAAGGTGAAAAGCCCTGGAGGGACGTGTCACTGAGTGTTGCAACATTACAGAAATGTTCATGAGAAAAAAACAAGAGGCAAAAAAAAAACAACAAAACAAAACAAAAAAGAACATACACACACACATAAGAAAACATGCTTGAAAAGCTTCCACACATAATAATATCACACCTGTCCTTCCTGAGTTGATCCTGAGTTTTAATAAACTAAGCATTTCAAGACTCAAACATGGTAATGTAATACTAAGAACAAACCTCAGGGCTATGTGAAAATACCAGGTCCACAGCAAGCATGTCAGCATTAAACAGTGGCTATTTTTACTCATATGAATATTTGAATTTGCAGCTTTAATTTGCCTAAGTCCTAGTTACTTAGTTAGGCTGCACCATGCTTATGACCAACTTATCAAGGGAAAATAAATCAGATGTACAAACAAGTTCAAGTGTTTTAATTCATGTTTGTAAAAGTAGGTTAGTAATATATATATACATATAAATTTTTTTAAAGCTTTTGGACTTTTTGGGTGACAAGGCTTGTACTTGTAAATAGAAAAGAAGCTAAGAAGATGGATACAGAAGAGATAATACTTGGAAGTAGCAGAAAAGAGGTCATGGGAACTGGTGTTACTGAAAATGTACAAAATCTACAAAGCGCCAAGTCAACACCAACAAGATGCAACATGATGGAGTGAGAAAAGATAGGATGCGAGAAAAATGACATAGATAAGATAGACAGAGCGATTATCCAACAAGTGCACATGAACAATGCAAAGCAGAAGAGATGATGAGAGGAGGGCAGATCAGTGGTTTGGCGAAAGACGAGTTTAGGACTCAAAAGAATGACATGATGGTCAAAAGAAGTAAGGAGCACAGAATAAAATTACAGAAAGAGGAAAGAGAAAGTTAATGGCTTGTGAAAGAAAACGTGAGGATAAGGTCTGAAAAATTCATTTATTGGTGAGAAATTACTTTTGTGGCCATTTTTCTCAGTTGCTTTTGTTCATTATTCACATCAGAATTAACATTTGAACAGCAGTCAGTGCTTTTCTCAAAATAATTAGTACAAACTGCAGAACCTGGTGGATAACCTGCAAAAGCATGCCACTTGCTAAAATAGTTCATTCCTCAAAAGTAAGTATTCATGTCAATGAAACTGCCAGAGCCATCAAACTGAAAAGTCCTCTCACCACTGAGTACGAACTAGGTGCTCAAACAGCTTAGTCATGTTTTCATTTCAAATCTACAAGTCTGTAAGTGTCTGAATACAAAAATTCAGATCTCAGAGACACTACTTGAAAATGCCCATGACAGCACTACACACTAGATGTACAGCCATTTGACAACTACGGTAAAGTTACATGTTACTGTAGTAGAGTAACTGAATACATGACACAGAATACATTTGTTTCATATTTTTATTTCATACACTCTTTGCCATCTTATAGTAATTTGTTCACAGCATTATGAAATAAACATACACTTCAGTCACTTAGATAGAACAAACTTTAAGTATCAGACTACTATCGGTTTTCAGTAAACAATATACTACTGTAACAGTACATACATGCTATCATCCCTTGCGTTGCAGACAGTAAGCTATCTCCTCGACTCTGCTGTGATCTCTTTGCATCCTGTGTCCATGGCTGCTAGCAGAGCCGTTTTAGTATGTGCACGCTGGTGGTACACCTTCCACCTCCAGGCAAAGAAAAACTCCTCTTAAAAGATTTAATGAAAGCTGAGGGTCAGCTGAGAGTAGCAGGAGATTATTATAACAAAACGTTTAAAATCTGCTTGACAGATTCTGATAACTAGTTTAACTCTTTTGTATGTAATGACCCAAGTAATGAAACAAGGACTATTAGGTTTATGGAGATTGACTATTCTGCTGGTCTAAGTATAATTCATTTAGACTAATATGACCAAAGCAAATGATAATGTCATGAAATAGCAGAGAACTGTATGAAAGCAAATGCTTCATGTCCAAAAGCATTTGCAATTTGATCAATGCAACGAGAAATGCTACTCCGATGTGCACAAACAACTAATTGCTGTGGAGTTTAAACTAATAGTTATGAGGATGTAAATGCTGATGTGAGAAATGCACCAAAGCGACTGAGAAAAACTGGACATGTCCAAACAGATGTATTGGCACACAGAAAAAGAGAGGGGGCGCTAGAAAATTTATGGACTTGGTCATTTATGTAACTGAGCAGGTTCAGGACTTTGCTTTGTGTGTACTTGACAAGATCTAGAGTTTGAGCTAGCAGCCTGCTGATCTGTGTTTCATCAAAGCCAGAGTCAGAGTTTTCCTCAACATTTTCAGTGCTTTTATTTTCAAGTTCCATTCAGAGCTGAGCATATGGCCTCTGGTGGGAGTTCAGAGCTTTGTAAGCTCATCATTCACTCACACCAAAGCTTTCTGACTGAGACACACTCCATATATATAGCTGGTCGAGGCAGATGGCTTCCCTTCCTCCGTGGTTCTACTGGAGGTTTTTTTTTTTTTTTTTTTTTTGCCTAAACAAAATGTATAGAAACATTGCTCACTGCTTGGAAATATCGTAGCCCCAAGTCACTTCTCATTTACCACATAGTCCATTACTTTTACACCCTGACATTTTGAGAGAACAAATTTTAATCCTGCAAACTTTTCCAACTAGCTAAAATATTCTCCTATAGAGTGTTGGCTATGTTTTATGCATTACCCTTAAAAATTCCTCAATGCTGACATCTACACCTAGCAATGATGATGCAAAATAACAGTGTTCTCACATCACTGCATCTCTGTTGTGCAAGCCATTTGGTGTCTATCAAAGAAGCAAATGAGGGTGTGATTTTAGTCACAGCTGCAGTTTGCTACATAACACCCCATAAATCTTCAGCATGCCACTTTTACATCAGGGTTGCTAAGCAGCTGCTGACTGCGGCCTAATTTTTAATAACGTGTTTATTGGTATTTTTCATTTTGTTGATGGTAGATGCAGTAGAGATTCAGGGAGAGAGATCAGGGTATGACGTAGAATAAAGACTTGGAGCCACCTGGAGCTTAGCCATAGACACTGTGGTTATCGAGATAAAGAATATTAAACTATTTCTGCAGGTTAGGAAATTTAATTTTATTGCACACCCTTTTAAATTTTCTCCCATTAATACATTTAAAAGAAAAGAAAAAGGGAGCAGCTCTACTGTAAGACAGCAGTTATTCTTCATGTTGTGGTTTGAATAGTGAGTTAAGAAGAGAAAAAAGTTAACTGGCAGCCTCAACAGAAGCTTCCAACAAAAACTTGCTGAAATGGTTCATTTCTGTTCTTTGTTTTTTGTTTTTGACCTGAGATAAATCTTAATTGTCATTTTTGGAAAACTGAGGGAAGTTTCCCAAAGAGTTATGAGTTGTTTTTTTATTTATTTATTTATTTAAAAATAAAAATTATTTTAAAATCTGGAATTCAGCCTTAAAGCCCAAAAGAGCCAAATCAGTCCAGTCTGTCTTCTGTCCTGTAGGCCCATGTTGTCATTGCTTTGCAGAGTTTGACTGACAGCTCTCTGTAGTAAAGCAAACAGTGCCCTGTTAAAACACTACCTCTGGTCTTGACCACTGACACACATATTCTCATGTCCGCCTGTCATGTCTGACAAAGTGTGTGGAAAGAAGATTGAATAAGAGGCACAATCTACTGTAACCACACCCCCCCTCAAAAAAAAAAACAAACTGTTGTGCTAAGACAATGAAAAGCTAACCCACAACTTCCCATCAGCAATCTAATTATAGAGCTGCCACGGAGGCGACAACCAATCAAACGGGTCATCAGACTGTCAGTTGTCATGAAGCAGCTAATGGCAGAAAGGGGAAGCCAGATGGGAAAGTAAGCCATAAAGTTTGCAAATTTCCATTATGATTTACTAAAATGAAAGAGGAGTAGCTTCACCGGCTGGTGCACTGTGATGGTGTGCTGTAAATGTATGGGGAATTAGTATCAGTATCTTATTGTATTTCATTATAAGTAATCAAAGCTGAATAATCCTCTGCCACTAATAAAATAACAGTTAATGTGGCAAGTTAACAAGTAAGAGTTTAAACAGAATATAAGAAATATCCTTTGTTGCTGTTGCTGTAAGTTGCTGTTTAGTACAGTCTTCTTTCTTTCTTTCTTTCAGATGCAAAAAAGCAGATCATCACCATTCTGCTTTTTTGCATCTGGAGAGAGGGGCCTGTGAAGATTTTAAAAATTTTCTTGTGACACAAAGGAGCATCAAGTTTACCTTTATGTCAAAAAACAAAACCTGGTTTTCCACTGTGGGGGGTGTTTTAAGTTAATTTTGATCCACAAAATCCATTTTCTTTTAAAGAAATTTTAAAAATGACTAATTTTAACAAGAGTAGAGGTGGTTTTCATCACAATTAAGTAATACTATGTTGTTTACAAATAGGCAGCCATCCGCACTTCCCCTTTAATAATGTAAATTTTTTGTAACTCTTAACTCAGTATTTGTTATATCTATGCATAACTACTCACATAAATTCTAGCCCTAACCACACACTTTTAACTCTGTGGATCAGCAGTTTCTAGAATCACTTCCCACTTGTTAAGTGATTTTGAGCAAATAAACATTAGTGAGATGTAAAAAGTGGTCAGCATCACCAGAAAGTTCCATCTTTGTTTTATAGTTTTTCTCAATTGCTAAGACACATTTCTCGAAATAGGACTGGGCACTATATTGAGATTTTCAAATATATCGAAACTTTCGCAGATGTGATATAAAATGAGGGAATATCGTTTATATCGAGATGGCTTGTTTAGCGTTAAAAGCATCTTTTCTTTTGCATTTTGCACAGCTGTATTTTTGATATGATCATAGGAGCATTAAATTTAATAGAAAGCTACCTTAATTTCAGTCTAATGTTTTAATGCACATGTGCTGCTGATCCCTAGTAAAAGTGTATTTAGCACTGAAGGCTGTAAATTAGAGCTGTCTATTTGTTTTTTTTTTGTTTTTTTTGTTGTTTGTTTTTTTTATCAAAAAAACAAAAAATTGAGATTTATATATCGTATATCGTGATTCAGGTAAAAAATATCGAGATATAAAATTTGGTTTATACTGCCCAGCACTATCTCGAAAGCTTCTCTCCTTTTCTCCAAACTGTGAACACAAAACCCAATTTTCAAACTACATTCACAAAACCTCAGACTGTTCTTGAAAAACCAAACTCTCAACTTAAAACAGTTTAATCTGTGCCCAAAACTGAACTATGTTGTCGAATTGTGCCACGAGGCAATCAAAATTAAAAAGGCAATACTCATGACATGAAGCTGTAGAAAAAAAGGTTAATTGTTCACTGTAGGCTAAATGGCTTATATCAAGAACAAAACAAAAACCTGCCCATTACGAGGTTTTTGTAACACAGACTTAAAATAAATATGCTGTTAAAGAATATCAAATGAAAATTTATAGAACTTCGTTACATGCAAACATTCTGTAGGATATACAGTACATATATACAGTATTTATATACACAGACACATACACACACATATAAATAGACAGACAGACAGACAGACAGACAGACAGACAGATAGATAGATAGATAGATAGATAGATAGATAGATAGATAGATAGCGTGACTGATTCAATCAGTGGGTTCAGGCAACTGAGCAGTTGGTTCATACAATGGGTTTAGTGTTTTAGCAATTGAGAAAAACTGTAACAAAACATTTAATATTAGTTCTGTTACACCACAAACACCACGGAAACGATTGGAATGAGTGTAGTTTTGTTTTTGTTTTTTTCCCTGCTTATTGGATCATGAAAAGGTTTAAACCACCCCTCTCAATCGGATTGAAAATCCTCTCTGAACGAGGCTGATTGGATGAGCTGATGTGTTTACATGACACATTTTTATTCTGATTGGATGTTCGATCTGATCAAAAGTGCTCCATATAAACACAGCTAGTAGATACGTTTACACGGACAAATAATCTATCCTATTGAAATCAATCTGATATGCGCAGTGCCTACTAGTTCGGAAGAACAGTTTTTTTTTATTATTATTAACATTTTGACTGTTGAAATGCTCAATAATCCTTAACTCTTTCAGCTTCTAACAAAAACCTTATCCACCACAGTTCTGTTTTGCTGCCGCCATTGTTCAAGTCACGTAAGCCCGATGTGATTGAAGCATGTGCAGAAACAACATACACCACAAAACGGTCAGAATGACTGTATACGTGGTTATTTTTTCCTGCTAATCTAATCATGAAAAAGTTTAAACCCCTGCTGTCGATCAGATTGAAAATTCCTTCGAGGCCGATCGGATCAGCTGACAAGTTTACATGATATATTTTTATGCTGATTGGAAGTTCAAACGAATTAAAAGTGCTCCATGTAAATGTAGCTATTGTCTCTTCAAAGACTCACCATAAAGAAAACAATATAAGGAATAATCCTGTACTCAATGGTGGTATGACCAGCTTTCTTTGTGATGGTATTATTTTATCATATTTATTCTCATTTCATTTGATCTATTTCATTTTTTGTAATTGAATTTATTGTTTTCTGTCTATTTATAGGCACGGTATGTAACTTACTGTACTTAAAAATATGTGTTTCTGACTCGTTTAGACGCTGCAGTGAAATTTATTATTTACATTCCTGGAGCTGCCTTTGTCCTGCAGCATCAGAGAAATGGCACCTCACAACTTCTTTTTTTCCTCAGACACAGTCCATCACTTTACTGTTGTGTTCCACTTTATGCACCACATCACACACTAGCAACTCCATATCAACACACTGGCTGCTTTGATTGCAAACCATGACTGATTTATTTTAAAAAAACGTAAGTGGACATTATTGGAGGAAGAAAGGAAAAGAAAGAGAGAAAGGGACAAAGCAAGACTTTTACTGACTTGAGAGGACACAGAGTAAAGGTAGGATGCAGGATGGATGCTAAATTAGTTGTTATAAGGGGGCACCTCACTAAGAAAGTCTGTCAGTGTTCAGTAGTGCCTCTTTAAAGTGTGTACAGTTAGAAAACTGCTTTTGCTGAAATGTGACATTACATCTTGTTTTCTTAAGCCTACTATTAGAATATTGATTGTAAAAGTAAAATTAGGCTACATGAACTGTTATTTTGAGAAAGTTACTGTTACAGTTAACACAATAAATGTGAATTCACTGGTTTCTAAATAAAAACTGGTAAAAGTCTGCCACATTTCTGACATCTGGTTGGTTCACAAAAGCATTTAAAGCTCAAGTTAGCCGTGAGCTCATATAATGGTCATCCCTTCTGCTGCTAATCAGAGAAGGTGTAGCACCTCAAGATTACTTCAGGTGAAACCTTTACACTGTCAGTATGTGATCAGTTACATGCCTGCAGATGCAGATCACTGATGTATTTGTTCATATTTACTACTTTGATGAAAGAAGACTATATATCATACTATAGAGGACACCATTCTCTTCATCTAGGAGTCAGAGCAATTAACCAGGTGGAAACCAGGAGGGGAAATGGTGTTACTTCTTTTCCCCTGAGGTAATGCAGTAGAGGACACATTGTTGCTGGCTGCCGCCCCCCCATCTCAATCTCTTTCAGACTCTACTTCTACCTCCTTTTTTCCACAAACACACAGCTATCACACCCTTCATTCTATAGACTCTCTGAGGTCAACATCCTCAGGATATAAGCTTTGCTGTCGAATGTCTTTATCATCAAACATGCTGTATATCACATAGTTTCTATCTTTGAGAGGACACCTCGTCGCATCTCTCTACGGCTTTGTGCACTTTCTTTACCATCACAAAAGTGGAAAGGAGCTGGAAGCTGTAGACTGGCCTGTGGGTGGATGGGTGGCACAGAGGAGGGGTAAAGAAATATGGAGACTGGAGCGGGTCAGAGGAGGAGAGAGAGGAAGAATCAGGCATAGGTATACACATGGACGCACAAGCAGAGAGAGAGCGATGGTGTTGCTACAGTACATTGTGAGTGGGTCTCAAACCGTTTGACAGGCTGTGATTTTCCTTTCGTCTGCTGGTTTGGATCGCTGTTTAGTTTAGCATGTTGCTGGTGTTCGAGTCCTCTTCCTAAAAGAGGAAGGAGAAAAGTGAGCAGGGGAAGATTTATCGTCCCTCCATCACACCTGTAAGTAGCTGCTATCATCTCTTACAGTTGGAGGTGTAGTGTATCTGTTTTAAAGTAGATCTTCAGTCATTCAAATGTGTGTTGGTGTGTGTAAGAGAGAGTTGTTCACAAAGAGGAAAAGTGCATTATTTCTGCACTTTAAGCTTCACATCATGTATGTTTGTGGCTACAGGATCTTTAGACTTCAGCAAGTGCAGTGTCACATATTTGCAATGGTGACTCACCCATTGTTGCCATAGTGATGAGGCAATGAGGCATAGAGTTGCTGTTTTTTTTTCTCTCTCTCTTTTTCTTTTTTTCAGATTCATGTGAAGTATATAAGAATTTATTTGTCTAATCATCTGTCATTTATGTCTCGTTTATTATTTTGTACATCGAAATGATGTAGCTGTATCATACATGGTTAACTTCATGTAGTATCTACCATCTGGTAGTTCTACAAGCAAAAACAAAAAAAAAAAGCACCTTAGAATTTTTTTCAAATAAGGCTGCAGTTTTACTTACTATAATTTGGGTTGATTGCCGCTTCTACCTTTGGTTGTTATTCTCGCTGTCTGTTACTAAAACAGCTAAACAACTGGTGTCTAATAATATCCCCAAACGGAGACATTTTAGCTGTTCACATGTTTCATCCTCTTATTTTCATGATTTTACTTAGATTACATCCGTCTGACTGAGCCTCTCCTTCACCCGATGTTCTGTAAATAAAACTGTACATAAAACGATAGCAGCTTAAAATATTAATAAAACACATCTCAGTCAGTATTAAACTGCAGTCTGTGTGGATTCTGAGATGTTGGATAGTTTTAGCGAAATATTAAGGTTAAATGATGTGAGTAAAGTTAGGAGTAAATTTATGTTATGCTGAATTACTTGGTATTCCCTCCTACTTTGGTTATACAGAAAAAATATATGGCTAAAAATCAACCTTCTGGTGCTGGGAAGCTCAACTGGTTGAGCAGATGCCCCAGTATGGTGGCTAAAGGTCCTTCCTGGATTCGGTCTGGGTTTGACTCCCAACTTGTGGCACTGTGCTGCATGCCGTCCCCCTCTTTCTGCCCCCTTTCCTGTCATTCAAATAAGAGCTACCACTACCTGAGAAAAAAATCTTTAAAAAAAATCAACCCTCTGTTTTTTTTAGGAGAAATATCAGTTTTCATTGTTATTGTGAATAACTGCTAAAATTACATGTGACAAATCCCTCCTTTGTCTGTAGTAATTGTCACTTTTGTCCATCCAGAGGAACAGAGAAAATCATGTGTGAATTCTTCAGTTGCAAAGCGCCCAGCAGGTGATGGTTGTGTTAAATTGTTAACCCACATATACCAGGCTCTGAGTGAAAGCACACTTTTCCCATTTCTTATCAGTCGGTGCTTGTTTCTCTTAAGCATTTCCACGATTCTTCTTCTTAACCACTATAGAGTTAGTTTTGCAACCATAATGAGCCCAGTCCATTTTTTTCTAACTCATACATTTGGATGTTTAATCTTGAAATTTGGCATAATTAGGGGCATGTCCTTTTAAGTGACAGATATCTAATATCCGTGGCAAGAAGGGAGAGTGTAGCACAACCGTAATTTTTAGCCAGCTAACGGTTAGCTACCCTTAGCTTACGGTTGGCTCAGTTAGCTCTTAGCTACAGGCAGTTCAGAGTTTGATGGGCGTCAATCATCCACACCCACCTTCACAGTCTCCTTCTCAGCTCCACCTATTTGCCCATTTTTGGATTTTGACGCTGCCAAGATGGCGATGGTGGAAACACACAATGAGCTTCAAATCAGCTCTTCAGAACCTACAAGTGATGTCACGGAGGCTCCGTCCATCTTTTGTATACAGTCTATGGTTCTTACAATGGATCTATTTCTGCTCTCTTTATGAGTATGCAAATATAATCCCTTGTTATTCAGATGTGAAGAGTGATGTAATTTTTTTATTTATTCCTTTTAAATCTGGGCTTTCTTCCCACACTAATATACTGCATCTATATACAGTGTACAAATCTGTATACTTATATACTTTACAATACTATATAAAATTTTTATATTTTATGTATTCATTTTTACTCATTACATCATATTCAAAGCAAAATTATGTCTGATTTCTTAGCATACACACTAAACAAGCCACATTTTGGGGACAGCCTTGACTCAGCAGGTAGAGTGGTCATCCTCCAACCAGAAGGTCAGCAGTTTCATCCTCAGCAAGAGACTGAACCCCACAATGCCCCCGATATGCTCATCGGTGTGTGACCATAGAGAAAAAGCACTACTTCTTGTAAATAAAGTTCAAATATGCTGTAAAACACAGTACTGCTAGAGTGCAGAATGGATGGATATAAAACATGCTGTAAAGCACTTTTTAAACCTGATTAGAAATATGCTATACAAGCATTAACTTTTAACATGGACACAGTCGTCTCATACAATACAAACAAATTTATGCATTAAATACAAAATAATAAAATAATTACTCAGGATAAGATGTGGTATTACCAATTTGAGCCTTATACAATAATACCAGGACTTCTCAAGTAATTCTATTGACGACTGAAAAGTTTGAAGTTGTAGACTTAGGAAAGGATCTTTATTTTAGTTGTTAAGTTAAATCCTCACAACATAAAGTCTTAAGTAATCTCAGTTATATTGGTGTTGCGACTGTATTTTACAGTCGGAGAGGAAGCTGCCCTTCCTCTGTCCAACTCTTGAAGCACACACAGCATGCGATAAGACAGGCTGGCATCCCTGCTATCGCTTCCTGCTGCTGGAATCACTGCGTGTTTTGGCGCTGCAAATGTGTGTCTCTTGTATGTGACTTGGCAGAGTTCAAACAAAGTCATGAGAGGATTTTGGATAGATAAGTTTTACAGACAGAGAACTCACACACAATCCCTGGCACTATGCACAAACATACACACAACACATACAGCATGCTCCATGACATTGGGTTCCTGCAGAAAGAGGTAGCCTTCACCAACTCGGCAGTCAAGGACATTCATTTTCTTTTGCAGATGTTGCTCTGCAAAGTTAATGGTAGCGTTAGTGAGTTAGAAGAATAATATTAATTTCTATCAAAGTTTGACTTGTGCAATGTTAACTTTTATATTTATGCTTTAAGAACGCTGCAGTTTTACTGGTCAGTAATCCCAATAATAGCTTTACAGATATTTTACCAACAAATATCAGAAACAATAGAAATCTTGATGAAATAAGTTAAACCTAGTAAATCCTCACATTATATTCCTTGCCTTTTTAAAGATTGTTTCCACATTTATACATACACTGATCCAAACCCAAGTGATCTACTCTATTTCTTGATTCTACATCAGCTGGGAATTCTGATTTCTGATTTCCAATTAAAAGAAAAAGAAAAAAGCTATCAATCAGATTTTTTTTAAAATCAATAATTCTGTTTCTTCATCCCTAACTTTTAGATTTAAATTCCTCATGAAGGCGTTTAACAATGCATGCCTCAACTCCTTCTTTTTGTGTATGTTGTTCACTTTTCAGTCTTTTTATTCACATTTTTGTTTGAGCTCGGTTTGGTGCAGAAAACCGACAAACATCTATTTGTGTATCTTTTGTCAGCAAAAGATCACTGACACTGAACTCAACAGAAATTCGGCATGTCTTTGTTCTCCTTCTACTTCTTTCTCAAATCACATATGCTGCATAAAAGCCTGCTTCTGTGTTAGGTAAAAGAAATTTGGGATTTTGCAGAAACTCATTAGTGATGGCCTGATTGTTACCCAGCACTGTATGTGATGTTGGCTACCTGTTTATTTACATATAGATGAATCTGGCAGCTGTTTCTTTTTGTGTTACCCTTTCTTGCAGCACTGCCATTACTATGGTGGCAAGTCCTAATTACCTCGTATCTGCTACCACCTGCCACCATGGACAGCTGGACTGTTAACATTAGAGAGTGGTCCACAGTTATTCTGTTTTTCATATTAGTTAAGCATCAGTGCATTAATGTAAACTATGCTTCGTCTGAGAGAAACTGTTTTGGAATCTAAAACACAAATCTTATTATTAAAGGTTATCAAAAGTTGATAAAAAAAATGGCTTCAAACTTTTCCAAAGGTTGTCAGTTTTCTATTTTGTTAGATTTTGACATAGTTTTATTAGTCTTTAGGCTGCAGGACACCACTGTATGTGATCTGTTTATGTTACTGACCCAATGATTTTCATTTCTTTGTCACACCACTGCCCAAATAAGAGAAACTGTCCTTGACACAGCACAAGCTTTTTGTCACAGTAAAAATCAGCTTATAAAGCCTTTCCACCAGCTTTCAGTCTGGCTTTACCCAGCAGCATTTACCGTGACAATGAAAGCGACTGAAACCATGTAAACATACACTTCTGTACCAACGAGGCTGGGGAAAATGCATAGTTGGTGCTGTTTGTCCCTTGCTGGTGGCTGTAGTTTCAAGATGGCAGACCATCATGGTGCTGCCCAACCGTCTTACTTTACGAATGTAAAATTCTTTGCTTACGAGAATGTGTCAGATCATTGGCGGAGGTCATAATACACCAATGATAACACATACAGTATATACATGCAGACACCAATTTTAGCCAGTAAACAACAGGAAATGTTACACAATGTCCCTTTAATAAGGGATTCTGACATAGCACTTGCATCATTATGTTAAAAGGATTATTCAATAATAGACCACCCACAAGACTGCTGTGCATCAAAAAACCAGCAGATTGTAGTATTACCGAATGAGTTGTTCAATTGGGCTTCATGTAATCAACCTTTTGGTGGCCAGACAGACTCAATACATTTACAGAGCTTTTTCACACCATGACTACCACTGAGGTTTGCATTGCATCTTCAGGAAGAGCAAATATTAGAGAGATTTTCTTTGCTGAGGTGGTTTTGGATGGAAAAGGACTGTGCAGGCCTGAAAGGTTGTGTTATACAACTTCCTGGTTATGTCCTACAAGATAACAGCAAGGGAGTTGCACTAGTTTGTGAAGTATTGCCCGGTGAGCTGATGGAAGACAGCTTGTGATTTAACAGTTGCAGTTCAGAATATCTCCCAAATTAGTATTTACTCTCAGCAACGCCATGGTCCAGGGCAGTAGCTCTCAGGGACACGAGATGGAGATCCCTGAACTAGTGTTTCTCAATCAAGTCAAAGTGTTAACAGAATCAATTTGATTGCTTGTTATCCTTCAGAAAGAATTAATAACTTATAATTTAATTTAAGAAGACATCTTAGTGTGTTTTGATGGTTTAGTGTTTCTTCCATTTATGGTTGGAGGATGCATTAACATGAAAATCCTCTCTTGTTCTGATTTATTCGAAGATAGCAGCAAAAACATGTAACAATAACAGCTGAGCAGAGGAGACCAAAAATGAATACAAAGGCTCTTTGTTCATAGTCTCTGGTGATGTGTCTCAGCGCTTTTGTTTTCAGTAATGCCACAGCTGCTTTGACAAGCGTGAAGATGAAGCAGGGCATTTGCTAATGGATCAGAAGTGTTGAGAATGTCCCTTCTGGTTTGGGAAGTGCCTGGCTGACTCACATCCTATTAGGAGGCTTCAAAATGATAACTTCCCAAAGTAATCAGTTACACATTACAAATTACTTGATTGAACTTGCAGTCACACTTGTCAGAGTGGGTTAATATGCTATGAGACAGCAACCTGGAAACTGTGCTGATGAGTCAGCATTCATTTCTTCAGTTACAAACCAGTTAAAGACAGAAAACACCCTGCCCGACTAAAAGCCCGAGCTGTATCTGCAATCACACTTAATTAGATAGTGAATAGCCTGGAAATATCAGTCACAGTTTGAAATGATTGTTGTGGCTTGTTTTGTTATTATATAGGTTTTCTCACTGGATTCTAAATTGTGGCGTACTTCATGCATACACCTGTAAGCCAATGCTGCTTCTAGCTCAGGTTTTGCTCTGCAAGCTTCTACCAACAGTTTATGTATGCTGCCTGCAAAATATAAGCAAAAAAAAGCTCTAACAGAGTTAACTACACATTTAATATATTTATAATTCAATGTCTTGATCTCTAATAAATAAATGCAAAACTTCAAAGACGTTTTAGAAAGAAATCCACTCTAAATTATTGTGTGATTCAGTGATTTTCACTTGTTCTTATAAATATGAGTCTGATTCCTAACAAAGCCTCACATGATGGAGAAACCTTTGATATAATTGCAGGGTGCAACAACAGAAAGCAACAAGCTTTTGCTCTATTGCCTTAGTTACCAGGTCAACAAATACACCCAGGTGATAACACAACTACTTCAGTGCATTCACTTTAGAGGAGAGAAAAATCTAATGATCTAACCCATTAGTAACCAAGGAAAGCAAGCAAATGGCAATCCTGATCTAAAAAACAAAGCAATTTACAGTAATAACTTTTCCACAAATGAACTAAACCAGAATCTCTGTCAAAAGTTTTTCAGTTGGGCCAATTCATGTTCCCTACATTTCTACAGAAGTAGGCTATTGTGGATAATGTTACTTAAGCTGGGTGAAGGTATTTTATGCCTCCCCTACACAACTCAGGATATTTTTAAATAGATTATTTCACTCAATTTAGAATTAGATGAAAAAAAAGTCCACCTACATGAATATTGTTTTACAGAAGTTCAGCAAATGCAGAAATCCACACAATCATTGAAGAAGTCACACAAAGTTGTGATGATATAAAGGCAACACTGTTGTTGCAGTTTCCAGCACATGCTCATTAGTCAAAGCAGTGGTGGTGGACGCACACAAAACCCAGACACCATTACTTCCCTAAAACCCTTATTTGCTGAAAACACTTTTTTTTTTTTAAATAAATCCTAATTTTTGAAAACGTTTGTAAAAGTTTGTTTTTCTTACTGAACATGTTGTTTGTAAGTGAATTAGAGGTGTTAATGCAGGATAAAAAAACTTGTTTTACAAAATAATCACATTAGTGTGGACAAGGTCTGCCATGGTGTCATCAAACTAAGAATCTGAATACAAGCCATGGCTTAGATACTCAATCAGTTCTTTCCAATTCCTATACATTATTTCAAAACATTACGTGCCAATACATAAGCTCTTTAGCATCTTTCAGCAAACTGTTTTGACTAGAAACAACTTTATTTTATGTTTCCCCAGCCTGTCATCTCCAGCTGACACCGGCTGCTGTATTCAGCCAATAAGTGCTGATAAAACCTGTGTGCTATATATCTTATTACCAGCATTAAAATCCATTTGCCAGCTGTGACTCCAAACCAGTGTTTCTCCATGACTAAGAATAAGAAAACCTTTATTAGTGCCTCAATGTGCATTGTTGCAACAGTATAGCTACAGTAGCAGCAGCACACAGATGATGTCAAACAATTAACACAACAGAGATAAAAAATAAAAGTGTCACATGTGTTTTATGGATGCTTGATGTGTAAAATTAACTTTTCACTAATACAATTTACACAATATCAAAATGATGCTCAGTTCTTTCTGACACAACAGAAAGGAAATAATAGTTATCTTTCTTCTTTTCTTTTTTTTTAACTGCAGTTTAATCCGCAACATTTTGTACATCGGCCTATTCATCACAAGTTAAATAATCAGGTACTTCCACTGTTTTGAGAAGCCAAGTGAGACCATCAAAACATTCCTGTTCCTTTTCCTGTTTATCAGGCATAAAAATAGAGCGGAACGTCTCTTAAAGAAAAGAGGTATTGCAAATGTTTCATTAGATATTAGAACTGTCAGGCCAAATAAAATCGTATCATTTATTAATGCAGACTTGCGCTCTTGTCCCTTGGAGACCCACTTTTGGTCTCTGACTTTCTGAAAAACCAACTGATAGTTTTATGTTTTCAAAAAGAAAATGCGCAGTGTCTGTCAATGAAGAGGGATGTTAGTTGGCCTCTCTAGTTTGTGAGCTGTCATAGTGATTAAAATCTTTTTATTGTGTCCGTCTACCTCTGAAAAGTTAGCAGTACATAGAAAGGGAAATGTTTAGACAAATTATGCACTTTATTCCCCATCTAAAACAATTCTCTGATGTCTCAATGAAATGCTTTGGTCAAATCGGCTAAACAGCCCTCCATGTGTTTGAGTAGGCAGTAAGGGGGGAGCGGGATCTGAGCAGCTGCTGTCTCCGTCCATTACTCCACTCTGTCTTCCTGGAAGTGGGCCTTTGCTGAGGTGATTTAGATCTGCTCCATATACCGCTAGGGAGATCAAGCGGCAAGCCGGGTGGTCGGAGTTTTCACTTTATTTACAATTAGCAATCAAATGGGGCATCGGCCAGATGACCTGCTCAGTTATTAAGTGTAAGTTATTAAGTTATTTTGGCGAGAGCATCTCCTTTAACCACATGGGGAGAACAAACAAATCAGAATGAGTTTGCAGATAAACTTAGAAAATGTTCAAACTTAATTAATAATGTTGATGTGTTTATTTAAACTCAGTAAATGTTTGTGCATTTAGACGATTCCTCAACAGAACCGGTGGTGCAGGTGGGCCCCGGTGGGCAAGACCCATGCACTCACAAATTAGGCCCTCCCAGCCTTTTTATTTTAATTTGTATCCTTTTCAATATCATTTTCATTTACAGTATTTAACAACTATTTTATAGAGGTACTAAATCATCATATATATATATATATATATATATATATATATGTATATATGTGTGTGTGTGTGTGTGTGTGTGTGTGTGTGTGTGTGTGTGTGTGTGTGTGTGTGTGTGTGTAAATAACATTTAGCATCAATGTTGTGCCAGCAATTTGGCATTATTACTCATTAGAAAATCCCACTAGCAAAATAGCTACATGCCTGATATCCAGGGCTGAAGTTTCCGGAAACAGCATAAATGCTGCGATATTTAACACAGGCAACCTTATAAAGCATTTATGTTGCCATCAAGTAAAAGAGCATAAGAAGTTTGTTACCTTAAAGGAAAAGCAAAATGAACTGCAGCAACAACAAACATTAGCAAATGTTTGAAAAAACATGAAGAATTTGAAAAAGAAAGTCAGAAAGCCATCGCAATAACAGACTGAAGCTGGGCCGGCCCCAGAAAACCAGATCTAGATATGGTTGTGGTTGAAGACCAGCACAGGGAGTTTATTTCTCTGTTGTGATGTTACTTTAGTTCGGAAGTCTCATTTGTTACAAAGGCGAAACCCGTCAGCGTAAACTGGTTGCAAACTTACAGTGTAAAGTGGAATCTGTTGGGGACGGTGACTTCTTTCACATCATTTTACATTTGCGCACTCAGACCCTGCTCAAAGCGTGAAAAGCACAACAACAACAATGACGGATCTCCATATCATGTTTGTGCTGTTACATCTTTTTAATTTATTTGGTCTATTGAAGCAAAAGCAGTATTTGGTAGAGTATTTATATTGTCAGAAAGATGCTTAGGTTGCACCTCCTCTCTTATTGTGTTGTGGTTTCCGGTCTTATGAGGATGCTGTGCACACCTGGGTCGTTGGAAAGTTTCACTACCCACTAAAGACCTGGCATGTGCACTACTTCATTTCTAGTCCGCTTTGCATTTTCTCCTGCACGGACGTAGTTTACATTACACTGTTGTGTGTGAATGCTTTTTTTTTTTTTTTTTTTTCAAAAACGCAAAGGAAAAATATTTGCATGTAAACAGGGCCTAACTGTGTAGGGCACACTTTGATGAAGTGAGCTGTAATTATTAAATTTAGTCAAACTGGTTTTTATAAACAGCATAATTATGTGAGATTTGCTATGCTGTTTTTTAATGCTGCTGAAGTGGTATTATAGTTTACACATTTACGTTTGTGCATCATTTCTTGCAGGGTGTGAAGGTGTGATTACTCACTATGGCTGGGGAAAGAGGCAGAGGAGGCATTTAGGGGAGGGAAAGAGGTAGGAGGGAGGCTGAATCCATAAATAGTCTCAAAACAGATTTGCACTCTGTTTTTTAAAAAAGGGTTTAGCTTTACCTATGAGTCTATATATTCTGTTAAAAACAGGAGCATCAGGCAGTTTGATTTAAAAACACCATGTATCCATATTTGTGGCGTGGGTAGGGCCATCTTAAGGTTGTGCCAGCTGGTGTGCCCGTTCTAGTCTAGCTGTCTAGCTGATCAACTCATGAGAGGGCACAAAGGTCAATCACATGTACCCACTGACTGTGATGGCCAGATGTCCCAAATAAATCTACAGTCCTGGTTTTAAACGAGATTTTAGTGTGGTGCAATCTGTTAAAAAAAAATAAATAAGCACAGATGGCACATAGCTGTGATGCTTCCACTGGCTGTTGCCTCAAAAGCAGCCCTTGTGCTTTGATTTTATTCATGTCAACATTAGACTTCATGTCATCTTTATTTTGTTTAATTTTATTTCTAGTTTGCTGACTGTGATCCTAGGAAAATATTTTTAGCTAAGCCTGTTTACCTGAGTATACTGCTTATGGTAGCTTTGATCGCACTGCAAATTTTCATGTTGTCATAGAACCAAGAGGAATCTGGTTCTGCACATCTATGCATGCATTGTTACTTATCAGTATACATCATATTTGGTGTACAAATACAATTAACCAGTTTCTACCTTTCTATAACTGTAAACCATCATTTGTTTTAACTAGTTACCTGTCTTGCTTCACCATTGAAAAGCTGTTTTTGTAATCCATTTGCCACTTTTCCCCATCTAATCTTCCTTTACTCAGGTGATTATACAACAAGGATGCTTTTTTTTTTTTTCTTTTTAAACTGTCCAGCATTGTAACAAACAGAATGATGGCCTGGCTGCTGTGCTGTGCCGAAAAAAATAGCTTTGCCAAGAGTAGCTTTATGAGTATAAGGCTCCTCTTGATTATCTCGTTTTTTATTTCTTTATTTGTTTAAATATGTTGTTTTATCTTATTTATTTGGTATTATGGAATTTATGTAATCTAGCTGGACCTGACCGGAGAGGACAGAAAAAAACAAGGACAGCAATCAAGAAAAGTAAAAAGGAAAGTGGAAAACAGGAAGAGGAGACAAAGATACAGTAGATAGGGGCAACAACCTTCAATCCAACTTAACACCAGAGAACAAACTGCTACACCTGTATAGAAACACAACAGAGAATTTCTTACAGCATTTAAAAGTAAACTAAGCTGACAGTCATTAGGAGCTCCTAAAAAATAACCAAGACAACAACAAGATGTATCACAACAACAAAAACCAAAGTACCAAAGACACACATACAAAGTGAATGCAGAGTATGAGGAGTCAGGAGTGAACAGAGATGAGTGTGATTGCGCAAATATGATCATGCCTCCACGCTGGTGAGTTTGCTCTCACACTTGAACATAGGGGGTATATATGTGTATATATATATATACATATATATATATATATATATATATACATACATATAAAGGGAAAGTGTGCCCAAACTTTAGACTTGTAGTGTATTTGTGTATATACACACACATGCCTGCAGAGATACATACATACACATCTTGGATACACCGGGTTGGTAGCCAGTCAAGGTCTGCCCACCAGACCCTCCCTAGTCTCAAATACATCTCAGTCTTATTGACCTGGTATGCTCCCTCCTGACTGTGCCCTTCTGACTATTAACAGATCACAGTTGGAATGAAAGATTAGGCTTTTCCATTTAATACGCTGTCAGGTACATCATGTCTCTAGCTGGATTCAGATCCCTCCTTAAAACTTCCCTCTTTGTGGAAGCCTTTGGTAAATGTCTCATACATTAATTTTACATTTTATTATTGTGTTTTTGTGAACATACATACACATACATACATCCAATTTTTTGTAATGGACTTTGTAACATTTTTAAAGACAGTGCTAAAGAAAAAGTAATTGATCATTATTACCTCTATTTCTTTTGAATCGGAATGAAATTCTACCTTTAGTTAGATCATTTAGGTAAAATCACACATGTTCCAAGCACATACTGTACAGTTTCCTTGACAGCTCTCACAAAGAGCAGTGAGTGTTGGGCAGCTCTCTGGTGTAAAAATGTCAGTGATCCTTGTTCCTTGCACACGTCCTCTCAGCATGTTGCTGTAAATATGAGCTGAGTGCTCTTTTTTTGTGTCCTTGTGCTGATGTGTGTTTTGGGTTTTGGTCTGCTAGCACTCTGGGCTTTATCACTGACTCCTGTCCTGCTACTGTAACTGAAGTGCACCCTTGAGAGTAGAGTGTACCCATTACACTATAAATTGTTATAAATGAGCTTTGCTATATGAGAGCAGTAAATGAGCCCCACTAGTGTGCTGCCTTTAGCTCAAGATCCCTCTGGTAGTACACAATTAAAATGAAATAAAGTACACAAGCTGAAACAGAGATGGTCTCATGTCCTAACAATTATTCGCCATAATATACACAAGTTTGTTGAAGTTTTTAATTATTTATTACATCATTGCATTGCATGTTCGATTTGCTCCAAATAAAAGAAATCATTAAATCCTAAATGTATGGCCTAACAGTGTTACCTGTTAACCGCTTTGTTTGTGTTGGATTATCAGTGTTTGTGTATTTTGTATGAGAAGCATCCTGTGTGTGCTTTAAATTGCACATTTTGATTCTTACCTTGAGTGTAAGAACATTAGCTTCTGCTGTATGTGCACTGGGCATCTCTTTAAAACAAATCCTAAACAGATGCTCAGGGGAAATAACTTATTGTTGCTAAGCAACCACTGAAAACCCATCTGAAATGTGACACTCTTTGCCTGGAAGTTGTAGTATTTTTAACCTCGAGTGCTAAAATTATGAAAATCATTCAGCTCTAACAGGATGGTACCACAGGGTTCCCAGCAGGAGCCTCTGAGAAGTACGTCCTAGTTCTATGACAAGAGCTTCTCTTTGGACACATTACCAGAGCTGTGATTAGAGCTAAACGCCTCCAATGCCAGAAACAGATCTGTTTCTAACAAACAAAATGGACTCATATACATTCAGACCCAGACAGGATGGAGTGATCTGATATACCACTATTATCCAATTATTATTATTATTTTAATTTTAAATTTTAACTTATTTTTATTCAGAAAAGCTACCTCTCCTTGAAAAAAGTGACATAAACCAAGGCTGTATTTAAACTGAAAGTCTGACCTAAAAGTAGAAATATACACATTTGTAAAAATTCATTATAATGATTCTTATGATGGATTTTTTTTTCTTAATTTCCTGTGCGAACCCCAAAAGAAGGTAAAACTTAACCAATTTAAAGTCATGACTGGAATGTAATCTGAAATTGTCCTATTTTTTCTGTTTCCGAGTTATTTTCTATAATAATATCAGAAATAGTCCTGTAGGCATGATTTTTCTGGTCATTGCCATTTTACATTTCCATTCAAACTCCTGTTAAATCAATTCAGAAGCACTTCTCAGACCAAATTAAAACTTTAATTCAGTAAGCATTTTTTATGCCTTAAATTTTTTTCACCAGTGAATATATTTTCCTCACCAAAGCCAATAAAAAATACCTAAAAACCTAAAACTCATGGCAAATTTATTTGTATAGCACATTTCATGTACAAGACTATTCAAAGTGCTTAAATAAAACATTAAAAGCATTACAGCGGGAAGTAAAAACAAGTGAACAAAAAAAAAAAAAGACAAGTCATGTGTGTTAGAAGTCCTATCATTAGAAAATTCAGTCATCAGTCCCATGGCTTGAGATTTCTGCTTTCAACCACAACAACCACCACAGTCTTGGAAAGGTGAAGTCAGATGGCTTGATTGCCTTACATAGAAGATTAAAAAATAAGCCCTCCGTGGAGATATGCGTGAGGCCAGACATGCACACTTAAAGATCCCCTTTCACGAGGAAAGATGTGCACACAGATGCCTAGGTCATTTGTGTCATGGCAAAAACTTTTAGATGTTCAATTTTGAGGATGACAGATGAGTTTTGTGGAATTATAACTGCTAGAATCAGGTTTTAAAACTACATCTGGTCATATCTCTACATGGAAGCCAAAGTCAGATCGGGAAAAAAATCAAAATGCATTGACTGAAAAAAACCCACTAAACCTTGGTTGATTTATTCTATCTACTTAACACAACTGATCCTCATACATATGCTCAGAAAAACAGTCTATGGACTAAAAAAGTTTTAACAGCTGGGGGTGTGCTGTGGTATATTGTTTCCCATCTAATCTCAGGCTTACGTCCATACCGACATGCACTGGGAGAACAGCAGAGAAATCTCACTGAGCAAGTCAGTAGTCGATAGCTGAGCTGTCAGTGTTTACCGCACTCCTATGATGCTGTGTTTCCCTTCCAAAGTTCCCAAAAACAGCTCCACCTCCACTGCAGCCACAGTTATATAATGGTGTTAATGAAAAGGGGTCTCTGTATATTAGTGATGCCCAAAATAAAGGGAGAATTTAATATTGCAGAAGAAGCTTGGGGTTGGCTGCACTTTTCTTTTGCTGTGGTTATTTCCTGACCGGTGCATATGTTGTTTACCTGAGTAAACTTATTCATGCATGTTTAAATACCCAGATCTATGCATGTGCAGCACTGAGCTGAGTATGTGATTCTTCATGTTTATGAAACAACTATTAACAGATTTAGTGTTATCCTTATACATATATGCAGAATTTCTGTAAGGGAATGTACTGTATGTGTATACCCTACAGACTTGGAAGTTTCAGTGACTTTGTACATGCATATGTGTAGTAATTTTGTGTTTGTGTATGTGTGTGTACATAGCACCTGCTTTTTTTTTTTCTTTTTTTTTTTTTGCATAGCCAGCTGTCCTGTCGAGAACTGAATGGGCATTTAACCCCTCTGCCTTCTGTCAAAGTCTACAGAATAAATGAAGGTGCTATTAATAAACCAGGCTATAGGTAGATGTATGTTGGGTGTTATTGTGATTTGTCTTTGAGCATGTATATGAGCTCACACCTTTCTGCAGTTGCTCTCCTGTCTTTTTAAATTATTGACGCACTATAAAGTCTAATCTGTGCTGCCATACCAGTGCATCGTTCCTTCATTTAAAGGTGCCTTTTTTCTTAGGTTTACGAGACAGCAATCACTTTTATATGTACTTGAGGAAAATGTGAATGAGACAGTTATAGAGATGGTGATCTGACCTTCATTCAATTACAGACAAACCCTTTCCAATGAAATTATGACACACAAGCAGTTGTACTTGCATTCAGGTTTGCCATTTATGGAGATTACATTGAAAGTGTGGGTTTGGTGCTTCTCTATTAGGAAGTGTTTCCTTTTATTAAAAAAAAAGGCTACAAATCCTTTCTAAAGGTCTGGGTGTTCATTAATCTAAAATAACAGACTGACAATAAGATAGTTAAATTAGACTGGAGAAAATTCAGGACTGTTGCCAATCTCTCTTGGAGTGAGAGTTCTGGAAAGATCCACAACAGAAGTGCCATGCGTAATTTTGAGAAAAGTGAAAGTTAGTACAAAAAAGCCCCCTACTGAATCTGCCCAATTTGCGAACACTGAAAACAATGTAAAATAAAATACTGTTAAAGCAGTCATGAAGGAAACCACTGCTCTTTCAATATAAGCAAAAATTTACAATTGCATGATTGGAGGTATAAACAAAAAAAGTAGCTTACACAAGAGACTCGTTGTGTGAAACATGGCGGAGGGAGCATCATGGGTTGAGGCTGCTTATGTTGAGAGAAAAGTTGAAACCCAACTCCCAACACCGATTACAAGAAGTTCCAGAAAGTGCGCAATAGCAATTCGGTTACAACAATTTTGGTCATTTCAAAGCATTTAAACACTTTATAACATCCAATTTCAATAAGTAAAGCCAAAAAGATAACTGGTTAATGCAGAGTTATAAAAATGTTTAGTACGCTTGCAGGGCAGGTGGATTGATTGCTTTGAATGTTTCTTGCTCTGACAAGCTTTGATCTTTTCATAATGATGATCTGTTCCCTGACTAACACTCTGAAATGTTCCCCAGTTCTCCATGAGAAGCTATGAAGCGAAAGGCTAAAATACAATAAACTCATTCTCCTTAAGTATTTTCCAGTAGAAGTTGTTTCAGTGTCTCAAATGAAACACCACCAAAGGCCTTGTGGCTCTTGGCTACCAACAAAGGACCATTTAGTCAGCTCGTTAATTGATTTGAACAATGTGAATCTTGAAGGACAAAGAGCAGATTAACATAGATTCTCTTCCTCTGTGTGTCCATCAGAAACACAAGGTGGATCTGTTCTACAAGGTGCGTCACGTGATGATGGAGCTGATCGACCTGAGGAGGCAGCTGTTGTCTGGTCATTTGACGCAAGACCAGAGCAGAGACGTCAAGAGGCACATCACCGTCAGGCTCGACTGGGGCAACGAGTGAGAAAAAACAAAAAACAATCACATCTAGTGTAATAGCACACATTGATGAACTCTGATACACATGAGTAGAAACATCAGAGAATTTAAAAGCATGCCAAGTTGGAAATAGTGGTAAATTCTTGAATAGTAGTAGCTGACCACAGTTTCAGTCTCATCACAAAGTTAATGCAGAGGCTGTTTTTTAGCTCTCATGTATGACAGGTTGAGTCAGTCCTAATAGGTCATTTTATTTCTTTTTTTCTTTTTTTTTACTACTCACTGATAATAAAAGATAAAGTATAAGAATATTGTCATCATTCACCCATCCAGATCTGCAAGCAACATATGTGTGCTTTATGACACGTTCCATATCAACATCTCAACACTGTTTTATACGTATGCATATTGTTCATTTATTGAAAGACTTGACATTTTTCTTTATCTTTTGATTTAATGGGCTTTCTAAGGACAGGAAAAGTCTGAATAACATTGTCAGGATCAGTAAAAAAATAAATCAAACATGAGATATGAGCTCAGTCTGGGTTCATCACCGTCATCAGAGTTTGTGATGAGGCCTTCATTTGCCACTTCCATAGTCTCTTCAGTAAAACACATAGTTTCTCCAAGTCATTTATTCCTTCAGTCATCCTGACAGTTGTCCTTTAATAAACTGATATTTAACCTGGATTTTCAACCTTCCATCATTCTTTTTATTCATTATTATTACAGTCATACTTTTTATGTAGTTCTTTCTTTATTTTTACTTAATTCTGTTCTTAGGACCTAAACTTCTGGTGCCATTTTTCTGTTGACTGATTTGTTGTCTAATCTGGATGTGAGTGAGCTACAAATGAAATAAATAAATGTCTGGATCTGAATAACTTATGCATATATATATATATATATATATATATATATATATATAAATTGGGGGAAAAGATCAAAATAAAATGACTGGAATAAAATGAAAAAATTAAAATACAATTAAATATTAAACACATTAAAAATTATAAATAAATAAGTTAGCAAAAAATGTAAATTATAGTAAATAAATGAAACTGGATAAATTTCTTACTTTGTGTTCAGCACTTTGTCTGAGGTCATTGATCATACCTTTTGTATTTCTGGTGTTTATATCCAGATAGTTATCATCACACCAGCCTTTAGAGTAATAAATATGATAAGAACTGAAGGTTTAATGACTCAGATCATTTTTATTTCTTAACTGATTTTATTTTTCTCAGGGGCTTAAAAAGAAAACTTTTTCTTTCTAATTGAAGTGTTTGGTCTAAATGGGTTAACGGCAGAAATTTGCTTTTAGTTTCTCTCTTACATAAAAAAATAAAGAATAAAAATACAAAACCCTTCATATCTGAGAACATTCAGCAGAACATTCTGTCTTTGAGTGCAAGGCCAGTGCTTTGCAAGTGATGGATTAGTTACTAATGATTCAGCAGATATAGACCATAGCAACAATACTTCTTGAATCTCTCCACAGGAATTACTTTTGCTTTGCGTGTAGGTGTTCATGCTTTATCAGTTTGTCTTGCTGTGTATATAAATGGTGTTTGTGTCAAGTTTTATCTATCTACTTCTCTTTGTCTGTCAGACACCTGGGGCTGGACTTGGTGCCTAGGAAGGAGTTTGAGATGGTTGATGAGGATCAGATAAGCGTTTCAGATCTTTATAAGATGGTAAGACTTTAATTTAGGTATTTTAATCTTGAATGTGGTCACACTGGATTAATATTAATCCTTGGAGGGTTATTTGTTACCTTGGAGGTAATGTGAGCTGCCCATGGTCACATTTCTCACATGAAAACCAACATGTCCTTGGCCTCATTGAAAGCTTGCATGCACAAACACAACATTTACTTTTTATGTCACAGAACTGTAGACTGATTACTGCAGTTATCTGGTCTTTTTAGCAACTGTGCTCTGGGGTCGCAGGCAGACACTGGTTTGCAGAACTGGATCCATCTCTTCTCTGTCTCATTTAGACCCTGCATCATATGCTCATGTCTTTTTCAGTACACACTACTTGTGGTAAAATGCAGAGTAAGGACATTTGCATTATTTATTTGTCATAATTCCAATTGGCTGGAGATACATCTGGGCCCATATCATCAGCCAATCAGAATGGATGTTCATAAATAATTTGATGTAAATAGCTTCTAAAACAGCCTGCTGGTGGACAGTTTGATCTGGGCTGCAGAGAAGATGCATTTAGGGAAATATAAGTAGTTTCTAATGAATAAAATGTTTCAAATGTGTTTCATATAAAGACTTAATATTTATAGCAAGGGGTCAAAAGGGTTAATGCACCAGAATTTTCTTTAGCAAGTGTCACTGAGCACCCGTCAAGTAAGTTATTTTACAAATAAAGAGCATAGAATTTGTACATTAATACTATAAATGAATTAATTTATTATGATATATTAATACCAATATTTTCACTTTTTCTTCTTTTTTTGCACCCAGCTGTGACTGTGATTGCAGTTCATTTTGGAGTTAAGCTGAATGACTCGTTAAAAGCTGCAGGAGCTCAAAAGACATTACAAATCACTGAAACTTCAGGAAGATCAGACATTTTTGTCTAAACATTGTTCAAAATATATTAAACATCAGACACTAATGACACAAAGTTAAAAGTTATGAATCTTGTAGAAAAGTTTTAACTGAACCTCCACTGAGTCTTCAGGAGTATTTTAATAAATATTCCATTAAATAAAAGTTTTTGCACTACAAGACTACAAGTCATTTCATCTCTCTGTGTTGCATTGGTCCTGCTTTAAATAGCTGAGCTGCAGTTGTCAAACACTATTGTTGTGGTGATTTTCCTTTCTTCTGTTGCCTAGAGACTGATCTGGAGACAGGGTGGGAGTTAAAGTGGTTGAGTTTGTGGATGGTTGGATAAAAGATGGGGAAGACTAACATCTGTAATATCAGTGTACATAAAATATGTTTCAGGTCCAGAGTTTCTTACGGACTAAAGAAACAAACAATTAGAAACAAACAAGAAAAGAAAAAAACGAGCTTTTCTTAATTTATTTATTGCTGTGGAAAGATTTGTTTTCCATTGATTTTTTTTCGGCAATGAAAATAATTGTTTTTCTTATAGCAGCTTTATTTATTTTCAACTATCAAGATGAAAAAAAGAAGAGAAGCAAGGCTTTATTGTTTCCTGGCAAATGACGATACTGCAGCAGCAGAATGAAATTTAAGCAACAACAAACTAGTTTTAACTATAACTGACTGTAGAAATAAAGCCATCCCAGCATATATGACATCAAACGTTTTCATTAAGTTAGACAGAGCTGGAAGATACACATTAGTTTAGAGTTTATTAGTTAACACATACATTGATGACATTTTCAAGCAAAGCTATTAAATATTTCTCCTTATGTCACCTAAGACTGAAATCCTTACAAATCATTCATTTACTGAAATATTTTTTGCCTACTTTGATATTAAATTCATCCAAGCGTGTGAACAAAATCTAAATGTTAGGATGCTTGTCAGTGAAGACGTGTGTTGTATTAGCTTTACTAATGATTCCCTTTCAGGTTGTGTCTCCTTTTACCAGCTGTGTAAATTTAAGCAAGAAGCATCTCTGATTGGTTAAATAAACAGTACTGAAATAAACAAACATATAGCGTATGTTTATTTGTCTTTTTAAGTTGAAATATTTACACGTCCTACAGCTGACAGTCGTTATATCAGTTCTTCGAGCAGCTCTTGACTTCTTACCGCCTCTCCAGTCGCACAGCCACTCAAGAAATTAGAGAGACAAGTCAAAGTAATGAGTCCTCAGGGTGTTTAGGCATTTTTATCCTCTAAGGAAGAAAAATGAAGAGAGTAGATTGACAGAGTTAGAGAGGAGGGAACAAAGCAATGAAATTACAAATAGATGAGAAAAAGGAAGAAGGAAAGGATTGGAGAGGGGAGGAGGAGATGAAACTGCTGAACAAGTAGAAAACGCAAACAAGAGGGAAGGAAGACAATCGAGGAAAAACAGCAAAAGAGGAGCAACCAAGAACAAGAGATGGGAAATTTAGGTGATAAGTGACGACTTAAACCCGATCAAACGTGTTGTGTCCTCTGTTTCACAGCATCTGTCCAGCAGGCACAGTGTCCAGCAGAGCACCACACAGGTAACATTATTTATTCTACAGGTATTTTTTCCGTGTTCAGTCAAGTTTCAACTTTCCTTCACTGAGATTTTTCTAAAATAACCTGTCACAAATGGAGAGGAATTAAACAGCAGAGGTTTCTTTAAAGTAAAATCCTGCTGACTCATGAAACTTGTTGGAACTCTAAAAGGGTTCAGAGTTTGTTTCACTGAAGTCTGAAGACTTTAGCTTTCCTTCACTAAGTTCAGGGTCTTGAAATCTGTTCTAATAGACCAAAATTTAGAGCCCTTGAATAGATTTTACATTAAGAAGAAAATTCTGGTTTTTATTGTCTAAGCTAAAAACCTACAACTGAGACTCAGCAACTGATGAAGTGTCCCAATACCTTTAAAAACATTTCTCAGTTTAAACAAACAAAGAATAAATAATATCCTAATATTTTTAAAGTTATTCTTTCTCCACCAGTGTTTTCCAGTAAATCTGCAGATTTAAAGTAGATGTGGATCATTAAAAATAAACTGAGATCTGCAGGTAAAGATTTTTCTCACAGATTAACACAAAACTCATTATAGTTGACGGATTAAAGATATTTCATTTTTAAATGCTGATGTATTTTTGTCAATTAAATTAATGAAATAATTTCCAAAAGTTTTATTCTGCTTTTTATAGATTACAGCAACACAGCACTGAACCAAAGCTAAAGTCATCTTTTATGTTACCAAAGACTAAACTGTTAAGTCACATAAATCAGTAACTAGTGAGATCATATTAAAGGTGCTGATGTACTTGGCATAGATTAACAAAACCTGGAGGTATTTTTGCATCCCTGTATAAATCTGGTACATTATATATAGAAGACACATGGAATCTTTTCTGTTGTGGATTTTCAGGGCGATAACACCCGGCAGCGACACGGGGAACCATGTAGGGTCCCAGTACCCCACCATCTACTGGTCAACCTGAAAAGCTTCACCTACAACAGCATAGGAGAAGATACAGACATATTCTTCTCTCTCTATGATCTGAGAGAGGGGAAAACTATCAGGTACGTACAATACTATCTTATATAAGCTGTGTCTGTTAAATTTCTGCATCTTGTTTGCATTTGCAATTTCTTTTTTCTGTTTCAATGATGCTGGTGTGACTGTAATGTTAGAGAACAGCAGAAAATAAATGACTGTCGCCTGGATTTGAGACATAATTCCCACCTGATGATTTATGGGCAGGTGACTGGCTCTCTGTGGGATGATTTAATAAAATGATTTGCCCCGCTAAAGTACAGAAAAATCTCACACAAAATCTTTACTTTTGATAGATAATTTTAGTCTTGTGTCATCTAATTTGTGATGTTAATTTTTAACGAGCATACTTTTGTTGTTTTAACTAGAAATGCTTCCATTAGTGAATATTTTCCTGAAGCATTTTGATGGAAGCCAGCACATATCCAGCAAATATTCTGTTGATACAATCAGCATAAAAATTCCAGCAACTTGCTTAGAAAAAAATGTTTCTGCATGAAATCAACATCAGCTGCTTTATGACTTCACAACTGCATCAGGAATGACTCAAATGTAAGAAAAGGCTAAAAAATGTGAAGAAGCAGATGCTGTGTGGATGAGTTTAGTGGGGCTCAGAGACTGTGGTTCTCGTGGAAGACAATCATATGAATCTGATGTTAAAATGACAGCTGACCACAGCAAGTGCTGAAAAATCTGATCTGGTTTAACAGAGGACAGAAAAGAGAAGAAGGTGAGAAAGGTGTAATTACCACACAGTCTTATTTGTGTCTTTCAGTGAATTTGATCAAATCTTTTCTCAGGTTAGTTTTCCATAATTAAGCTCAGACCTGTCAAGCATATCAGTGACTTTTTCATAGCTAACTTTTCTTTGCCTCTGCAGTCATTGCTTTTTTACCTCTCTTTTTCTTATATTTCTTTAATAATGCAGAGTAAATAATGGAAAGTGGCCACACAGAGCAGCTGTAAATAATAAATGACCCCCCCCCCAACTCTACCTAATGAATGTCCATCAATTATGCATTCTTGGAACGAACACAAAGCTAACAGATAAAGAATTGCTAATTGTCAATAATGAGGCTGATTTAGGCCAACGGTGATGGCACGGCTGTTTTGAGTGTGTGTGTGTGTGTGTGTGTGTGTGTGTGTGTGTGTGTGTGTGTGTGTGTGTGTGTACACAGAGAACCCGAGCTACATTTGACCTTGGCAATATGATGTGTGGCCTGACTCAGCATCACAGTGCAAAGACAGGACCTGCTCCTCTAAGTGATCAAATGACAGGGCGTTTTAATGGAGAGGAGAGGAGAGGAGAGGAGATAGAGGAGAGAATGGCTTCTTTTCCAAAAAGTCCTTTAGCTATTGAGAAATAAACTCACCCACAAAGACTGTTTGCCCTTAAAGTAGCTCTTTCTCTGAGAATTTGTGCAACTAAAACTCCAGTTTGCATTTGTGTGTCAGTGTGTGTGTGTGTGTGTGTGTGTGTGTGTGTGTGTGTGTGTGTGTGTGTGTGTGTGTGTGTGTGTGTGTGTGTGTGTGTGTGTGTGTGTGTTTCTACTGAATGCTATGATTACTCTTAAGTCCAGTACTTAGGGTCGAGGCTGAGTTTTGCGATGTTGTTGACATCTCTTTGTTCTTTACTCTCTTTCTACAAAGTCTTTGCTGTTTCTTCTTTTATAAATTTTACAGCGTTACATGAAGAGCTTCATGAAATCCTCCACAGGTTTCATCCGTTCCATCCTCTCAGTCATCTCAGGCAACCAAAGGCTGGTTAAAAAGATTAAAATTTGGTTATTAGGTTTGAGTTTCGCTCATGTGGCAGAAAACTCATTTTCAAATCTTATATTACAATCATGCTTAAATGTTTTTATACTGTTGTATTAAACTTGCAATGAGCATGACCTGATTTATTGTAAACTAATTTATTGTAAACATATAGACTATGATGTGTTTGTATATGTATATATATACTGTATAGTTATTTAAAGTTTCATTCATCCTAGTACCACATATAATGTCTCCATGGGCTTAAACAGGCTTTACAGAGTTCCTGAGAGAGCACAAGTTCATACGAACGCTTCATCAACAAATCATGAAACTGTTTTTACTGATTTCTAACTTTTAGCAGTGGAGCAATGGAAAGCTTCACTGTTCGCTCAGACGGGATTCACTTCATGTTGCATTAAAAGCCACAGCAACAATTATAATCTAATAACAATCATACTGTTTATCGTGTTTTTGTGCCCACATTTACATTAAATTGAACATGCCACAGTACTCAAATGTAGACAGTCAAATTCATTTGTACAGAAATGTGGTCATGTACTGGAGGAAAAGAGTGATGGAATTCAAGTCAAATGAGCTTTATTGGTTGCTGATCTAACAGAAAGGAACTTGGAATAAATGTGGTGGGTCAGAGCAGCCCCCATATTAGACTTTGTAATGTACATTTGAATAAAAGTTGGACATTTTTCTTCCATCCTGACCATGCATGTGTGTTTGCTATTTTCCTTGAAGCAA
Organism: Melanotaenia boesemani; assembly: GCF_017639745.1. Taxonomy (NCBI): domain Eukaryota; kingdom Metazoa; phylum Chordata; class Actinopteri; order Atheriniformes; family Melanotaeniidae; genus Melanotaenia; species Melanotaenia boesemani. The sequence goes on along the minus strand of NC_055684.1, from coordinate 16,940,286 downwards.
AGTTCTGATGCAGATGTGTGATGTATTTTGAGGCTGCATAGAAATGGCCTGGAAATGATGGTTCACATGCATCTCTGTCTAAATAATGTGTGTGCCTGTTAGTGTACTGTGTGTGCAGTGCATGTGATTCACTGCATCCATCTATAGAGTAATAAAAAAGAAAATAAATGCTCCATCTGTTGTAAGGTTTTATATATTAGGGCCTCATACAAACTCAGATGGCTACAACATGACTTTTTTTTTCTTGTTTGCTGCTCTGGAGCATTCAGGTGTGTGTTAACACAAGTTCAAGGAGGAAAGACGTCAGTAATTGTTGCCACCTATAAATCAGTAGTCTCTGGGTTCATGTGATTGTGTGTAAACATGGATACATGCTAGAATCTTGTATTACGTGTGCAAGATATTGCACACATTGTATGATGACAATGCAAGATATTTCCTTATTTCCTTAATGCACCTGTTTTGTGCATCTTGCCTTTTTTTTAGACACAGAAATGACACTTCATCTTTGGTTTTGTGTGTGTAAGTGTGTGTATCCTGTCTCAGAAGTGGCTGCATGTATGTGTTGTAGAGGTTGTCTTACGTTTCCACCTGCTGCCACCCAAATAGGTAGTTGCAAATAACTCTGGATGTGTATGTGCATATTTCTTTTAGTCCCCTCATATTTTGTCCACACATAATCTGCAGTGTCTTTGTCTCATTTGCTATTTGACTGAAGAAAAACATGCCAACAATAAGAAAACATGAGCTTTGATTTAAAGTAAAAACCCGCAACTCCCTCTTCCTCCTCACCTCCTCACCTCCCACCTACAAACAGCAGTCCCACTCTCCCACTGTTTGGAAGAAAAACATATTTGTTTTCTTTTTTTGTATTTCTTAAGGCTGTGGTTTCTCTGGGGGATTATAATAAACTGTTTAGGTTGAAGACTCCAACAGTCTGTTATGGGGATTTGTTGGTCCTCACTGCTGATGGCGTTTGCAGGAAATTGTGAATTTCAGCATTAGCAGTGACCTCAGACTTGGCTGAAACCGATCGGGATATGCTGAATAATAAAACCCACACAAGGAATTAACTCCGTATAATGAGATACTGTTTTCCGCAGAGAACATGTTTGTTCCTGTAAAGTGAGCCTTTTATGTAAATGATGAAGTTACAGGAGAGAGATGACTAAGGATTTGGATCTATGTACTCATGCACTGAGGTAAATTAAGTAAAAGTTTACTGTATCATTTAAACGTTCAGCATTTAAGTCAGTCTTGTTGTATGGGCAGGTTTTAGTCAGAAATTACAAACTCACATCATCAGAATATATGTAAATATAAATAAAAGTGTAAACAAAAGGAGTGTACACCATGACTTCATCAGCTGCCTTTTCTTTTTCCCTGCAGATTCCTCACAGTGTAAGACCCACTGCTTTAAGGTTGAATCCACATGAAAATCTTTAAAAACAAAAACACAGTGTCCATTGTCAGTGTAAATATTATATTTTATAAAGGAATTAGAATATATACTTGCACCTGTATTGTATGTTATGCAGAACTCCTCCCTCCATTTGTTATTGAGAAATAAGAAGTTGCATCATATTCAGCTCAATTTTAGTGAATTTTAATAGATTTCTGTACAACACACAGAAAATATGTAATTACTTATAGGTGGGAAACAACACTGTGGTCATCAAATTTATTGGATCTTCCTCAAAACAGCCAAGTCTTCCATGTGTGCATCACATTTAGATTTCTACAACAATTCCATCTCTACATTATGTCTCTAAGGTTTACTTGTTATTGTCAGATACACCATTACTGAATAAAAACACATCAGCTTAGTCACATTTCCTGGATAAATACAGGTAAAGAAACAGAATCACTGTTAACAATAAGCTATACTTTGCTGTTCCCTGGAGTAAAAATGTCTGAGACATCCTGTTTTAGAGTTCCCTCAGTGGCGGTGCTTCGGGGAGAGAACAGATGAGGCGTCTCTTGCAGAAATCCCCTGAGGATGCTTTGTGTGAATGAGTTTCTCAAAGTAAAGTCGGGTTTAGCAGCATATGCAAATGAGATGTTGCAGCAAAGAGTGACATAATGAAATTTGACTGGTGTGTTAAATCAAAATGATGCCAACTTTGGTAAATAAAATGTCATTTAAAACTGATTTAACCAAAGAGTTAAGCTGCAGGCCTGTGTGTCTAAAACCAGAAATAGAACCTTTAAACGCTTCATTTGCTCTTCTCCCAAGACAGAGATGAATTACTTAGCAGCATCCCTGCAGATGGGGGGACCCAGAGTTTCGTTGGGAGGGGACATGTGGTCTTAAACTTTTCTTTTTTTCTTAAAGATGGCTGCTGTTCTGGTTGTGTTTTTTAGTGAAAAGTTCATGGTGAGACTAAACAAGAATGGAGGACCAAAGAATCCAGAGAAGGTGGACAGGCTGTGCGCGCTTTTCACGGTAACAAACACAAACACGCCTAAAACATGAAAAAGATGCTTAAATTCAAGTTACTGTAGTTTGACAAGAGAACCTTAACCTACCGAGGAAGACTGTAAAAGTAAGGCTGCGATGCCCCCTGTTGTTCTGTGTTAGAATCATCCTGAAGACAATATTGCAAAGACCCAAGAGGAGCGTGTCATGAGGGATGTGTTTTCATTTATTTGTAATTATGAAGCTTACTGAGACGCAGAACCCAGGATTGCACTGACAGTTTTATTTTTTCTGCATTTATGGAGCTTTCTTTGAATTAAATGTAAGACATAAGGTAGATTTATAGGAGGCTGTAAAAGCCAAAGCAGTCAGGTAATAATACAAAATGCCTTGTAAAGAGGAAACAAACCATTTTTCTTAATTCTTCATTTTAAACATACTTGGATTAGATAAAGTTTTTCAACATTTCTGGTTCAAGTCAAGGTGATTTCATCTCTCTCACCAGCGAAAAAAAATCTCATTAAATTTTTTTATTATGTGTTTTTCTTCTTTTTATGAAGGCACTGGATGGTGTTACTGTGACATTTAATCTCCGTTAGTTGATTTCACTAAAGCTTGGCTTTTTCAGTGGACTGATCAAACATCTAATCAGATATAACTTCACTACCTGCTCATATAAAAATCTGAAATCCAGACGATGGTGTTACAAATCCCACACACTCAAGCTTTCTTTGTGTTAGCTGACTGGACAAAACCTAAGCCCTTTCTCACAGTCATCCGTGCTAGAAGTGCCAGTTTCAGCAGGTTTGGATATAGAATATAATTCCTCTACTGAGAATCTCCAACCCCAGTCCAACCTGATTTGGGACACTGTGTCAAATGTCAGTAAAAACAGAATATAATCTCATAAACTCAAATTTTATTCCCAGATATAACATAAATAACATCAGATGTTGAAACATTTTATCATTTTATGAAAAATATTAGCTCATGTTGAATTTAGTTGCATCAACACATCTCTGAAGGCTGGGAAAGTAACTGGAGGAGCATTTTTTTTACATTTTACACAGTATAGAAAGTTAATTCTACAGTTTAATATAAGACTGAAGGCTGAAAAGATGTCATTGAATTCACTCTTTATTGTGGTTAAAATTGGAAATTAATATTCTAACACTTGATCTTTTTGATTTGGTCCACTGTAACCTTTCAGGACTGATTTCGATGAACAGTTTAGTGTTTTATTGTCCGTAACTTTCTTGTCTGTTTCTTGGACTTTGCAGGATCTGAGCAACAAAGACATGAAGAGAGATCTTTACATAGTCTCACAAGTTATTCGAACAGGTGAGACTGTAGTTGAGGATGATTTTATTTTATCTATTTATTCATTTTTGATCACAGCACTAAAGAAGTATAATAAGCTGAACATCATTCTCAACCTTACTTTAAATAATTTTTCTCCCATTTTCACTTTTTTTCCCCCTCTAACACAAACATAGTTTTTTGTTTATGTGTGACTGAATGGCTGTAAGGATGTCTTTCGTTTCTCATTTCTTCTCTTGCAGGCCGAATGCTGTTAAACGACAGTAAAAAAGGGCCTCCACATGTTCAGTACCGCCGACCGTACGGCTGTGCAGTCCTGGCCATGAGTGATGTGCTTCAAACCATCTCAGAGCTAAAAGAGGAGAAAGACTTTGTTCTTAAAGTTTATACGTAAGTGGCTGCACATCCACTGCTTATTAATGAAAAAAAGTGTCCATGTTATTTTCTTTCTTTATTTATTTAACGGGGACAGCACATATAAGGAAACAAAGATGTCTTAATCTTTGTGCTGTATGGATGGAAAACATTTCATCCTCTTGTTATTTTGGGCTTAGAAGAAATTAAATAACGAAAAAGTTGGAGAAAAGCCAAGAAGAGGGATGATAAGAGTCTAACATACAATATTTTTTGTCATATCCTTTACTTTCAGTCCTCCTTAATCATTGTCTCATATTTTACCTTCTTTTTTTCTTTATTCTTTACCTCATTCAACATTTCATCTTTAGGTTTTTTTTATCCTTTTTTACTTTTTCTGCCTGACGGCTATGAAAATGAGAGAGAAGAAGAAAATGAAAGTTCCTCTGAGCTACTGACTATCTGTTGCTGCTTATAATGCCATCAGCGCTCCTCCACTACCTCTCACACTCAACTTATGACCGCCAGGAGGAGATCTCCCTCAGCTAAAACTTCTAAAAACTTGCCTGCAGGAGCCCTAAAGTGCTCGCTGTCACAGCATGATGCAGCAAAGTGTGTGTATGTGTGTGTCTTACAGCAGCGTTAGCTCTAGTTCATGTTATATGGGTGGTTGCAGACTCTCTCTGGGTTGTTCAGGCCTTGAGTTTCTCAGTCTTTTCTTTTGTTTTTGTTCTTTTTTTGTTTTTTTTGTACATCAGTGTGACTGAAAACATCAACATGTTTCTGAAACTGTAGGAAAATCCTGCTTCTTAGATTTGCTACAGAGACAAATATGTAAATAAGCTCATGAGGCAGACCCGTTCTCTTTCTTTTGTCCAAACATTTGCTTCTCTATAGTACACAAAAACCTGAGATATCTCATTCTTTTCTTTTTAAAATGTATGCAGTAGAAAAAAAATATAAAAACAAACTGATATTAATTTTCTTTTGAATGATTTCAACCAAGCATTGCAAGTCTGTTTGTGACTACGATGTGGGCACTTTATAAGATTCTCCTGTCATGAGTCACTAATAAGTCACTGACTTTTTAACATGTTTCCTGTTTAAATGGGGAGTATTCATTCAGATTTTTAGACTATCTATTGATAGAAACTAACCATTTTTTTTCTTGATTCAACATGACCCTCTGCAGGTGTAACAATGAGAACGAATGGTACCAAGTCCATGAAAACATCATTCGCAAGTCCAGCACCAAGTACACAGCACCCAGCACCAACTATGGTAGGTCATGTCTTAGCATGAGATATATTTATTCCATATATTAGATTACAGATTAGATATATTTGTGTTAAAATGCTACATTTCCTCTCATATTAGTCATGAATTAATTCAAGTTATATTCAAGTTATGATTTAAGAAACTTTTTTCTTAAATCAGTTGAGTTGGGAATAAATCGGATGTCTGAATCCATGTGGTCTTTAAGCATCTTTTTTCTCTACTCATGAAATTAAATTTTAGTCTAATCTGATGCTTTATCACATTTCTTTATTTTTATTCAGCTAAACCATTAAGTTCTTACAAATAGAGCAGAAATTAAGCATTTTACACATTTGTTTATTTGTTTATAAATAATGTGTTTATTGTTTATCGTACAGTTTATATTTAAATACAAATGACGTCAGCTGTGTCCACCTACTGTAATGATCTTACTATACGATTAACCCAAAACACAAGTAGTAGCTTTGCTCCTTTTCTAAGAAAACACCATTCAGCCAGTAGTACATGTTACTACCCTCATGCTTTCAGTAGATGTCTGCCTCCTCCCTCCATATTTAGCTTCTATGTAACTCCCTTATGGCATGGTACAATGGTACAAAACAAACACACAGACCTCCCAGAAGCAACTTGTTCACTTTGGAAAGTAGCACACCATCTGACTGATACATGCATGTCATCACTTCACATCAGCTGGAAAATCATCTTAATGGGTGTCACTGTGGGGGATTCTCAGTCTGACCCCACATTAGACTCTCTTACTGCCCCAAGTCACATCCTTCCAACTAGACTTTTTGGTCATATTAAGAGAAGCTGCGGTTGATCTGACATCTGCTGTAAGTCTGCAGTCACTTTTCCAGATGAGAGAATAAATACATACTGATTAAACTTCTTGTAAAGAAACGATATTTTATGATCGCAACACTGAATTTTGTGGCTAAAAAGCTGCATGGTTTAACTAAAGGGAGCATTTTTCTTTTTTGCCTGTAATCTTGACCTTTGTCCTGCTCTCATGCCTCTTATGTTGCTGTCAACCAACTCATTCTCACTTCCCTTCTCCTCTTCATCAAACCCTGCAGGTCTGATCATCTCCCTGCAGCTGCTGAGGGGGGACATGGAACAGGTCCGCAGAGAAAACCCACTCATTTTCAGCCGGGGCGTGGCTATCGCACGGAAACTTGGATTCCCAGATGTCATCATGCCAGGTATGTCATGTTTATGTTTGGGAGGCAGCAAAAACAGAATTCAGGTTTTCTCTGGTAAATCTCTCAAAGACAAGGAATCAGTGGAAATATTCATCAGTACACCAAATGAAACAGAATTTTAATGCCCAAGATTTCAGCTGTTTTCAACATTTTAATCATAAAATAGACTAATACACAATACCTTGCCTGAGTTTTTGAAAAAGGGTCCATGTTTTCAACTTTTTCTCTGCATTTGTGGGGAATTAATCTGCCACAAAGATCAGCAACCTGTTAAAGGCCTGCTGTGTGTAAATGCTGCAGAATGTGGGAATTAGGCCATATAGCATACTGATGGACCACAAGATTAGTTTCTCTTTCTTCCTAAACAAAGACCCCCCCCCATTGAACATAACATTGTCTCAGTTAAAAGCAAACTGTTACGAACTTGAAGCAGTTTGTACTTTTTTATGGCTGTGATTCTGAAAATGGTCACTGTAATGGAGGCGGGTTTAGCAGAAATATTAGGCTCTTCCTGTTAAAGCTACCCAAGTGGAATTATTTTAGAAATCTTATAAGCTTCCTCTCCTTTTGCTTTAAATTAACATGGCTTTATGAAACCATGACTACACCACAGTGTGACAGAAAACATGACAATGTACATGTTTCCTCTTTCAGTATGAAAGAAATATGGGATTAAAGGAAAATTTGATGGGTTACATAAATTATTCTGACACACTGGGGTAGTTAAAGATGTATTACTTCACTTTTTTGTAGCATTTTATTAAGCTCACAAGTGTATAAATCCTGCTAATCCATGATGTATCAGACAAATAAGCTACTTATGAATACACATTGTGTTTGTTGTGTATGACCGTTTTGGGATAAAAATCAACATGAAACCACAATTTTAACTGGCAAACTGAGGAAAAATAGTTAATAAGGCTCAAATCAGTGTCTCTTCTCTTCCTGTGAGATGAAGCTTTACAAAAAATTAAACTAGTTTTTAGCTATTTGGCACTCAAAACTACATCAGTTTTAAAGTCGACGAGTTTTAGTCATTTCATTATGCTCATTTCTTAACTTTATAATCTTCCTTTCAGGAAAAACACCCATGTCACTCAAAACTAACCATAGAGCTCGCTGACACCAATTTCAGTCTTTCTCATTTCTAATATACCAACCATTCATTCAAGAGAGAAATTTATAAATCTGATAAATGTGCTACATTTTTTATATACTTTCCTTCTTTTAGGAAATTTTCTAAATAAGCACAGAGATCAACACTTACTCTTAAACTGTGCCGTTAACAGACAGGGAAACAGCAGGGCTGCACTTTCAAACACACGTGTTGTGCTGAGGGGTCTTTCACACCTCTTTCACACACATTAACCACTCCTTCCCTCCGGCAGTGATGGAGTGAGTATTTAACTCCCATCCTGATATATTAGAGGTGACACCTCCTCTATAAGGACGAGCTGAAAATGACAAATGAATCCACACACATGTTAACATGGGTCATTAATCTTGTGTGTGTTAGAAGAAGTCAGCTCAAAAAGTGTGCAAGGCGGTGTGTGCTTCCCTATTCGCTTGAGGACATGTTTGTCTCTTCATACGCAGAGTTAAGACTTTGTTTATATAGATGTATGATGGCACGAGTGTTTTATTTTAAATATTTATAATGTTTTGTCGTGTATACATTCATAATATGAAGAAGCCGATATTCACATTTAACTAACAAACTGGACTGTGAAAGGGTTTTGTGTGTGTGTGTGCGTGTGTGTGTGTGTGTGTGTTTGAGTTATTCATGTGTTAATGTGTCCTTCTTGGTCCCAGGTGACATCCGTAATGACCTGTACCTGACACTGGAGCGAGGGGATTTTGAGAGGGGAGGGAAGAGCGTTCAGAAGAACATCGAGGTGACCATGTATGTTCTCTACGCCGATGGAGAAATCCTAAAGGTGAGGACGTGGTCCTACTATAAAAAGGAATCAAAATTGTGAGATCTCGTGAGTGAGCCATGCAAATAATTCAATCATTTAAGTTGAGTGGAAAAAAAGGAAATACAGATTTTATTTTAACCTGAAAACGTACAAAGACTTTATATTTGCTTACATTCCTCCAAGTAGTTGCCTTGTAATGTGTTCTGGGTTTTTACTGATCCGGGTGAAAAATATAAGCCAAAGATGTGAAGTAATCTGCAGGAAGATGTTAACTGACATGTGTTTATATCAAATGCAGACTATAGAAGAGCGTCATGTTGTTGCCTAGTACGATTTCTGCTACGGTCATGAAAGATTTTCCTTCCAAAAATAATTAGCTCCCTGTAGAATTCCTGGTTAAATAAAGGGAAAATAAAGATCCCAAATGTTGAAACTGATAGGTGTTATTACTGTAAAAACAGGTTTAGTTTGAATTTTATCCCAGCATGATGTTTCAGAGAAGTACAGATATAGACATGGTTACCACTGCATTGCATCACCTTTACTCTTAACAGCAGCCTAACTATGGAGAACTCTTAAAACATGGCTGTATCTTGTTCCCAGAGAAGATTTATATAGCTACTGTACTTTTATAATATTGTGACCCTCCATAATATGAAATTAAATAAAAAAATTGTCTTATATATTGTGTTTCAATGAATCCAGTGTCTTTTCATCTCTCACACACTCTGGCTCCCTCTGCAGGACTGCATCAGTCTGGGTTCAGGTGAGCCCAACATCCCAGAGTACCGAGCCTTTGTTCTCTACCACAACAACAGCCCTCGCTGGAGTGAAGTCGTTAAACTGCCCATTCCCATCGATCGTTTCAGAGGATCCCACCTGCGCTTCGAGTTCAGACACTGCTCCAGTGAGTTTTTACAGTCTGCCACTGTCTTTACTGCAGCTTAGAAGTAGATGTTCTTTAAGTGTGAACATAACAGAAAGGCACAACAGATGAGTTACACCTCTGAATATACATGAGTAGCTGCACTAGCACAGAAATAAATCTAATGTAACTATTAAGCAGGAAAAAAAATTATACTGTTACATCTACCTTTCTTTCATTTTCTCTGAATCTACAGCAAAAGACAAAGGAGAGAAAAAGCTGTTTGGCTTTGCCTTCACTCCTCTGATGAGGGAAGATGGAACCACTCTGTCTGATGAAAGCCATGAGCTCTATGTCTACAAGGTCGGAGAAAGATGTCACTGTCTGTTTGTCCACTTACTTATTCTTTTACTACACATCATCTTACCTCGCTTATCTTAAAAATCTTTTACCATTGGTAGACCTTCTATATAACATTTTCCTTTGCTTTTGGAGTTATAATTCAATCAATCTAGTTATAGATACGCTCTGGATTCGAATATATATTGTTGAAATTCTTAAAAAAGTGCCATTTACCGCTGCTCTTCCCTCCTCTTCTTTCTCCTTTGTCTTGGTCTCAGTGTGATGAAAACACAACTTTTAGCAACCATGCCCTCTACCTGGGCCTGCCCTGCTGTAAGGAGGACTTCAACAGCTGTCCCAGCATCCCCTCCAGCCTCATCTTCCAGCGCAGCACCAAGGAGACCTTTTGGATCTCCACACAGCTCTCCTCCACCAAGCTCACTCAGAACGGTACACAGCTGATCCTGTATTATTTAAGTCTATATTTAATTACACTGTTAAAGAGATTCATTTTCCTTCAGGCGTTGAACAGAGATAATGTAGATCTGCATTTATATTCATCTTAGTTTTACAGGAAAATCTTTAAAATCGTCAGGCCTGCAAACCAGTGACAGCAAAGAGTGAATGTGTTGTTACTTTAGACATTTATAACAAAGGTATCTACAACACACAGTCTCACTGCCTGCTGCAGTTATTAATGGACTGATCTGTTGTGGATCTGCTTCGTGATGTCTGTGGTACAGTGAGGACTAGTTGATTGTTGAGTGTCGAGTGTTGCAGTACTTGAAGAAACAGAGAAATGACCCTCATGTCTCAGTTATACAGAGCTATGAGGCAACTCTTCTATTGTATTTCCTGTGAAAGTGTCTAGTTTCTATCTTTGTTTTCTAAGATTTTTCGATTATGTCTTTGTTTATTTATTTATCTGAACCTTTCAGTTTGTTAATACTGGTCCTTTATGTTGCTAGTGACTTGTTTGGTAGGTCAGCCAGGACCTTCATGATGTTGTGTCACTCTCACTGTGTATTTTATCATTTTTTTCTGGTCGTCAATGTTGCTGTTGTTTTCCAGTGGACCTCCTGGCCTTGCTTAAGTGGAAGGCCCATCCTGACCGGGTCATGGACATCCTTGGACGGCTTCGACATGTCAGCGGAGAAGAGATAGTCAAGGTAAGGCTTAGTCCAGTACCAAACAAAGGATGAAGGTGAGAAACGAAAAGATTTGTACATTTGTCTCATTAAATGGAAGCTTAGTTGAATTTTCACCACATATTGCAGGAAAACCTTCATCTTAACCTTTGTGTGCACTTTAGTTTTGTTTTTGATTTTGCACACATGCTTCTCACATATTCTGTTCTGGTCCCAGATGTGATTTTACATTATAGCAGTTATTTCCACGACTGTCTGGCAGCTTTTTCAAAGCATCTGAGGTGTGAGGCTACTGGCAGCGCTCTTCACTGCGGTTTGATTCTGTGGGTACTGATCGTTAAACCTTTCTGTGAAGACTGAACTGAATGTTTAAAAGCAGGGTGGATGTTCATTCTCCTGGGGAGCAACCAGCTGTAATGATCATTCAGTGTTAGCAGAGTTCCTGTACTGGCCGCCAGTAGCTGTAAATACACTGGACCGTGAAAATGTTTGACCTTTGAAAATTATTAACATTCATGTATTGCTGAAATATTTTCCTTAATTATGGTTTAATTGGAAAAAAAATAGATCAAGGAAAATGAGGCATTTTGATTGTGTGTTGTTAAATAAAAAGAGAACTCTTATTTTTTAATCAAACACATCCTTGGGATAATGAAAAATAGATATTGCATCTTCTTCAGTGGGCTTCAGGATCTCAACATGGCCTGTCATGGTAGTACTTTCTTCATATTTGTGAGGTGTTTACTCATCAAAGCAACTGGTCTGACTGATGTTTTCTCTAAAGTTGGCTACAACAGGTATTATGCTTCAGTTAGACCCATGCTATATGTCAACATTCCTGTGGTGTTTCCTGAAGCAAAACCCCGAGCAGCTGCCTGATTACTTACAACAACCAAGCCAGTGTCACTGTTGCTGTTTCTTTGTGTTTCTTTTAGTTTCTCCAAGACATTCTGGACACCTTATTCTCCATCTTGGATGATAATACAGACAAATACGGACCACTGGTGTTCCAGTCATTGGTAGGTATAAACAGAAAATGTAAGAAATCAACACAGTAAATGAATAAAAACCGTGAACCGTGTGAACCTGAGCTTAAAAACAGCCGACTGAAGACGAAGGCCCTCAAACAAGACAGATTAATAACAGATGTGACACACTGTCAGTCTTAATTAGTTGTGTATTGTCATGTGTCAAAATAATGCAGACACACTCGTGGACTCTCTTTAACACCAAACAATTGGCCGTCTTTGAGCATTTATCTGTCTATTTTTTGGTAACACATTGTCTGCGTTGTCAAACACCATCAACATGTTTTTCAGAGAAAGAGGGAGCTGCTTCTGATTTGCTTTTCAATGCAGCAAATAAGTCCACAAGAAGGGACACGGCAGTGATGACAGAAAGAAACCAGCTGCCTCAAGATGATTCTATAAATCGTGTTTGTGTTTTAGCAACATTATTATGTGAAGCGAAGAAACTAAAGGACAACTGATCAAGACTTTTCCAAAAACCACAAACCTGCTTTGTTTACTCTTTTTTTCCTAAATCTGTGTAGTCCTCTGGTTTTTCCATTTTGTACAGTGAACTGTACAAACCCTCTCCTGCACCAGCGAGCTTTGTCTTGTACCTCTTGCCAGCAGTTAGCAGTCATCTTTGCTTTATTATTTGTTCAGATGCCGGCAAAGTGAGGAGATACAGCAGGGGGCCTTTTGTCGTTGTGGGCTCTTAATGACAGTTTAGTGTAGAAGAGCCCTAAGGAGACAAGGGGAACCAAACAGTGGCAGTGTAACAGAGCCACCAGGACTCCTTACTGGAGGTCAATGGTTCAAGGCATGCTCTATCCGCTTGGTTTACGCCTCACATGGACCTTGTTGAGAATAATGGTGAAGGATGACTCATCATGAGACTTTTCTACACATTTCTGTCTGTCTGTGAACTCATCAACTATATTACAATAACAATGCCTCTGGCTTGTTGTGTAGCCAGCTGATTTCTGTAGAACAGTTAAAGGATAAGCAGGACAAATGCTGCTCTGCTCTGGTCGTTACTGGTTCACAGATGGATTTTAAAAAGCTAATAAGAAGTTATATCATTATTAGATAATCAAGGGTTTTAGAGACTTTAGTGGAGCCAGTGTGTTCCAACGCTTTTACTCTAAGTTCAATATCTAAGCAAAGTCTGCTGAAACATCATCGTCAACACTACTTGAACTACAAATGGAAACCATAAAGCTCCTGATGCCAACTTTTCCCTCGTCTGTAGATTCCTGCACTGACATCTGTTTACAGACATTACTTCTAGACCAGTGTTTGATTCTTGCACCAATGAAATGATATATGTCATTTATGCACTGAAACCCTTTTTCTGTGTATTACATGCTAACACTCACATATGACAATCATTAATTTTGTAGTGTGAGCAGAGTTTCTGACCCAGTGTCTCAATGTCTCTTTTCCATCAATCTAAACAAAGACAACACTTCAGTCACAGTTACGGTTGAAACACCAGCTAGAACTTTCTTTCACCGTCATTGGGATTTTTTTTCTGTCCATCTTGTTATCTGAATATTTTGAAATCTGAATTATTCTATTCTATTCTATTCTATTCTATTCTACAGTCATTTAGCTTATGAAACTTACATGACTTACATTTGAAAGTAAGAACAACGCAAGCAAGAATTCAAACAAGATGGGACGTCATCATTGAGTTGTAGTCAGACTGCTGTGAGTCCAGTTGGACCCAGGTGCTGTCATGTAGTGCTAGAAGCAGTGCATATATAATCTTTTTTTTTTTTTTTTTGAGTTTTCTGTAAGTCATTTTGTTTAAATACAAGATCACGATTTTATCCAACAATATCACCTTGGGCATAAGTGCATGCAGCTTATTCAGTACTTAGTTGAGCCAAGAGCTGGACAAATCTTTCTAACTCATTCTGAGTAGAAGAGTTAAGCTACGTGTGGAAATGCTCCTTAAACAACTGAGTCTTATCTGGGCCTATGAAGTTTTATTGCTTAATGTTTTCGTCACTGTTTATTTTTCAGGTGTTCATCATAAACCTGCTCAGGGACAGTAAATACTACCACTTCAGGCCGGTGATGGACACATACATCCAGAAGCACTTTGCAGGCGCCCTGGCCTACAAGTGAGTGTTTTACTAACTTCCGCCTTGACAGTAACATTAGCAGCTAGTCCACCGTTCTGCACACAAACTCAGATAAACTAATGCACTTTTAATAACAGAAATGCAATCTGCTGTAGTAGTAAATATGCCATTTATTTGTTGTGTTGTCTTAATTCTCACAGGTACATTTACACTACATGTACACAAATTACAAGGTTATTATTGATATATAGATTTTAAAGAATATGATTTGTCTGCACAGTTTCCCCAACTGCCTGATATGCTTTGCTTATCTTATTCTAATTTCCCTCCATAGTCCCAAATACCTTGAAGGAAATGGAATGAATGTAAAATCAAGTACACCTTTGAGTCATATGCAACTATAGATCATCTAAACCTGTCTCCTCTAAACTCTCTAGGCTTTGTTTTGTTGTTTATTTGTGGGTTTCAGCTCATTATTAGAATTTAGCTGTTTGGCTCAGAACTTCACAGTTCTGGTTTGTTCTCATTTTTTGTAATGTTTTCAGCTGCTGCTTATCTTACTGTGCCTCAGTAAGCTCCACAGTTAGCATAACTGGTGTAGATATATACAGTGTTGTCTGTTAATGAGCCTGAAGGAAACAATGGGCCCTGTGCTCCTAACAGAAGCTCAGGAAGTCAACATAAAATAAATGATCATGTTGCAGAGAAAACACTCATTACCATTTTAAATCAGGCACAAATTGAACAGTTCCCCACTGAGTTCTGCTCAGCCTCTTCAGGAAAGAAAGGTGTGTTTTATTTATTTATTTTTGGGTGGTTTCAGAGAGCTGATCCGCTGTCTCAAGTGGTACATGGACCGTTCTGCTGAAGTGGTCCGACAAGACCACATACAGGAAGCCATGAGGGTAAGTCTGACCACAGAGATTTCCATGTTTTCATTACACGGATGAGTAAAAATCTAAACTCTGAGCAGAACCAAACATAGCTCACTGTGACTGGTATCCACTTTTGTTTAATGTTCATGCAGACATCACACTTTTACATTGCACATCACAAACGTTCAGATATCCGTGTACAGTGTAATGAGATGTTTTATTTAAATAATGTCTGCATGCATTACAGCCATTTCACATTTACATCATGTTTATTACACCATTTTGCTGAACCTATATCCACTTTAAAAAAAAACACACACACACACACAAATATGTTTCATGTAAAATTTGTAACTCTAATCTTCAAACTTAAAGTTTACACATCAACCCTCATGTAATGTCCTTACTTGTCTACAAACAGACAGCATGTGTTTGGAGTTGTAGGCAGAGAGTAGAATAGATGTAGCATGTAAAGTAAATGCAGAATGTACCACATGTATTTTACAAAGCTGCTCAGCACTTTGAAATATTCATCTGACTCAAACATCCATCTCAAATGGGTCACGCTGTCATGTAGAAGTGGACGGTGTGAATTATTGAGGATGGTTTTGACATGCGCTGCAGCTGTGGCTTCAGATCAGACTGTTTTTTGTTCTTCCTTTTGAAGCCTGTCAATGATGGTTAGCTTCTCGCTATATTTCATAAACTAGTACACTCATCAGTATGTACTCTCCGACGATTCCCTGTAAACCAGGTCATGGTATATCTAAGGCAACTGGACCTGACTGAGTTTCCTAAGGGTGTTTAAATCTGAAACACCCAGGCATGTTCAGGTGGCTTTATTTAGCCTAATGCTTAAATATGCACTCATTATTTATATGAAATTAAGTCTATGAGAAGCCATCATGCTGTTTGTTTCTAGTTTTTATTATCTGCTCCACTTTTTCTTATAAAACTCTGTACAACTTTTCAATATGTCTAAATATTCTTAATAAATTCAGATAACTATGTTTAACAGTGTGTAGCTCCAGTTAATCTACATACAGTCTGGAACACTCACAGTATGAAATGGTTCATGTGACCCTTTACTCTAAACTGGACGACTCTCAAATTGGCTTCCAAGCTCGTTTGTTGGCAGATCTGCAACGGTGAATGCAATTTTTCGTATTCTCATTTTTTCCTCTCTGATTTTAGCAGATTGTCCAAATACTGGCATTAATAAACGACACATTTCTGTGATGAGGCCATCAGCCCGTTACTGGTCTGAAGCTAATGATGTACTTGGTTTATATAATGTGTTTGAGTGTTTGGGGTGAGATGAAATACTTTTATTTGCTGTTTGTACTCAGTTGTTGTGCTTTATGAAACCATGATTGTAGACCAACTTTAAGAATATTCTGTAGAAATTCAATTTTAAAAAAAAGAAAAACAGTTTAACAGTCCAGCTCCATACAGTAAAACAGTCCTCAGCCTTTCACGTCTGTTACATCTAATGTATCTTTAAATTCTCTTTTTCTTTTTTGTATTTAGTTGAACAAATTAATCTCTTGATAACCTCTTTTCCACAGTATATCTTAAAATGATACAGGATGAAATTGATTGACTAAGCAAATATCCAGACTTTGGAAACTGATATATGTGTTTATGTCAGTGTTTCTACTTTTTCCCTCTCTCAATGTTTCTGTCACACAAACAATCTTCAGGCATTGGAGTATTTGTTTAAGTTCATCGTCCAGTCTCGGATCCTTTATTCTCGGGCTACTTGTGGCATGGAGGAGGAGCAGTTTCGCACCAGCATCCAGGAACTCTTTCAGTCCATCCGCTTCGTCCTCAGCCTGGACAGCCGCAACTCTGAGACCCTCATCTTCACTCAGGTGAGGAAGCACACTTTGCACTTTGGCTGGACAGACTGAACACTGGCTCTTTACCTGTTCAGTCCTTTTAAAGCAACAAATGTGAAAATGATTTAATTTGGATCTGCTTCACAGTCTTTTTTGACAGCTTAAACTGAAACGTGTCTCTTTGCAGTTCACATAAGACTTGTATTTGCTTTAATAACCGCTAGTTCCACGAATATGTCTTTAGTTTTACTTGTAGTTTAGTCAAGTTTCTCATTAAGCTTGTTTTCTATCACCTCTTGCAGTAGCTGCTTTAATCTGACTTTTATCTCCTTTCTGCACCTCCTCTCTGCTTTTACCTTCAACTTTTCCTCACTTCCTATCCTCACCTTCTCTTTCACTCTCCCCTAATTCTTTGGTCCTGAAACTGGGTCCCTATTATTTTCCTGGTTCTCCTCCCACACCCATACATCACAGGGCTCCCAGCCTTGTCCAGGCCCAATTCAAGCCCCTGGCCCCGGCCCTGGCATTGTGCATACCGCTCCCTTAGCACTAGTCCCTGCCTTGGGCCAAACCCAGCCCCCTGTCCCAGGACAGGTTCCTGGCAGTGGGCAAGCCAACTGCTCTCAGGCCTTGAGCTCCAACGCTCTGCGGCCGCCTCCACTGTCAGTAAGTAGACGTCTGAAAGAAAGCCACAACTCCCAGTTTGCCGTGTGAAGCCAAGAGTCCTAATTCACCTCTTCAGCTGTTTGTTAGCCTAACATCACACACACACATGCACATCTGTGAATCTTCACACCCTGATTGACTTCACACATAAGCACACATTCGTGTCAATCCTGCACTGACTTGTCACACCCAGTAGATGTTGTTTATAAACCACTGCTTATGAGTCAGCTTTTCTGAACACATTTAAACATCTCTATCTAAATAAATTACAATATATGCCTAAAAATATAATCAAGCTTTTCACATGTTATGCTGTTTATTGATTAGTCTTTCTGCTGAGACATTTTTGTGTCTAAACTTGATCCATATCAGTTCTGTGGTGAAGATTTTTCCATCTAAGTTGCTATAAAAACTAAGACAGAAGATGATGTCATCCTCCTGAAAGACATTTTTATTTAAACTAGAGCTGAGTGTTTAGCACCTTTCAGATCATCATAATTTAACTTTGTGACTAAATTTAATTGTTCTTCACCATGAATGCTGAGTTAAGCTACACAGGGCAGAAAAATAAAATTAGTCGATTTACAAATATCCCTGGATTTATCCTGCAGTCCTGTATTTATTATTCTGTTTTATTTCAACCAGCTGCTGGATGTCTGTCACTCTTGTTTCTGTGCTGTGTGTTTCTAATCATGTTGAATTGGTTTTGGATTAACTTTTCTCACTTTTCCCTATCAGTTAGTATGTTTTTCCTCCTTTTGTCTTATTAATCTCTCTCTTTGACCTTTCTGGGATGTAACATCTTGCAAGTGAATATATTCTGTCTTCTTCCACTCTCACACAAGCCTTTCAATACAGGTGAACAGCTGTTTAACAAAATGAAGTAGCTTAGTTTACAAAAAGAAAAACAAACAAAAATCTGTGTGTAACAGGGAGCCATTGATGAGAACATTTAGACGTTTTGGGGTCGGTGAAAACTTGCATGAGGAGCTGTGTATGATAACAGATTATTCATTTTGAAAAGCAGCTTTTCCCTGTGTTCACTGCGACTGAGCTCCGCTGCCTTCTGCTGTTTTACAGAAGTCACATTTCTCTTCATTACATTCACAGAAACTAACACCATTACCTTTGCAACCCAGTTGCTCTCTCCATGACATAAACCTTGGCCTTCCCACCTCTGACCTCTGCTCTCCTCTGTGAGAATTCCTCTCCTATCACGGCTCACCTGTTTCTCTCCTGCTCTTCCTCAGGCTGCGCTCCTGAACTCATTCCCAGCTATCTTTGATGAGCTGCTGCAGATGTTTACAGTGCAAGAGGTGGCAGAGTTTGTGCGTGGTACTCTAGGCAGCATGCCATCCACGGTGCACATCGGACAGTCCATGGATGTGGTCAAACTTCAGTCCATAGCTCGAACTGTGGACAGCAGGCTCTTCTCCTTCCCTGGTAAATGATACAGTTAACTGATCATCTGTGTCACAAACACATCTCATTATTTTTAGGAAAAGGCTGTGAATGCAGTTTAAATGTGAAAAAGTCTAATTGAGTAAAGCACAAGTCGGTTAATCTGCTGACCAAGCTGTTTTTAGTCCAGTCAGTGTCTTTCAATGAGGAAAATCTCTCCTGTGTTCCACCAGTGGTGTTATGGCTGCATTGCATTGTAGAAATGCACAGTTATTGCTTTCTATAAGGTATTTGTAAGCAGTTTGGATAATAATCTGCTACTAAGAATTTGAATTTCATTCAGATGTATATAATGAATGCCTGATAATCAGCGTGTGTGTGTGTGTGTGTGTGTGTGTGTGTGTGTGTGTGTGTGTGTGTGTGTGTGTGTGTGTGTGTGTGTGTGTGTGTGTGTGTGTGTGTTTGTGTTTGCCCTCAGAGTCTCGAAGGATCCTGCTGCCTGTGGTTCTGCACCACATCCATCTCCACCTGAGACAGCAGAAAGAACTGCTCATCTGCTCTGGAATACTCAGCTCCATCTTCTCTATCATCAAGACCAGCTCCCTGGTAGCACACATGGACACACAATTACACAATATATGCAAATATGACTGTTAATGCTGACAAATATGTCTGTGTTGTCTTAAGGGCCTGTAATTTCTAAACTAATGGAAGTAAACCTTATTTACAGGAGCATCAACATTTAACTTAGAGTTACAAGTGTTCACTGGGAGCTTTGTTCAAAAACACATAATAAATATAATAATAAACATCACAACAACCAAATTACCCAGTTAAAGTACCCCTTTAGGGCTGCATTGTTTATCATGTCACATAATGGGAAAGTTTCCAGTTAGTCCTGACTTTTAGCAGTTGTTTTATCTGATTGGTTTGACAGCGATGCAGAGCTGGGGGAGGTGTGACTGGGTCTCTCCTCCTCCAACTGTCCACTCACTTATCTACAAAAATATTGGCTTGTTCTATAAATCACAGAAGGTCAAACATGACTTTAAAAAAAGAGTTTTAGAGCAACAGATTGTAGAAGTCAGATAACATTTATCATAAAAAAACAGAATACAGAGGCAAAGCAAATGTGAGGCCAGAATTGTTAAAGCCCTACTACATCCCTTCACATGACTTTCTTATTTCTGTTATACAAACATGCTGCAGGTGTCTCTATAGTAATCTATTTTCACTGAGCTCTTACTATCCTGTTGGACCATAAATGTCTTGAATGCCTTTTGTTACATTAATGTGCTTTAGCCGATTAATTGCTTTCATGTAATGCAGTCATAATATATTTTGTATGTGTAGTTATGGGCATTTTGGCATATATAGCCATGTCCTCATCCTCCAGCCACGGTGTCTCTTCCTTTAGCAGGTGTTCACTCAGACTTCAGTCTTTGGGCCCATCCTTACTGAATTTTGTCACGTTCTGCTCTGCCTCTGCAGTACAGGGTTGCCATGGCAAACCTTCTTTGTTTAAGAAAAAATCTTCCTGTGAAGGTTATAAAATCCAAAAAGATTCAACCTGTTGTGACTGTGAGAATCTGGACTATGAATATCCAGACTGCATTTGTTGCTGAAGTGGTTGATTTCAAATTGAAGAGATTCAAGGACAAATCAGCTCACACATAGACACATGAACACCCTGGAAAGGATAGAGTGGCTTCTAGTTTTTTTTCTTAATAAAGAACTGCACTTCCCCTTTTTTTGTCTTTACTCGTGTGATGTTCCTCTTCTCTTTTCCTTTCCTTCTTCCTGTTTCTGCTGTCTGCTTTCCCCCTTTCCCTTCACACCATTTTTATCTGGCCTTTCTTCCTGCAGGACACATCAGTGCAGGAGGAGGTGGAGATGATGGTAGAATCCCTGTTGGATGTCCTCCTGCAGACCCTTCTGTCAATCATGAGCAAGAGCCAATCGCAGGAGGCGGTAAGGGGTCAACGCTGTCCGCAGTGCACCGCGGAGATCACTGTTAGTAACTAACAATACGACTACTACTACTTCACCTCCCACGCCACTCATCCATCCTGTCTCGAGCCACCTCTCTGTCTGTCTGCAGGGCTGGGCAATAGTACAATTATATCACCTCGTTGTCCCTTTTCACACATTAATACAGTTCTGGTTCAGGTATTTATAAGACAGATTTTAACAAAAAATGCTACACTGAGATTTTTATAATAATTAAATAATAATTACATTATTGATCTTGTCCATATTGCCCTCCTCTAATCCATATTCTCATAATTCCCGCTCCACCTTTACCTGTTGATCCGTTTCTGACTGGATACCACATCCCTGTTCCCTGTTGTAAATGCTTGCATGCCAAAATTCATAATAAAATATATTGTTTTTATTTACTATTTTTCATTTCCTCATATTGTCCCCTAATGATTTAAAAGTATGTTTTGCTGTAAGTGTCTTAGAGATGTCATGTAATTGTGTTCTTTGATGGTTTCTATTCAGGTAAGGTTGATTATCTTGGTTATGTTTGTAAATGTAATGCATTTTAGAAATTGCATTTTGGTCCACCAGTCTATATTTACATGTCACCCCATTCCTCTCTGGCTCCGTCTCAGTCTGGTCTCTGCTTGCTTTCTCCACCACACCCAGATCTAACTTAACAGGATGCCCAAATAAGGAAGTTAAATTTGTAAATCTGTAGCTAAACTGTACAGTAGTTGCTTCAATTTAAATAAAGAAAATAACAAGGAATATGTTTAATCTTTAACTTGTTGGACATATATCTATTGAAAAATAAAGCAGCTTTACTGCACATGAATATTGTTTGGCGATCAGTGTCAGTGACATCCTGCACTGACAGGCTGGTGAATAGAGATCAGTCTGGGAAAGAGCCTGACTCCATCATCTGCAGCTGTTCACTTACTGATAACTGCCTCCGTGTGATCGGCTCACATGACTTTCTTTCTTTCCTAATTGGCAGGGAGAGTACGTGTCCTGCCTCCTGTCACTCCTCCGCCAAATGACAGACATCCACTTTCAACACCTAATAGAAAACTTTCAGAGCAAGGATGAGCTCAAGGTAGAGGAAACCCAACGAGAACACACTGCAGTTATGTCACTGCCATAGCAGAGAGAGACAGCTGATGTAAAGTCCAGAAAAGTCTAATTAAGCAGTCATGAAGATGTAAAAACACATGATGACATACTGGTGCTAAAAGGTCATATTTCCAGTGTATTGGACTTCATTTGCTGGCATTTCAGACTTATAATATTTTTTGTTCCCTTTGCAGGAGTTCTTGCTGAAGATTTTGTGTGTGTTCAGAAATCTGATGAAGCTCAGTATTTTCCCCCGTGACTGGAACGTCATGAGGCTGCTCACCAGCAAGTGAGAAACAGAAAAAATCTTCACACCCTGAGTCCACATCAGTCTTGAAATGCACCAGTACCTCAGGCCACACCCACACCCAGCAGCAACTAACACCACCTATGTGTGTTTCCTTCCTGCAGCATCATCCTAACCACAGCTCAGTACCTCTCCCCTGCTCTCCACAAGAACTTTACAGAAACTGACTTTGACTTTAAGGTAAAAGAGTTTACCTTCACTTTTTCTCTCAAAAACAGCACAAATTAAAGACATTTGTACATAATCACCTCAACCACAAACCACTGACTTTCACCACTTGCATAGAGAGGAAACTATTACTGTAATTGTGATGTTAAAAATACCCTCAATGTCTCTGGTTTATCAGAACTTTGTTTTTGCTTCTCTATAGTTTCTTTTTGACAAATGACTTCTGCTGATCCACTATGGTTGATTTTTCATGCTTTATCAAGAATTTCAATTAAAATTGTTCTTTTAAATGACAAAAAACAATGAGCTATTGCATTAATAGTAGCTGATTTACTGATTTGGAGGCCAGCGTTCAGAGAACAAGGAGCAGGAAATGTAAACTTCCTCATTTAGATTATCAGGAGGCCGCTTTCAGCACTCATATGATCCCTGATGATTCTTTTAGATTAGATTAGATTAGATTAGACTTTATTATCTCACAGTGGAGAAATTCACTTGTTACAGCAGCTCTTGTTATAGAATAAAGTACAGAGAGGCAAAATAAGGTGAACATACATCACAGCAAGAAAGTGCAATAGAAATTATTTACAAGTCTAAGAAAAGCAAAAATATGTACCGTTATAATATAAAGATATATATATATATATATATATATATACATACATATACATATACATACATACACATACATACATACACACATACACACATACATACATACACACATACATTATATATATATATATATATACATACATATATATATACATATATATATATATATACATACACACACACACACTACATCCATACATAAAATAAAATAAAATATAACAACAACCTTTTAATAAAAGTTGTGTGCTGAGCTCAGTGTATGAACAAGCTGAGCACTGGGAATGCATGTGCTGTAATGTAAGTTTGTGTGTTACCAGGTGTGGAACTCTTACTTCAGTTTGGCTGTGCTTTACATCAACCAGCCAAGTTTACAGCTGGAAATCTTGAGTCCGGCTAAGAGGAAGAAGGTCTTAGACAAGTGAGTAAGCCCACACAGATACAGTATGCACCAACTAGCATAAAAAGAGAAGTCACAGCATGGCACATAATCATCACTTTACTGCGGTTAACCAAGTTCTCCTACTTAAAAACAGGAAACCTCACCACTATGGACCAAGTTTTTTTTTTCTTACAACCCCTAAGAAAATTGTGACAAACGATTAAATAAAATTCACCAGATGGTGGGATAAAAACCTTCATACCTGCATCTTAACAGTTTATACTTTTTTTTTTTTTTTTTGCTTTGCATTACCAACAATCCTCTTGTGAGATTCATGAAGAAGTGAATTAAATTACACTGATTTAAATACCAGTTATGCAAACATAAGAATTCAACCAAATGATCATTTTAATATTTTGCCCCTAAAGTTGATTTTTAAACTATGACAATGACTAACTTTGAGAAAATGAAAAATATTTTATCAAATTTTAAATAATTTATATGTGCTATTGCAGGTATGGTGACATGAGAGTGATGATGACCTATGAGCTTTTCAGTATGTGGCAGAAACTGGGTACGATCCTTTTATAATGGTTTACTTATAGTTCAAGTTATTATAGTTAGTAGTATTTTTTCATCTGTTCTAAATAAAACATCATTCTTCACCTTGATACTCTGATCGCAGGTGAAAATAAGATCCATTTCATCCCTGGTATGATCGGTCCCTTCCTGGGAGTGACGCTGGTCCCTCAGGTGGAGGTGAGAAACATCATGATTCCCATTTTCCACGACATGATGGACTGGGAGCAGCGCAAGAACGGAAACTTCAAACAGGTACACCAACGTGTAAATAACCACATCTCTCACACCACCTCTGGGAAAACAACAGTTCTGCTTGGTTATACATAATAACTCAAAAGAAGATTTTTTTTTCTTTTTCAGGTGGAGGCTGAACTGATTGACAAGCTGGACAGTTTGGTCTCTGAGGGGAAAGGTGACGAGAACTACAGAGAACTCTTCAGCTTGCTGTGAGGAACACTGAGTAGTTTCTCTTTGTGTGTGCTAAACCTCTATCTCACTCTGTTTTAAAACCAACGTGACTCCTTCTGTCCTTCCCTCTATTTGATAATAAAAATGAGCTCTCAGCTTTCCTGCTCTAACGCTGCTTTCATGTGCTTTACTCTGTGCTGCGGGACTAGAACCCAGCTGTTTGGGCCCTATCCCAGGTATGACTTCTCTTACACATAGATCCATGCTGTGGATATTTCTGCTGAGTCACAAATCAGCAGGCAGTCCAGTCAGCGTTATTGCCTACCAAGAAGTTAGTAGTATAAGTCTGTAAAACCTAAATTAAAGACTCTGTTAACAGGCCCAAAAGGAAAATCTCTGAATGTACACAGTAAAATTTGCCCCCTGCTTTGAATGTGATGACGAGTAAATTTGATTAAAGAAAACATGCTTTACAACATCAAGAAGGTTCATTTTGACATCATTTAAACTAACCAAGCAGAGTTTGCTCGTTTAACTACCTTCCAACCAGGTATTTCCTGGGACATCAATTCTTGCTGTATTTGGCAAAAGTGTTGCACCTCCAAGGTTAAATGACCTGGAAAATCGGAAGTGTGTAGCCCTGCATAAATAAAGTCCAGCATGTTTTTTTAACACAGTATTGTGCAGATTGGTGGCTGTAACTCCGTCTTTTAAGGGCTACCTTTTCGTTTTTCATTAAAAATATCATTTGGGTCTGTAATTTCTTTAACAAAACTGCGTCGGGATTAAGTCCTTACAGATTAATGACGTCAACATTTTGAGATTGTTGCCAGTGTTTGAACACACTACAGTGTCTATTTATTTTTTCTTTTTCTTTAAAGTCTGCTGGAGAAGATCGAGCAGGAGACGTGGAGAGAGACAGGGATTTCTTTTGTTACCTCTGTGACAAGATTGATGGAGCGACTGTTGGACTACCGGTAACAATGATTCATGCAAACACTCAAACAGCAGCAGTTTGTTTTCTTATATGAGCATAAAAAATGGCAACTTCCATGAAACTTTGAAATCAAACTGTGGGCAGAGTTTTTTTAAGGAAAATAGATGTCTTGTTTAAAAATGTTTTAGCAGTTTAAGAGGCCAGTTTAGCGTCCAAACTTCTAAAGAAAACATTAGAGGCATAAAGAGAGAAACCTTATTAGAAAAGTTGCTTAGAAAAAATCACAGCAGTGGAATCAGAGGCTCATTAGCAGATGGGGTTTACTTTTTATAATGAAGTTGTTTTCATCCAGGGACTGTATGAAAGGAGATGAGACAGAAAACAAGAAGATTGGCTGCACTGTTAACCTCTTGGTAAGATCTATGCCATGTCGTCTTGTTTTGGCAACTTTTTTTGCAAATGAAGAAAAGTTTTTGACGTATCCACACAGTGTGCATTTTCATTCATTTTTGTTTGCTTGCTTTCTATCAGAATTTCTACAAGTCTGAAATCAACAAAGAGGAGATGTACATCCGCTACATCCACAAACTGTGCGACATGCACCTGCAGGCGGAGAACTACACCGGTACGCCACAGACTGAAAGACTCGCTAAGGCATACAGATGTTGTGACAGAAGTGTTGCTGATGTCCTGCTGCTTTTCGTTTGGCCACAGAGGCTGCGTTCACGCTGCTGCTGTACTGGGAGCTGCTGCACTGGGATGAGAGACCTCTGAAAGAGTTCCTGCACTATCCTGCTCAGACTGAGTGGCACCGCAAAGAGGGCCTCTGCCGCAAAGTCATCCACTACTTCAACAAGGGCAAGGTAAGGAGCCCTTTTCTATATAAACTGAATAGAATTGAAGGTGGGTGAGGAGCAGGCTAAAGTCTGGACAGGTCTTACAACATCACATTTTACTGTATTTTGTGTTTACAAACACCATGGCAACATGTTTGCTGACAGGGACTGAACAGTAATATGAGTTTGTCTCATTCATGGAAACACAAACTGACATAAGTGATAACAAACAACTGATTATTACAGTTTAATTCATCATTCATTTCCATACCGCTTATTCAAATTTAGGGTGGAGGGGAAGCTGGAGCCTATCCCCGCAATTAACAGGCAGGAGACAGGATAAAAAAAAGGTGTTGTTTAAAAAGACATACAAGCCCGGTCGTTCTCATTAAAATTTTTGAGTTTTAATGAAATGCAGTATCATGCTGCATACCAGTTAGTTTGTAATTACTGCATTTATGCAGAATTCATCAGAATTACCAGTTCTTCACTTACAAAAACCCTTTTATCAACATCCAAACTGATTTAAGTTTGTGTTTTTCCATTAGACTGAAAAAAACAATGAAAATGTTCAAGGTCCCTCTTTCACTGTTCTGGATCTGCTCAGGATTTGTCATTTAATCTCTGAGCATTTTTTTTAATGTTTTTGTGTTTTCTTGTATGCAGACTGTAAATAATAACTTTTATTTAAAAGATAAAAGTGTTGCAGTAGCAGGACTTTACAAAATAAATTACAAAATGCATAACTGACTATGAAAAAGCTAAATAAAGATAAAGATCAGGGAGAGAGCGAAAGAAACCTGGAATGTGTATACGGAGGGCGGATGATGAAAGTGATGCAGGTGTGACAGTCAGTAAACTAAAACCTGAAGTGAAAGCAGGTATGAAGAGAAACTCACGAGGTAAGTACTAAACATCTCACCGGAAGTATTGTTTACATCGATGCTGCACCCCAGAGTGCATTTAAACATCACACTGCTGTCTGTGGAAAAAGCAGATATTTTGCATTTCTGCTTTTCTTTCGTCAGTAGTTGCAGGTTCGTTTTCTTACCCTGCCAATGTTTTGTGTAATTATTGTGTGAGCTGTCCTGTTTTCAGCCTAAAGAAGTCTGTTTGGTGTGTTTGTCCTGCAGTGTTGGGAATACGGTATTCCTCTGTGCAGGGAGCTGGCCTATCAGTATGAATCTCTGTATGACTACCAGAGCCTCAGCTGGATACGGGTGAGCTTTATCACAAACTGTGGCTTCCAGTGTATCAGTAGCTCTTACAAACTGGACATCATCGTCCACAACTCTGTTCTGGAAACCAGAAAATATAGAAGAATGGGCCTACTGTGATTGGATTTCGTAGTATTACTTTAGTCTATATGTAGGATAAAATTATGATTTCATGTTCTCTGTACAATGTTTTTAATGTAAGATCACACAGTAAATAGAACTCTTTTATCAGCATTTAACCATTTGTGTCTCATTTATGCAGAAAATGGAAGCAGCATATTATGACAACATCATGGAGCAGCAGCGTCTGGAGCCGGAGTTCTTCAGGGTGGGATTCTACGGCAGGAAGTTCCCGTTCTTCCTCAGAGTGAGTGATACGTTACTCGCATGAACACCATTTTAAATAATACTTTTTTCACTTTTTAACATGAGTGAAACTTGTTTTATTGTCCTTTGTTTTGTTTGGTTTTAATTAAACCCAGAACAAAGAGTTTGTCTGTCGTGGCCATGACTACGAAAGGCTAGAAGCTTTCCAACAAAGAATGCTGGGAGAATTCCCACAAGCCATTGCGATGCAGCACCCCAATCAACCAGATGAGGCCATTCTGCAGTGTGATGCTCAGTGTATCCTTTAGAGAGAAACCCTTTATAACTTTGTGTTCTGCCAGTGAGTGATTACTTGTATTAAAGCACAGATCATGTCCATGAAGTTAGAGTGAGAAGAATAATCTATAACATGTTTATTAAATTATTACCCATTAGAACCTTAGAGGATGAGCTTATTCAGTTAAATCCTTGACCTCCTCGGCTCAGATCTCCAGATCTACGCTGTCACACCAGTTCCAGACAGCATCGGTGTCCTCCAGATGGACAGAGTACCGGACCGCATTAAGAGCTTCTATCGGGTGAACAATGTTCGACGGTTCCGTTACGATCGGCCTTTCCACAAAGGGCCCAAAGACAGAGATAATGAGTTCAAGGTGAGTGGAGAAGAAGGCAATGGTTTGGCGGAGGACTGCGGTCTCCGGTGCTTCAAGTGTATTTATACCTGTTAGGGACCAGCTGGAGAAGCAGTACTCTATGTGTGAGAGGATCATAGACTGTAGGAAGCTTCTAGCAGCACAGAGTGTTGTAAACAGCCTGATCTGTTTAAACTGTTATCGGTTATATTTTACTGTGCTTGCCACCCTTTTGACGTGACTCCTGAAGCTTAATGTTGGGTCCAATGTCACACCAAGAGACTTAAATTTAAATTCTAGTTCCTTACCTCTCAAAAAGATCAAGAGTTTTTTTTTAATCCTCTGGCTGTTTTGTGAACATAATACAGTCTTTTTGGTGTTCAGTAACAGGCAGGATTTAGAAAACCATCAATGAAGAGACTCCAGTGAAGGAGGATTTAAACACAATTTTGTTTCCTGTGAGCCAAATGATTTTATCCACAGTATAACATCTGATGTCCTGCTGCTTTTTGTCCCGCCACAGAGGCTGCGTTTAAACACTGAGGAATTCCTGTTAAATTTCAACAGTGCAGAAAATTGTTGTTTTAACATGTCAAGTGTTGCTGTCCCTGCAATGGACATTGCAACAAAACATAAAAAGTGTTTCCAATGATGTGGTAATGATACCAATGTCCATTCACTTCAGTGCAGTTCAGCTCCATTTATTAAAGCAAGCTATGTATATGTTTACATAAATAATGTTTCAAAATCCACATGCTACTTACCTGAATTGTACATTTTAATGACTCAGCTGCTGAAGCTGAGATCAAACCTTGTGAAATCAGGACAGTTTGTCTCACGTCTCCTTGTGTTTTTGGTCTCAGAGTCTCTGGATTGAGAGGACGACTCTGATCCTCACCCATCCTCTGCCAGGGATTTCACGCTGGTTTGAAGTGGAGAAGAGAGAGCTGGTGAGTCAGTGTAAAATGTCTTAAACGGTGACACGTTGCTTTAATTTCAACAGGTCTGCATGACACAAAATTTATTGGGATAATTAGTGAAATTAACAGTTTGACAGTTTTGTAAAAAGAGGGAGAAGAACTGCAGTTAGATTGTTCAGAGAGGCTCTACTACAGAGATGCAAAACAGCCACCATTATATGTGCATCATTTCATCTCTTTATCTGCATCTCTTACTCTACATCCTTCTGTCTCAGGTGGAGGTGAGTCCGTTAGAAAACGCCATCTCTGTGGTGGAGAATAAGAACCAGGAGCTGCGGACTCTGATCAGCCAGTACCAACACAAACAGCTGCATGGCAACATCAACCTGCTCAGCATGACGCTGAACGGAGTCATTGATGCTGCCGTTAACGGAGGCATCGCCAGATACCAAGAGGTCAGCATCCCATCCAAAAAACGGCTTCATTTTAGATCAGCAGTCAGTTTGAAACACAATACTTAAGTGAAAAGTCTTTTTTATCTGTCATCTGGTGATACGCATCATTATTTATTAAATGTTATTTAACGCAAACAATCAGTTCAGTTTAATTAGTTTTAATAAGTTTAAATGAATAATATTTGTCAAGGAATTTATACCAACAGAGAGACGTAGTACAGCATAATAACAGGATGGATGTGGTTATTAGCTACAACAGCACAGTGGCAATTATCAATAAAATCTTAATGATGTCTTTAAAAAATAGTTTTAATTGTGTGTTTGTGTGTATTACCAGGCTTTCTTTGACAAGGAGTACATCACCAGCCACCCTGAAGACACAGAGAAGATCACACAGCTCAAAGACCTGATGCAGGAGCAGGTGACACATTTTTTACATACCATGTTTTTTACATGTGGATTCACTGAAGATCAACGTCTGCAATAATTTATAACGATGTGTACATTTCATGCTTTAGACCAGAGTGATGAAATACCACCATCTAACAACTCAGAGTAACTTTGTAAACACCATTTTGCAGGTGCATAGTAAGGAAGTCTCTAACACAGAGATGCACTTGAAAAAACATCTTGTCATGATTTAGTAGTGTTTTATTTTATTTTATTTTTTTAATTCATATTTTCACCGACATGTGTTAACAGTTGAGAAAATGTTACTTTAGGATGTAATACAGGATGAGAAACATTCATTTTCCACATGTTTGGCTCATATATTTAGTTACATGAACAGACTGTAAGAGTAACAATTTGTTTCTAATGTTTTTATTGTCTGATTAGTTTTTTTATTGCTATATTACTCCAATGTCAACCATTTATACAGGTTTCTTTACATGTATATTATATTTCTTGTGATCTGTATTGTTAAATCTGTTTATGTGTTCTTTTTGGTAATGATCTTTTTAGCAAAGTTAAATTCAAATCTAATAAATGTTGCTGTAATGTTAATAAATACAGTGTGATTTACACAATGAAACATTGTGGATAAATTATTACCTACTGAGACAAAAACAACAAACTGTGAAGAGAAGAGATTTTGTTTTTTAATTTGATAGGCTTATGGAAAATAAATAACAATCACTCTCTGCACACTAAACTTTTTAAAATATTGTCTGTTCTCCTTGTTTCCACACAGGTCCACATCCTCGGAGTCGGCTTGGCTGTGCATGAAAAGCTGGTGCACCCAGAAATGCGTCCCCTGCACAAGAAGCTAATAGATCAGTTCCAGATGATGAGGAGCAGCCTTTGCCATGTGAGTCCAGAAAAAAACACTTCCAGTTTTAAACTCCAGGATAAAAAGGAGAGAAATAAACAAGAACCTAAATCTGATCATTCAAAGCTAAATTTATGTTGTGTGTTGAAGAGGTTTCCTTCTATTATAATCATGATACAAGTTGGACAGTAATGAAGCCTAATTATTTCTTTCTTTCAATTAGTCTTCATGTTCTAATAATGTCACTGCTAAGAATCGACATGATTTCAGCTTTAAAAATTGTCATTCTTGATTTTATAAAACATTTTTTCAGACAACAGACAGCAGTGATTTGTCAAAAATACTGTTTTATCTGCATATCAGAGAGCAGTCTGAATATTCAGAGTAGTGCTTCTACGCTGCATTGCAGGGTCTGCCTGGGTTAGACAAGTCCGTTTCAGGGGTCAACACTTCCAGAGGGATCCTGGCCACTCACAGTCCCATGAGCCCCGAGAGCTTCAAACTCCTGCACCGACACAGGTCAGCATCACAAAAACAATTTTCAGGGTTACTTAATCTGTTAGAGGTAGAACCATTGTTACTGAGTGCCACACCTCATCCACATAAACATGATGCCACGTCCTCATCCAGGGCACCTGCAGGTCATTAAAACCCTTAAAAAACCTTCAATGTTGGTTTGTGCAAAACACCTTTAGAGGGTCATCATAAGATGACTGATAAGTTAATGAGCCGTATAATCGTTTTAATGGCAGAGCTTTAATGATGGGGTCCAGTTTGAGCTCTTTAAGGTTCTGGGTGTTTTTGTCTGGATGTCTGTGGCTTTGTTTGTTTATCATCATTCTTCCACTACTTAAATCTGGAAAAAGTCTTTCATTTAATTGAGTGTAGTTTTAAAAAGAACTTTAAAAGTCTTGAATCTCAAATTCTGCAGGAACCCTGTCACAGCATTTTACACTCAACACAGACATCCTGTTCTCAGCTTCTCCATTACTGGTTTCATCTCCTGTGTTTCTGCCATAAATGACAAAAAAAATCTTTTCTACATCATTTTAGCTTCTACTGTCTTTGCTCACATTTCATTTTCTGAAATTTTATCATTTTCTATTTCTCTCTGTCTTCCATTCCCAATCGACACCGTACTACATTTGCCTTCTTGCATGCTCTGGACTGCATGCATATTTTGGCTGTTTTTTGTTTTGTTTTGTTTTTTTTTGTTTGTATTTTTTTTGGCCTCCTGTTTTTTTTCTTTCTGTTTTTGGTTGTACTGCACTGTGCACGACTCCTCGCTCCTTGGTCCCTCTTCTCCTCCACCACCCTGCATATCCCTCTTTTCTCCTGTGCTTTTCCCCCTAAACTTTCTCCTCTTTCCAATCCCTTTATCTACCCACCCTCCTTCCACCCCTCTCTGCATCCTGTCAACTATCCCTCCTTGCATTCCCTCCTCCCAGTCCCATTGCTGTTTTGACTCCAGTTCGCATTTCCTCCCCCTCTCTCTCCTCTCACAACTCCAGTGAGACAGGCAACCTGCTGATCTTGGCAGACGGGATGGTGGTGGAGCATCCAGAGGATTTCTACCGCATGCAGGTAAGTGGTCCTCCACATGGACATGATTGCCGAGAGACAAATCATTATTTACACAAAAAGATAACTGAACAGGGTGTTTATCATTCATTTCCAATTAAGCTAGTTATAAAATATGTGAGTATATCAGTACTGCAGGCATAATT
This sequence comes from Melanotaenia boesemani, assembly GCF_017639745.1. NCBI lineage: Eukaryota > Metazoa > Chordata > Actinopteri > Atheriniformes > Melanotaeniidae > Melanotaenia > Melanotaenia boesemani. The sequence continues at coordinate 16,907,677 of NC_055684.1, read as the reverse complement.
ATGCAGTTTTTCTCTTTGTTGCTGCAGGCAAGTCCTTCCTCCTCCAGTCTGAGCTCCACCCACTCTGCACCCCCTCAGATGATAAATTCAACCCCCTCAACCATGAGAGGTGAGCACCTCATTGCAACATGTGATATTAAGAAAATTATTTCTGACACTGTGTTACTTGAGATACATAGATTAGTGAGTATTTGTGTTTCTTATGTCTTCTTTGTTCTTCTTTAGTTGGATCCCCTTCTCTGCCAGACAAGTACAGACACAACAGAGAAATGTTGATGCTGCTGCCGCCACACAGAGAGAGACCAAGCAGCGCAATGTACTCCAACATCACAGAGAATGGGCAGGTAGGAGGGATGGATGTAGATGTGCACCACCTCATGATGCTTTCATAGGTTCAAGTTTTTTTGTCTTCAACTATGAACATTGTCTTTGTAAATCAGTAATGGTTTGTTCATTTAATTACAAGTTTAGGTACATCACCTGCCAGAAAATTAGCAAACCACCATTTAAATGAGAGAAAAGTCCTGATGCAATTAACATCCTTCACTGTGCCAGCAAGTTGCTGAATGAGCAGAAAAAAACCCTTATATTTACTGATTAGAATTTGTTTTACCAATGCATCCATTAATGTTTCACTCTGGTTTGTCTTTTTGTTCAGCCAAACTTCCAACGAGCATTGTTCCACCAGGTGATCGGACCCTGTAAACCCTGCAGTGACCCCAACCTCTCTGTGGCTGAGAAAGGTAAGCAAACACCTGCACATACAACTTATATACAAGCATTATCTTTTACATTTAATTGTTTGTTTTTTTTTCTTTTTCAATCTTCCTCAGTCCTCACCACCCCCAGTAGTTGGAGCTTGGACAGTGGTACCAGAGAGGCCCTTCCGTTCCTCGCTTCCCATGTTGGCAGTGTCATGGCTCCACCTGTTCCTCCACGTAACATGCCTCATGGTATGAGACTACAGTTGCATATGAGTCTGTGATTTGGATATGTGCCTCTGTGACATTTGAGAGGCAACTTGTGGATGTTCGTTGCTGCAGGAAGATTTCTTCTGCATGTAAACTTGCATGTCTGTGTGTGATTTTTCTTGTATGATGACTTCATGGGTACAAAAGGTCCCTTTGCCGTTGGACAGTAAGCTCTAATACGGAGGCGCAAGTCTTCTTTCCATTTTGTTGGTGTGGAAAAATGTGTTCTTTTTCTTGTCAATATTTTGTTTTCTTTTGCATTAGCTGTGTCTTGCACCACAGTATAGGTTCATTTTCTCCTTTATAGGCATTTTCAGTTAAAACTGTTAACATTGATAATTGATTACTGGAGCAGATTTGACATGACAGGAGCTTGGAGAAACTTAGCTCGCCACCTTTTGTGTCACAGATTTTTATGTTTATACATGAATTGTTAGTCAATTTGAAGTCAAATATCTTCAGTGCTGGAAATGGAAATGTTGCCAAGTACATAAAGTCATGGTCAGAAAAAAGACTAATAAATGCAAATAAACCAGTTATTAATAATAGAGATATTTTGACAATGTTAAAGATAATAAACAGCAGAAAAGAGTCTTTCTATTGAGACAATTACTGGTATGCTTTTAATCAACTCCTCACACAACTTATGAAGTGAATATTTTCTGCCATGCTGTTCTGCTGATTTACTGCCTCTGATGCCGGAGGTACTGAAAAGTTTAAATAGATAAACGATATCAGAAGATGGACACAGCATTTAGAGCTACATCAGCCTCAGTAAAAACCTTTAAAGAGTTTGATTGTTGACAGGAAAAGTGATAGAAGGCCAATGCAAGAATCTTCTAGTAAACAAAACCTTTCAAACGTAAGCAAATATTTGCAGATTTACTTTCTGAAAGTTTCTGTGGTTGTTCCTTTATTTTGTTCATTTTATGAAAATATTAGGGATTAGACTAAATCTGTTCATACTGATGTTATCACACATGAACAGAGGCTTTAATGTTGTGTTTGTACGTCATAAGTGACTATTATGAATGACAAGGGAGATTTAAGGAGAAAGGTTCATGTTAGAAAGTATGAGATACATTTTTATACAGATACCAGTGAAAAGTTACAAATACCATCATACATGTCTCAGTCACAGGTTTTTTAACCTGATCATTTCAAGTTTTTAGCATTACAACTTGGCACACTCCTCAATACTGGAAAACCAAACTGCTTGTTTCCATAACACAAACTGTAAGAAAGAAAGTGTCTTTTTTGTGTTGGGGTCTGTGTGTGTGTGTGGGTGGGTGTGGGTGTGTCTGTAATGCTGTAATTGCTGAACTGACCCTTTAATTTGTCTTTTTGTCAAACACTTCAGTTGCAGTAAGCACCAAATTAATACCAACTCTCCTATGTGAAAAATCTAGTGTACAAAATTCCCCACAACTGTCTTTTGAGAGAACTTGCTTCAAACACCTCCCTCCCTCACACTCCTCCACCTCCTCTCTGATCCAACATTTCCCTCCTTTCACTTCTTTTTCCCCTCTTTTCTGCTCTCGTTCTCCTTCCCGTTCTCAATTCTCTTGTCTCTCTTCTTCCACTTCCAACTGCCTTCTTCCTCTTCCTCCTCTCCGTTCTGAGGTGTGTGTGAGCGTGAATCTCTCAGTCAGTCCTGCTGTGTCTTCCCTGTAGGGCAACACCTGTCGATGCACTTTGAAGCTTTCCACCACCAGATCAGCGACCTCCCTCCAGCTCTCCCTGCGCGCTCCTTAAGAAAGGTACCCTCCTCCTCCTCTTCCTCCTCCCCACTCCTGCTGTTGGTCTGGATGCTTGATTGTCTGTCTGTTCACCTCAAAATAAGTCACATTACGATTTATATTGTGGCATCTGTGTGCTTTTTGTGTCCATTTGTGCCAGATATGGTTGGGTTCCAGCCTTTCTAAATGTCATCACCTTGTACGTTTCCACCTCGGCCTCTGAGTGGCTCCAACCATCACACACAGAGTTACTTCTCTCAGTAAAGAAGTAACTTAACAGATGTGATACATCTGTGTATTTACAACTGGTAGACAAAAGGCTTCATTTCCACAACGCTGCCAACCATGAGCTGAAAATAAACTGAGATTTTCTGCCAGAAATCATCCAAGGAAATCTCAACTTTTTGTCTCCATTTCTGTATGTTTTCCGGTTTACGACTTTCATGTTTTTTTCTGATCGCTCTGTAAACAAATTGTTTGTGACAAAAACATTTGATTTATTTTCATTTTCAAAATTCCTTTTCCTTGAGATCGGGGGTTTTCAAAGTCAGAGAAGGTAGGCTTCCTCTCAGATTATGGTTTTAAAACGACACCAAACTCACTTTGGATGCTGGATGCTGGTAGGTCCCTGGTAATATCCTTTAATCCTTCAAAACACTTGAAATGAACCAAGTTATATTGCTGTTTGACAAATGGAAACTATATATAACACATTCCTTGTCCTGAAGTGGAAACTAATTCTATAAAAATTCTCTGTTCAAAAAGTCAAATTCACCCAAAAATGTATTCCAGCTCTTCTCGTCCTTTGAAAACATCTGTTCTCGATCATTTTCAACACACTTCTGCTGAAATGTGTTATGATCTTTTTTTTGTTTGTTTGTTTTGTTTTCCCAAATTTAACCCAGAAAATGAAAAAGACTCCCTATTTTTGTTACTAATGACCCCCTTTTTCCCACATTCATCAGCTACAATCAGGATCATCGGATCATCTCTTTAAACGTACACAAACACAAACCCAGCTGTTGATGAATCTGCATTCATAAATATTTAACTGTTAACTACTGACTTTCTATTTAAACTTCCCTCCTCCTCCTTCTCTCTCTCTCCAGTCTCCCTTGCACCCTATACCTGCCTCGCCCACCAGTCCACAGTCCATCCTGGATGGCAGTAACCTGTCAGGCAGCGCCAGCTCTGGGGTCTCCTCCCTCAGCGAGAGCAACTTTGGTGGCCCCACCTCGTCCTCTGACCCCCCAGCCAGTCGCACAGACACCCTTGAGTCTGTCCCCAGCAGCCAGGCCTGGACCACTGACCAGGAAGACCTTGACTCACCCTATCAGCCAGTCAGGTACAGTATGTCCGAGCCTGACGTCCTGGATGGAGTCAAACCTCCACCCTGCCGCAGCCACTCAGCCCCAGGAGGGGTCAACCCGGCCCAGGTGGGCTGCCAAATCCAGCCTCATGGAGCTCCACAAACACAGCAGCCAGATGGGCTGCAACACCCCCACCTCTACTACCACCACCACTTCCCACACTATATCCCCCACCACCCACCTCTCTATCACCTCCATGAGCCCCCTCCAGCTCTGCCCCCTAAACCCTACCTCAGAGAGGGGTGTATCCCTGAAGAGGACCCCCTGATGATCCAGTCTGGACCACCGCCTCCTCCTGCACCCCGGCCAATGCCGCGCAAGATCTCCCAGCCCATAATTGCAGCAACCAAGGATGAACAAGCTAAAGTGGCGTGGGAGCACGGCATCAGCGAGGAGTGAGCTGGCGTCAACAGATGGCTTGTACAAACAAAACACAAACTTTTTATTTCTAATGAGAAAAACCTGAGTGTGAGAGCTAAACTGAGACTGAGTCCTGAGGTGATGATGAGGAGTAACTGGTTTCCCCTCGGATTTACTGCAGAAGCCACTGAAGGCAAGAGCTGTGAAGTCAAAGGTTCAAATGAGCTGCTTTCTCTGACACCACATCCTCAGCAAGCCAGCTGTGTCCTCAACTTCTGAAAATATTATCTGCATCCATGTTTGAGTGCAAAGCTTGATTTGATGTTAGATTCAGAAATACTGAAGCATTTTCATAATTCACATTTTCAAATTCAGACATCCTGAAATTGCACAGATCTCATTAGATAGCACCTGATTATTTTTCCACTGATAGAATTATACATCGTGGGGATTTTAAGTAAAGAATTTGCACAGGAACTATATTCTGTTGATACCTCTCTCTGAAAGATGAAGAAAAATGGCACTTTAACAAAGCAACAGAGCTCCAAAACACGTAAGAGCAGACATTCTACTTCTCACATATTTATATCAATTATTTTATTTAATATAATGCAGATCCGTTGAAGCAGACAGAATTTTATGCTGAGGACTGTGATGATTAGAATGATGCAAAATGATGATTTAGCTAAAAATAAAAGGCAAAAACGTAAACTGAATATTTCCATCCTCCACGTGATACTTGAACAGCAACCAGCCCAGTAATAATTCAAGGCTACAAAAAAGCATCTGCTTAAATCAGACAAAGAACGGTCTTGATGAAACTGAGAAGTATTTTTCCTACAGATTGACATACATAGAGTTTACATAGAGTTCTGTATAATATATTAAATGAATATATTGTAATTGAAGGTACGTTTGGTGTAGTAATATGCAAGTTAGTGGCTCCCCGAGGCTGCAGCAGCTGCTCGATGAAACATGACGTGCACTTGATAAAAAGGACGGTGTGGAGACGCCACACACACAAACACAAACACTGGAATCTCAGTTTCAGAGATATAGAGAAGATTTTATTGAAGGTTGAGATGTTTTGTTTTTTTTTAGCTAATAATGTGTTCCAGGGTTGAACTTGTAAATATGCACATGGAATCGTGCAAAGACAGCATTTATAGAGAATATTAACTACAACAAATATACACTTTTTGCCACTTTATATGAAAGTAATAAACTGAACTTTTTAATCAGGGTACTGTTTGTTTGTATGCATGTTTGTTCAGTGAGTTTTAAGCTTAAACAGAGACTATGAGCGAACGGTGAAATACTAGAAGCACTGGAGAAATAATGTACTCTGCACTGGTGAACTGATAGTTTTAAGCTAAAGCTAAAGTCAACCAGGATATTAAACCTGCAAAAATGTGTCATGAAGGATTTTATTTTGATGTTTAGTTTTTCAATTTGCTTTAAAAAAAATTTTAAAGCTTGTTTTTTATATTTATATTGTTTGTTGGCACACTGTCATCCAACAGTTCAAGTGTTCCTCTCCTGATGGGTTTAAATGAACTGTGAATGGCTATTCACCTGGTTTTAGCTTAAGTAACACACCTAATTTCTCTAACAAAAATTTAAAATATTCTGTTCCTGATCCTGGATATTTTTATTATAACCAGAGCAGTTCATTTCCTAAAGAGAGCAGTAACTTTTACTTCTGTTTAAAGAGCCTCTCGGAGGTCCAGGAGTCCTGAGTTCGATACTAAGTAATGTGGTTTATTTTGAATGAATCCCACCATCATGTTATCAGTAATACTCAACTGCTGCAGAAAGTTGTTCCCAGAAAATATACCGTCTCCATTCTTAGAGTTCGGAGTTGCAAGTCAGAGAGTGCAGTGTGCTGAAACATGAACCAGTACACTGATTGATTGACAGGTGTTGATGGTTCTGCCATCAACTCTTAAAAATGTTTTTGAACTCCGTTTTCATTTTCATATTATTTTCTTTTTCAGATGCTTTCATTTAAACGTGACAACTTCAGCATCCTGCATGCTGTTCACCCAGTTGGTCACCCAAAATACATGCAGTCATCATTACAAGCCAATTAGCTCCAAATGTGTGTGTGTGTGTGTGTGTGTGTGTGTGTATGGGTATGGGTGTGTTTCCTGTAGTTGAATGCTGTTACAGGATAAATCTGCCCACTGAATTATTGGTCATAAAATAAAGAGAAAATGAAGAATTATTCAAAAGAAGTTGATAAGCAAGACGTAGTTTCAGATTTTATGATAATTTATTAGTGGCGTCCCAGCAGAAGATGTTATTGTTACTGTTGTTCTAATTGAAAGTTTTACTGAGTTTTATCAGTTTTCTGTTGAGTCCATGTGGTGAAGCTGCTCTGTGTTAAGGTGTCATTGTGTTAAAGGTTCAGCTGGCTGTGGGTTATCTGTTCACGTTTAACTAAGGTTTGCTAACAGCTTTGTTTAGAACTTCAGTCATGCTGAGTTTATTAAATAGAAACGCTCCCGCAGGTCAGTTCTGGTTTAAATGTGTAGGCTTGATGTGTATCTGTTGTACATTTGAAGTGTTTTATTTTCTTTGTATGTTTTAAGAGTTATTTTGTATTTTTTTCTATTGTCTTTCTGCTGTAATACCAAACCATCATCAGCATATTTTCATTAGGGCTGATGAAGTGTTTTACTGCCATTAAAACTAAAACTCTTAGTAACACTGACTGCAGCTGACCAAGACGCACCGTCATTTACGTTCATGCGTTCTTATGCAGACGTGAGTTCAGTTTTTATTATTTAAGTGAATATCTGGGAGTTTCAGTTCATGCATGAGTATAATTAACTTTTAAATGGAATTTTATAGTGAAAACACTGAGCGCAATCAGCAGTTCTGCCAGTGTTCTCCATGCTGTCAGCTTTATTTAATGACACTGATTCTCTAAATTCAGAGCGACCGATCAGATGAGTGGTAGTTTTTCCAGGGACAGAGAAGTATTTAAAAGAAACTTTGTGCATGTTTCCTTTAGTCTGAAGCAAAACCAGATGCTTTAAATTGGGTTCTATTACATTTTCACTACTTTATTTGGTTCTTTTTGGCTGTAAAAAGCATCAGTTGTTTCTTGTTCATTTCTTGTGTGGCCTCGTTAGCATGAATCCACTGAGTCTGAAAAACATGCATTCAAACTATGAGAAATGATGTCGTCTTGATGCTGTTTAATCATAATTACATGTGAGAGGTTTTCAAAGATTTGATAGCAATTAGAAAAACTTTTGCAATAATGAGCAGACTGTGCTGCTACACCAGTGTGGGGCTACTGTTTCTTAATATTTTGTATCATATCCTGAAAGAATTTACACAGAATAGGAGGGAGGTGTTTGTAGGATTATGTTTCAGTCTATACAACCAGATTATATTAAACATGAAGGCCTAAATATTCCTAAGTGTACCCATGTTAATCACACAGTCCATTTAAACAAATCACATCCTGTAGTTTATGATAAACTATGCAACGCCCCTTATAATCAGAATTTATTTCTTTTAATACAAAGTCTTGTCCAAATTATATTTTATCATTTTCACTAAACATGCTTAAGAGAAAAAACGTGAAATAAAGTTTTGTACATAATGAAAAGGGATGGCTTGAAGTTTGAACAGTTAAACTTTATGTTCTGTCTGTGAAACAGTTTCTCTTTGAAGCACAGGTTAGAGATGAGCATGGTGACAAAAATCACTGAACACAACTGTTTGTATTTCTCCTTCGAAAAATGTTGCCGTGGATGAAAAGTGAGGTTGAGTTCTCTGTACATAAACAAGGAGATAGTGTAATTTTAGCAGCCATAAAGGCAAACCTTGTATACATGTAGAGTGTGTTTGTCTTGCCTTGTAAAACTGTTTTTAAACCTAAATAACAGCAAACAGTACAGGTTCATTTTATCCAGTTGTTATGGTCTATTTCAGGGCAGCTGGAGGAAGTTTATTATTATTTTTGTGTATTTTGCATCAATGACAAATTCAGTGGGTTAAACAGTCATTTGTACAATGATGCTAGTAGGTATTTCTTGTATATAAAAGTCTTGATTGTGTTAGCATGGGTATAAACTGTGACGTGTATGACAATAGATGTAAATACTCACATTTTTCCTAATCACTAAACAAACTGCTGTGTTGTGGATTCATGATTAATGACAAACATTAAACAAACATGATTTATTGACTCAGACTGGATTCAATTTGTCTTCTTTTCACTTTCATTTATTCTCTGTACCGCTTTGTCTATTATGGGTTGCGGGGGTGGAGCCTATCCCAGCATTTAGCAGGTGAGAGGCAGGTACACCCTGGACAGGTCAGCAGTCCATCGCAGGGCCAACACACAGAGACAAACAACCATTCACACACGCACACACTCACTCCTAGGGAGAATTTAGGGTGACCAATTAGCCTAACATTCAGGTTTTTTTTAATTCTATAATTTTTGCATTAAGGGCTCAAACGATTCTCGTTACAATGTGAGAAACTTATCACACAATTTTCTCTTTAAATGACTTCATCAGAATTTAAATTGCAGTTTATTCACTCGGGGTGAACTCGGGACGTAAACTACTGCGAGGATTAGCAGCTGCTCTGCTTGGAAATGTCTTTTTAACATAACTGTTTGCTAGCATGTACAACAACGGGAAACTTTGAGTCCTGGAATTCATCTGAAGACTGTTTTGACGTCTTCAGCTTTAACATTGATGCAAAAACTGTTTTTATATCTTATATAACAGATTACCTGTAGATTAGAGTGTGGTAGGATGTCAAATGTCCAATCACAGTGATTCAGTGGAAGTGTTCAGTCTCCTCAATGGACTGGAAGATCTGATGTTAAGATTTCAATTGGGGAGCAAAAGGTCAAATTAATTAAACTGTTTCATTTGTTTTTATGTGGTTGTATGAATTGAAACTTTCTCCTCCTTCAGAGGGTGATGGTGGTGTAAAATGGTGTTCTATCTAAATTATTGCTTGAATTATTAAATATCTTCAGAAATAAAGACAAATTAAAGCACTTTATTGTGGTCATATTTACAATCAGCAGAGACAAAAGTTGTCAGCATGACATACATATCACATTGAACAGAATACTTACTCAAAACAAGTAAAAAAAAGTTTTAACTCTAAATAAACAATGTACATCAGGAAGAGCACTACGGTAGGACAGGGTTCATACTGGCAACAAGCCTGGAGGACGAGATAAATCAGGAGAAATGTTTGTAGGTAAGTAGCCTACAGTGCATACAGCGCTATCAGTCTGTGTGGCTCAATGAGTTGAAGGCACTGATCAGTTTAGAAGAAACACAAGACATTTAAACAAACATTAACTCTTAAGAACAGTTTAGATGGCTCAGAGAAGGCTAAAATATTTCTATAAGCAAATTTCATGGTTGTGAGTCCAAAAACATATATAAGGTATCCTGATACTTCTTTATTTTTGATGGTGCTGTTGGATGAGCATCATGATCAGAGGCACTCTTTGGTTTAAAAATGTCCTGTTTATCCTATGATTGGTTTCTTACTCTGATAAATGAAATCGCTCAACTACCTGAATTAGCAGCAGTAGGCACCAGAACCTTTGGACATTACCAATGTGGTTTTACCATTCATTGCTAAAAATTGAAGCATTATATATGTACACAACTTCTTATAATGCTTCAGATAAAGATGCATAAAAACAGTGCAGTAAAGAGCAAAAAGACTAGAATGAACACTGCAAACATTTGTGTTCAAGAGAGGCATTCCTCATGAAAATCTCTAACAAGTAAGACTTGCAGTTCATCTGTGAAAAAAACCTGAGTCTATTTACATCATAACAGTAACAAGGTAAATTATCATTTAATTCAACACAATTTTCTATGTAGGAAAATATATTGTATTTAAAACGTGACAAAGTTTAGCTTCATAAAAAATATATATACAGATTTACAGGTGAATAAACGTTTCTTTCATATCTGCTCTAGCTTTTCCTTTTTTTTTGTGTTTGAGCTCAAACTTTCAAATTTCAATTAAATTTCATTAAAAACTAAGATAAATGGTTTGAGAATTATCTATTTGATAGTTGTAAAACAAAAAAAATCTGAAGTAATATACTTTGACTATGTTTCTTATGCAGTACATTTCCAACTGAATGCAACATAAAATAGTCATTAGATAGTCATTACTAAAAGGTTTCTTTGCTATTATTATATTTGAACTAAAATGATGTTAAGCATAAATGGGCCTTAAGGTCAAATCAGTTCTCATGGCTCAAGTCCAAGTCACAAGTCACTGTAGTTGTAATAAGCAGTCTGACATACGTCTGCTGTCTGGTCTGCTTAGAAGATGCATTATAATATCAATTCATCAGAACTGAACAGACCTTTAATTTTAATTGAATGATTAATGTTGTTTTATAGACAATAATCTCTTGCAGATTGTCAGCTTGTCTTTAATATCTGGAGTCTTCCCAGAACTTTTAAAAACAGCTGTAATCAAACCTCGGCTAAAAAGAGAATCTAGACGAGACACAAATGAGCAACTACAGGCCGATCTCAAATCTTCCTTTTCTAAGTAAAATAATCGAAAAATCCGTTTTTCATCAACTACATGACTTTTTAACACAAAACAACTGCTACAATGTCTTCCAGTCAGGTTTTAGACCACAGGTAAATTTTGACTCTTAATGCGCAGCAAAATCTTAACCCTGGAAATAAACAGAGATGACTAGACACAATAAAAGTAGAGAAAGAAAAAAATAAATAAGTAAAAATAAAAAAGCACATTTAAAAAAACAAGACAAAAACAGAAAATCTCAAATATACACTTTCTTCCGTGAAACTTATTAAATACTTGCTGATTCTGTCTGGATGGCTCTGACCTATCTATAACTCAGAAAGCTGGTTATTGTAATATTGAGCTGCATAAATAAATTGTAAAAATCAGTTTTATTCTGATCAGCAGATTTTGTTTGTATGAGATGACATGATGCTTCATCTTCTGTCTTCTCAGTTAACACAGTGCAGTGAATCTGTCAACACTTCTACTTGTTGAATTAGTTCCCTTTCTATTCTGGTCTGTGGCAGCATCAGTGAATGGCTGTACTGAAGATCCTCTTACAAAGTAAGGAGTACGGTCTGGGTCAGTGGCAGATTTTCTCAAGTATAATAGAGGTGGCAGTCCTTGCCTCCAGTGTTGGCACTGATGGTGTATGTATGTGCTGTGTTTAAGGTGTATGAATGTTTGGTTTGGTCAGAGAAGATGAAGCACCTTTAGCTTACCATTACCAAGTATAAACATGGAATGACTAATTAATGTATTTAGTGTAAAGCACTTAATGTAGCTTGAAAAGTGCTATAGAAATCTAATCCATTAATATTATCAGAAATGTATGTAGAAATATCTTGTTTTTCCCTTTTTAAATACCATCCTGTGTGAGTGTAAAATGGTAGACAATGTTCTAACATTGATTTTCTGATTTCAGTGACTCCAAAACACCATCTTTCTGCCGGGTACCTAAAAAAAAAAGAAAAAAAGAAAAATAAAGTAATTTAGATATATATTCAACAGAAACACACAGTGTGTTTAACAGTTCACTCAAAACTCAAAGTTACCCCAGAATCTACAAAACATTCATCCTAAACTTATTAAATAACTGCATCAGTTTATGTTTTAGCTTCTACTGATAATGATCCAAACTCAATTTATAGTAAGTTCACTTCAGCTTTGCTAAAGAGTCAAATTTTATCTGTTAACAGGAAAAATGTGTGAGTTTTTCTTTTTCTTAAATCTAATTAAATGTAGTTTATAGTTAGTCTGTTTATCGGTTTAGCTCTCCTTGTCTGCATGCTAATGTTTAATTCCAACATTTTTTCTTTAGGCAGCTTCATAGCAACCAGTCATTATTTGACTTTTTTTATATAAATTAATTCATTGTGAAAAATGAATAGATCACCTCAACCTTACCATAAAGCAATTATTATTGTTTATTAACATTCTGTCAAAGGATAGTTAAAAGTTGAGTAGTTTAATAACTTTGAAAAAGGTTTGCTTTTGAATTAAGCTGCAAAAGTTGTGCATCTGGAAGATCTGGAACATGTTAATGTCTGAATATTTATATAGTTCAGGTCCTTAAATGCTGGCTGACCTGCTGACATTCTCTGTTGCTCAATTAACAGTTTTATGACAAAGACTACTTGTTTATGTCCATATAAACGTAGTAAGTGAGATCAGGTCAGTCAGGATTAATGTGGGAAGCACTGCAACACCGGGTGTGAACACTCATACTTGGTGCTGTCCATTCGACTAGGAAGCATGCTCATACCAAGTATGGACAGGAAATAAAAATGCTAGTAATTTGTAATAGTCAGAAATGAGAACATTCAGTGCAACATGCAGACCTCATCCTCTCTACACTACACACAGCTCTGTTATTACTACATTACTGAGACAGCTGTGATAATTTTTTTCAACCTTTATTTAACCAGATAGAAAAAAACCCATTGAGATCATGATCTCTTTCACAAGGGTGACCTGGCCAAGAGGTCTGCAGCACATCATAAACAGACAAATGTTATTGTACATGTTACTCTGCGGTATTTCACACATTATTCCAGTTTTAGTATAATATGTATCTATAGGGATGTCAACATATTAAAAATGTTTAATAAGATCAAATTATAATTAGAATTTACCTTTCCTTCTGAGGTGTCTAATGTAAAGTAGGCAAACAACAATCACAGCTCCAAGTAAAAAAATAACAACGTCCAGACCTATGTAGCATATACGTTGCACAAAATGGTCACTAATCACTAAAGGGTGAGTAAAGAAGGGACCCTAGGTACTAACATTATGCAATATAATCGTAATGGACTAGTGTTCAGAAGAGTAAGGTTCAGCTCAAGGAGAGAGACACAGAGACTGGAAGGGTTGCTTTTGATGGTACCATGTATTAAATATAATTAAAGACAAAGACAAAACATACATTTAACATTCAGAGAGAAAGAATGGCCATTCTAAAAAGTAAAACCCACAATGTATTACAAGGTTTCAATATTCAAATGATTACCCAGTTCAAGGGTTATTCACAACAGTTCAATAGTCAATTCAACATTGATCGGGAGCGCACAGATCAATGAAAAGCTCACACGCACAGTCCAACGCAGAGTGAGCGTTAACAGTTCATACGACCCAGATGTACCAGTTCAGGGGGACGTCCATGTGTGGGAATGGAATAGTATAAGTAGCTGGAGCAATGGGTCGCAGAATAAGTGCGTGAGCGAGTGCAAGAGTTCGTGTCGGCTACAGGAGCCTCCTACCAGCCTGAGCTGAGCAGAGGGATGGAGGGGACCTGATAGGAATCTTCAGCAGCTTCAGGTTCATTAGGGTTAGCTCGCCATCTAGATCTGGCCTGTATAAACAACAGGACCAACGTTATTCCAATAAATCTATGTGTACACAATTCACTGATCTAAATATCAAAACCCAATAATACTAATTGTATTACAGTGGATAAATAATTTCACATGTAAGATCAATATTATACAATAAATCCAAAGTATTCCAAACAATTAATAAAACAATTACTTGTAACTGAATTAAATAACTTTCAGTCACATAAACCAGTCACAATAAAGTTTTGCAGATAAATGCATATAAGTACATTTCAATAGAAACAAGGATGGATAATATAAACAGATATTTCACTTTAAATACATTTCATTCAGACAACAATACTGTCCACTGTTTGGCATAGATAACAAATGCTAACCGGACCCATGTTATCCTATGGGGTGGCAAATGCTAAGCTAACCAACCAAACAATATAGGAAGCATGGACTCACCGATTCAGTTTATCTCATTTAAATGCGCAGTCATTCGCGGCGGTTTCGGACTGATAGTCGGCTCCTATAAGTCATCAGTTCATGCAATAAGTTTCAGAACATGACATGATGAGTTAGTAGTAATCTGAAGCAAAACATACCTCGTAGCAAACATTTGTGTAGCTCTCCCCTCGCATGTTACCGGTCACTTCCAGGTAGCGCTTAATAAAGCTAGCTAATTGGTCGACCGCAGTCATGTGACCAAAGGCATACAAGGCACGTGAGAATCAAAGAGCAAAAGGCAGGGCAGGAGAACACAGTGAGAGCGGTTTCGGCACCCGCGTTACACCTATCTTCAGACCGACATCAGGAGAGCAGGACTCAAACAGCTGATCTGAAACACATCACAGAAAAACTCAAGATGAGTGAATATGTAAAGTAATGTGTATTATAGCAAAGATAAACATTTTCAAAGAAGAGGAAAATCAAACTAAAATGCCAAGTGAAAAACCATATAAACCAACATGAACCTAACAAATTATTTACTGATAAAATAATCACAAATAAAAATCTTACCTGGTACATGGATCTCATCACTAATAACGTGGCGGATGTTCTCCTGTGTGGCCACACAACAGAAATGGTTGGTCTTTGTTTTGTTAACAGTGATCTGGACAGAAACATCATAGTAGTCTCCTCGGTGTGAGACCTGTGGCTCCTCAGCATGAAGACGGTTTCCATCACCGTCCTGCCACTCTACTTTAGGTTGTGAAGTTGCTCCTGCAACTACACAGTTCAGCAGCACCCCATCCTTTGTAACAGCCCGTATCCCAACAATCGGCTTCGCAGCTGCTCCTGTGAAAACACCACAATGCTGAACGTGACTGTCCACGTAGAAAGAAAGCATCATCAGCTAGAAACATACAAGGTTCAAAATAAAACTTAATACAAACCTAGAAACTCATATTTAGATTTTTTTTTTATTTCACACAAACAAACAAAATGTTTGGTGGGGTTTTATAGTTATACAGTTTTTCTGGAAAAACAAATAACTAACAAGCTTGGATTAGAAAGAAAAAAGAACAAAACCAATGTTTCATAACATTAATTCATCAATCCAGATTGTTAATGAAATCAGAAAAATGTCTATTTCCTGATTCTGTCACTTTTTCTACAGGTTATATTTAAACTAAACAGTTTTCTGTGTACCAACATTTACTAGAAATTAATAATATTTAACAGCTATTCTAAGCTGTGTTACCTAAAATCATTCACTCCATTGCCAGTAGCCTGTTTTTAGGGTTGGGCAATAAACTTGTTTTATCAATTAAATAATTTAATTAAAAACTGACATTAAGAATAGTTTTTTCTGGAAATCTGGATTTTAATATGAGCTGCCAATGCACATCTTAAACTTCCATAGTTAATAACTGAACTATTTTGATTTTACAACCTCAGATTCGAAACAAGGAATGACTCTTGCTAAACCGGTTCAAAGGAGAAATCAGAAAAAACTATTTTATTTTTACCACATCAGTAGGTGTGCTGCAGACATGACTGCAGTCAGTTAAGCTGTCATTCAGCAGCCATCATTCGTGGCTGGAATTAAACTGCACATTGACAGCAGTGAGAAATGCTGCTCTTTGAGATGCACAAGACAGCAGCAGCCTACAAACTCAAACACAAGCTGAGAGACGACCAACATCAGGAGAATAATTTCCTCCTGAAGTGTACAATAAGAAAGAGGCCCAGTGGTGAGAGATCACAACTGCGATTGTGATTGTGTTGGTTATCACTAAAGATATATGCCTTTTCATAGAGTAGAAAAGCTCTGGTTTATTCATGCTGTTCAGAAGTTTTCGGGGGGTTTTCTTGTATGTGTTTACATGCAAACACAGTACAAGTGTAGAATGAGGAAATTTCTGTTTGTATTATACCAGTCCCAATGGCAAAATCATTTTGTAATGTTATATTTATGTTAATAAGAGAATTTTCTAAAGATACTCAAACTGAACCTTTTTCTTTCCAAGAGGAGTTATGTTAACTTATGTTTTTTTTTTTATTCGTTTGAAAGTTCACAATGTGAAGTGAAGTATGTTTAAGATATATTCTAAATATCTTAATATTGGCAAAGTGGTCATGTTCCTGGGGGCAAAAAAAGTCCTACATGCAAGGTGAGAATTCAACACTACTAAATAAATTGTGTTAGTCGAGTTCTCTGCATAAAAACTAAAATATGCATATATTTACCTTTTCTTTTTGTTTTTAAGGCTTTGGGTGATCTTTTTATTTTCCACCGTAATGGCCATATGTACACCTCTTTTTCACTTATATATTTATGTTGTGTGTAAAATGTCCCACTTTCTGGAACTGTTCAAGAACAGAATGGTGGAAACGATAACTGTGTGCAGGTTCTAGGGCCAGCAGCCCAACATATTAAAGAGGGATTTGACTTTAATCACAGGGCTACTAACATGCTCTACCTTGCCAGACAGCTGTCCCTCACATTGGTCCTATAGTGTAACTGCAGCTGCATTTCATGATCTAATGTAGTCATAAAGTAGATTTAGTTATGATAAGGCCATTATAAACAATAGTAACATTTGTAAAAGGATATTGTTGTTAGATCAGAACAGCATGAGTCCTACCTCTGAGGACAGATCAGGAAAAATCAATGGAGACTTTAAATAATGTCACTGACTTCTATATCTACTGTGTGTGCTACAACTCATCCACCCAGAAGCTGGATATTATCAATAAATGTTAACATATTAAATTTGTTTACTGTCTTTAGCTGCATCAAAATGAAGATTTTAACTGTTAGAATTTCTTCAGTCAATGATTTACACCAGCAACTAAAATTAAAACCAGTCCGTAACATTAATTTCTCCATATCTGTCTTAATTTAAAGCAATAAAGATATTATTTAAATACAAAGAATCTACTTAAAGATTTAAAGTTCTTGAGTAGAGGCTAATAGTGAATTTGTGGTGTGATTGCTCAATAATGGCATTTTAGTGGTGACTAATTATTATAACATGACAGCCACAGTTGACATTTTGTGAAAGAAGCTGAGATCTACAGTTGCAGCACACACACAACATAGATGTAGAATGAGTGACAAAACTCACCATTGATTTCTCCTGTTCGGTCCTTCAAAGAACGACCTAAAAATCATAAAAAAAGAGGTAATTCATTTTTGGTAAAAACTATCATTTTAATGGTGTCAATGGAGAGTGGATGATAGAGAGTTTTCATTGATAATGAATGATTGTGAGAGAAGTTGGCGAGTACTAGAGGAAGAATAATACAGCATCAGTATAAAGATTTATCTTTTGTCCTAAATGTTTGCCCTGATTACCTTTTAATGTCTTTATTTTGCTTGACAGCAGCTACTGGAGGTTCAGTAAAGATTGTACAAAGTGAATTGGAAAGTGGACAAACCTGTCTAGTGTCTCTAGCTTGGAGAGGTACTAGACTAGGGGTGTCCAAACTTTTTGCCTCTAAGGGCCAAAGTTAAAATGTACCAGTGAGTTGTGGACCAAACACAGAGATTTTAAGTGTTAAGCACAAATACATGTAAATTGTGGTTCTTTTAATTATTGTTCATTAATGCAAATGCATTTTTTTCCTATCACTGCAAAAAAAAAAAAAAAAAAACAATTAAGGCAAAGTTAGAAGGACAAACAGAAATTACAGACACTAAATTAACCAAATATAGTGCAAAATGTTCTCAACAACAAACAATGCATGTTCAACAAGACACGTTGCTAACACTAGTGGGACACATGAAGCAGATCTCTGGACATTACTAGCCTGTTAATGTTAGGCTGCACCTGGCTCACTGACAACGTCAGTATGTCAATGAGGTGTGAGTCAATCTTTAAAGTGTGACATACTGAAAATAGATTTGAGCTCTAATTGGCGGGCCAGACATAACAGGCTAGCGGGCCAAACTTGGCGCGCGGGCCGTACTTTGGGCACCGCTGCACTAGACCGACTCAAGCTTGGAGAAGTTTGATCATTTTTCTGCACACAAACCTTGTAAACGATATAGTATCTATATCCAGTCAATAAATTATACAAATCCAAGTTTTTGTAAAGTTGCCAATAAAAATTTCTACCCTATCAAATGCTTTTTCTGCCTCTAAAGTAAAATGTTGGTTTTCAAATTCTTAACAGTACAATCAGGTTTATAATATTAATTAGTCTGTATGTGTTAATGGACGGTTGCTACCCTTAAACCACTACAAACCACTTTATACTTGCGTGGTGTCTGTGTATGGTAGGGTCAGCACAGCTGACGGCGATGAAACGTGCTCTTGCACTCGAGCATATGGTTATGGTTGCAGTTTCTCTCCCGAGGAAACACTGTGATCCCTCTTCATTACCCACTATGACATTGGTCAAGCCCAGAGAAAGCTATGCCTTGTCATATTTTTTTGTCTGTTTGTTTAGTTGTTTAAATTTCTGTTATTACAAATCATGGTTGTTTGTCCATGTTTTGCTAGCAGTACAAAAACTATATGATTTATTTGAACCACGGGTCCTTTTTGAGATCGACATTTACAAATAATTTTTGGGGTCTTTGGCTTAACACTAAGGGTATTTGGCTTTCTTTAAAAGTACACTCATTTTAATAAAGTTCATATTTGGTGATAATCTATTAGCAACAGTAAAATTTAAAATCCTTTATAGGAGAGGTCACTAACAAGCGGACCGCAGTCCGGATCCGGACCCAGAACCTGTCCCACATGGACATGGAGTTAAAAATTTTAACTGATGCAACTTTTACAGTCTTTACGGTAGTGATCAGGAAACACGCGGACCAATTGCACGTGAGGTAAGCCACCCCATGTGGTGCACTCAGCCAATCGGTGTGTGAGGCTTTCAGCGCAGTAGATGGAAAAAACTAGGCAGGGATAAAGACAACTGTGCCGGAGAAAGGCAGCAAAGTGGCTAAATCTGCCTGTTATCAGCGACTTTGGGCTTGTTTTTCTTTTAAGTCTCTTGCAAATATCGTTAGTTGCTTATTTGGGCTGGTCCTGCTCCTGTTATGAAACCCGCTTATTCTCTCACAGCTGTCCACAATATAGGATATTATGTTAGAAGAGTCCAGGCTATAAGAGGGGGATCTAGGTCACAATTTCTGATAACCATCAGACTGTGTACCTGCACTATAATGAACTCAGACTTAAATACAAGTTTTCAAGACTTTACTCGTTTTCAAAGATGTAAATTTAGAGAAATTAATGCTATAGATATATATATATATAGATATATATATATATATATGTAATAGATTATGATCTCTTGGCTCCAAAAGTTTTTCTCTAACTGGACCTCTTTAAATTTTAGTTGAATACTCCTCTTTATAGAATTCTACTGGAAAACTATCTGGACTTGGGACTTTATCACTGGGTGTATGTTGGAGAGCTTCCTGGAGTTCTGAGAGAGGTGAATCCAAAGCAAGTAGCCTGTTCATGGTGCAATTTTGGGAGGCTGATGTTAATAAGAAACTGATAAACATTGGTGCCTTGTGATAAAGATATATTTTTCCCAGGAAAGTCCCAGGAAACTTAATTTTTTTCCTGATCACAGGTGAACAAAATAAAAACTAAATTACCAATTACTGAATCGCCCTCACACCTGTCCAAACATCATTGTCAACCATCTATGTTGTTTTATCAAAGTAAAACAACTTTTGCATCAATAAAAACTTATTTCTTAGAAACATGTCTAAAATTATGTATTTTGCCATCTAAAAATACCAGGTTAATGAGTGGCTTAAGCAATGATGATGACTTGTTTCTAGATATTTTAATTCAGCGTGATTGAAATATTCTGGAAAAAAATTAAAAGAAAACATAATGCACTTACCATGTACAACAAGCGTAATGATCTTTTCTTCTGGTGGCTGAAGACGGGGAAAAATACATCTGTAGCTTCCACTGTCCTCGACTTTAGTGTTGTTTATCCTTATGGAGGCATTGCCAACCTTCAGTTGGTCTGGAAAATGTGAGACCCTTCCTTTGAACCAGTCATTCTGGCCTCGAAGTCCATTGTTGTAATGAATACCAGCTTCATACATGAAAACCTCTGTGCCGTCTTTTTTTTTCTTCCAGTCAAAAACCCCCGACACCATGTCTTTCTTGGTGCTGGTAGAACACGGCAGGATAATATCACTTCCTTCCAATGCCTCCAATGTTACTGCATTCGTTCCTTAAAGAAAAATATACAAAGTTTTAGTGATGGTGTTAAAATACACTTAACACATACTGTGTCAAACACACATCTCCTCCATTAGGACTGAGTAGTGTACATATTTTTTTTATTTATGCCAGAATTTTTTTTTCATACGAGGTATGAATTCAGACAACACCGTTTATACCAGTGTACTCTGATGCCATCTGTATGCCCTGTAAAGCAGGGTCAATTGGGCACACTTTCCCATTAGATTTAATGGGAAAGTGTGTCCAAACCCTGGACTAGTAGTGTGTTTATATGGTTATTTGCACAGTTTGTTATTTGTTGAGCCAGAGAAGAAAACCTACAATCTTTCTAATATGATTACAGTCTTTAAACAAAAGTGCTTGTGACATCAAATTTGTGACATTCAGTTTAAAATAGAACATTTTGCCCAACCCATATAAAATACTTGTATTTATAATCCTATCCCATTCAATCTAGTAATAGTGGAATTTGCTTAATATAGCAGTTCATAGTGTAAAAACATGCTAGTTTGTTAGATTTATTCAGGGCCACTGCTAGTAATTTGGGTTCCCTAAACACAAACCTTTAGGGCACAATGAAGTGTGAACAAGGCTAGGAGATGACGTTATGAAATCTTTAGTTTGCTATGAGTAGCTAACAATACCTGGTTATATGAGCATAATATGCAGG
Organism: Melanotaenia boesemani; assembly: GCF_017639745.1. Taxonomy (NCBI): domain Eukaryota; kingdom Metazoa; phylum Chordata; class Actinopteri; order Atheriniformes; family Melanotaeniidae; genus Melanotaenia; species Melanotaenia boesemani. The sequence continues at coordinate 16,886,510 of NC_055684.1, read as the reverse complement.
CATAAAAGGACTAACTGTTCAAGGTTTCCTCCAGGATTTTTTTAACTCTATGTGTGGGCTCTGATCCTCCACTTTTCTTGCCTCCGCTAGTGTCCTCCACAACCACTGACTGTTAAGTAAAGAGACATCAAATGTTATATTATTTTGATAACCGCACTATCCGTGAAAGCAGATGACGTTCCGTTAGAAGCGACCAAACAGCAGCCGTGTAAAAGCATCCTTAGTCCTATCATCTGCAGAAATACACTGATAACTCTGCAGTTATGGGGTGTATTAGTGATGGACAAGAGGCTGAATACAGAGTCAATGGATATGTTTACATGAGTTTTAATTCCCCTTTAATTCAGAATACAAATTTAATCCTCTTTAAAGATGAGTTTGTAAACATCTAATTCCGAAGGAAAATGGGCATTCCGAATTAAACTAAAATTCGAAGTAAGTGGAGGTTTTCTTTTCCTTTTCTTTATTTTCAATCCAAATTTAATAATTCCTCAATTGTACATTCATTCCACTTTAAATTATTCTGGTCATTCTGTGTCTGCTCGTTGCCTTTTCCTGTCATGATGACAGTACAGTACTCTTTCTCCCTTCCTTCTCCTCCTCGGAGGAGATATAAGTACTTTAGAGTTCAGCTAAAAAACAGACTAGACTGTAAGTGCAACACAGAGGTCATGTACAAGAAGGGGAAGAGCATGCATTATTCGTTAAATAAGCTAAGATCATTCAATGCTTGGACCAAGATGTTGTGTCTTTTCTGGAAACTGCAATCAGCCTTGCAGCCTTGCTGGGGCAGAAGAAAGAGGCTGAACAAAGTGATCAAGACAGGTTGATAGCATTTCCCTTTCTTTGACTATATCAAATAACCGTGTTGTGTTTAGGATATTTAAGTAACAGTATTCTAAAGTACCAGACATCGTGAGTGGGAGTGACGAGTAACTATTAACATTAACTATAACTACTATTATTATTATTTTTAAATCATAGTTACCGTAGCAGTAACAGCAAAAGTACCTATATTAGCAGATGGCGCTTGCATGTAAGCACTCCGTATAGCTAACCACTCGGTTGTATAACGAGTCTTTCCATTGAAAAATAAAAAAATAACTAGGCTAAAATGGCGCAGTCAATATTCGAGAAATTTAAATTAAAAAATATACTATGTTTTGCAAGTGATACAGGAAAAACGAGTATCACAACAAACTGAAATCATTGATGGGCTAGCATTTATCTAAGTATGCAAATCATACTTAAGCAATGCATACATTTTGCTTTCATATGCTTACCTTGTAGGTATCCAAAAATTGTTCCGATCAGAACCAGAAGAAAGAGAGACAAAGACATGGCTAAGTTTGTTTAACGAAGCTAGCTAACAACAAGCTTGTAGCATTTGCTCTTTTTTTCTGCTAGTGAGTTACGAACAGTGTTCACGTGAAATAAACAAATGTACTTTAGGTTAAGATTAGATGTTGCGTATCACAAACGATACATGTTTGCACGTTTTTTAAAAATGAAAAATCAGCTGTGAAAACGTAAAACATTGACGATCAGTTGCACATGCTAACAGCTTCTGGCAAGTTCAGCTGTGGACGGGTGACTTCCGGGTTGTTACGCAGCTTTACGTTCAGAAAGACGTCTTATGCAGTTTTAATCAATGGTCCATTACCGCCACCAACTGGTAAGGAGTGTGGGTCAGGACAAAACCAAAAGAAAGAAATAGAAAAAAATTACAAAAAAAGAAAAAAAAATCCTCTGTATTCTCTTAATCAGCCCTGTTTTGGATAGAAAATGAATTATGAAATTATGATTAGGTGCTTACCATCTGAGATTATCTACTGTTTCCTTTCTTTCTGTCTGTATTGTTTCATTACATGTACATCGACCTGTATCATGTTTACCAATCATATACGGTGTAAAGTATGTTCGAGTCTCAGTCTTGATATAATTCTATCATATTTCCTGTCTCCTATAAATCTCGACCCTTCTCCCACTGTCATTTGTACTCTGTATAACCATAGTACTCTCCTTTCTTCTTTCCTGTTTCTGCCACCATTCCTTTATACTTCTTACTTCCATTTTACCATAGTTAACCTTCACACCCATATCTTGTTTCTTTGACCACTCCTGAGCCCTTCTATTTACACATTCGTTCCCTCTAACCCCAACATGAGCTGGCATCCAAAGAAATGCCACTACTGATCCCATCATTTGAATTCTGTACAGTGTTTGCTGGATTTCTATTAATATATCTGGTCTGCTTTATGAGTGACTGTTCTTTACACTGGTAAGGATGAACTAAATTCAGAACAGATAAGTGATCCTAAAAGATTTTTGTCATCTACCTACTGGGATGCTCATAGTAATGCTAACATCTCTGCTGACTGAAAAACCATAAATTATGGTTTATCACACACCTATGCACGTTCAACTTCACTTGACAGAGCAACAGTGACAGTGCCTGAGAATAGATGTCAAATAAAGAGAAGAAAAAAGAGTGTACTGGAGGGCCCATCATGCAACCCCTCAAAAAACCTTCTTATTTGTGAGGCACAAATCAGTTTCAGAATATATATATATATATATATATATATATATATATATATATATATATATATATGGTTATTTGCACAGTTTGTGATTTTTTATTACACATAATTTCCATAAAACACTATTTATAATAACTGAACTTATTATACTTCATATATTATATGGTCGCCTCCCTACCCCCTTTTTCCTACTTTGCTAAGACGGCTGTATTTTAACAAAGTTCTGAGCCAGGGTTACATTTTTCCTGTTTGTTCCAGCTTAAGATGTTACCATCAATCAAAACCGGATATCTATAGTCTGTTATTACATTCATCTTTTTAACCATCTTCCAAACATCATCAATTCATGTCTCCCTTCGCACAGAGTTACAAAACTTCCTCCATCAGTCTCTCCTTGAATTCCTTTTTGTTCTCCTGACATTGACAGTGGTTCATTTTAAACACTTCAAAAGCTTTTTTTTTTTTTAAATGTAATAACTTTGTCACATTCATTTGTCCACCATGGTACGATTGTCCATTTGGTCTTACCTCCCTTCCTTGGAGACTGTATCATGGCCTCTAAAATAAAATAACAACCATATTTAGTTCATCAACATCATTAGACATCATTAGACATCATTGGACAGGTCAGGTTTCTTGGTCAACTTCTCCTGATCACAGATCTAAATTTTCCCCAATCAGCCCTGTTGAAAGACCATTTAGGCGACCCCTCTACGTCACTCCCCCCTCAACCCAACATCACTCACTACGGGATAATGGAAACTTCCTATAGTTAGTTCCTTTAATCACCTTCTACATGCATAATTCTGCCAATGAGTCTGATAATTATGTAAGATCAGTTTCTGTCTCAGTACCTGTTCTGATGTTCATCCTGGTTCCATCACCATTATTAAGACATACAAGATTCTTTACTTCCATTATTTCTTTAATCACCAACCTATTCTCATCATTAATGTCACCACCACCGCACCATATGATGTAACCTCATCCAGCAATAGAAATGACAAACTTTTACATGGGTTGTAAAAGCCCCCCACCCCCCCAATCCATACCTCAGTTGCTATATACTCTAGTTCTATCCCTTTCCTCAGAAGTCTATACTGAATTCTTTGCTTTATTTTCTTTTTCAGATGCTTTCATTTAAACGTGAGAACTTCAGCATCCTGCATGCTGTTCACCCAGTTGGTCACCCAAAATACATGCAGCCATCATTACAAGCCAATTAGCTCCAACTGTGTGTGTGTGTGTGTGTGTGTGTGTGTGTGTGTGTGTGTATGGGTGTGTTTCCTGTAGTTGAATGCTGTTACAGGATAAATCTGCCCACTGAATTATTGGTCATAAAATAAAGAGAAAAATGAAGAATTATTCAAAAGAAGTTGATAAGCAAGACGTTGTTTCAGACTTTATGATAATTTATTAGTGGCGTCCCAGCAGAAGATGTTATTGAGACTGTTGTTCTAATTTAAATTTTTACTGAGTTCTATCAGTTTTCTGTTGAGTCCATGTGGTGAAGCTGCTCTGTGTTAAGGTGTCATTGTGTTAAAGGTTCAGCTGGCTGTGGGTTATCTGTTCACGTTTAACTAAGGTTTGTTAACAGCTTTGTTTAGAACTTCAGTCATGCTGAGTTTATTAAATAGAAACGCTCCCGCAGGTCAGTTCTGGTTTAAATGTGTAGGCTTGATGTGTGTCTGTTGTACATTTGAAGTGTTTTATTTTCTTTGTATGTTTTAAGAGTTATTTTGTATTTTTTTAATTGTCTTTCTGCTGTAATACCAAACCATCATCAGCATATTTTCATTAGGGTTGATGAAGTGTTTTACTGCCATTAAAACTAAAACTCTTAGTAACACTGACTGCAGCTGACCAAGACGCACCGTCATTTACGTTCATGCATTCTTATGCAGACGTGAGTTCAGTTTTTATTATTTAAGTGAATATCTGGGAGTTTCAGTTCATGCATGAGTATAATTAACTTTAAAATGGAATTTTATAGTGAAAACACTGAGTGCAATCAGCAGTTTTGCCAGTGTTCTACATGCTGACAGCTTTATTTAATGACACTGACTCTCTAAATTCAGAGCTACCGATCAGATGAGTGGTAGTTTTCCAGGGACAGAGAAGTATTTAAAAGAAACTTTGTGCATGTTTCCTTTTGTCTGAAGCAAAACCGGATGCTTTAAATTGGGTTCTATTGCATTTTCACTTTATTTGGTTCTTTTTGGCTGTAAAATGCATCAGTTGTTTCTTGTTCATTTCTTGTGTGGCCTCGTTAGCATGAATCCACTGAGTCTGAAAAACATGCATTCAAACTATCAGAAATGATGTCTTCTTGATGCTGTTTAATCATAATTACATGTGAGAGGTTTTCAAAGATTTGATAGCAATTGGAAAAACTTTTGCAATAATGAGCAGACTGTGCTGCTACACCAGTGTGGGGCTACTGTTTCTTAATATTTTGTATCATATCCTGAAAGAATTTACACAGAATAGGAGGGAAGTGTTTGTAGGATTATGTTTTAGTCTATACAACCAGATTATATTAAACATGAAGGCCTAAATATTCCTAAGTGTACCCATGTTAAGTCACACAGTCCATTTAAACAAATCACATCCTGTAGTTTATGATAAACTATGCAACGCCCCTTATAATCAGAATTTATTTCTTTTAATACAAAGTCTTGTCCAAATTATATTTTATCATTTTCACTAAACATGCTTAAGAGAAAAAAAGTGAAATAAAGTTTTGTACATAATGAAAAGGGATGGCTTGAAGTTTGAACAGTTAAACTTTATGTTCTGTCTGTGAAACAGTTTCTCTTTGAAGCACAGGTTAGAGATGAGCATGGTGACAAAAATCACTGAACACAACTGTTTGTATTTCTCCTTTGAAAAATGTTGCCGTGGATTAAAAGTCAGGTTGAGTTCTCTGTACATAAACAAGGAGATAGTGTAATTTTAGCAGCCATAAAGGCAAACCTTGTATACATGTAGAGTGTGTTTGTCTTGCCTTGTAAAACTGCTTTTAAACCTAAATAACAGCAAACAGTACAGGTTCATTTTATCCAGTTGTTATGGTCTATTTCAGGGCAGCTGGAGGAAGTTTATTATTATTTTTGTGTATTTTGCATCATTGACAAATTCAGTGGGTTAAACAGTCATTTGTACAATGATGCTAGTAGGTATTTCTTGTATATAAAAGTCTTGATTGTGTTAGCATGGGTATAAACTGTGACGTGTATGACAATAGATGTAAATACTCACATTTTTCCTAATCACTAAACAAACTGCTGTGTTGTGGATTCATGATTAATAACAAACATTAAACAAACATGATTTATTGACTCAGACTGGATTTAATCTGTCTTCTTTTCACCTTTATTCATTCATTTATTCTTTGTATAGCTTTGTCTATTGCGGCTCGCGGGGTGGAGCCTATCCCAGCATTTAGCAGGTGAGTGGCAGGACAGGTCAGCAGTCCATCGCTGACCTGTACATATACATATACAAGTTTATTTCCTAAATAAACAATGTACATCAGCTGCAATAATGGGTAGGACAGGACTCATACTGGCAACAAGCCTGGAAAACAAGGTAAATCAGGAGAAACTTTTCTAAGTAGCCTACAGTGTATACAGCAGTATCAGTCGGTGTGGCTCCCTGCGTTATGGCACTTGATCCTGATCAGAGGCACTCTTTGATTTTAAAATTGCATTCTTACTCTGATAAATGAAATCCCTCAACTACCTGAATTAGCAACTGTAGGCACTGGCACCTTTAAAAATTATTGATGGGATTTTAGCATTTATTACTAAAAACTAAAGCATTTTATTTGTTGACTGCGGTGTACAACTTCCCATAATGCTTCAGTTAAGAGTAAGAAAACTAGAATGAACACTGCAAACATTTGTATTCTAGCAAGGCATTCCTCCTGAAAATCTCAAACATGTCAGAATTGCAGTGCATCTGTGAAAATCTGTGAAGAACATTTTTCCTACAGTAAAAATATACATCATAAAGTCAATTATTATTAACACATTTTATGCATAACATCTTTACAAATGAAAGCTGCACATAAATATTTTGTAACACAAAGGTCTCACAGACCTCATAGAATACAAAATTTCCAATAACCAAGGAACAAAAAATTTCAAACTACAAACTCAAACACTGAAATAGATTAAACAAAATTCTGGAATTGAGAATTACAGCTCAGTTTAAGTGATAAACATTCAATTATCAGAGAAATAAACTATTTACATCATAACAGTAACGGTAAATTATCATTCAAAGGTGACAATTTTCTGTGTAGGAAAATATATTGTATTTAAAAAGTGACAAAGTTTAGCTTCATAAAATATATATATATACAGATTTACAGGCGAATAAAAGTTTCTCTCACATCTGCTCTAGCTTTTCCTTATTTGCTGCTTTTATTTGTTTGATCTTAAACGACTGGAGAACTGGGTGGGCCTCTCTGGCACTGCGCCACACTGGTTTAAATCCTATTTAGAGAATAGAAAGTACTTTGTTTCAATAGGTAATTTTACATCTGAGCAGACATGAATTACATGTGGAGTTCCCCAAGGCCCCATGTTGGGGCCTCTTCTGTTTAATATCCCACTGGCTCCCACTGGCACAGATCATGAGGAAAAACAAAATTAGTTACCATAGCTACGCAGATGACACCGATATATATTACAATGTCACCAGGAGACCGAGGCCCCATACAGGCTCTTGGTAAATGCACTGAGGAGATTAATGACTGGATGTGTCTGAACTTTCTTCAGTTAAACAGAAACAAAACTGAGGTGATTGTCTTTGGCGCGAAAGAGAAATGATTAAAGGTCACCACAGAGCTTCAGTCTGTACACCTAAAAACCACTAACCAGGCCAGAAATCTGGGTGTATTGATGGACTTAGACCTTAACTTTGAAAAACACATTAAGGGAATTACAAAAACAGCCTATTATCACCTTAAGAATATATCAAGGGAAAAAGATCTGATGTCTCAACAGGACCTGAAAAAACTAGTCCATGCATTCATCTTTATTCGGCTTGATTATTTTAACAGTGTTTTTACAGGTTCTACCTAATAAATCAATTAGACACCTGCAGCTGATTCAGAACTCTGCTGCTTGAGTCCTCACTAACACCAAGAAAGTGGACCACATCAGTCCAGCTCTGAGGTATTTACACTGGCTGCCTCTTCATCAGAGGATAGATTTAAATGTTCTGCTGCTGGTCTATAAAGCTCTGAATGGTTTAGGACCAAAATACAGAGACCTCTTGACCCAGTATGAACCTACCAGAACCCTCAGGTCATCTGGTTCCAGTTTCTTATCTGGTCCCAGAGTCAGAACCAAACATGGAGAAGCTGCATTCAGCTTCTATGATCCACATGTCTGGAACAAACTCCCAGAAAGCCTTAGATCAGCTGAAACCCTCAGTTTATTTAAATCCAGGTTAAAGACCCACCTGTTCTCTGCTGCATGGAACTAGTTTTTATTTAGAAGTCAAAATCTACATCTGGTTCTTTTAAGTTGGAATCATGTTTTAATATTGTCTTTCCCCACACTGAAATTTTATTTCTTGCATTTTATCTATTTTATTTTAGCATCTTCGTTCTGTTTTTATTTCATTAATTGCATTTCTTTTAATCCTTTTTTCTTTTTTTTTATTGTTATTATTATTAATGCACTTGTATTGCATTCTGCACCCTGCTGAAATGTTTTATGTAAAGCACTTTGAATTGTCTTGTACATGAAATGAGCTACAAAAATAAATTTGCCTTGCCTAATAGACTCTGTTAGTTCAATACTTTAGTTTATTTTCTGCAATAAGGTCATTTTAATATTTTTTAATAAACATTGAACCAGTCCTGCCCCTAACTTGTTTCTGTTTTTTTGGGGGGATTTTTTTTTTTTTCCATTTTGGCCACCCCTGCTTTAGAGCTATATTTCTTAACAGAAAGGTCATTTTTGACTCTTAATGTGCAGCAAAATCTTAATCCTGGAAATAAACAGAGATGGCTAGACACAATACATGTAGAGAAAGAAAAAAATAAATAAGTAAAAATAATAATAAAAAAGCATATTTATAAAACAAGACAAAAACAGAAAATCTCAAATATAAACTTTCTTCCGTGAAACTTATTAAATACTTGCTGATTCTGTCTGGATGGCTCTGACCTATCTATAACTCAGAAAGCTGGTTATTGTAATATTGAGCTGCATAAATAAATTGTAATAATCAGTTTTATTCTGATCAGCAACTGTGATTTTGTTTGTATCAGATGACATGATGCTTCATCTTCTGTCTTCTCAGTAAAAAGAGTGAAGTGAATCTGTCATCACTTCTACTTGTTGAATTAGTTCCCTCTCTATTCTGGTCTGTGGCAGCATCAGTGAATGGCTGTACTGAAGATCCTCTTACAAAGTAAGGAGTACGGTCTGGGTCAGTGGCAGATTTTCTCAAGTATAATAGAGGTGGCAGTCCTTGCCTCCAGTGTTGGCATTGATGGTGTATGTATGTGCTGTGTTTAAGGTGTATGAATGTTTGGTTTGTCAGTCTGCCCAACAGCAGCTACTGACAACACCTGTAGCTTACCATTACCAAGTATAATGCTAATTAAAGCCGCAAGCGGCATCCATCGGGTCCGAGCTTCCTGGACCTCGCCACCCGATGTCGCCATGGCAACAGGTGGTGTAATGCGTTAAGGACCCAACCTGTATGAATCCTGTCAAGTTTGGTGCAGATCCCATGTATTCCTATGGAGATATGAGCAAACTGTGTTTCATGGCGAGAAGGCTTTTTCCATCGTTGCCACGGTAACACGCTTTCTGCTATTAGAAAGATTTGAATAGCGTTTGGTCCCCAACTTGTCAGGAAGCTTCCCACCAAGTATGGAGTCGGTGGCACGAATCGCCTCCGACTAGTTCGTTCAAATAGAAGTGAAATGAAAGATGGCGGGCACCCCGTTGCCATGGCAACAGGTGTTGGATTAACTTCTTTGCTGGACTTGGGGTGTCACAGATATGAATACTGATAAGTTTGGTGCAGATCCCATGTTTTTCTATGGAGATATGAGAAAACCGTGTTTCATTGCGAGAAGGTCATTTTCCCTCGGTTGCCACGGTAACACGCTTTCTGCTATTAGAAAGATTTGAATAGCGTTTGGTCCCCAACTTGTCAGGAAGCTTCCCTCCAAGTTTGGAGTCAGTCGCACGAATCCCCTCAGACTAGTTCGTTCAAATACGATGTGTGTAAAGTGCCAAAAATGGCAAAAAAATGGCCGTACACGCCAAGATGGCGGGCACCACGTTGCCATGGCAACAGGTGTTAGATTGACTTTTTTGCTCGACTCGGGGTGTTACACGTGTGTGCCGAGTTTCGTGTTCCTACGTCGAAGTAGAGTTTTGGGACCCCATTCATTAGGGGAATTTTGGGGTGTCTAGGTGGCGCTGTTGAGCCAATTTTGCATTGAAGTGTATGCGGACCTTATAATATCCGAGTTACGCGGGACTTGACGTGTGTGCCAAGTTTCACAACTTTTCATGGGTGTTTAGGGGGTCAAATTTGGGGTCGAAACGCTTAGAAGGAGAATAAACATTTCAGGAACAATAGGGCCTTGCCATACTTTGTATGGCTCGGACCCTAATAATAGAAATCTAATCCATTAATATTATCAGAAATGTCTGTAGAAATATCTTGTTTTTCCCTTTTTTAAATACCATCCTGTGTGAGTGTGAAATGGTAGACAATGTTCTAACATTGATTTTCTGATTTCAGTGACTCCAAAACACCATCTGTCTGCCGGGTACCTGAAAAAAAAGAAAAAAAGAAACATAAAATAATTTATATATATTCAACAGAAGCACACAGTGTGTTTAACAGTTCACTCAAAACTCAAAGTTACCCCAGAATCTACTAAACATTCATCCTAAACTTATTAAATAACTGCATCAGTTTATGTTTTAGCTTCTACTGATAATGATCCAAACTCAATTTATAGTAAGTTCACTTCAGCTTTGCTAAAGAGTCAAATTTTATCTGTTAACAGGAAAAATGGGTGAGTTTTTCTTTTTCTTAAATCTAATTAAATGTAGTTTATAGTTAGTCTGTTTATCGGTTTAGCGCTCCTTGTCTGCATGCTAATGTTTAATTCCAACATCTTTTCTTTAGGCAGCTTCATAGCAACCAGTCATTATTTGACTTTTTTTTATATAAATTAATTCATTGTGAAAAATGAATAGATCACCTCAACCTTACCATAAAGCAATTATTATTGTTTAAAAACATTTAGTTAAAAGATAGTTAAAAGTTGTTAAAAAAAACTACGGTATTTCACACATTATTCCAGTTTTAGTATAATATGTATCTATAGGGATGTCAACATATTACAAATGTTTAATGAGATCAAATTATAATTAGAATTTACCTTTCCTTCTGAGGTGTCTAATGTAAAGTAGGCAAACAACAATCACAGCTCCAAGTACAACATTTAGAAAGCCCAGACCTATCTGCAGACTGACATCAGAAGAGCAGGACTCAAACAGCTGATCTGAAACACATCACAGAAAAACTCAAGATGAGTGAATATGTAAAGTAATGTGTATTATAGCAAAGATAAACATTGTCAAAGAAGAGGAAAATCAAACTAAAATCCCAAGTGCAAAACCATATAAACCAACATGAACCTAACAAACTATTTACTGATAAAAGAATCACAAATAAAAATCTTACCTGGCACATGGATCTCATTCCAAATAACGTGGCGGATGTTCTTCTGTGTGGCCACACAATAGAAATGGTTGGTCTTTGTTTTTGTCACAGTGATCTGGACAGAAACATCGTAGTGGTCTCCTCGGTGTGAGACCTGTGGCTCCTCAGCAGGAAGAGGGTTTCCATCACCGTCCTGCCACTCTACTTCAGGTTGTGAAGTTGCTCCTGCAACTACACAGTTCAGCAGGACCCCATCCTTTGTAACATTCAGTATCCCAACAATCGGCTTCACAGCTGCTCCTGTGAAAACACCACAATGCTGATCATGACTGTTCACGTAGAAAGAAAGCATCATCAGCTAGAAACAGACAAGGTGCAAGGTAAAACTTAATACAAACCTAGAAACTCATATTTATTTATTTATTTATTTTGAATTCCACACAAACAATTCCAAAATGTTTGGTGGGGTTTTATAGTTATATAGTTTTTCTGGAAAAACAAATGACTAACAAGCTTGGATTAGAAAGAAAAAAGAACAAAACCAATGTTTCATAAAATTAATTAATCAATCCAGATTGTTAATGAAATCAGAAAAATGTCTATTTCCTGATTCTGTCACTTTTTCTAAAAGTTACACTTAAAGTAAACATTATACTTTTCTGTGTACCAACATTTACTAGAAATTAATAATATTTAACAGCTATTCTAAGCTGTGTTACCTAAAGTCATTCACTCCATTGCCAGTAACCTGTTTTTAGGGCTGGGCAATAAACTGATTTATTAGATTAATTCATTTAATTAAAATCTGACATTCAGAATTATTTTTTTCTGGAAATCTGGATTTTAATATGTACTGCCAATGCACATCTTAAACTTCCATAGTTAATAACTGAACTATTTTGATTTTACAACCTCAGATTCGAAACAAGTAATGACTCTTGCTAAACCGATTTAAAGGAGAAATCAGAAAAAACTATTTTATTTTTACCACATCAATAGGTGTGCTGCAGAGTGGGAGAAATCACTGCAGTCAGTTAGGCTGTCATTCAGCAGCCATCATTCGTGGCTGGAATTAAACTGCACATTGACAGCAGTGAGAAATGCTGCTCTTTGAGATGCACAAGACAGCAGCAGCCTACAAACTCAAACACAAGCTGAGAGACGACCAACATCATGAGAATAATTTCCTCCTGAAGTGTACAATAAGAAAGAGGCCCAGTGGTAAGAGATCACAGATGCAATTGTGTTGGTTATCACTAAAGATATATGACTTTTCATAGAGAAGAAAAGCTCTGGTTTTTTCATGTTGTTCAGAAGTTTTCAGGGGTTTACATGCAAATACAGTACAAGTGTAGAATGAGGAAACTTCTGTTTGTATTATACCAGTCCCAATAGCAAAATCATTTTGTAATGCAATGTTATATTTATGTTAATAAGAGAATTTTCTAAAGATACTCAAACAACCTTTTTCTTTCCAAGAGGAGTTATGTTAATTTATGTTTTTTATTAGTTTGAAGCTCACAGTGTGAAGTGTATGTTTAAGATATATTCTAAATATCTTAATATTGCCAAAGTGGTCATGTTCCTGGAGAAAAAAAAAAAGTCTTTCATGCAAGTTGAGAATTCAACACTACTGAATAAATTGTGTTAGTCGAGTTCTCTGCATAAAATCTAAAATGTGCATATATTTACCTTTTCTTTTTGTTTTTTAGGCTTTGGGTGATCTTTTTATTTTCCACCTTAATGGCCATATGTACACCTCTTTTTCACTTATACATTTATGTTGTGTGTAAAATGTCCCACTTTCTGGAACTGTTCAAGAACAGGATGGTGGAAACTGTGTGCAGGTTCTAGGGCCAGCAGCCCAACATATTAAGGAGGGATTTGACTTAAAACTTTAATCACAGGGCTAATAACATGCTCCACCTTGCCAGACAGCTGTCTCTCACATTGGCCCTATAGTGTAACTGCAGCTGCATTTCATGATCTAATGTAGTCATAAAGTAGATTTAGTTATGATAAGGCCATTATAAACAATAGTAACATTTGTAAAAGGATATTGTTAGATCAGAACAGCATGAGTCCTACCTCTGAGGACAGATCAGGAAAAATCAATGGAGACTTTAAATAATGTCACTGACTTCTACATCTACTGTGTGTGCTACAACTAATCCACCCAGAAGCTGGATATTATCAATAAATGTTAACATATTAAATTTGTTTACTGTCTTTAGCTGCATCAAAATGAAGATTTTAACTGTTAGAATTTCTTCAGCCAATGACTTACACCAGCAAATAAAATTAAAACCAGTCTGGACCATTAATTTCTCCATATCTGTCTTGATTTAAAGCAATAAAGATATTATTTAAATTCAAGGAGTCTATTTAAAGATTTAAAGTTCTTGAGTGGAGGCTTATGGTGTATTTGTGGTGTGATTCCTCAATAATGGCATTTTAGTGGTGACTAATTATTATAACATGACAGCCACAGTTGACATTTTGTTAAAAGAAGCTGAGATCTACAGTTGCAGCACACACACAACATAGATGTAGAATGAGTGACAAAACTCACCATTGTTTTCTCCTGTTCGGTCCTGCAAAGAACCACCTAAAAATCATAAAAAACAGGTCATTCATTTTTGGTAAAAACTATCATTTTAATGGTGTCAACTCTCTGAGTGATACGGATGGAGAGTTTTCATCGATAATGATCGATTGTGAGAGAAGTTGGCGAGTACCAGAGGAAGAGTAATACAGCATCAGTATAAAGATTTATCTTTTGTCCTAAATGTTTGCCCTGATTACCTATTAATGTCTTTATTTTGCTTGACAGCAGCTACTGGAGGTTCAGTAAAGATTGTACAAAGTGAAGTGGAAAGTAGAAAACCCTGTCTAGTGCCTCTAGCTTGGAGAGGTATTAGACTAGGGGTGCCCAAACTTTGTGCCTCCAAGGGCCAAAGTTAAAATGTACCAGTGAGTTGTGGACCAAATACAGAGATTTTAAGGGTAAAGCACAAATAAATGTAAATCATGGTTCTTTTAATTTTAGTTCATGCATGCAAATGCATTTTTTCCTATCACTGCAAATAAAACACTACAAGCATCAATATGGCAAAAACAAAAATAACAATTAAGGCAAAGTTAGAAGAACAAATAAAACTTGCAGACACTAAATTAACCAAATAAAGTGCAAAATGTTCTCAACAACAAACAATGCATGTTCAACAAGACAAGTTGCTAACACTAGTGGGACACATGAAGCTGATCTCTGGACATTACTAGCCTGTTAATGTTAGGCTGCACCTGGCTCACTGACAACGTCAGTATGTCAATGAGGTGTGAGTCAATCTTTAAAGTGTGACATACTGAAAATAGATTTGAGCTCTAATTGGCGGGCCAGACATAACAGGCTAGCGGGCCAAACTTGGCGCGCGGGCCGTACTTTGGGCACCGCTGCACTAGACCGACTCAAGCTTGGAGAAGTTTGATCATTTTTCTGCACACAAACCTTGTAAACGATATAGTATCTATATCCAGTCAATAAATTATACAAATCCAAGTTTTTGTAAAGTTGCCAATAAAAATTTCTACCCTATTAAATGTTTTTTCTGCCTCTAAAGTAAAATGTTGGTTTTCAAATTCTTAACAGTACAGTCAGGTTTATAATATTAATTAGTCTGTATGTGTTAATGGACGGTTGTCTACCCTTTATAAAAACCTGTTTGATCAGGATGAGGTTATCTTTTCTAATCATGGTTCCCAAGCATTTTCTGAAGGCCCCCCCCCCCCCCCCCCCCCCCCTTTCATAAACATTATTAATTTCAGTCTAGAAAGAACTTTGCTAATTTTTTTAGATCGACATTTACAAATAATTTTGGGCAACAGTTGGATGGAGGTTTTTGGGGTCTTAGGCTTAACACTAAGGGTATTTGGCTTCCTTTAAAAGTAGACTCATGTTAGTAAAGTTCATATTTGGTGATAATCTATTAGCAACAATAAAATTTAAAATCCTTTACAGAATTCTACTGGAAAACCATCTGGACTTGGGTCTTTATCACTGGGTGTATGTTGGAGAGCTTCCTGGAGTTCTGAGAGAGATGAATCCAAAGCTAGTAGCCTGCTCATGGTGCAATTTTGGGAGGCTGATGTTAATAGGAAACTGATAAACATTGGTGTCTTGTGATAAAGATGTATTTTTGGTTAAAGTCCCAGGAAAATATTTTTTTTTTCCTGATCACAGGTGAACAAAATAAAAACTAAATGACTAATTATTGAATGGCCATCACCCCCTCCAACAACGTTGGTTGGACACCATCCATGTTAAAGATGGTGTCCAACCATCCATGTTGTTTTACCAAAGTAAAACAACTTTTGTATCAGAAAAAACATATTATTTCTTAGAAACATGTCTAAAATTAGGATGAAATCATGTATTTTGCCATTTACAAATAGGTAAACGAGTGACTAAAGCAATGATGATGACTTGTTCTAGATATTTCAATTCAGCGTGATTGAAATATTCTGGAAAAAAATTTAAAGAAAACACAATTCACTTACCATTTACAACAAGTGTAATGACTTTTTCTTCATTTGGCTGAAGACGGGGAAAAATACATCTGTAGCTTCCACTGTCATTGACTTTAGTGTTGTGAATCACTATGGAGGCGTTGCCAACCTTCAGTTGGTCTGCAAAATGTGAGACCCTTCCTTTGAACCAGTCATTCTGGCCTGGACGTCCATTGTTGTAATGAATACCATCATCATACATGAAAACTTCCACGCCGTCGTCTTTCTTCCAGTCAAAAAGCCCCGACACCATGTCTTCCTTGGTGCTGGTAGAACACGGCAGGATAATATCACTTCCTTCCAATGCCTCCAATGTTACTGCATTCGTTCCTTAAAGAAAAATACACAAAGTTTTAGTGACTGTGTTAAAATACACCGTAACACAAACTGTGTCAAACACATCTCCCCAATTAAGACTGAGTAGTGTACATATTTTTTATTTATACCAGGATTTTTTTTTTTTCATACGAGGTATGAATTCAGACAACACCATTTATACCAGTGTACTCTGATGCCATCTGTATGCCCTGTAAAGCAGGGTCAATTGGGCACACTTTTCCATTAGATTTAATGGCAAAGTGTGTCCAAACCCTGGACTAGTAGTGTGTTTATATGGTTATTTGCACAGTTTGTGATTTGTTGAGCCAGAGAAGAAAACCTACAATCTTTCTAATATGATTACAGTCTTTAAGCAAAAGTGCTTGTGACATCAAATGTGTGACATTCAGTTTAAAATACAACATTTTGCCCAACCCATATAAAATACTTGTCTAGCAATCTAGCAATAGTGGAATTTGCTTAATTTTGCACAGGGATAATATCAAATAATAACAGTTCGTGGTGTAAAAGCATGCTAGTTTGTTAGATTTATACATGCATATATATATATATATATATATATATATATATATATATATATATATATATATATATATATATATATATATTATAGGGCTGGGCAATTAATCGAATTTTAATCGCAATTACGATCTGGGTTTTGAACGATCATAAAAATGAAATGGTCCGATTATTTTTTGTCCTTCGATTTGTGCTGTTTTCAAATCGAACACAGCTGTCATTGCAGCGCTTTGCTGCAGACTCCTCCCACAGCCGCTTTAGTTTTATTCAGAACAAGTTGCAGACACCTGGACACACGGGAGGCGGCGTCGCTCCTTCTCCATCATTTTCTATGTAAACTTGCGCGAGGAAGCGAAAATCGCTGCCCTCCTCCAGCCAAGCGACAGGCGACAGTCGTGCATGTAAAATGTTGTGTTCGTACACGCAGACGTGCACACGGGGGCTTGCAACGCAACACAAAAAAAAAATAGAAAAATGTTCAATTTTTGTGAGTCGCAACTAAATAATCCACCAGCTCCCAGAGTCACAGAGAGACAAACGTTATAAACAAACAGAACTTTTTTCTCAATTAACACAGTGAACAATCCGGGATTAAGAAACTCATAACACTATTTTAGTAGACTGTCTCTTTCTTCCCTGTATGATGAGTGTAGTGAGGGTGTTGTGAAAGACGTGGTGACAGTCTGATGTTTCGCCACCGCTACGGCCCTGTGGTAAAGCCACATCAGAGCCGAATAGAAATGTCGCGCTACATTTTATTGACGCGGATTTCAACGTGAAAACGAAATGTCTCCAGACTATTTTTTTCCAGATCACATCAGGCGGAACATAGCTGCTGGTCGGAGACAAACAATAGCTATGGGGACCTGGTGAAAAGAAACTAGTCGGCATTACCACAGTAAACTAAACACTTCAAATCCCCCCCCCCCCCCCCCAAACCTCTTATCTATAATCGTGTTAAATAATCGAGATCTCAATTTCAATCAAAATAATCGTGATTATCATTTTTCCCATAATCGAGCAGACCTAATATATTATACATATATTATGCTGCTAGTAATTTGGGTTCCCTAAACACAAACCTTTAGGACACAATGAAGTGTGAACAAGGCTAGGAGATGACGTTATGAAATCTTTAGTTTGCTGTTAGTAGCTAACAATACCTGGTTATATGAGCATAATATGCAGGCATAAAAGGACTAACTGTTCAAGGTTTCCTCCAGGATTTTTTTAACTCTATGTGTGGCTCTGCCCTCCACTTTTCTTGCCTCCACTACCACTGACTGTTTAGTAAAGAGGCATCACGTGTTATATTATTTTGATAACTGCACTATCCGTGAAAGCAAAATGACGTTCCGTTAGAAGCAACCAAACAGCAGCAGTGTAAAAGCATCCTTAGTCCTATCATCTGCAGAAATACACTGATAACTCTGCAGTTATGGGGTGTATTAGTGATGGACAAGAGGCTGAGTACAGAGTCAAAGGATATGTTTACATGAGTTTTAATTTCCCTTTATTTCAGAATACAAATTTAATCCTCTTTAAACATGACCTTGTAAACATCTAATTCCGAAGGAAAATGGACATTCCGAATTAAACTAAAATTCAAAGTAGGTGGATGTTTTTTACTTTTTTATTTTAAATCCAAATTTAATAATTCCCTGATTGTGTATACTAGTGATTGTGTACACTAGTGATTCCCATCCCTGGTCCTCAAAGCACACTATCCAGCAGGTCTGAGACATCTCCCTGCTGCAACATACCTGATTCAAATTAATGGTTCTCTAACAAGCTCTGCACAAGTCTCCTAATGAACCATAAATTTGAATCAGGTGTGCCGTAGCAGGGAGACATCTAAAACCTGCAGGACAGTGTGTCTTGAGGACCAGGGTAAGGAATCACTGGTGTATACGTTCATTCCACTTTAAATTATTCCGGTTGTTCTGTGTCTGCTCGTTGCCTTTTTTCCTGTCATGATGACAGTACAGTACTCTTTCTCCCTTCCTTCTCCTCCTCGGCTGATGAAAGTGAAGTAGGATGCTAGTGTCGAGCTACTGCTTCAAAACTATAATCAAAATCAAAGAGAAAATTACTTTTATGTGTTCTTCCATGCTGCAGACAAAAAGAAAAGAAGCAGGAACTGGAGTTTGTTTTTATCCGGTAGACATAAATACGTCACGTCCACCCTCTGTCCAATCAGAACCCTTCCTAACCCCCAGATCTAAAGCAGAAATGAATAAAGGTAAAGAATTCTTTCATTTTGATTTATTTCTGATTAATTAACACCAAATTTAAAAAAAAAATAAATAATAAACTGTATCGATAGCCAATTTGCAAAATGGTATGGAAACAATTCACTCATGACAAAAGAGACTATTGTTTACTTCAGTTGGAAAAATACTAAACAAAACACTGTTTGCCTCCTGGGAGAAGAGGTGGAAGTTGAAGGAATATAAGTACTTTAGAGTTTAGCTAAAAAACAGACTAGATTGTAAGTGCAACACGGAGGCCATGTACAAGAAGGGGCAGAGCAGGCCTTATTTGTTAAGTAACCTAAGATCATTCAATGCTTGGACCAAGATGTTGCACATCTTCCATAAGTCTTTTCTGGAAATTGCAATCAGCCTTGCTGGGGCAGCAGAATCAGACTTAAAGAGACTGAACAAAGTGATCAAGACAGGTTGACAGCATTTTTTCTTTCTTTGACTATATCAAATAACCGTGTTGTGTTTAGGATATTTAAGTAACAGTATTCTAAAGTACCAGACATCATGTGTGGGAGTGACGAGTAACTATTAATTATTATCATTACCTATAATTACTACTATTACATTTTTTATCATAGTTACCGTAGTAGTTACAGTAGAAGTACTATATTAGCAGATGGAGCTTGCATGCTAGCACTCCGTGTAGCTGAGGAGCGGGCTGAAATGTCTGCCTGAGAAGACGCATGCAGAGACGCTCCGCACCAACTTCTGCTGAAAACTCTGCTTAAGTATCTGTAACATAAGTCAATCTTATCTTTTTGCAAGTTTATGTGATTTTAACACTTTGGTGAACTTTACTACGCTTGAAATGGGGGAAAAAAAGAGAGCATTCTTCCCACTCTACCGAGCTAGCTAAAACTAGTCCGACATGTGCGTTAGCTTCTGGAGGCCACGATTACTCTTTGAATACTGGGGCCGTCGAGGAGTTCGTCAGAATCGAGGATGATTTCCCCCCTCTGCAGACAACACCAATTAATTCGCCTGCGGCAAAGAAAAAACCACAAGATCCAACTAATCCTCCATTGTTGAGTGATATCCACTCGCAGTTAGCTAGCTTAACAAAGCTCATCAACAACAGATCTGATGTGATTGAGAGCAAAATTATGGATCTGAATGAGAAAGTTGACCGTGCTTTTGCTGACTTGAAGGAAATCTCTGCAAAAATGACCAAACTTGAGGAACGAGTTGACAATGTAGAGGCACCCATTAAAACTTTACAAAGGCGAATGGATGAGTTGGAGTCCTACACAAGAAGATGGAATCTAAAGTTGGCAGGAGTCCCTGAGTCTGTCCATGAAAATATTCGTAATGAAGTAATCAAAATCTGCCAGGAAGTTGCTCCAGATATCAAAGAAAAGGCTTGCTGATGTGGTTGACTGGGTTCATCGTCTGGGGAGAAAGCAACAGGATCCGAGAGATGACAGGAGACCCAGGGAAATCATTCTTCAGTTTTCCTCACGCATCTGTAGGGACACTGTTTGGAAGGCAGCAAAAAACTCTTCCTTTTTGACCAACAATGGACTACGATTCAAGGAGGACTTTTCCAAAGGGGACAGAGACAGGAGACAGAAGCTGTGGCCTGAGGTGCAGAAGGCACGCGCTGCAGGGAAAATTGCGTTTTTTGCTGGTGCAAGAGCTTTCATCGCAGGAGAAGGTGAAATAAAACTTTTGGACTAATTTTCCTATGGTAGTATACATATATATGGATGCTCACTTAAGTGTTCTACTGATTTGTTCTTGACTTCAAACTTATTTTTTCATAGTTCGCTAATAGTTTGGGATATTTTTAGCACTATTTATACTGGTTTAGGTGCTGCGTGTCACATCCGACCTATTCTCTTTAAAGTTCTAAAGGGTCAAGTAGTTGTTTAATAAGGTTATTCCTTATCTTTGTTCATTCACACATTCCTTTTTTCTTACTTGTTCAATTATATGTCTTTTTCTTTTTTTTTCCTTAAATACCAGGGGGTTAAGGAATACTCTAAAACGCAAAGCTTTATTTTTATTTGCAAAACAGTTTAGAAATGATTTTGTCCTTTTTCAAGAATCACATTCTCTCGCTAAAGATTACAACTTTTGGAGATCAAAATGGGGCAACGACATATGGCTGTGTAATGGAAAATTTATTCATATACCCTTATAGTTTGTAGGTTACACTTTGTATGTCTGTGTATTTAGATAAGAACTCCTTCTCACACCTTCCCCCTTTCACTCAACAAATGTTAAGACTTTAGTTAGCTTCCTTTTGCACCCTTCCCCCTTTTTGACACCTTAACATTTGTTGACAGCTATGTCGAGGAAATTACAACAATGACCTCCTACTGTGATGTTATCAGCTCATGCCTGGTATATTAACCAAGCTCACTTGTATCTCCCGAGACTCACACAGACAAACTCCTTTGACTGTGGGACCCTCATTGCTGATCAGCTCTTAATAAATAATACTTTGTTCGATTCTCACTTAGTGTGTGATCTTTGATAACTAAAAATTCCACAACAATTTGGCGTTGTTGGCAGGATATCTTGAGTGACTGACCGGAGGACCAGAACCCGTGATTGCGCATCCTGAAGGATTCTTCAGCCCCTGGGTCAGCCTTAACCGACAGGGGACAGTGGAGGGACTCCGTTCAGGCACCACTGATATCCAGAACGAAGTCTGCATGTGGAGCAGCATCCAGAATCACACACGGTGAGAAGTTTTCATATCGGACTCCCATTTACTGCTCCTTTTCGCAGGGTCCCACTATCTTGTGAGGCAAGGTAGGTCACTATTCTACTGCGGTAGGGTAGAGTTAGTCCGGCACTGGAGTGAAAACTTCAGTGGTAATAAGAGGCGTTTTAGTAATTTTTGTGCCTGGGTTTGGACAACCCGAAAACAGAGAGAAAATCCAGCAGGAGACGTCCTAGCTGCATAATGGGAAACACAGCTGTGACGGGGAAGGAGAGTAAATGGGACTCCCCAATATGTAACAAAGGAATAAATAAATAAATAAATAAAAGGGCCAAACAATAATATTTAAGGGTAAATATAAGTATGTCAAATAGGTGCACCTTATAAAATAACTAAAGAAGAAATAAATATATATTAAATAAAATAAGCGTATTGCTGAAGCATAAAAGGGAAGAATGATGAAACCAAATAAGAAGAAGATAACAAAAAGAGTCAAAGAGTGTGTGTGTGTGTGTGTGTGTGTGTGTGTGTGTGTGTGTGTGTGTGTGTGTGTGTGTGGAGATTTACCCCACATTCCGAAGCAGCAGACAGAGAGGACACGCTGCCGGTAAAAATGAAGCTCTGTCTAACAGTTTAAGTAGGATTGAGAAATCTCATGAAGAAATAAAATGGGGACTTTTAACAGTAAAAACTAAATTAGAAGGAGATGCTAAAATTACGTCTGGAAAAGATCCAGAAAAATGATATGATCAGACTGAGGAAATGTTTTGCTCTGCTCCAGAATACTTAATACATACAGGGACACTTTCGGGTTGTAAAAACTGGTTGTTTGAAAAACCACAGTTTTTGAGTCTCAGCTGACTTGTATTTGCATTTATAAAATATTTTTATAAGACTTTCAGTCCTTTCAGTCCTTTCTTATGGACAATGCTTTAATTTTATTGTGTTCTTTCTACTTAATTTGTGTGTTCTTTAAACCTTGTCAAACATAAACAATTTTTACCTTAAAGGAAATTAGATACACACACTGAAGATTTATTTTTAGCTTTGTCAAATCTCTGAGAGAAAACACTTGCAACTTTCCTCAGACACATGCATAATCTTTGTAGGATAAATATTGACCCTATTTTCTTTTTCTTCTTTTCCTCCTTCCTCCGTCTCCGTCGGAGACACCCTCTCCTGAAGCTCACAGGCTGCATACCTGACCCGACTCAGTTCTTCCACCGGGATAAAAGTCAGCAGAGACCCACTGATTATATATATATGTATATATATATATATAAAATTTCTATCACCACCATGTCCCACGAACTGATACGGATGCCCATATCTACCAACACCACCCGATGTTCTACAAGATTCAAGAGAAGAAACAAAGACATCTGATATCCAACAATATCCTAGTTTCAAAGAGACTGAAACCAGATGTTTGATGGACGAGTAAACATCTGTTTTTGGATGGTAGGACACCATCCTCCACAACGCTCCTGATCATGCGTTTTGTTCAGAGGACAAGAAGACTGAACTGGGACAAGAAACTGACTGTGAGCTCTGTAGTCCAGCTCCGAGGTGGCGTGGCCGCTGGACTTTGAGGGGCGAACCGAGAGGTGGGTGCTGAAGACCCGAGGTTGGAAAACCATCCGGTTCTACTGACCAGAGAGAGAACATCCACGTGGTGAAAAAAAAAGGTCATTGGCCATAAAAATCAAAAGGCGGTTTGCCGTCTGACTGATCCACGGCAGAGCTGACTCGGGGATGGAAGCAGTCATGTGACCAGTTAAAACAATGATGGTGAGATTGTTCTGATTTCTTACCACAAATAATTAATGATTTAATTCAAAATCTTTATTGAAGTTAAGCAGATCTACATCGTTTATGGAAAAAAGTGTTAAAGAGTAAACAGAAGAAGCTTCACGTCTAGACATTTCACACACAAAAGACTAGTTCACAGCTGGAACTAGAGACACCTTTACATACACAAATACACGCACGCTCACTGCAACGAAGTACTTGCTTGCTACTGACATCACATAACATGACATGATGAGCTACGAACCCTGTCTTGTTTGTTTTCATGATTTAGAAAGAACAGAACATGCTTAGCAAGCTGGTGGCAACAACCTTTCCTCAGTTATCCAACACTGATCGGCTCATTTATAGAGGAGAAGAAAATGAGTAAAACGGGATGAAAATAATGTTTTGTTTATTTTATCCCTTCAGATGCATTCTAATGGTTACTCACTGACACATGAAGTTATATTTTCTCCAGATTACCGTCTAACCGTTGACCCAAGATCAGATAAGATGGTATCTCTCTCATTACTACAGCTGAAGTAGTGAGAGTGAGTAAAACCTTCCTGCCAGAGGTGGAAATGCCAACATACTGATCCTTATGTACATTTCTGTAAATACTGAATGGCAGTTTCCATGCTTGGTTCTCTGTGGTGATGCAAACTGCAAGTCCCCTGATTTCCTGAAAACCTTAAGTGTGTGCGTGAATTGCACCAAAACCGTTCATGTGTCTCTGGGTCCTAATTATTTTATTTTGTCTTTCACAAATGGCTTAGATTAGGGTTTTAGTACTCTTGGTACGGTATCTATAATCCATATTAAACAAGAATTGAATCTGAAACAGTTTTAAAGATACAAACTGAAAACATAATAGATTTATTTTTCAGTCAAGCAAACTAAAAATCTGAAATCTGTCTGAAAACAGATGAATCAATAAATAAATTGCTTAGAGGGAATTTCCTAAGACCTAAAGAAAATGCTGATGTATGAATTAAATTACGTTAAGGAGCTCCTCTATTAACTGTTATCAGATGTAACTGTATGCAAATTACTTTTAGTAGAACAAAGAAAACCTTAAAAAACTAAAACAACAAATGTTGAGGCAGATAAAATTACTTTTAGGTCATTGTTAGCTCTGCATTAAAACAGGAAAATGCACTATAAGATGACCAGAGATACCAGAAGAAAATTAAAACTTGTTTCATATTGGTCTGATATCCATGGATATTTTAAACTGATTCTCTTATACAAATAATAATAATGAAAAAAGGGTTTTGTAAAAGACTAAAAGAGGAAAGCGCTGCTCGAGCAAATTTGGCTGATGATGGACACATCATTAAAAGAATTTTAATTGGGTTTACGTCCATATCATCTTGGAGTTGAAAGCATTAATAATAAAAATCTCCAAAACAATTAATGTTTTCCAAACAATTTCAAAATGAACTTTAAGGATCCCCATGAATGCAGGAAAATTGACCTGCTCTGATTCGGCCTTTCTGCGCAGAACAACTGACGTGACTTTGACAAAGTTTCTGACTCTGACCTGAAGACAGACGACTGATGGACTGATATTGAATGAACTTTTCTTCCAGCAGGTTCTTATCCAGGATTGTTTCCACAGAAGGCTGATTGCTGTTTTATAACGCTGTTAATTCTGCTGCCATTAACAGTTACACACATTTATTGTCATTGAAAAGCAGGTCTGATAATCTGTTTACAGGAGGAGGAGACGTCTACTCTACATCTCTTTTTGTAAAATATGTGTATGTGCATTTTAAAATCAAAAATGACTTGACCCTCGTGACATTTTGGGATAAACTTTTACAGGTGGAGTGGAATATATCACCATGTACACATGTGCTTATGCTGATGAGGATTGTTTTTACAGGGGGATGCCGGAACAGGCAACTTCAGGATTCAAGCATACAAGAATTTTGATGTTTTGTGTACAATTTCACTCTTATCTAGGATAATGCGACATATTTACACAGATGGGATGTATATCAGTTCTTTTTTTTTTTTTTGATAAATTGACTATTCCTCCATACACCCCTGGTTCTGCAGGTATTGTGCGCGCTACTGATGGACAACCCTGCCTTTCTTATCATTCATCCCTTGGGTCACTAGGTTGTCACATGGGGTGGACCATGTGACAAAAGGGAGGTGGTATTCTCAATAACATCTCTGATTCCTTTTGAACAGAAAGTTCTTTCACAGGTGCACAGTGTGGGTAAGGAAGGCCTGCCACGCCAGCATCAGATCTGCTCCACTCCTTGGTTCCGGGAGACTGGATCTTGGTCCGGGAGACGAGAAGAAAGCACTGGCGTTTTGAAAGGTGGCTGGGTCCATTCCAGGTCCTGTTGGTCACTCATACAGCAGTGAAGGTCACTGAAAGGTCCACGTGGATTCACACATCCCACTGTAGGAGGTTCCAAGGTACACCAACCCGAGCTCCAGCTGACCTCTCAACCACAGGGCAGAATAATCCCTGAGGTCAGCCACGTGTGAGATAGTCCATTCTCCACGTGACAACATGAAGTACACCCAGGCTGCCGTGAGGGGATGGTCGTGCGTCATCCTCTTCATCCTTGTCACCTCCCTCCTCTGGTACCTGGATCCAACCGGACCTCACCTGACACAACGCACCCCAGCTTCGCCCCAACCCGCCAGACGACTGCAGGGGACAGAAGCACCCTACTTCAGGAGACACCGCCGAGACGACCACATCCTCCAGCATCATGATCACACTGAAAATCTTTGGTGGCAAGTTGCCAATATGTCTGCTCATAAATTGACAAAATTGACAGTTTGCTATGTTTGTGGACTGGTGCCGCATGCCACACCCACTCAATCAGTTTTTATTCCATATCCAGTCCCTTTGAATACCACCTTGTGGACTCTGATCATGGGTAATAGATTACACCCTAGGAACATTACTTGGCCACACCAGCGCCCTCCCCTCTCCTGGAGGAGGCCCGCTGAGTTTTCCAGCAACACAAACTCCACTTGTGTTTCATCCAGAACTGTCTTCCGCTTAAGGGATCGTACAAATCCATATTCTTCTCCACCTCTTTGTTTTCAGCGAAATGGGACAGATGCACTATTCTCTTTAAGACACTCTAGTTTGTCAGCGTATTATTCCTGTCTCATGTATATCCTCACCTTGCCCCAAACGCTCTGACTCGTTCACCTTAAATTCTTGTGATTTATTCCCTGACTGTTCTCTTTCTACAGAGTGGGGTTTAGGGTTCTTGTGTTTAAACATTGCGGCCTTTTCCTGACCCCTTTTATCACCCCCATCTGTTAAACGCGGTATCTTCTCTCCACAGATGAAAGGATTTATGATGGCTTTGCCCTGGTGGGGGGTTGGGGAACTAGCATGGACTGTGGAAGATCTATCAATCTCTTTGGAAAATTTAACCTCTTTAGTGGATTCTGGCTTTAGTTTGCTGCAAAAAGAAGTTTAGGCTTTGAGAATAATGTCTCTATAAAACAAGATGGCTCTTGATTTTTATTAGCTACACAAGGTGACACTTGTGCTCTGATTGGAGATCAATGTTGTACCTTTGTCCCTGATACATCTGTTAACTTGTCTGTGATCCATGATGCCCTTACTGATCTCTGGGACTGGCTTACTAGTGGTTCTTGTATTTCTCCATATGGTGGTTTGAAGTTCTTTCAGTAAATTTTCTCTTTATGTGTGATTAATATGTTGCATTTTAATCAAAGGGGTGGATTGTAATGGAAAATTTATTCATATACCCTTATAGTTTGTAGGTTACACTTTGTATGTCTGTGTATTTAGATAAGAACTCCTTCTCACACCTTCCCCCTTTCACTCAACAAATGTTAAGACTTTAGTTAGCTTCCTTTTGCACCCTTCCCCCTTTTTGACACCTTAACATTTGTTGACAGCTATGTCGAGGAAATTACAACAATGACCTCCTACTGTGATGTTATCAGCTCATGCCTGGTATATTAACCAAGCTCACTTGTATCTCCCGAGACTCACACAGACAAACTCCTTTGACTGTGGGACCCTCATTGCTGATCAGCTCTTAATAAATAATACTTTGTTCGATTCTCACTTAGTGTGTGATCTTTGATAACTAAAAATTCCACAACAGCTGTCACATGGCTCTGAACACTCTGCAGGGGTTGCTTGCTTGAAAAACAGTTTTAGGGGAGAAGTGCTGCTTTCGGATTGTGAAAAAAATGGCCACTTCGTTTGTTTAGTTTTAAAGATGTATAACAAGATTCTTATTATTATTCATTTCTACGGCTACAATTTAAGATCGGAAAATGATTTATTAGATTTGTTAGATGAGAAAATTCACTTCTACCTATCCAAGTTCCCAGATGCATATTTAGTAACAGGGGGCGATTTTAATGTTGTTTTGGATGAAGTTATGGACAGATGGCCACCCGGAAAACCCTCTCATTCAAACTCAAACCTTAAAAATTTAGTGAACAAATATGATTTAACTGATATTTGGAGAGATAAGTTTCCAGTTGATAGAGTGCATACCTGAAGTAATAAAGACTTTTCTAGATGCTTGCGCTTAGATTATTGGTTTGTTCCTCATTCACTCGATAAAAGCAGTGTCACCATTCAGATTTTACCAACGCCTTTAACCGATCATAAGGCGATAGTACTCAATATTACCTTATTACCAGGTGAAACCATTTCCAAAGGTTTCTCATTTTGGAAAATGAATAGCTCCCTTCTGAGCCGTGATGACGTAAAAGAAAATTTAACACAACTCATTTCTTTTTAGTGGGAAAAATCAAAAAAAGAAAATTCTTTTGGATCTAATTGGGAATTTTTAAAATACGAGATAGGTAAATATTTAAGGAATTATGGTAGTTTATTGGCTAAATCTAGGTCACTTGATCAAGAAAAGGTTGTTAGGGAAATTGCGAGTCTTTCTAATAAAAATATAGTAGACGTAAATGATGTAGAGAAACTGAAGCTCTCGGAACTACAGGAAAAGCTGGATGAACTTTATAAATACAAAGCAGAAGGGGCATTTATAAGGTCGAGACAAAAATGGCTTGAACATGGAGAACAAATGTCATCTTATTTCTTTAAATTGGAGAGATCACGAGCTAAACAAAATACAGTACAACAATTGTTGATTGATAATACGGTTACTAATAACAAGGAGGATATCGCGAAATTCTGTTTTGAGTACTTCTCCTTGTTGTATAAAACTCAGTTTAACAACGACTCCCTCTTAAAGTTTTCACAGCGTCTGGGAAACATGAAATCAATTAGTAAGGAAGAAAAATTATTCTGTGATTCTACTATTACTGAAAAAGAGATTGCTGAGGCTATAAAACGCCTTAAAAACAACAAATCACCGGGCAGTGATGGAATCACCGCTGAATTTTATAAATTATTCTCTAATACTCTTACCCCTTTTCTTCTAGAAGTTTTTTCTGAAAGCCTCAATAACGCCACACTCCCTGTTACCATGACTCAGGGTGTCATCAGTTTGATCCCTAAACCAAACAAAGAAATTACTAACATTGAAAATTGGAGACCAATAACCTTGCTTAATAATGACTATAAGTTGTTTGCTACTGTTTTTGCTCAGAGATTTAAATTGATATTGGATAGTATTATAGATGAAAATCAATCTGGGTTCATGATTAATAGACACATCTTCAATAACATAAGACTAGTTCTTGATCTGGTTGATTATTCTGACCTTATTGATGAAGATAGTTTCATCCTCTTCCTAGACTTCTATAAAGCTTTTGATTCTGTTGAGCATCCCTTTATTTTTTTTTGTCTAGAAAAACTAGGGTTTGAAAGGTTTTTCTGTTCCGCTATGTCAACCCTTTATGCTAATGGTAACAGTTGTGTTAAATTAAGTACCGGTACAACTCCTAGATTCCAGTTAGAGAGAGGTATTCGGCAAGGTTGCCCTGTCTCTGTGCACCTTTATCTTATTGTGGGGCAGGTCTTTTGTCATTACCTGAAATCAAGCAATATTGAAGAAATTTCTGTTGCGGATAGGGTTTTACTATTGAGCCAACTGGCGGACGACACTTGTTTATTCCTGAAAGATGCTACCCAGGTACAGCGGGCTGTTGATACCATCTCTGCTTTTTCCAAAGCTTCAGGCCTTTGTTTAAACCTTAATAAGTGTGTTCTTTTTCCCTTAAAGACGTGTGCCGTAACCTCTATTAGCAATATTTTGGTCAAGGACCAGTTGAATTATTTAGGTGTCACTATTGCTAAACTCCAAAAGGACAGAGTTAATCTTAACTTTGCACCTCTGATTAAGAAATCTGAGAACAAATTCAATCTCTGGTTACAAAGGGACATGTCTTTAAAAGGACGTGTTCTTTTGTCCAAAGCTGAAGGTCTTTCTAGACTTATTTATGCTGCATCATCACTGTCCTTGGACAATAGAACCTCCAAAAAAATTGATCAGTTATTATACAATTTTCTATGGAAAAACCATCTGCACTACATTAGAAAATCAGTTATCGCCAATTCCTGTGAAAACGGTGGCCTTAATTTTTTGGACTTCTCTACCTTAAACTATGTCTTTAAAGTCAAGTGGTTAAAACAGTTTTTAATAAATGACTCTTCCATGTGGAATTTCATTCCTAAATTTGTTTTTGATAAAATTGGAGGTTTGCCCTTTATTCTAATGTGCAATTACAAAATTAGTAAACTCCCTGTTAAACTGTCCAATTTTCATATGCAAGCCTTACAAGCCTGGAAACTAATTTAACAAGCACAACTTTTCACAGCATAGATACTACATTTGGAACAATGGGGACATTTTACTTAAAAATAAAAGTATTTTTTTAAAACAGTGGTTTGATAAAGGTATTTTTTCTGCTATGCAATTGATGTCTCCTAATGGCCAACTTATGAGTTTTGCTGATTTTATTTCTCGTTTCAATATTCAAATCTCTGATAAAGAATATGCCATGGTCATCAAAGCTATCCCGACAGGGTCAATCTTGCTCCTGAGAAATGTACCACTTCAAGCCGATCCTGTCTTGATTCATCCCTCCGAGACCTTATGTGGGAAAATTTGTTTTTCCTCAGGCCTTAAGAACTGTAACAAGGCTATCCGTAGCTTGTTTTTGTCTGATACTGTCACCAAACCTAATATTGTTACGTACTGGAATAGTGTTGCCAAAGATATTCCGTGGGCCCAAGTTTGGATATTGACTAACAATTATATTCTAAATAATAAGATCAAGGAGGTCTCGTTTAAAATTCTACACAAAGTTTATCCTGTCAAACACTTCCTCAAGAAATTCATTAACAACGCTGATATCAACTGCTCCTTTTGTCATACTCACCCTGAAACTGTTCCCCATTTAATTTGGTATTGTGAATACAGTAAAAAATTTTGGTTTGATGTTTCCAAGTTTATTAATGACAACTTGCTTATTGACTTTTCTGTGTCCTTTGAACATGTGATTTTTGGTTTCTTTAAGCATGATAGAAATTTTGTTAAAAAAGCCTATGTGATTAATCTACTGATTATTATGGCCAAATTCTTTCTGCATAAGTGTAAGTTCTCACAGCATAAACCTCTTTTCTTACTGTTTCACAGAATGTTCATGTCTTATGTTAAATCTTTGAAAGCAATTAACAACAGTAAGGCAAGAAAGACAATTGCTACTTGTACTGCATTTAACTTATGTACGCCCTGTGCTGTAATTTGTAATTTGTAGTCTTTTTCTGTATCTTTTTGTTTTTGGTACTGGTTACCCCTGCTTATGTTCTTCTCCCTTTTTTTTCTCTCCTCTCTTTATGTTATTTTTTTATCCTTTTAGCTCTCGATGTATACTGTCTTATCTTTTCACACCATTACACCTTTTTTTATCCTCGTCCTTGCTGTTTAGTTCTTGCATTGTACAAGATCTGTATTTTTTCTTGGATCCAATAAATGGTTAAAAAAAAAAAAAGCACTCTGTGTAGCTCAGTGGTCGCTAACCCTTTTTTCCTCGGGGACCCCCTTCATGTATATATTAAAATGCCATGGACCCCTGCTTCACCCTGTGCTGAAACCATGCTGGTTTTAGGCTTTCAAAAGTGAGATTCTCTCCATAAATAATGTATTATGGTTGAGCCCTGACCTTTGAGAAAGCCAAAGTTAAATGAACAACATACAGCCTTACTTATTCCTTCAAATAGAAACAATTTGTGGACATTAATCACAATGGCCCTACTGTTCAAAGTCTTAAGGGTTCCCACCTCTTTGACACCAGGTTGGGAACCACTGGTGTAGCTGGTCGCTCGGTCGGTGGATAGATAAAATATTTAAATAGATAGATAAAGAGGCTAATATGGCACAGTCAATATCCGAGAAATATAAAATTAAAAAAATACTATGTGTTGCAAATGATACAGGAAAAACGAGTATCACAATAAACTGAAATCGTTGATGGGCTAGCATTTATCTAAGTATGCTAATCAGAATTAAACAATCCATAAGTTTTGCTTTCATATGCTTACCTTGTTGGTAAACTGCAATTGTTCCAATCCGATCCAGAAAAAAGAAAGACATGAAGTACATTAAGAACCTCGCAGCCTCGGAACAAAACATGGCTAAGTTTGTTTAAAGAAGTTAGCTAACAACAAGCTTTCTTGGAGTCTTTGCTCTCTTTCTGCTAGTAAGCTACCGACAGTGTTCACGTGAAATAAACAAACGTACTTTAAGTTAAGATGATATGTTGCGTATCACAAACGATACATGTTTGCACGTTTTTTGTTTTTAATGAACAATCAGCTGTAAAATCATTAACGATCAGTTGCACATGCTAACACAACCGCCTCTCGGATAGTTGTCTTTTTTGGTGACGTGATTTCGGGTACCGGGTTGTGACGTAGACTTGCGTTCAGGAAGTCGTCTTCTGCTGTTTTAATTAATGGTCCATTACCGCCACCAACTGGTAAGGAGTATGGGTCAGAGCCATTAATTAATAAAAATAAATATTTTTTTTAAAAAAAATAAACAAATGCAAAAAAAAAAAAAAAAAAAAAAAAAAAAAAGAAAAAATATCCTCTATTTTCTCTTAATCAGCAGTGTTTTGGATAGAAAATTAATGATGAAATATTATATAGCTTCTATAGCAGTTCCTATAGCACTGGGAAATGATTAGATTTCTTATAGCAAATATGATCATTCCCTGGTGCTAACATCTTTTTGTGGATGGATGGATGGATGGATGGATGGATGGATGGATGGATGGATAGATAGATAGATAGATAGATAGATAGATAGATAGATATACATATATACAAATACAAAAGGAAATTATAATAAAAATGTAGGTAAATATACTAACAAAAAAAGACGGCTGTATTTTAACAACGTTCTGAGCCAGGATTACCTTTTTCCTGTTTGTTACAGCTTAAGATGTCACCATCAATCAAAACCAGATATCCAGAGTCTGTTATTACATTCATCTTTTTAACCATCTTCCAAACATCATCAATTCGTGTGTCCCGTCCCACAGAGTTACAGAATTTCCTCCAACAGTCTCTCCTTGAATTCCTTTTTGTTCTCCTGACATTGACTTATGCTTTTTATATTTATTAAGATTTTGAAAGCAGTGGTTCATTTTAAACACTTCAAAAGCTTTTTTTTAAATGTAATAACTTTGTCACATTCATTTGTCCACCATGGTACGATTGTCCATTTGGTCTTACCTCCCTTCCTTGGAGACTGCATCAATGCCTCTAAAATAAAATAACAACCATATTTACTTCATCAACATCATTAGACATCATTAGACAGGTCAGGTTTCTTGGTCAACTTCTCCTGATCACAGATCTAAAGTTTCCCCAATCAGCCCTGTTGAAAGACCATTTAGGCAGCCTCTCTACATCACTCCCCCCTCAACCCAACATCACTCACTACGGGATAATGGAAACTTCCTATAGTTAGGTCCTTTAATCACCTTCTACATGCATAATTCTGCCAATGAGTCTGATCATTATGTAAGATCAGTTGCTGTTTCAAAAGAAGTTGATAAGCAAGACGTTGTTTCAGATTTTATGATAATTTATTAGTGGCGTCCCAGCAGAAGATGTTATTGTTACTGTTGTTCTAATTGAAAGTTTTACTGAGTTCTATCAGTTTTCTGTTGAGTCCATGTGGTGAAGCTGCTCTGTGTTAAGGTGTCATTGTGTTAAAGGTTCAGCTGGCTGTGGGTTATCTGTTCACGTTTAACTAAGGTTTGCTAACAGCTTCGTTTAGAACTTCAGTCATGCTGAGTTTATTAAATAGAAACGCTCCCGCAGGTCAGTTCTGGTTTAAATGTGTAGGCTTGATGTGTATCTGTTGTACATTTGAAGTGTTTTATTTTCTTTGTATGTTTTAAGAGTTATTTTGTATTTTTTTCTATTGTCTTTCTGCTGTAATACCAAACCATCATCAGCATATTTTCATTAGGGCTGATGAAGTGTTTTACTGCCATTAAAACTAAAACTCTTAGTAACACTGACTGCAGCTGACCAAGACGCACCGTCATTTACGTTCATGCGTTCTTATGCAGACGTGAGTTCAGTTTTTATTATTTAAGTGAATATCTGGGAGTTTCAGTTCATGCATGAGTATAATTAACTTTAAAAAGGAACTTTATAGTGAAAACACTGAGCGCAATCAGCAGTTCTGCCAGTGTTCTACATGCTGTCAGCTTTATTTAATGACACTGATTCTCTAAATTCAGAGCGACCCATCAGATGAGTGGTAGTTTTTCCAGGGACAGAGAAGTATTTAAAAGAAACTTTGTGCATGTTTCCTTTTGTCTGAAGCAAAACCAGATGCTTTAAATTTGGTTCTGTTGCATTTTCACTTTATTTGGTTCTTTTTGGCTGTAAAATGCATCAGTTGTTTCTTGTTCATTTCTTGTGTGGCCTCGTTAGCATGAATCCACTGAGTCTGAAAAACATGCATTCAAACTATCAGAAATGATGTCTTCTTGATGCTGTTTAATTATAATTACATGTGAAAGGTTTTCAAAGATTTGATAGCAATTAGAAAAACTTTTGCAATAATGAGCAGACTGTGCTGCTACACCAGTGTGGGGCTACTGTTTCTTAATATTTTGTATCGTATCCTGAAAGAATTTACACAGAATAGGAGGGAGGTGTTTGTAGGATTATGTTTCAGTCTATACAACCAGATTATATTAAACATGAAGGCCTAAATATTCCTAAGTGTACCCATGTTAATCACACAGTCCATTTAAACAAATCACATCCTGTAGTTTATGATAAACTATGCAACGCCCCTTATAATCAGAATTTATTTCTTTTAATACAAAGTCTTGTCCAAATTATATTTTATCATTTTCACTAAACATGCTTAAGAGAAAAAAAGTGAAATAAAGTTTTGTACATAATGAAAAGGGATGGCTTGAAGTTTGAACAGTTAAACTTTATGTTCTGTCTGTGAAACAGTTTCTCTTTGAAGCACAGGTTAGAGATGAGCATGGTGACAAAAATCACTGAACACAACTGTTTGTATTTCTCCTTCGAAAAATGTTGCCGTGGATGAAAAGTGAGGTTGAGTTCTCTGTACATAAACAAGGAGAGAGTGTAACTTTAGCAGCCATGAAGGCAAACCTTGTATACATGTAGATTGTGTTTGTCTTGCCTTGTAAAACTGTTTTTAAACCTAAATAACAGCAAACAGTACAGGTTCATTTTATCCAGTTGTTATGGTCTATTTCAGGGCAGCTGGAGGAAGTTTATTATTATTTTTGTGTATTTTGCATCATTGACAAATTCAGTGGGTTAAACAGTCATTTGTACAATGATGCTAGTAGGTATTTCTTGTATATAAAAGTCTTGATTGTGTTAGCATGGGTATAAACTGTGACGTGTATGACAATAGATGTAAATACTCACATTTTTCCTAATCACTAAAAAAACTGCTGTGTTGTGGATTCATGATTAATGACAAACATTAAACAAACATGATTTATTGACTCAGACTGGATTCAATTTGTCTTCTTTTCACTTTCATTTATTCTCTGTACCGCTTTGTCTATTAGGGGTCGCGGGGTGGAGCCTATCCCAGCATTTAGCAGGTGAGAGGCAGGTACACCCTGGACAGGTCAGCAGTCCATCGCAGGGCCAACACACAGAGACAAACAACCATTCACACACACACACACACTGAGTGTGTCACACTCACTCCTAGGGAGAATTTAGGGTGACCAATTAGCCTAACATTCAGGTTTTTTTAATTCTATAATTTTTGCATTAAGGGCTCAAATGATTCTCGTTACAATGTAAGAAACTTATCACACAATCTTCTCTTTAAATGACTTCATCAGAATTTAAATTGCAGTTTATTCACTCGGGGTGAACTCGGGACGTAAACTACTGCGAGGATTAGCAGCTGCTCTGCTTGGAAATGTCTTTTTAACATAACTGTTTGCTAGCATGTACAACAATGGGAAACTTTGAGTCCTGGAATTCATCTGAAGACTGTTTTGACATCTTCAGCTTTAACATTGATGCAAAAACTGTTTTTATATCTTATATAACAGATTACCTGTAGATTAGAGTGTGGTAGGATGTCAAATGTCCAATCACAGTGATTCAGTGGAAGTGTTCAGTCTCCTCAATGGACTGAAAGATCTGATGTTAAGATTTCAGTTGGAGAGTAAAAGATCAAATTAATCAAACTGTTTCATTTGTTTTTATGTGGTTGTATGAATTGAAACTTTCTCCTCCTTCAGAGGGTGATGGTGGTGTAAAATGGTGTTCTATCTAAATTATTGCTTGAATTATTAAATAT
Source organism: Melanotaenia boesemani (assembly GCF_017639745.1). Lineage (NCBI taxonomy): Eukaryota > Metazoa > Chordata > Actinopteri > Atheriniformes > Melanotaeniidae > Melanotaenia > Melanotaenia boesemani. The sequence goes on along the minus strand of NC_055684.1, from coordinate 16,850,296 downwards.
CTTCAGAAATAAAGACAAATTAAAGCACTTTATTGTGTTCATATTTACAATCAGCAGTGACAAAAGTTGTCAGCATGACATACATATCACATTGAACAGAATACTTACTCAAAACAAGTGAAAAAAAGTTTTAACTCTAAATAAACAATGTACATCAGGAAGGGCACTACGGTAGGACAGGGTTCATACTGGCAATAAGACTGGAGGACGAGATAAATCAGGAGAAATGTTTGTAGGTAAGTAGCCTACAGTGCATACAGCGCTATCAGTCTGTGTGGCTCACCGAGCTGAAGGAACACAAGACATTTAAACAATCATTAACTCTTAAGAACAGTTTAGATGGCTCAGAGAAGGCTAAAATATTTCTATAAGCAAATTTCATGGTTGTGAGTCCAAAAACATATATAAGGTATCCTGATACTTCTTTATTTTTGATGGTGCTGTTGGATGAGCATCATGCTAAGAGGCACTCTTTGGTTTAAAAATGTCCTGTTTATCCTCTGATTGTTTTCTTACTTTCATCCTTTTTTTTGTGTTTGATCTCAAACTTTCAAATTTCAATTAAATTTAATTAAAAACTAAGATAAATGGTTTGAGAATTATCTATTTGATAGTTGTAAAACAAACAAAAAAAATCTGAAGTAATATACTACCAACTGTACTACCATAATACTATTACCAACTGAATGCAACATAAAATAGTCATTAGATAGTCATTACTAAAAGGTTTCTTTGCTATTATTATATTTGAACTAAAATGATGTTAAGCATAAATGGGCCTTAAGGTCAAATCAGTTCTCATGGCTCAAGTCCAAGTCGCAAGTCGCTCTAGTTGTAATAAGTAGTCTGACATACGTCTGCTGTCTGGTCTGCTTAGAAGATGCATTATAATATCAATTCATCAGAACTGAACAGACCTTTAATTTTAATTGAATGATTAATGTTGTTTTATAGACAATAATCTCTTGCAGATTGTCAGCTTGTCGTTAATTTCGGGCGTCTTCCCAGAACTTTTAAAAACAGCTGTAATCAAACCTCGGCTAAAAAGAGAATCTAGACGAGACACAAATGAGCAACTACAGGCCGATCTGAAATCTTCCTTTTCTAAGTAAGATAATCGAAAAAGCCGTTTTTCATCAACTAAATGGCTTTTTAACACAAAACAACTGCTACAATGTCTTCCAGTCAGGTTTTAGACCACAGGTAAATTTTGACTCTTAATGCGCAGCAAAATCTTAATCCTGGAAATAAACAGAGATGACTAGACACAATAAAAGTAGAGAAAGAAAAAAAACAAATAAGTAAAAATAAAAATAGCATATTTATAAAACAAGACAAAAGCAGAAAATCTCAAATATAAACTTTCTTCTGTGAAACTTATTAAATACTTGCTGATTCTGTCTGGATGGCTCTGACCTATCTATAACTCAGAAAGCTGGTTATTGTAATATTGAGCTGCATAAATAAATTGTAAAAATCAGTTTTATTCTGATCAGCAACTGTGATTTTGTTTGTATCAGATGACATGATGCTTCATGTTCTGTCTTCTCAGTAAAAACAGTGCAGTGAATCTGTCATCACTTCTACTTGTTGAATTAGTTCACTCTCTATTCTGGTCTGTGGCAGCATCAGTGAATGGCTGTACTGAAGATCCTCTTACAAAGTAAGGAGTACGGTCTGGGTCAGTGGCAGATTTTCTCAAGTCTAATAGAGGTGGCAGTCCTTGCCTCCAGTGTTGGCATTGATGTTTATGTATGTGCTGGGTTTTAAGGTGTATGAATGTTTGATTTGGTCAGAGAAGCTGAAGCACCTGTAGCTTACCATTACCAAGTATAAACATGGAATGACTAATTAATGTATTTAGTGTAAAGCACTTAATGTAGCTTGAAAAGTGCTATAGAAATCTAATCCATTAATATTATCAGAAATGTCTGTAGAAATATCTTGTTTTTCCCTTTTTAAATACCATCCTGTGTGAGTGTGAAATGGTAGACAATGTTCTAACATTGACTTTCTGATTTCAGTGACTGCAAAACACAGTTGGAGCCATCTTTCTACCGGGTACCTGAAAAAAAAAAAATAATAAAATAATTTATATATATATTCAACAGAAGCACACTGTGTTTAACAGTTCACTCAAAACTCAAAGTTACCCCAGAATCTACAAAACATTCATCCTTAACTTATTAAATAACTGCAACAGTTTATGTTTTAGCTTCTACTGATAATGATCCAAACTCAATTTATAGTAAGTTCACTTCAGCTTTGCTAAAGAGTCAAATTTTATCTGTTAACAGGAAAAATGGGTGAGTTTTTCTTTTTCTTAAAACTAATTAAATGTAGTTTATAGTTAGTGTGTTTATCGGTTTAGCTCTCCTTGTCTGCATGCTAATGTTTAATTCCAACATTTTTTTCTTTAGGCAGCTTCATAGGAACCAGTCATTATTTGACTTTTTTTTTAGATAAATTAATTCATTGTGAAAAATGAATAGATCACCTCACCCTTATCATAAAGCAATTATTATTGTTTATTAACATTCTGTCAAAGGATAGTTAAAAGTTCAGTTGTTAAAAAACTTAGAAAAAAGTTTGCTTTTGAATTAAGCTGCAATAATTGTGCATCTGGAAAATCTAAAACATGTTAATGTCTGAATATTTATTTAGTTCAGGTCCTTGAATGTTGGCTGACCTGCTGACATTCTCTGTTGCTCAATTAACAGTTTTATGACAAAGACGACTTGTTTATGTCCATATAAACGTAATAACTGAGATCAGGTCAGTCAGGATTAATGTGGAAAGTACTGCAACACCGGGTGTGAACACTCATACTTGGTGCTGTCCATTCGACTAGGAAGCATGCTCATACCAAGTATGGACAGGAAATAAAAATGCTAGTAATTTGTAATAGTCAGAAATGAGAACATCCAGTGTAACATGCAGACCTCATCCTCTCTACATTACACACAGCTCTGTTATTACTACATTACTGAGACAGCTGTGGTAATTTTTAAAAATTTTTTCAACCTTTATTTAACCAGATAGAAAAAAACCCATTGAGATCATGATCTCTTTCACAAGGGTGACCTGGCCAAGAGGTCTGCAGCACATCATAAACAGACAAATGTTATTGTACATGTTACTCTGCGGTATTTCACACATTATTCCAGTTTTAGTATAATATGTATCTATAGGGATGTCAACATATTAAAAATGTTTAATGAGATCTAATTAGAATTAGAATTTACCTTTCCTTCTGAGGTGTCTAATGTAAAGTAGGCAAAGAACATTTACAGCTGTAACTGCAACGAGTAAAACAGTTACAACGCCCAAACCTATCTTCAGACCGACATCAGGAGAGTAGGACTCAAACAGCTGATCTGAAACACATCACAGAAAAACTCAAGATGAGTGAATATGTTAAGTAATGTGTATTATAGCAAAGATAAACATTGTCAAAAATGAGGAAAATCAAACTAAAATCCCAAGTGAAAAACCATATAAACCAACATGAACCTAACAAATTATTTGCTGATAAAAGAATCACAAATGAAAATCTTACCTCGCACATGGATCTCATCACTAATAACGTGGCGGATGTTCTCCTGTGTGGCCACACAGTAGAAATGGTTGGTCTTTGTTTTGGTCACAGTGATCTGGACAGAAACATCGCAGAGGTCTCCTCGGCGTGAGACCTGTGGCTCCTCAGCATGAAGAGGGTTTCCATCACCGTCCTGCCACTCTACTTTAGGTTGTGAAGCTGCTCCTGCAACTACACATTTCAGCTGGACCCCATCCTTTGTAACATCCCGTATCCCAACAATCGGCTTCGCAGCTGCAACTGTGAAAACACCACAATGCTGAACGTGACTGTCCACGTAGAAAGAAAGCATCATCAGCTAGAAACAGACAAGGTTCAAAGTAAAACTTAATACAAACCTAGAAACTCATATTTAGATTTTTTTCTTTTTGTATTCCACACAAACAACTCCAAAATGTTTGGTGGGGTTTTATAGTTATATAGTTTTTCTGGAAAAACAAATAACTAACAAGCTTGGATTAGAAAGAAAGAAGAACAAAACCAATGTTTCATAAAATTAATTAATCAATCCAGATTAGGGATGCACCGATATGAAAATTTTGGCCGATACGGATATCCGATATTAATATTGTTGTTATGGCCGATAACCGATGTTGATATATATATTTTGTTTTAAAAAGGTTTAAGATTATCAAATTCTGTACAAAGTGAAAATAAAGCAAACATTAGGGGTGTTAGCTTCCCACCATTGTTTGTGAAGTTCTGGATGGCAGTTTTTCAGATGACATATCAAATTTGTGGTGCTGAACGAGTTGACACGGCATCCCCCTCGCATTACTTCCACTTTGCGGATATTGCATACTACTTTTCGAGTACCTTCTTTTTACACCGTGAAAAATTACCACACAGCTGAAACTGCTTCTTGCTTCAGTTATATCCCACAATGTAGTGCTGCATCGCTGTCACATGTCCAAACATGGCTGCATGGCCAAACCTTCCGACACACGTACACAATCAGCAATTATACGAAAATAAATATCGGCTGTTAATATCGGCCCAGTTTTGCTTATCGGACCGATACCAATATGTTAAAAAATTACTAACATCGGCCGATACCAATATTAATGCCGATATATTGTGCATCCCTAATCCAGATTGTTAATGAAATCAGAAAAATGTCTATTTCCTGATTCTGTCACTTTATATATATAATAAGAAAAAGGCCCAGTGGTAAGAGATCACAACTGTGATTGTGATTATGTTGGTTATCACTAAAGATATATGCCTTTTCATAGAGTAGAAAAGCTCTGGTTTATTCATGTTGTTCAGAAGTTTTCAGGGGTTTACATGCAAACACAGTACAAGTGTAGAATGAGGAAATTTCTGTTTGTATTATACCAGTCCCAATAGCAAAATCATTTTTTAATGGCATGCAATGTTATATTTATGTTAATAAGAGAATTTTCTAAAGATACTCAGACTGAACCTTTTTCTTTCCAAGAGGAGTTATGTTAACTTATGTTTTTTTTATTTGTTTGAAGTTTCACAGTGTGAAGTGAAGTATGTTTAAGATATATTCTAAATGTCTTAATATTGGCAAAGTGGTCATGTTCCTGGAGAAAAAAAGTCTTTCAGGGAGAGCATTCAACACTACTGAATAAATTGTGTTAGTCGAGTTCCCTGCATAAAAACTAAAATACGCATATATTTACCTTTTCTTTTTGTTTTTAAGGCTTTGGGTGATCTTTTTATTTTCCACCGTAATGGCCATATGTACACCTCTTTTTCACTTATATATTTATGTTGTGTGTAAAATGTCCCACTTTCTGGAACTGTTCAAGAACAGGATGGTGGAAACGATAACTGTGTGCAGGTTCTAGGGCCAGCAGCCCAACATATTAAAGAGGGTTTTGACTTTAATCACAGGGCTACTAACATGCTCTACCTTGCCAGACAGCTGTCCCTCACATTGGTCCTATAGTGTAACTGCAGCTGCATTTCATGATCTAATGTAGTCATAAAGTAGATTTAGTTATGATAAGGCCATTATAAACAATAGTAACAATCATTTGTAAAAGGATATTGCTGTTATCAGATCAGAAAAGTATACCTCTGAGGACAGATCAGGAAAAATCAATGGAGACTTTAAATAATGTCACTGACTTCTATATCTACTGTGTGTGCTACAACTCATCCACCCAGAAGCTGGACATTATCAATAAATGTTAAATTTATTTATTATTTATAATTTATACATATTAAATTTGTGCCTCGGGATCAATAAAGTATCTATCTATCTATCTATCTATCTATCTATCTATCTATCTATCTATCTATCTATCTATCTATCTATCTATCTAGCTGCATCAAAATGAAGATTTTAACTGGTAGAATTTCTTCAGTCAATGATTTACACCAGCAACTAAAATTAAAACCAGTCTGGACCATTAATTTCTCCAGATCTGTTTTTATTTAAAGCAATAAAGATATTATTTAAATACAAAGAATCTACTTAAAAATGTAAAGTTCTTGAGTAGAGGCTTATGGTGTATTTGTGGTGTGATTGCTCAATAATGGCATTTTAGTGGTGACTAATTATTATAACATGATATTGACATTTTGTTAAAAGAAGCTGAGATCTACAGTTGCAGCACACACACAACGTAGATGTAGAATGAGTGACAAAACTCACCATTGTTTTCTCCTGTTCGGTCCTGCAAAGAACGACCTAAAAATCATAAAAAAGAGGTAATTAATTTTTGGTAAAAACTATCATTTTAATGGTGTCAACTCTCTGAGTGATACGGATGGAGAGTTTTCATCGATAATGATCGATTGTGAGAGAAGTTGGCGAGTACCAGAGGAAGAGTAATACAGCATCAGTATAAAGATTTATCTTTTGTCCTAAATGTTTGCCCTGATTACCTTTTAATGTCTTTATTTTGCTTGACAGCAGCTACTGGAGATTCAATAAAGATTGTACAAAGTGAAGTGGAAAGTAGAAAACCCTGTCTAGTGCCTCTAGCTTGGAGAGGTACTAGACTAGGGGTGCCCAAACTTTTGTTGAGTTGTGGACCAAACACAGAGATTTTAAGGGTGAAGCACAAATAAATGTAAATCATGGTTCTTTTAATTTTAGTTCATGCATGCAAATGCATTTTCTTCTATCACTGCAAATAATACACTACAAACATCAATATGGCAAAAACAAAAATAACAATTAAGGCAAAGTTAGAAGGACAAACAAAAATAGCAGACACTAAATTAACCAAATATAGTACAAAATGTTCTCAACAACAAACAATGCATGTTCAACAAGACAAGTTGTTAACACTAGTGGGACACATGAAGCTGATCTCTGGACATTACTAGCCTGTTAATGTTAGGTTGCACCTGGCTCACTGACAACGTCAGTATGTCAATGAGGTGTGAGTCAATCTTTAAAGTGTGACATACTGGAAATAGTTTTGAGCTCTAATTGGCGGGCAAGACATAACAGGCTGGCAGACCAAACTTGGCGCGCGGGCCGTACTTTGGGCACCGCTGCACTAGACCGACTCAAGCTTGGAGAAGTTTGATCATTTATCTGCACACAAGCCTTGTAAAAGATATAGTATCTATATCCAGTCAATAAATTATACAAATCCAAGTTTTTGTAAAGTTGCCAATAGAAATTTCTACCCTATCAAATGCTTTTTCTGCATCTAAAGTAAAATGTTGGTTTTCAAATTCTTAACAGTACAATCAGGTTTATAATATTAATTAGTCTGTATGTGTTAATGGACGGTTGTCTACTCTTTATAAAAACCTGTTTAATAAGGATGTATATGGTTATGGTTGGTTATGGTTATGGATGCAGTTTCTCTTCCGAGGAAACAACACAAATTCAGCAAGAAGCTCCAGAAATCCAGAAGCACACAATCAAAAACCAAACAATCACAAGGGGGTTCATAACCGCTCTGCAAGCAGGAGTGCAAGTCAGGTCAGGAGGAGGTATGCATTAAGCCTCTGCAGACTTACGTGGAGCTTACGGTGGTGATTCTGTAACCAATCAAACAGACATCGCGCAAGTATAAATCCAGCTTTACACCTACAATGAAACTTGCATTGAAATGTGCCATCAACAGTACTGCCAAATGAATAGTCTTTAATTATTAAACGGGAAGGTAGCATTATAACTTTTTTTGGTTTCATACGGATAGATGCTAATAATTTGAGATATATGAAACACTGTGGTCCCTCTTCATTACCCACTATTGTATTGGTCAAGTATGGGATAGCTTTGTGCCACTGGGGAGCGAATCTGAATTCTTTATATTTGAATTTGAATCATTCAGTTTGAATCTGAATATGCCTGTTTGAATAATTGCTTTAAAAAACTGAATCCAAATTACCATATTTGATATTGAATCTTTGTTTTTTGAATGTGTATATTGGTAAAGTTGAAACTTTTGTATTTGAAAAAATTCATTCCCTAATTCATTTTCATAGTTCAGTTTCAGTTCTCTCCATTCAAATTCAGATCTGAAATTCAAATTCAGATCTGAAATTCAAAACTTTTGTGCCACACATCCGGGATCTGACGTGAGGCAAAACAAGTCGATCGCAGATGGAGTAACGTCAGTTTTGTGCAGTTGTTTTCAACAGCTACAAGCAGAGGGAGGGCGAGGGGAGGGTGGCGGCGGGGAGAGAGAGAGAAAGAAGAGATATGGAGAAACGCTAAGATTTTTAAAGCAATTATTCAAACAGGCATATTCAGATTCAAATTGAATGATTCAAATTCAAACAAAGAATTCAGATTCGCTCCCCAGTGGCACAAAGTTTATCCCATATCGAGCCCAGAGAAAGCTATGCCTTGTCATATTCTTTTGTCTTTTTGTTTAAATGTCTGTTATTAAAAATCATGGTTGTTTGTCCATGTTTTGCTAGTAGTACAAAAACTATATGATTTATTTGAACCACAGGTCTAGAAAGAACTTTGCAAATTTGTTGAGATCAACATTTACAAATAATTTTGGGCAACAGTTGGATGGAGGTTTTTGGGGTCTTAGGCTTAACACTAAGGGTATTTGGCTTCCTTTAAAAGTAGACTCATGTTAGTAGAGTTCATATTTGGTGATAATCTATTAGCAACATTAAAATTTAAAATCCTTTACAGAATTCTACTGGAAAACCATCTGGACTTGGGACTTTATCACTGGGTGTATGTTGGAGAGCTTCCTGGAGTTCTGAGAGAGATGAATCCAAAGCTAGTAGCCTGCTCATGGTGCAATTTTGGGAGGCTGATGTTAATAGGAAACTGATAAACATTGGTCTCTTGTGATAAAGATATATTTTTTGTTAAAGTCCCAGGAAACTATTTTTTCCCTGATCACAGGTGAACAAAATAAAAGCTAAATGACTAATTATTGAATCGCCCTCACACCTGTCCAAACATCATTGTCAACCATCTATGTTGTTTTACCAAAGTAAAACAACTTTTGCATCAATAAAAACATATTATTTCTTAGAAACATGTCTAAAATTATGTATTTT